>NC_135667.1:53028816-53690652 GCF_964188315.1 Podarcis muralis
AGAGCGGTACCTATTTATCTACTTGCACTTTGACGTGCTTTCGAACTGCTAGGCTGGAGGAGCAGGGACCGAGCAACGGGAGCTCACCCCTTTGCGGGGATTTGAACCGCCGACCTTCTGATCGGCAAGCCCTAGGCACTGTGGTTTAACCCACAGAGCCACCCGCGTCCCCTCTTTTTAATGATAATGGTTATCATTTATATGGCAATTTACAACATTGTAAACACTTCAAATAGGATTACAACAGCCCTGTAAGGTACACTAGTATTATTAAAGGTAAAGGTAAAGGGACCCCTGACCATTAGGTCCAGTCGTGACCGACTCTGGGGTTGCGGCGCTCATCTCGCTTTATTGGCCGAGGAGCAGGGACCGAGCAACGGGAGCTCATCCCATCACGGCGATTCGAACTGCCGACCTTCTGATCAGCAAGTCCTAGGCTCTGTGGTTTAACCCACAGCGCCACATGCTAATGATTGGGGGCTATACTGAGAGATAGTGGCTAGGATAAGGTCATCTGCTGAACTCACAATAAGAGGCAAGATTCTAACCAGGGACTCCCTGATTTGATGCTCAGGCTCACTTTTACCCTCATTTGCCCTGAACATCCTATGCATGGTATTAGGTTAACATTGCTGCTGCTTCTTTGTTATCACAGCACCAAATTAGCTTCAGCACCCACTGAGTTAACAGAAGGGGGGAAATTGTCTGTTTTCATGGTGCAGAAGTGGAGGTTTGCGTGTATCAAACCTTAGACAAATGTTCCAGCACTTAAGCAAAACTTTGTTTATATTGCGTGCCTCTCAACAGAAATTAAGAACTGTCGAAACAGTGCACGCAAGTGGCTGGCAATCTGCTCTGGTTTTTCTTTAGTGGATATGACAAGCTCACCTGCTGTGGGAACCTGGAAATAAAAGGACAATCTCTCACCATTAATAAAACATGCGAGACGGTCGAATCACAAGCCGAGTTGCCCACCAGAGACCCAGTGTAATACTTAATTTTGTCGATGACGGGAGTGCTTTAGCCTGAGGTAGCTTTTGTGGAGGCCATGTTTGCGTGCAAACCTTCACTTAAAGCAACACAGGCTGGCAAGGCTAATGTTCACACTAGTGTAAACTTACAGAGAAATGCATGAACCGCATGAGATGTTACATCACTCAAGCCCTTCAGCGTTGGTACTGGCCTCATGTTTTATTGAAGCTAACTCCTCGGAGGAGAGCTAAAAATTCACTCAGCACCCTCGGAGAAGTGTCTGTTTTGGCTGCAGAGAATGGTTCCCAATCACGGAAAGATAAAAACATCACAATAATCTAATATGGATATGCCTTGAAATTCGGTCCCAGTGGCCAGGCTCTGGGAGGATACATTAAGCACAGATCAAGGGTCGGAGGCATGCAGGCGCACCGGAGCCTGGGAGGAGAACCGAGTGCCTTCAGCGAAGCCGTTTGTACAGAAGTGAAGGCAGACAGGCGGGGGAATTCTCTAGAAAGAAAGGGACGAAAGGAGGAAGCGTGCGAGCAAGCAAGGGGAGAGAACAGAAATGAAAGGCAAACATCCCTGCAGCTTCTGAGAATATTGTGAAGGCGAAGGGTTCCTCATTGGATCATCTCTAGTGTTTTATTCATGGTGTGAGATTATCCTTTTACTTCCAGATTCCCATAGAGAGAAGGGGTGCATCACCCCTTCTCTCTATGGGAAGCTGGCCCAAACAACCAGTAAAACCACACTCATTATGCTGGGCTCCAAAAATCCCGCAATCTTCACTTTCTGGCATTTTTCCTGCCCCTCCCCTACTACAGTTGTACCTCTGGATACAAACGGGATCCGTTCCAGAGCCCCATTCACATCCAGAAGCAAATGCAACCCTCATCTGTGCGTCTGCACGTGCGTGGTTCACGATTTGCTGCTTCTGCGCATGCGCGTGACGTCATTGTGGCCGTCTGCGCATGCGCGAGTGGCAAAACCCAGAAGTAACATGTTCCTTTACTTTCGGGTCACTGCGGAGCGCAACCCAAAAGTGCTCAACCTGAAGCAACTTCAACCCAAGGTATGACTGTATATTGCTCTATGCTCTGCCCTGGGAAACCTGAGACTTCTGTGAGTGATGCCCCTATTTGAAACCAAAAGTCTGCAGTTCTAATCCAGAGCTGATGAGAGCCTCGGGACCAATGGACAAAACTCCCAGTGTCCTCTCAGAATCCTACAAGCGTATTAGCAATTAGGATTTTCAGTAGCATGATTTGTCACATCAGTACTCCATTTCCATGGTTTTCTCAGCCAGCCAAAGAGTACTCTTCTTCTGAACTTCCTCATGTGGCTCCTTCATTTTCAGTTGACATGACAGATTTTGGCTTTGGGGGGGGGGTTAGGTCATGGATTCCTCTGTTGATAAGCCAATGTGGAAGGGTCACCTGAAGGTGAAACAATGGAAAAAAACCAGTGCCCCAATAAGCCATTGTCATTGTATTGCCTAGGAAAACCAGGCAAGCTGCAGGCAAGGAAGTTTAACTGTGGGTCTTGCTCAAAATGCCATGATGCTGGTTGCCCTGAATTTTCATTTCCCTGAGAAGCAGCTAAATCTAAGGGTGAGGTGCCAGCCTCAAGAGGCCAAGCTCTCCCAAGAAGCAGGCATTTTTTTTAATTTCGTGACTGCTGTCACCATCTGCAGTGATCGTGGAGCCCAAGAAGACCCCATGGAGATTCCCTTGGGGTCCTAATGGCCTTATAAACTCCAAGGTTTATTAGCTCAGGGTTTGAGGTTGCAACAGAGCCTCCTCTGCCCATCTCTTGGGTAGGTGGGTAGCGAACAGCAAAGGTCCATTGTTTTTGTGATCCAGTGTTTGAAGCCAAAAGGATGCCTCTCCTCCAGGGTGACCTGCAGTTCCTAGACCTCACCTTGGTAGCAAGTATACCAAGTTTGGCATGGTGGGCTTTAATGAGATAAGAATATGAGCTGCATCCCATATTCAACCAATTTTCTCCTTAGTATCCTCATGCTAGAGAAGCAATGACAAACCTAGACAGCATCTTGAAAAGCAGAGACATCACCTTGCCAACAAAGGTCCATATATTTAAAGCTATGGTCTTCCTAGTAGTGATGTATGGAAATGAGAGCTGGACCATAAAGAAGGCTGATCGCCAAAGAATTGATGCTTTTGAATTATGGTGCTGGAGGAGACTCTTGAGAGTCCCATGGACTGCAAGAAGAACAAACCTATCCATTCTTAAGGAAATCAGCCCTGAGTGCTCACTGGAAGGACAGATCCTGAAGCTGAGGCTCCAATACTTTGGGCACCTCATGAGAAGAGAAGACTCCCTGGAAAAGACCCTGATGTTGGGAAAGATGGAGGGCACAAGGAGAAGGGGACGACAGAGGACGAGATGGTTGGACAGTGTTCTCGAAGCTACCAGCATGAGTTTGACCAAACTGTGGGAGGCAGTAGAAGACAGGAGTGCCTGGCGTGCTCTGGTCCAGGGGGTCACATAGAGTCGGACACGACTAAATGACTAAACAACAACAATCCTCATGCTGGGGATGTGCAGGTGACAAATGTTAAACATTGTTATGAATAGCATGAAAAGTTAGCATCACTTAACATTAAAGGCGGATTTTCTTATATTTATGTTCCCGCAAAAGTCTCATCCACCCACTTGGAAAAGGAATAAAACGGTTAACGAGCTTCCCTCATTTTCTGCTTAAGAAAGGATTAGCATATTTTTAACAGCGCTCAAGGGTTTTGCACTCTTTTTTTTTAGGTAATGAAACCTGTTCAAATACACAGTTGATAGGCAGGACACTAAACAAATTTCAGAGGCTGGAGAGACAATGTTGTCTCTTTTTCTTTTGGTTTAAACAAATTGCCCTCCTTCCCTCCACAAACGTTCCCATCAGCTAATGTCGGCCATTTTGCTTTGTGTAACTTACCCAATGGTTCCTTGCCCTTTTGTAATAAAAGCTGGAATGGATGAGAAAGTCATTTATTAAGCACATGCAACAACTTGAGCAGCCGAGGGAAGCAGATAGCTACAGGGGTGGGGGGAGAGATGTCTGTGGGAGAAAATAAAGTGTAAATAAATAGCACATCAACATTTTTGATTAGAGTTGAGTAAATATCATTCAGAAGGTCTGCAAACAACCAAGGCTAGGCAGCTTGTCTGAGGAGAGCCTTTCCCAACAATAGATGCCATTTTACTTAACGTTCCCAAGCTGCGGAGAAAGACTAGAGAAGAAAATTCCGCGAGTAAAATTAATGTGTGCTGTTCAAAACGTGCTTGGGATAATCATTTCTGTTTTGTTTCAAAAAACACTGGGCCTTTTATATATATATTAGTGTTCATTACATGAAAATAAATACAAATCTGTAGTTATTCTTATTATTACACTTTAAAAACCTGCATGTTTTATTAATGCCTCTGTGCATTTAGCTGCATAATTTATATCCCGATCCTAGTCCATTTAATATCCCTCCACCTTATTTCACATTCTTGGGCAGGGGGAGATGCAAAAAAAGTGAATAAGATGGGGAAGGGGAATAATCTTTTCCTTAGGTCTGTAAATTTGTAGGGTGCCTTGTTAAGAATTGCGTGTGGTCCACCTTTAAGAAAAACCAATTCAGGCTGCAAATGTGTACATATTTAGCAGGTTGTGATACCCATGCAATTCAGTGGTAATGTAGATTTTTTTCCAGCATGAATCCACACTAAAAACTGTGACTAAACCCACACTGAAAACATTCCAAAAATGTTTAATTTGTAATGGAATAATTGGCTCTTTTAATTGTATTATGATTTGGTATTGTATTAATGTGGCCCATATTGGATTGTTATTAATGAAAAATTAATAAAAATTAAAAACTGTGACTTTGATTGTGACCTTTCTGAACCAAGGTAAGTCGCTTAATTGAAAGTATTAACAAAACTGCTGTTAAAGGACCGGGAAGGAATTTCCCTATATTGGCAGGTTTTGCCTTCCCTGAAGCAAAACGTCACAACTTTGGCGGTTTCAGGCCTTGGGCGGAATCCTTTAGTCTATCTTCCCTAAATGGGGGTGGGTGTGTAGCGGTAACCCACGCCCCCCTTGTGGGGGTGATACCAGGGTTCCCGTTAAAGCCAGCGTGGTGTAGTGGTTAAGAGCAGTGGACTCGTAATCTGGTGAACCAGGTTCGCGTCTCCACTCCTCCACATGCAGCTGCTGGGTGACCTTGAGCCAGTCACACTTCTCTGAAGTCTCTCAGCCCCACTCACCTCATAGAGTGTTTGTTGTGGGGGAGGAAGGGAAAGGAGATTGTTAGCTGCTTTGAGACTCCTTCGGGTAGTGATAAAGCGGGATATCAAATCCAAATCCAAACTCTAAAGGGGTCTTGAGGGAAGGCATTGGCTATACGCCGAGAGGTTGTCATTGCTCTCCCCTGTAATGCTGGTGAAATGGTGGGCAGGCTCTCTGCTTGAACATATGTTCTCCAGAGCCCGCCCAATCCCCGCACATTCTGGATAACCCTGATGTCTCCCAGATCCCAGGCTATGGAAGGATAAACGCCCAATGCCTGAGCCAAGGTCTCCCTACATCTGAAACTTAATAAAGTTGTGGCCAATTTTAATCCCACAGCACGTTGTCTTGAGTCATTATTCCGCTCGGGGGTCTCCTGGGGTTGGGGGGACTCCGCCAGTCCACGCAACAAGAACCTGATTGTGCTCTGTTATTATTATTTTCCCCCATTGCAGCACCCCAGTGCTGCTTCTTTGAAACTTTCTCCACCAGGTGAGAGGATTGTGAAGGAAATAGCACATTCCTAGAAAATGCAGTGTTAAAAAGCACACCAGGACTCCTGCCTCCTTTTCAAGCAGCTGAAAGAGGCCAAGCCAGAGAAGGCCTGATGAAAGTAGAGATTGTTCTTCCTTGCTGCTTCTCTGAATAACTTTAAACTTGTAAGGAACTAGCTATGCATGAGTTGCTAACAAAGAACATCCCTTTTCGTTTCTTAAAATTCTGGCTAACTTCTAAAAACCTTACACACACACACACACACACACACACACACACACTTCCTAGTGCTAAGCGTTTGAACCCAAGCACAACGAGAGCATCTCCTCATTTGCTCTCCTCACCCACAGACTGCCTGGGCAGCTTTGGGATAAAAAAAGGGCAGGCGAGGAAAGAGCCATTCAACATTGGAGCCGGTGTGCCACAGCTTTAGCAACAAATCTTAGCAAAGGAAAGGTGAAATTATTTCTACTTCCCAGTGGACATGTTGAGCTCCCTCTGCTGGCTGCCATGCAGAGTTGTGTAGAAATTTCTCAGGCATTACAAGGGATGCATGAATCACTACTGCAACATTGTCCCCCCCCCCCCCAAAAGTCTACCTCCTTGGCTAAGAAGCCCAGATGGGCAAGGGTCAAGGAGGCAGGTTTGAGGAGGTGAGAAGATCTAGTCTTTAAGCCAGCAGACTAAAGGAGTGAGTGGTTTATTTAGGACACAAGTCTTGCTGTGATAGAAAATGGAAACCAAAAGACATTATCTTTGGAATTAAGGTGATTCATCACAGCTGGTAGAAACAGAAGTAGGGGGAGAATGTTGATAACTGAAAGAAGGAGATCTAGATAGAAAGACATGAGATTTTCTTATTAGACTCAGGGAAGAACACCAGTGTTTTGTCTTTTTAAACCAACATTCACAAAAGAGACTCTCCACTGCCAAGTGTCCCAAATATAACTGACTCTGGTTCTCTTTCAGAACCTAGATCTGTGGTTCATTTTTTAAAAAACCATTTATCCTTCAGGAACAATCCTTTGTGAATGATATAGGTGGTTTTTTAAAAAAAATCTAGTAACCATGGATGTGGTATAATTGTATAACAGTGTACCTCAAGGAAAGGCTGTGGAGATATGAAAATTCATTAAATAAGACAGGATTTGTTAAATCCAAATATATGTGGTCTCCAGACGAAGTGACAGTAAAGAAAAATGCTTCAATTTCAGGACTGGTATCTATAATCTTATTTATTATTTAATATTATTTTTTATTATTTATTATTATTTATTTATTTATTTATTTATTATTATTATTATTTATTATTATTTATTATTATTATTATTATTATTATTATTATTATTATTATTATTATTATTAATTTATCCTTCCCTCCCAAATCAGCCCAGGGTGGAAAAACTGCAGTTATCTATGCTATGCAATGCACCAACAGATACCTGGCACAGCTATAGGTTGCAAATTTGATCAAGAGCTGTCAAATCTATTTATGGATTGAACTAATAAATGTTATCAATGGGAACAATGAGTTTCTTAAATACACAGGAACCTATTAGAAATATTTACCTGATAGCTATGTATCTTAGAAATATGTAGCTGAAAAATCTTTATTGGAGTTTATATCCTCAAGTAAACATGGCACCACTAAGTTTAACATCAATTAGGATAATTGTAAAATACATTTTTTTTGGATGGTGTAGTATTGAAGAACTCATCAATACTGCTGTCTTTAGGAAACCAATAGTTGCTAATTCTTTTTCAGCCCATGACTGCTTCCATCCAAAACATATAAGGGGGAAAATGCCATACGCTGAAATGATTAGGCCAAGGAGAAATTGTGGTGGTATTTGATTTTTACAGACAATCAAAAATATTGATAAAACAACTTCAGAACAGGGAATACTGGAGCCAGCCTTGTATAAAGAGCACATGTAAAAAGCCAAAGGGGTAAAAAAAAGAATAACTTTTCTAAAATCCCAAGTTAATAAGGAAAGTAAAAATAGGATTGTGGTTCTACTCATATTTGATGGATGTAACGGATACATCCAAAGATATTGAAAGATTGGCATTTAATGTAAGGAATTTCAAGCAGTGATGTGGTGCTCAAATTTTCCTGATCCTCTTTTGTTCTGTGGAAAATTCAGTAAGTTCATTAGCAACAATGAATGAGATGTCAGTTACAAATACAATATTAGAGAAGCTTGGCAGTTTCAAAGTTTTAAGATTGGTTAACTAAATACAAGTAAAATACAGTGCCAACTTAGATCACTTGCAGCTGCATGGATTCCATCAGAACATTTTCTGATACAAACCGAAAACCACCCTGTTTCCTAGGTGTAAAGAAAGGTCCCCTTTTCTGCCTCTGATTTGAGAGGTATGTTGTCTCAGGGTTGCATTTCAATTTCATTGTTCTGTATGGGACAATGACAATAAAGATATCATATCGTCTCATGTGAGAACAGCAGGTTTGCGTGCAGACCAACATTAGTTAAGTGGGAGCCAGGTTTGGACAACACTCTAAGCCATACCTTGGTTTATGGCTAAACCAACAATATAAAAGACCTTGTGGAAGCCAGGCAGCTGCAGTTTCCTTACTAGGAGACCACATGCCAGACCCTCCAAATATCCCTATTTTCCAGCGACAGTCTCAGATTTACAGAAGCCATCCCAGTTTCTGGTTTGATCCCGGAAAGTCCCACTTTTCCTTAGGACATCCCTATTTTCATCGGAGGAATGTTGGAGGGGAGGGAGTTATGTGACCCCCAAGTCAAGGAGATAAGTAACTATACAACCTTTGGAAGACATATGAAGGCAGCCCTGTATAGGGACTTTTTTGAACGTTTAATGTTTTATTATGTTTGTATATACAGTGGTACCTCCGGTTACAAACTTAATTCGTTCCGGAGGTCCGTTCTTATCCTGAAACCGTTCTTAACACAAGGCGCGCTTTCGCTAATGGGGCCTCCCGCTGCACACACGCCTCTGGCGCACAACTTCCGCTCGCATCCCGGGGTAAAGTTCACATCCAAGAGACCTACTTCTGGGTTAGCGGAGTTCGTTACCCGAAGCATTCGCAAGGAGGACGGTACGTAACCAGAGGTACTACTGTATGTTGGAAGCTGCCCAGAGTGTCTGGGGCAACCCAGTCAGATGGGCGGGGTATTATTATTATTGAAATTGAAACTGAAATACTTTATTGTCACTTGTACAACTTGTATACAGTGAGATTACACAAGCACCCCCCACTCAGCTCTCTTAGTCTTAATTCCCCTCATTTACTGACTCACACCCACCAAACCTGAAAGTCAGTTGCCCTGTTATTTTTTCATTCAGCAGTCTAACAGCCCACGGATAGAAGCTGTTGGTGCGACTAATCATGCTTCTATATCTTCTGCCCGAGGGCAGGAGATCAAGAAAGTGCCGGCCAGGGTATGAATCATCCCTGAGAATTTTCCTCACTCTCCTGAGGCAACGTTCTTCCGCTATATCATCCAGCAGATTCACGGGACAGCCCGTCATTTCTTGTGCTCTATTCACCCCCCTCTGTAGGCACTTCCTATCAGATGATGTCAAACCAGCATACCACACCGGGATGCAGTATGAAAGGACACTTTCTGTTGTTGACCAGTAGAAGGAGATCATCAGATGCTGATTGACATCATTCTTTCGCAAAACTCTGAGGAATGGAGTCTCTGTTGGGCTTTCTTAACCACCTGGGTTCTCTTCTTCTTCTTCTTCTTCTTCTTCTTCTTCTTCTTCTTCTTCTTCTTCTTAATTATTATTATTATTTAGAACACCCCTATTTTCATCAGGGAAATGCTGGCAGGTATGACCTGTTTGTGCAGTCCTGGGAAACCATAGTTTGACTTCAAGACGCCTTCTATCTGGGATGGAATAGTTTGACTGACTGTGACATGTGAACCAGACCACTGAGAAATATCTGGAGTCTTGAAAACATCACTGGAGCTTTGGGTACCATTGGAAGCAAAATTTAAAAGGAAAGAGAGATTTGTTCCTTGAAATCACCTGATGGTCTCAACAAAGAACTGAAATGAACTCCCCTATTGTGATTTCTCTACGTGGGATTTTGGATTATTTGCCCATCTGCTTCAAGTTCTGTTGTTTGTTTGTTTTTGTTGTTTGTTGTTTTTGTTGTTTTTAGCCATTGCAGTTGGGTACTGTTGTTATTAGTGCTGCATTAGTATTTATTAGAGGTTGGTTGAATTTGGAACAGAAGCAGTTAAGTGAATCGGTGTGAGTCCACAGCTGCTGTAAGAAAACAACACAACCTTGATAGAAACTTAATAATGACTGAAGCAGAGAAGGGCTTCACGTATACTCACCAGAGGCTTTGAGTCTGGAGAAAGAAGATAAATTTGTATGGAAGTTGTAGGCTAATACTAATAGGCCTGGGATTGTTTGTATTGACAAATAACAATTCAGTAAGCTTTGAGAAGGTTAATTTTGTGGCTTGGGGTTTGTGAAGGTGGATTTTTCTATTATTTTAATTAGGGATATTGAAAATTATCAGTTTATCCAGGAGGGCTGTTTATACTGGAGATTTGAAGTAATTGTTTTGCATTCCCCTTTTGAAGTTTTATATCCAAGAGTCAAAGTCTATATTGATGAAATATTGGTCTCTTGTTTTGTATACATGGTTGCTGCTGTGCCGACCTTCAAATGTTCTTATTTTCTACTGATTTGCTAAGCTTAGGTTTTTGGATGTTATATTGGGCTGCTGTGGAAGACCTCTCTGTGTCAAAATGTGTTTGGCTTACGCTATAATGCACTGTACAGGATTTGGACTATTAAAGATTTATTACTGCTGCATATATTATATATTATTTAAAGCATTTGTATACCAGTTAATCGTTAGGATTTCTAAATGGTATACATCCAAGTTAACCACACAGAGAATAAAACAATATAATGACATCATAAAACCAAACGGTACCTCAAAAGGCCCTTTGGAATAAGAAAGTCTTTGCCAGTTCAGCAAGAAGGATGCCTGTCTAACCTCTGTCTGTGGACAATTGCCCAGAATGGGCCCACAACACTGGTGGGGAACCATCATACTGTGTTTTAAGCTTCTATTGCAGACCCTCAAAGTGTCGTTATTTTCCAGGGACAGTCCAAAATTGACAGAAGCCATCCTGGTTTCATATTTGATCCCCAAAAGTCCCACTTTTCCTTAAGATGTCCCTGTTTTCATTGGAGAAATGTTGAAGAGTATAGAGTTATGCAATCCCCGAGCCAAGGAGATAGAAGACATCTGAAGGCAGCCCTGTATAGGGAAGTTTTAAAATGTTTAAATGTTTTATTATATATGTTGGAAGCTGCCCAGAGTGGCTAGGGCAACCCAGTCAGATGAGCAGGGTATAAAAAATTATTATTATTATTATTATTATTATTATTATTATTGGAATAGGACACCCCTATTTTCATCAGAGCAATACCTCCCAAAATTTCAAATGTGTAAAGGACCCCTGACCTTTAAGTCCAGTTGCGGACGACTCTGGGGTTGCAGCGCTCATCTCGCTTTACTGGCCAAAGGAGCCGGCGTTTGTCCACAGACAGTTTTTCCAGGTCATGTGGCCAGCATGACTAAGCCGCTTCTGGCGAACCAGAGCAGCGCATGGAAATGTCAATTACCTTCCTGCCGGAGCGGTACCTATTTATTTACTTGCACTTTTTTTGGCGTGCTTTCGAATTGCTAGGTTGGCAGGAGCAGGGACCGAGCAACAGGAGCTCACCTCGTCATGGGGATTCGAACCGCTGACCTTTTGATCAGCACTCCCAAGAGGCTCAGTGGTTTACACCACAGCGCCACCAAGAAGAAACGTAGGAATTTCTTTTAGCTGTAACACTAATAGTGCCAGAGACACATGAGCATGCATGGATCCTGTTATCGACAAGTCCTACAAAATAAATAATATTTGAATGCGTGTTTACATTTAACTTAGCTGGCCTTTATTTGCATTGAATTTAGTTATATTTGAGTCAGAACATTCCAAGACTTGGTTTCATTGGCCCAATTTGTTCTACGAAGATAAACAGCGGCCGACACTTGTACTATCCTCTCTCTCTCTCTCTCTCTCTCTCTCTCTCTCTCTCTCTCTCTCTCTCTCCTTCTTTCTTTCTCTCTGTTTAGTGCTGCACATTAATATTTATTTTGGTTACTTTAACATGCTCTTCAGCTTGTGAAGGAAAACTTTGTTCTGACATCAACCAGAAGGCCTCTACAGAAGATGGAAGTCTTGTTGACAAGGAGCCTCCCGCCCTTTGCTGGGGAGGGGGCACTTTACATGATTTTGCATTTGCGTATGGGCCCCAGGAACTCTTGCGTGAGCTGCAGGTTACCCACTTTTGACATTCATCATAAGGCAGGCTCACACTGCTGAGAATTCTGAAGCATCCCCCAAGACATCCCTGTTCATCCTGAGCGAAGCAAAAGCAGGAATCCCTGTCCACGTTTCTCTATCCATCTCCCTTTAGTGCTTAATTTTCACAGGCTGCCATCAGAGAAAGGAGCAGGGACAAAGCCATTTCGCGTCCCCAGGGAGATGACGTTGCGGGCTGGGAGCAAGCCCTCCCCACACTCATGGGGCAGCATAGCCCCTGCGCCATTGCTTGGTCCTCAGCCACGTCATTCCAAGACTGTCCAATCTGGACTGTCCGGGGGCGTGGTGCGGGCTATTTAAACTGCCCACAGCCAAGGACATGTTCCTTAACAGGGGTCTGGTAGGAATTTTTCCCCACTTGGCAAATTGGCAAGGGCCATTTGGTTTTTCACCTATCTCGTAGCAAATCGTAACAACTTAGTAAGGTGGTTAGGCATTGGAGTATTCGGCTGAAAGTGAGGGGAGGTAGTGGCCATCACCTACCCCTCCTAATTCAAGGGTACTCCATTAAAGGAATCTGAGGGGCGTGGTCTCTGTCTGAAGCCCCAGATGGGGGGCTAGGACCATGGCACGACCCCTAGTGGTGACCCTGGGGGAGTTCCTAGTTGATGTGCATCAGCAGGGCTCCCCCTTCTAGTGGTTAACTCTTGCAAGACTCCTGCAGACAGGAAGGAGTCAGATATAGCCGTGTGGTTTCCAATGCCTAGGCCAATACCACTCACATTCTGTAACCAATAAAGTTGTGGCCTTTTTCGCCCATTAACCTAAAATACTGTTTCATGTGTCTTTATTCCACTTCCCGGGAGGGTCTGGGACCTTGCCACACAATTAGCCACCAAAGGAGAGACAAGATTGTTCAACAACAAATAGAGAATGAAAGGTGGCTAGAGTCTTCTGCTTATCTTTCTCCATGGGAGCCTTATGAATTCTCAGCTATCAGCTCTTAGCTCTGATGTAAAATACGTGTTGCACTGGAATCAATCCATGTGCTATCCAGTTTTCTCTTTTTTTTCCTTTTTAAGAAGGAAGTCTTGCTTCATCTGAGAAAGATAGGAGGATTATAGTATGATGGGTGTAACTGTTCTGCTGCCGGACTACCAATGCTCACACGGAATGCAGGACTGCAAGCAAAATAGCCCTTTACTACACAACAGACTTCTGATTCACATTCAAACCATGATGTAGCAGCCACTGTATGCTGTTTGGATTGAAAGCGTTAACCGAAGGCAGGCAGGCAAACCAGCCTTCTTGACAAAGGGCGCAAAAGCCATTTTGGCGTCCCATACGGTCTACAATTATTTAAAGGAAATTACATATAATTAATTTGCTCCATCTATCCTATAATGCTAATTAAATGGCTCTGTCCTTGTTTTAATGCAATACTTTTTTATGGGGAAAAGGCAATATCCATGTTTATCTTATGCAAATTTCCATAATTACACACTGAACTAGGTTCTTATTTATCACATTTCAGTCATTTTTAATAGTTGTGAGTGCCTTAATTAACTCACATGAGCAAGATATAGCTTGTTAATTGTCGTTTAAATACAGTTAAACAGACAATAGTTTGCAAGTGGTAGATTTGCTCTTAAATACAATTCAGTATTTGCTGCAAGGTCTAAATACATTTAACTCCATCTGCCTCAGACTGTTTTGCCGACCCCACCCCCATTTCATGGTGTGGAAAAGAGATTCCACGAAAGAACAAGATGCCATCTGTATGGTTTTGTATGGCATAGCAGGGTTTGCAAGGACGCCCCTCCCCCTAAGACAATCACTCTTGAACGTGGCAAAGCTTTTTGATGTGAACACGGGGAGATTTAAAGAAAAAGGGGTGCTATATTACTGTGCTATATTAAAAGCAAAAAAACTTGTTTTGATGAATTGGAAGAGCCGCAAAAAGACTCTATTGAGCACATGGATTGATAATATGGACAGATTAGCTACATACGAACGAATTGGATGTCAACACAAATTAAGAATGGATAAACATGAGGGACACGGGTGGCGCTGTGGGTAAAAGCCTCAGCGCCTAGGGCTTGCCGATCGAAAGGTCGGCGGTTCGAATCCCCGCGGCGGGGTGCGCTCCCGTTGCTCGGTCCCAGCGCCTGCCAACCTAGCAGTTCGAAAGCACCCCCGGGTGCAAGTAGATAAATAGGGACCGCTTACTAGCGGGAAGGTAAACGGCGTTCCGTGTGCTGCGCTGGCTCGCCAGATGCAGCTTTGTCACGCTGGCCACGTGACCCGGAAGTGTATCCGGACAGCACTGGCCCCTGGCCTCTTAAGTGAGATGGGCGCACAACCCCAGAGTCTGTCAAGACTGGCCCGTACGGGCAGGGGTACCTTTACCTTTACCTTTTAAACATGAAAAAATCTGAAATGAATATTTAAGCGATAAGGCGGATAGTGGTGGAAAGTAGGGGGAGGAGAGAGAGATGGGAAAATATTGTTAAAAAGGTGTAGTCATAGGTATATAAGTGTATTCAAATCTGAATTGTCAAATTGTGTTATTAGGGTTTTTGTTGTATGTGTCTTTTGTGGTTGCTGTTTGTATTGAAAAAATGATTAAATAAATTGAAAAAAGAAAAAAGAAAAAGGGGTGCCCAGCTTCATTAGCTATGAAAACAAAGCAAGCCATTGGCCGTTCTGCTAAGATTGTGGTTGGCTTATACAGAGTCGTATCAGCAGGGGAACACCGCTTAGTCACAGAGGTGCACTGCAAGACAGATTTTGTCTTATCCAATGAGACGCTGTGAAAGTGCATTAAAAGGAAAAGTTATTGGACTTGAGCCTGCAGCGAGAGGGATGTCTGACGAAAATTCAGCATGGGTGTTCCCACCCCCAGTTCATGGTAAAAGAAGCACCCTGCAGAGAGACTTCCGCCACACCAACTAAGGAAGTCTTAAAGCAGTTAGCTAACTCAAGTCAACAAATACTCCATGACTCCTCTGAAAGCTTCTGGGTTAGACTTGCAGATCCAGGTCTTCAAAAGACCTAGTTTTGCTGTTCATAGATTTCTCCTTGCCTTATTCCACCCAGCGGCGGAGGAAGCCTCTTGGGCACCTGGTGCAGTGCGCCCATGGATGGGGCGAATCGCCCATAGGGGTGGGGTGAACTGCCCATAGAGACGAGACGTGGCGTGGCCTGGGGCCTCAGCCACTCTACAGCTGGGGAGAGGCAGCGGGCGGACAGCGCAGAGCCTGTGGGCACCTGAGACAAGTGGCTTGGGTGCGCTGCAGGCTCTGCATTGTCCGTCCGCCATTTTGTCACCCCCCCCCCTCATGGTGACACCCAGGGCGCACTGCTCCCCCGCGCACCCCTTCCTAACACCCCGGGTTCCACCTACTTGCTAAGCAAGTAGCACTATGTTGTTTATATCATGTGAGTGTTCGAGAGTGTGAGACAGGAAGTCTCAGTACAGTGGTACCTCAGGTTAAGTACTTAATTCGTTCTGGAGGTCTGTTCTTAACCTGAAACTGTTCTTAACCTGAAGCATTACTTTAGCTAATGGGGCCTCCCGCTGCCACCGCGCCGCCAGAGCACGATTTCTGTTCTCATCCTGAAGCAAAGTTCTTGACCTGAAGCACTATTTCTGGGTTAGCGGAAGTCTGTAACCTGAAGCGTATGTAACCTGAAACATATGTAAACTGAGGTACCACTGTACTGTTGGAGTACTTCTGTAGAAGTTATTTTCACTTCTCTGTGTTACGCTGGTTCTCTACTGGTGCTCAGAGAGCGCAGACATGCTGATGGATTCTTTGTATATAGACTGTAAATAAAGTAGTTTTAGAGCTACTGATTGACTTTTTCTTCTGCAATGAGATGCCAGAAGACAAGCGTGCTCCTATCAGGAGGGAGGGGTCGCTTATCACCGGTCTCTCTGGACTGAGGAAGATTTACAGCCAGAGGGAGACCACCAGAGAGACACCCTGGTGTCTTGGGAAAGTGGTGGTCTTCCCAGGCGTTTTTCCAACAATGTACATGTCTGCATTGTTCATGCACTGGAAGAAAATACCACATGCTCTCAGTAGCAGAAAGAGGGCTTATCCACATGTACCTTTCCTCCAGTTTTTCCAGACATGATCCACGATTAAAAGCTCCATGTCCAAGTGACCTTTTTCTTCTTTTTTCTCCAGAGCTTTCCCCATGGAAACCTGCTCTTTATAGCTCAGTCAAAGTTCTTTTCCAGGGACAGTCCTGGAATTACAGAAGCCATCCCAGTTTCTGATTTGATCCTAGAATGTCTTGCTTTTCCTTACCACCACATCTCAGAGAACAATGAAAAATGGTGTGTGTAGGTGAAAAAACGGAATCCTGTTTTTGCTGTAAATCAAATTTCTGTGCCAAATGAAGGAAATGGTGAAGCCCTTCCTATAATTTTGAAGGGAAATGTCACCAATCCACTTTAAATTATTTAACTGCAATGCTTCAGCACCAGCAATTTTTTAGGAAACACGTTGAATGTTTATTCCTTTATTGTAAATGGAGCCTTACACTCTCTACTGAGAAGTAAGTCCCACTGTATTCAATGGAGTTTACTTCCAGGTAACTGGGTAAAGAAAGGGACGCGGGTGGCGCTGTGGGTAAAAGCCTTAGCGCCTAGGGCTTGCCGATCAAAAGGTTGGCTGTTCGAATCCCCGCGGCGGGGTGAGCTCCCGTTGCTCGGTCCCAGCACCTGCCAACCTAGCAGTTCGAAAGCACCCCCAGGTGCAAGTAGATAAATAGGGACCGCTTACCAGCGGAAGGGAAATGGCGTTCCGTGTGCAGCTCTGGCTCGCCAGAGCAGCAATGTCACGCTGGCCACGTGACCCGGAAGTGTCTCCGGACAGCGCTGGCCCCCGGCTTCTTGAGTGAGATGGGCGCACAACCCTAGAGTCTGTCAAGACTGGCCCGTATGGGCAGGGGTACCTTTACCTTTTTAACTGGGTAAAGACTGTGCGGCCTTACACTGACGTCTTAAGCATTGTTGTTCAGAAGTAAGTCCCACTGAGTTCAATAGGATTTACTCTCTGGTATGTTCCTGATCATTCTCACAGTTTCCATCATCACCATTCTTGTATCCCACCTTTCTCCCCAAGAGGAACTCAAGGCAGCTTACAGCTAAAATTTTCTTTCGTTCTATTTATTTGCCGAAGGTGTTGGACACGATCTCTTCCCTCACACATTTTTTCTTTACAACGATCCTGTGAGGTAGGTTAGGCTTAGAGGTTGTAATTGGCTCAAGGCAGCCGATGAAGATGTGTCTATGAATTCTATGTGTGTGGCGAGATCCAACATGGGAGAAACTTCCTGGTGGAGAATAGGATGTCCCAGTTTTCATCGGGTAAATGTCAAAGGGTGTGCAAATATCAATCCATGGGAAACTTGAATTGCTCTTTGCTCCAATTCAGCTTTAAAGAGCAGGTTTTCTCAGAGAAAGCTCAGGGCAAACAAACAAACAAACCCAAAAAACAAAACTTGGACATGGAGTGTTAAATCACAGACCTTTGTCTGGAAAGAGTGAGGCAAAGGGTAAGCCCAGAATGCCTTTTTCTCTACCCTGGAGCTAAATTATCAGTAAGAACCATTACAGATAATGTCCTGAGAGTATTATGAAAATAAACAGCACTGGAAATATTTTTTCTCTGTACATAAGCAGTGTCTATAACATCTGTTGTGTTTGCATTAGTCTTATCAAGAGGGTGAACTGATTAACATGACCAGTTAACAGTAATATCGCAGAGAGTGATATCATTTCTCTAATGCACTGTGAAAACACATCAGGATAAAAGAAGCTGGCAACTTCTAGTAATTCCTTGTAAAATGAAGCAATATTGAATGTGCCTGGAGTGTATTGATAAACTGTTCCAAACAAATGATTCCTGTGGTGTTGATCTTTAGGGACCAATTTTCATCAGAGCACATTAGCAAATCACAAGTAGAAATGAGGAGGTAGCACAGCAGAAAGACTAAGAAATAAAGCTGTATGGCTCTAGGTTTGTTGGGGTTTTGGTACTTTGGTTAAAAGAAAAAAGAATTCCCTGGATGCCTAGAGCAAGGTTTGGGGCAAATACTCTAGGGTGAGAGAGCCCAGCAAAGATCTAAAATCACAAAACATGCAGCAAAGTGTGGAAATATAGGCTGCTAGACTTTTAAAATAGGGACGCAAGTGGCACTGTGGGTTAAACCACAGAGCCTAGGACTTGCCAATCGGAAGGTTGGCGGTTCGAATCCCTGCAATGGAGTGAGCTCCTGTTGTCCCTGCTCCTGCCAACCTAGCAGTTCGAAAGCACGTCAAAGTGCAAGTAGATAAATAGGTACCGCTCCGGCGGGAAGGTAAACAGCATTTCCGTGCACTGTTCTGGTTCACCAGAAGCGGCTTGGTCATGCTGGCCACATGACCTGGAAGCTGTACGCTGGCTCCCTCGGCCAATGAAGCAAGATGAGCGCCGCAACCCCAGAGTCGTCTGCGACTGGACCTAATGGTCAGGGGTCCCTTTACCCTTTACCTTTTAGACTTTTAAAATATCCCCTTCTAAGTCTTTTCCAAAATTTCCCACTTTCCTTAGCATAGAAAGATAGCACACTTTTGGTAAGTTAAAAATTGTTTACTTACAAACTCTTCAAAGGTCAGATTCATGTGCTTTTCTCTGCAGCAGCAAGAAAAAATAGGCAGCACAACTTAGTTTCAAAAATGGTCTGCCTAAGATCACATTTCCATTTCTGAGACCCTGCTTCTAAGGTACATGTCACTTGGATACTGATGCAGGAGCTGTTTGGTTATCAAAATCTGAAAGATCATCAGAAAAGAGTGGTTTGACTGGCCTAAGTGCCTATGGTACAGAAGCCCGTCCTGTTATCTCCCATATCAAAGACCACAAAGAGTAGTGTTTCCACTGAGAATCGAGACACGGCAGAGGCTGTAGTGTCTTTTGAGAAATATGGTTTAATTACACATATTTACACCTAAGTGTAGATGAAGGGGCTGCAGATCTTACAGCATTATCATTCTAGGGTTGGCATATTTTGAAACGCAAAAAAGAGAAACATTTGACAACTTCTACTTTTAACTATGGATCGCTCTGCCCATGGAAAAGAGGTTGTGTCCTGAAAAAAGAGGACATATTCTTCATAGGATAGCTCTGTCTGCAATGCTGGGTTGCTAAGTACCATCCCTTCATTCCTGCTTCCCAGTCAGCAATACAGTGGTACCTCGGGTTAAGAACTTAATTCGTTCTGGAGGTCCGTTCTTAACCTGAAGCTGTTCTTAACCTGAAGCGCCACTTTAGCGAAAGGGGCCTTCCGCTGCCGCCGCACGATTTCTGTTCTCATCCTGAAGCAAAGTTCTTAACCCAAGGTACTATTTCTGGGTTAGTGGAGTCTATAACCTGAAGTGTATGTAACCCGAGATACCACTGTGCTGGCTGCAGCCCCTACAAGATGGTCTCCATTTTTTTCTCTTCCTTCCCAGAACACCCAGTCAAATGCAACACCTCCCCTTTCTTGTCATCGCTCCCCTCTTCTTCCATTTTCCTGTATGGCATCAGGGCCCTCCCTGTCACCTTGACACCCCCTGTTTTGCAGAGACACAAACACCTTATTTGATATGTAGATGCCTGGCCATGGTTTCATCATGGCTTCTGTTAAGTTGTGGGCGAACATATCAGATGACACAGCGATTCTTCAAACAGCTCTTGTTTATTCAGAGGCAGAACAGAACTGGAACTGAAGGGCTCAGTCAGCCTGCTTATATAGAGCTCCAGTGCAACAGTTACTGTAGCAACTTTCTAAACTATCCAATCACTGAACGTCACTTTCGATCCTTCATTTCGATCCTTCATTTGCATAAAAACTATCCAATCACTGAACGTCACTTTCGATCCTTCATTTGCATAACTATCTACAGTATCCCCCTGCTGGCCCAGGGTGAGAACTTCAATACATAACAGCTTCTATTCAACCAGCCCAACCAGGCTAGTTTGCATAGGCCAAACCCAGGAATTTCCATGTTTGGCACAGTTCAGGGGAACTGCTGCAGTCCTATATCTTCCCTTCAGTATCCCAATATAATCTAAATCCTGAGGGGGAGATGGGGCTCATCAACCATGAACGGTGGCCCATCTAGGAGAAAGGAAATCCTGATCCTAAATCTCTGCTGCCTTGCAGGATATCTTCAGGAGAAGAAAAGACTAAGGAGTAAAGTCTACACCAGGGGTCAGCAACCTTTTCCAGCCGTGGGCCAGTCCACCTTCCCTCAGACCTTGTGGGGGGCTGGACTATATTTTGGGGGGGGGGGGGAAATATGAACGAATTCCTATGCCCCACAAATAACCCAGAGATGCATTTTAAATAGAAGCAGACATTCTACTCATGTAAAAACACGCTGATTGCTGGACCCTCCATGGGCCAGACTGAGAAGGAGATTTGGCCACATCTGGCCCCAAGGCCTTAGATTGCCCACCCCTGGTCTACCCAAAACCAGAGTGGAGTCCTTAAGACGGTTGGATGGTACCTTGTATTCCTCCTTCCAGCAATTCCTTCATCCAAGCTTGTGCCAGACATATTGCTCTGCTTCTCTTTGGATGCCATCAGCGGGGTTGAGAGGGGGGTCTTGTTGTCTGATCAGCCCAGGACCTCCATGCACCCCAGAAATATCACTTCAGTTCTGCTAATGTAGCGGTTGACTTCACACCCCTGAGGTGCACCCCATTGTCTCTTGAGACAGACGGATGACAACAAATCTAAATTGTAAAGGTAAAGGTAAAGGTAAAGGTACCCCTGCCCGTACGGGCCAGTCTTGACAGACTCTAGGGTTGTGCTCCCATCTCACTTAAGAGGCCGGGGGCCAGCGCTGTTCCGAGACACTTCCGGGTCACGTGGCCAGCGTGACATCGCTGCTCTGGCGAGCCAGAGCTGCACACGGAAACGCTGTTTACCTTCCCGCTAGTAAGCAGTCCCTATTTATCTACTTGCACCCGGGGGTGCTTTCGAACTGCTAGGTTGGCAGGCGCTGGGACCGAGCAACGGGAGCGCACCCCGCCACGGGGATTCGAACCGCCGACCTTTCGATCGGCAAGACCTAGGCGCTGAGGCTTTTACCCACAACGCCACCCGCGTCCCAATCTAAATTGTACCATTTATTAATTCCTAACATTCCCATACCAACTCTGGTTCCCTGGCTATTGCACACTGAATGTCTGCTCCGAAGTAAGCCCCTTTGAGTTCAACGGGCCTTCACAGCCTTTAGCCTGTTTGAGTTTGGTAATCTGCATAGTAATTGCTATTCTTTATTCATCATGGTGTAAAGGCCACCTTGACTGTCCCATAGAAAGGGAGGGGAGAAATTTTGGAAATAATTAAATAAGAAAAAAGGGGAAAGCACATGAAGGGCACTTCTGTAGATGTTTCTCCTGTATCGGAACCTGCTTATCTCCATCCAGTGCATAAGATTTACTTTACTGCTGGTCTCCATGGATACTACAAAGGACAGAGGTCATAGCTTTGCAAAGCATTTCCTGAGGTAATTGCTCAATTTTCATAGCTCACTAGAAACCCTTGGTGAGCAGGGAGGTTACGTCCCCTTGGGCTATTCATCATGGATATTTTCCAACTCATTCATTTTAAAATGACCTGAGCAAGGACTTTGTAAATGAGAATCTATCACATCTTCTAAAGCATTGATAAGGGGGAAAGAGACGAAAAAAGTATGAGAACCTGGGGGTGGGTGGGTGAGGCTGTTTGTGAACAGAGCCTGACCACACATTCCACCCGTCACCCCAAAAATAGCCATGGTGTAATCCACACCATACATGTATGGCTTCCCCAAAGGATCTTGGGACCTGTAGTTTAAGTGTGCAGAGAGTTGGTAGGACACCCCTCACAGAACGACAGTTCCCAGCACCCATAGCAAACTACAGTTTCCAGGAGTCTTTAGAGGACACTGTATCTGTTGAAGGGGTATAAGAGTACTTTCAATCTACGGGGCAGATTTGTCCCATTGTGTAAACCAGGCTCAGACTTTAGTCAATTCTGAAGTGGTCCTCAAAGGCAGATAGAAAAGGGATTGTAGCAGTTCTGGGCATGTTTCTCCATCGGTTGTCTATATTTGCTTGTTTTTATTTTCATGTGTTCCATTACTTGTGTTTTATGGCCTTTAAAAAGCTATAAGTGGCTTGGAGGCCTTTTCTGTGCAGCAAGCAACTAAGAAGTTATTGTTGTCGCCATTTTTTCCTTCACCAGCTAATTATATTTCTCTTTTACCAGCTCGTTTCCTCTGCTGCACCCTTCTCGAAAGGAAAATAATCCACTAAAGGAATGATAAGGAAAGCATGGCAGAAGCAATGGATAGTGAAAGGCTGCTTTTCATATTATGACCATAATGTGTACTGACACACCTCGGTTCCTGAACGCCTCCTTTACCGTACGTTTTGGCTCCCGAATGCCGAAAACGTCTGACGCAGCTTCCAAATGAGTGCTGGAAGCTCTTGAAGCCAACTGGAAACTGCACCTTGGTTGTCGAACATTTCGGAAACTGAATGGGCTTCCAGAACGAATTACGTTCCACAACCGAGGTTTGACTGTACACAATTATTATTATTATTATTATTATTATTATTATTATTATTATTATTATTAATTGAATTTATATACTGCCCTATACCCAGAGGTCTCAGCCCTTGGCAAGCAAATAAAAAGCCAAAAGAGATATCTTCATGAATTTCTTTAGTTAAATGTAAGGCAGACGTGCTGGGTGAATATGTCAAATGTACAAAGAAGGAAAAATTCTCTAGCCTGACGCTTTTTCTCTCAGCCAACACAATTCGTAACTGTCAAAAGCTGAGGGCTTTTCCTAAGTTTCTTAAGCTTTCTGACTGCATTAGGACATTCAGAGTATGGTTGTTGTGTCCATTGCCAATGGGAATTCCTTTATTCCACTCGGTTAGGGAGCTCTGGAGGAGGGCTGGCAGGGACAGAGAGAAACTCTCTTGGTCTGGGTTTTTCCAAGTTTTGGGGTTGTGTACACATTTTCATTTACTCCGGCTCTTGGGGCCAGCCCACCCACGAGGCAAGGTGAGGCGACTGCCTCAAGCGGCAAGATCCACAGGGCCAACAGATCTCAATGTTAATATTTCCCCTATCAAAACAGCCTCCATCTGATTGAGAAATGTAAGTCACATCCACTTAACATTGAAGCTGAGGTGTGGACATTCGAGACAGTTGTTGCACATGTGCAGATGACCGCGCATACGCAGATGACGGATTCATGAATGGGAGCATGGGAGATTGCAGGGGCAGGCAAGTGAAATGGATAATGTGCATCTGGTGAATATATTCATCTCTGATGTGTACATCAATGTGCAAATGCACATTGCGGCAGGAATGACCCCGTTGTGTTTTAAATCATGAATGCGTCTGCAGACTGTTTCTGAACCTTTCTTTGGGAGTTCTCCAAGCACGCTAGAAAGGGCTCGGCCCCTTTCTGGAGTGTGACTGGCAGGTTTTGCCCATCGTTAGTGTTAAATATCTCAAAATTAACAAATGCAACTGCTATGTCTAGCGTGGATGCAGATCTAGTTCAAAAGGGAAGCGCTGGATGCGGAGCGCATCGCATTTCCCTGTGGTCCATGTGGAGTCAGCACCGTGGGGTCCTGCCTCTGAGTAACTCCCCCAGCACTTTGATGTCCAGAGGTAGCACAGGTGCCTTTGATGTCTGTTGCAGATGCAGGTTTGAAAGCCCTGTTGGGGAGGAGGAAAGAATCTATTTGAACTTATTCTGTTAAAACAAATTACATAATTACTCTGAAATGGTGTGAGGTCTTTTTGATTTCCACTTTGATCTTTGTGTTCCACCCACCTCTACCCCCAATTCCATCTCACACAGTTTTACCATCATCTTCATAAACCTTAGAAAGGACACTTATTGCTACTCCTTACGCAGGTATCTGTCTGAACATCTCTCTATTTATTCCTCTCTCTTTTTCTATTGCTGAACAGAGACGTTCACGAACAGGAGTGAAAGACTGAGATTTGTTCATAGGCAAGGAATTAAATGATCCCTCTCAAAATGCTCTCAGTTTCAAACACATGCATTCACTCCTGGATAGTGCAATTGCTCCTTTAGAAATGTTTTTTGAGGAAAATATGTTCAATCAAAGGTGTGATTACACACACACACACACACACACACACACACATATATATATATATAGAGAGAGAGAGAGAGAGAGAGAACCTTGACAGTTTGCTTATCATTTTTTGGGGGGTGGGGGTGAGTTCTGAAGCTCTCAGTCATAGTCAGGCAGATTGAATTTTAACAACATGACAAATATATCCATTTGTTGATTTCAACTTGGGTGCTATCCATCGTCAATTAGCGTGCTATAAATGTGGCAAGGCTCCAGAGTTATGATACATCATAGCAGTTGGATAAAATGTTTGTCACTGATGAATTGGGGGAAATAGTGTCTGCTGCAGATCATTGCAGGGGGTGGGGTGGGGGACTTAGCCAACTAGATGAGGGAATCATATGTAAAGAAACAAAGACTACTGAGAGAGCCATTGCAGGGGGCGTGTGTGAGTGGGGCAATATGTAACCATACAACAGAACTGGTACAATGAATCACTGTGTATTTGGAATAGGTATTTAGAGGTCTTTAAACCCAGTAACCGGGATGCCGGTGATGCTGTGGGTTAAACCACAGAGCCTAGGACTTGCCGATCAGAAGGTCGGCGGTTCAAATCCCCACGACGGGGTGAGCTCCCGTTGCTCAGTCCCTGCTCCTGCCAACCTAGCAGTTTGAAAGCATGTCAAAGTGCAAGTAGATAAATAGGTACCGCTCCGGCAGGAAGGTAAACGGCGTTTCCGTGCGCTGCTCTGGTTTGCCAGAAGCGGCTTAGTCCTGCTGGCCACATGACCCGGAAGCTGTACGCCGGCTCCCTCCACCAATAAAGCGAGATGAGCGCCGCAACCCCAGAGTCGGTCACGACTGGACCTAATGGTCAGGGGTCCCTTTACCTTTACCATTACATCCAGCATGTGTTTTCTCATATACTGTATACGTTTTCAGGCTCCCCTAGTTCTCTGAGGAGTACAAAAGAAGGGGACTGCTGGATCACACAAGAGGTCCATCTACTCCAGCATTTTTGATTGTCACAACCACCAACCAACTGGAAGCCTGACAAGCAGAGAATGGAGGTGATGGTCTTCTCTTGCTGCTTTGGCACCAGCATCTCTTGTTGAGCAGCTTCTATGTGGTCTTCCCTTGCAACCTAGCTGTGCTAGGGCTGTGAATTTGCTCAGTAGCTTTTCAGGATCTGGGGCAGCAGCAGGGCCAACTTCTGTTGGCGTGGCATGGAGCTCCACTTGCTGTATTGGAGGCACAGGAACAAGGTCTAGTGGGAAGCTGTTTCATAGAATATTTTGGCCTAATGCAACCTTCCCGTTGCTTTTTGTCCAAGAAGCAGGCAGCCTTGAAAGGCAGAAGCAACACCTGCAGCAAGTCATGCAAGGGCTATCTGTCACCATCATCAGAAATGCGAGCCTTGGACGCGTCCCTGGAAGTTCAGCAGTAACAACAAAAACTCAAGTTGAAAACTGATTTTTGAACAGTCAGAGTGTTATATGGTATTGGACCAATAGTTCCGTCAGCTGCTGCCTCCTGCAACATAAACTGTTAGCAGACCCCTAAGAAAGCTAATGAGAATTACAGTCCAGCAACATTCAGTTTAAGGCTGTAGTGTAGAGTTTGGGGCAGCCAGCATACATTGCACCCGCCTCCCCCAGTGAAAATAAAGACACATGACACAATTATTAAGGTTAATGGGCTAAATAAGGCCACAACTTTATTGGTTACAGGATATGAGCAGTATTGGCTTAGGCATTGGTCCTAACCGACTCTATCTGACTTCAGCCTGTCTGCTTGAAGTCCGGGAAGGGTTAACCACCAGTAGGGGGAGTCCTGCTGATGCACATCAACTGGGAGCTCCCCCGGGGTCACCGCTCGGGGGCATAACCTTAGGCCCTCACCTCCATAGGCTTCGGACAGGGCCACGCCCCCAGAATCCTTTACCAGACTACCCTTCTATATGTGGGGCAGGTGATGGCGCTTCCTCTTCCTCTTCCATCTACAGAACTATACCAGTACCAATGCCTAACTGCCAATACCAAGAAAGTTGTGATGATTTGCTACGAGGTAGGCGAAAACCAAGTGGCTGGTGCCACTTTGCCAAGTGGAAAAATTCTTACCAGGCCCCTCAACGGCGACCAACCAAGGTCCATAGCAAGGTCAAGGAACAAAAACCTTAAAGTGCGGGAGGGTGGGAAAAGCAGGAACAGCTGGTTGGCAGGAAAAGAGGGAGATCCCCGGCCGCGCCTGCGTTTAAATAGGGCAGGCCACACCCCCAAAGCCAGCCGATTGGCTGGCCAGGGGATGACGCGGCCGGGGATTCCCCCAATCGTGCAGGGCTGGCCCACAATCCCACCTCATCTGCAGGGCGGAAGTGGCTTAACACCAATCTCTGAACAGTGTGAGATTCCAGGGGTTCAAGGTGCTTACCCAGAGTTCATTTTTTCTTTTGCAAATGAAGCACCATGGAGACTGTGGTGTCATTAGGGTATATGGCTTATTTACCCATATATACAACCTGAGCCTATGATGGAGGGCTCACAGCATTAACCCCCCAAGAAGGTCTTGCTTCTCCCATAGCCACAGCCTTTGATTCAAGCAGAAATCAAGTATGTCTCTCAGTGCTTGCTGACAGCCTGCATTTTGTCCTTCTGACTGCCAGTCAGTTGCCCTCTGGTCATTACCAAGAAGCTAGAATCATAGAATCATAGAATCAGAGTTGGAAGAGACCACAAGGGCCATTGAGTCCAACCCCCTGCCAAGCAGGAAACACCATCAGAGCACTCCTGACATATGGTTGTCAAGCCTCTGCTTAAAGACCTCCAAAGAAGGAGACTCCACCACACTCCGTGGCAGCAAATTCCACTGTCGAACAGCTAGTCTGGCTGTTCCAACAACTGAATCCTTCCTGGATCCAGGAATCAGAAGGAACCGAGATGTAAACAGAAACAGAAGAAAAGGCTAAAATAGTAGCCAATTCATGCTGAGCCAGGACGGCACCTGTGGCCTGGTGTGCAAATGTTTCTCCTTCAGGGTGTGTGGAACAGCTCTTCCATTGACATGAATGGGGAGCTGCCCGAGTCAAATGTCTTGATGCTATTTAGGCATTCATTATAGTTATCTATATGCAAACATGTGGTGTGGGGAGCAGGAAAGCATTGCTCCCCACATGATTTAGAACTGTAATGCAGTATTTGTTGAGGGATGATACTCCTGAAACTACCAAGATTGTCACAGGGTACTTAGCTGAGATCTTTAAAGCTAAATCTAAAGTTGCCTGATTTATTCAGTGTCTGCTATCTAGTCTTTTTTATATTATGCATTTGGATGACTTTGACTGATTTCATTATTTTACTGTTTTAACTTATGCCAATAAAGGCTAGTAGAAGTAGAAGTGATTTAGAACTATGCATAGAGTTCTAAAGCACATTATTATTATTATTATTATTATTATTATTATTATTACCACTTTCTGTTTGTTTTCAACCACTTTACATTTGGTTTCTAAAGTCGAACGATGCAGTTATATCTGTATTTGAATCGGCTGATATTCAACATTAATCATAGAGTAGACCCGCTTCAATGGGGCCACTACAAGTACAGTCGAACCTCGGGTTACATTACCCTCAGGTAACGTAAACTTCGGGTTGAGAAAGCAGTAAAACTGGAAGTGTTTCGCCGCTTGCGCATGCGCAGAAGTGGTCTCTCCAGTTGCGAAAACTTCAGGATAAGGTCGGACCTCCGGAACGGATCCCGTTCACAACCAAAGGTACTGCTGTATGACTAGTGTTGGCTATTGCCCATTGGTTTTCCTTTATGCAGTGTTTTGACATAAAAAGATAGTATCTTCGGTTGCTCACTTGTTAGACGAGCGTTTTCTTACAGTGGGACCTGCAGAAGCGAAGGCATGCACTTAAGACTCCTTAGTTGTTGCTGCTCTTTCCAAACACCCCTTCCCCTTTCTGCTTCCTAGCCCTGCCTTGTAATTCAGCTTAATGCTTGCCAATCAGTCACAGTCCTTTGCCCTGTGCCACTTTCATGCCATTGGACGGCTGTTGTGGGAGCTGCCCAATGGAGTGCCACTAATGAGACAGCTGAAAAGAGCAGCCAGGGATTTCCAGTCCCTGGATTAGAGTCAAGGCCAGTGGAAGAAATGGAGAAACTGCGACGGCTGAACAACTGCCAGCAAACAGGAATCCTATTATCCCACTGAAAGAGGACATTCATTACCATCTATTGTAACAAAATTTGGGTTCCATCAAGCTGTCTCTCCCTCTCCTTAGTTTTATAATTCATAATCTAAGAACAGGCCAATGAACACACAAATACTGTGAGGCCATTTTGCCCCAGGTGAGAAAGAGCCATGTTAGAAATGAAAGAGGAAAGGAACTCCAGGAGACAAGGCTAATACCTTGCCACTTAGTGTTTGGACACATTTTGTGTGTGCACAATATCTCGGTATCTCTCTGTTGCATGCCCATTAAGAGAATATAAAACAAAAGTTGTTATTTGTCCCTTCAAAAAAAAAGCAAACCCCAATTATTTCATGTCTGGAAGAATATCTGACATGGTTCACCACCGGCTAAATTCACCCAAGAGCAGTTGTTGTGTTTTCCTTGTCTCTCTCTTGATATAACAAAAATGAGCAGCCCCAGGACATTTATGTGTGGCTGTGAGCTCCCATATTCCTGGGGAAATGAAAGTTTCATCAGAAAAGGCAAGATTCCAGCTCTCATGGCTGTGGTTTAATGAGGACCTGATGGAAAGTTGGAAAAACAAAGAAGGTTGCTGTGTGACCAGAAAAAAAGATGGCCTAGCTGGGTTAGCGGTGGTCGTTTTTGCTGACAAAAATATTTTGGTGTGCAACTGATATGCATTTTCTGCTGGGTTCCTCCAAACTACCAGGACTCTTTGCGCATCCAACCACAGCCATTGGGCTACATGCCTTGAGCCACAAGGCTTCATTCTCCAGGCCTTGCCAGGCTGTCAGAATTCTTGCTTTGAAGAGCTGGCAATGGGAACCCAGTGATGCTTTGCAACTTGCAGAATTTGCATCCGTGTGAAAAGAATGGCTTTCCCCTCAAGTATTTTAGACTTCTTTTGTTTGATGAATTAGAGATTATAATTACTTTGATTTACAGATACTGGTAGCCAAGGAATATGTCCGTTACTTATTTCAGACAGGCAATTATTCTGTATGCAAGTTATTGGGGAAGCTATATCCATAGAATATCTACCTGTATGCATCCCCTGAGCGCAGCAGTGAGATTTTAAGACCAAAGAAAAGTACAAGTACACACTCATTTCTAAGGGCGATAACCAACTAGTTAGAGTAAATCCATTGACATGCATTGACCTTAAGTTACGTAAGGTTGTATAAAGCATTTATGTGTAACATAATGTAGACATTTAGGCAGAACCATTTACTAATAATTTCTATTATTATTTTTTGTGTAGAAGTTAATTTGTAAGTGCCTGAGCTTTTCTTTTAAACAGCTATGTTTTTCATGCTGGAATTAGTTATTCAAGATAATTAAGGAAAGGAAAGGAAAGGAAAGGAAAGGAAAGGAAAGGAAAAGAAAAGAAAAGAAAAGAAAAGAAAAGAAAAGAAAAGAAAAGAAAAGAAAAGAAATGAAAAGAAAAGAAAAGAAAAGAAATGAAAAGAAAAGAAAAGAAAAGAAAAGAAAAGAAAAGAAAGGAAAGGAAAGGAAAGGAAACTAAACTGAGAATTAATAAAAAAGTCAGGTATGTATACTATGTGTGTATACAGGTATACAGGTATGTATAAAAGGTAAAGGTACCCCTGCCCGTACGGGCCAGTCGTGACCGACTCTAGGGTTGTGCGCTCATCTCACTTAAGAGGCTGGGAGCCAGCGCCGTCCGAAGACACTTCCGGGTCACGTGGCCAACGTGACGAAGCTGCTCTGGCGAGCCAGCACCAGTGCCGCACACAGAAACGCCGTTTACCTTCCTGCTATAAAGCGGTACCTATTTATCTACTTGCACTTAAGGGTGCTTTCGAACTGCTAGGTGAGCAGGAGCTGGGATCGAAAGACGGGAGCTCACCCCGCCGCGGGGATTCGAACCGCCGACCTTACGATCAGCAAGTCCTAGGCACTGAGGTTTTACCCACAGCGCCACCCGCATCCCTATACAGGTATGTATACAGGCATGTATACTATGTATACACACACACTTTAAGTATTAGTTTCTTTTATCTGCACTTTATAGTATGTCAAGATTTATATCTTTGATGGAAAAAGAGAAACTTTCAGTTTTTTCTTCTTGTTCAGTTAATAATAATCTCTGCACCTTTTATTCCCTGCTTTATATAAGCAGCCTTGGAAAGCTGCACAACAGTGGAGAATGGGATGTGAAATCTGAATTTGAAATACTACATCGTTAATGACGTTCTGCTTTTATCTGCCTTGGAAAATTTGATGTTATTACCAACTAACCTCCAGCTGGAAAAAGGAAAAACAACCATCGCTTACGTAAGAAGAATGAATTGGCCTCGAAGTCAGATCTTTCCTATCACAAGTCTGAAGGGAAAGGATTCTTTAGCAAAAAAACAAGTTGGTCTGCTTCATCGACAGATGGTGGTCTTAACAAGTCAATCAGTATCGTTTACCTTTACTGAATTGAGTTTAAATCCTGATTAGGTCACGGTGCAAAAGTATTTAATAATAGTTAACTGCAGCTGGTAGAAAAACCTGTCCACAAATGATGTACATGGTGAACGTAAGACTGTCGGTTCAGAGAAACAGAAATGGACAGATTCAACCCTTATCACATGCAAGCATGTTCATGTCAAACGAAGCAATCCTTCAGGTGCCCAGATCTCAAAGGCTTGAAATGAGCCAGCCATTAACTTAGGCTGCAGTCCTACACACATTTATTAATGTGGGTTAAATCACAGAGCCTAGGACTTGCCGATCAGAAGGTTAGCAGTTCGAATCCCCGCGACGGGGTGAGCTCCCATTGCTCAGTCCCTGCTCCTGCCAACCTAGCAGTTCGAAAGCACGTCAAACAGCAAGTAGATGAATAGGTACCGCTCCGGCGGGAAGGTAAACATTGTTTCTGTGCACTGCTCTGGTTTGCCAGAAGCGGCTTAGTCATGCTGGCCACATGACCCGGAAGCTGTACGCCGGCTCCCTCGAGATAAGCGCCACAACCCCAGAGTCGGTCACGACTGGACCTAATGGTCAGGGGTCCCTTTACCTTTATACTTTAAGCCCCTGTGAGCACAGTGGAACTCACTTCTGACTTCGTAAGTATTGTACCGTACATTTAAGACCTGTCTGTCATTGAAATTCTACTCAATATTGATCCAGAGTTGATTCCAATGTATAATTAGCAGAGTAAAAACTTAAACACATTGCAGGATTCCCAAAAAATAGACCAGAGGCAGTTGTATTTCATCCAGCAAAGCTTAACTGAAGGAAAATGAACGTAATGGTTATAAATTCAATACATTCAGGATTGGCACTGTCCATAAGAAATCCAGTTGCAACAGACTTAACCTAAACTTACAATAACTTATAATAAGTCTAAACCTCAACACTAAGCGTACTATGTACAGAACACCACACCATAAGGAAAAGGGAAAGTGAAACCCAGGCTCCTTCTGGCCTTACTATTATAGTCAGTATGAACTTTACAGAAGAGATAACAGAACCAGTTTAAGCCAGCTGTGCTCAGCTTCTCTGAAGGAATAACCCAAACATCATGAACCTTCTGCTTATTTCTTTCACACAGAGAAGCTTCCAGAACCCTCTTGAATTACCGTAACTGGAATAGAAAAGATCTCTACACATTAGATCAATACTTTCTGCACTATGAAATGTAAACTGACACTGTCAAGAGCTGAGCTGCTGCACTAAGCATGAACTGCAGTTTCCGGGCAGTTTTCAGTACATATCTTCTGTGTAGCATCTAGTTTCACCCTGATGCTAGTCTTGTATGTAGAGGGGGCTTTGGATGACAAGGAGTCATCAAGCGTCTGATATCCCACACACAGTGTGACGTAATACAATCCAGCAACAGATGTGATTCTACTGTGGAGTTTAGCTTTCAATTCAATGCCAAGTTCTTAATTGACTTCCTCGAACTTTGATGTGAGGCTCGACATAGAATTCCAGTTTTCTTTCCAGATCCAATAAAGAATTTATTTCCATGGACTACTTAAAATGGAATGAGACACAATTCACCCACCTGTTCTGAGAGACAGCGATGTTAAAATCTCCATGTTGGGCCAAAAGGATGAAATATTGCAGAAAAAAAGAGCTCCACTGTAAAATGCTCTACAGTCAAACGTTTGGGGCCACTCGCTAGCATTACTATTTTTGCCTCGTTTGCAACCAGACTTGGGGAAATTTCGTGCTTTAATGTCTTGCAAAAGTATTTCATGCTTAACAAGCACTGGAATCATAGGTTAATGGTGCTGCATGTAAAAGGTTACAACTATTATTACAATGGTGAAACTTCTGTAATGCCAACAGAGTTATAGGCACCGTACAGAACCTGGAATAGGACACAGTCCTCACAAGGAGGTCATGATCTTACTTAAGGATGCAAGTGCAAGATTCAGATTCTGCAGGGCCTCCTATATCTTTAAGGGTGGCATAGAAGGGAGAACTATACAAGGTGCAGTATTGTGCAAGTGGCTGTGCAGTATTGTGATGTGGGAAAACTGCACTTGGGGAAATTCTACCTCCTGTGCAACTCTTGAAGGTACAGGACCTTTCACTTTTGGGATGACAGACACACTTCTGGAACCCCAGCCCTGGAGAAAGTTGATGGGGAGTTGCAGGGGAGAAATTATGTGTGAAGAGGAACAGCTAATAGCCATCTCCCAGTGCCGCTCCGCAGTGTGTAAGCAGCGCCTGGGGTTTTGTACATATATATTTTTTATTTATTTTCCATTTAATAATATACATTCACATCGTTATTATCCACTTTACCTCCCAGACTATTTAGAGCCTATTGACTTCCTTCCCTCCCGCTTCATGGCTTTCAAAATTAACCTTTATATCACTGCATTTTGTATGTTTTCCAATTCCAAATACGCACATTACAAAATAACTCAAAATTTAAATAAATATAGAAAGGTAGAAAACTTCTCATTACAAGTCTTCAAATAACCCTGCTAGTGATGTTAATTGCTTACAAGAATCTTTCAGATATCGTATGAATTTACCCCAGTCTTTTTGGAATACTTGATCATGCTGGTTTCGGATTTTTCCTGCCAGCTTCGCCAGTTCTGCAAAGTGCATCGTCTTCATCTGCCATTCTTTTGTTGGTACTTCTTGCTGTTTCCATTTGGGGGCTAAAACAATTCTTGCCGCAGTTGTTGCATACATAAACAGTCTTTTTATCTTCCCTTGGTATCTTTTCACCCACTGTACCCAATAAAAAGGCTTCTGGTTTTTTAACAAAAGAATGCTTTAAATGTTTTCTTTAGCTCATTACATACCATTTAGCAGGGCCTGGGGTTTTCAAAGAGGGTGCTGTAGTGGGAAATGTGCAATAAAAAATGGAGGAGGTGTTGGTTTGGCCTTGCACAGCCAACCCTGCCTATGAGTCCTGGCAGGGCCACTCCTGCCCTTGAGGGTGGTCCTGCTGGGGCTGGATGCCCAGATTAGGAGCTGTAATTTGCACAGGTAGCATCTGTAGAGACATCCAGTCCTGCCTGGTTGGGGCAGGTAGAAATGGCACAGGGCAACTTAGTCAAGTAGGAAGAGGATGATGAACCAAACGCCGCTGAGGTTTCCTACAGTTGATTCTGGTGCTGTATGTAGGTGAAGGTCTGGTGGGGGAATTGTTTGTTTCTTGGTGTATGAGGGTTTTTATTGCTGTTTAAGAAGGTTTACTGTTTGATGAGGAAAGAGAGGGGGGGAAGTTTTGATTTATGCTCAGTAAGGAATTTAACAAGGTTTTATTATGCCCTCCCCCTCCCCCAAGCTGAATGGACTTTATTTAAAATGATTTTTGGACTGGACCAGGAGTGTGAGGGAGCGATGTTGAGTAAAAAGATTGAACGGCTGCCGCTTTGAACTGGCAAGAGGCTGTATTTGAGAATCTGTCTTTAGCTGCATGCTGAGGAAGAACTCCAGAATGGGATTTTAATGGCAGAGAGTGGACATGTAATCTGTGAGTTATTTGTAGCCGCAGCCTGCATGCAAGTGGTGAACAGGGGAAGTTGGAATGTGACTTTGTAAACACTGCAAAGACTGAACAAAGGGAGATAAGAATTAACTATCCCAGCACACCAGGTCTGAGACAATAACGATTATGAAGAACTACACAAGTGAAATGGATTTTATATTTTTAAGAAATAACCAAGGCTCTGTCTTTTTTTATTTAATGCTTTCTTGATTGACAACTTTATAACAGAAGAGTACAATAGATATAGGCAAAATGAAAAATGAAAAATAAACAGTTATTCATTCTTTAACTCATGCTTGCTTTGTACATCCATTTGTGATTAAATTTGTCAAGACCCCTGATCTTCCCCTTGCATTCCCAATTTAAATTCCTTAAATATGTGTTAAAAATTTACTTTCTCCATATTATTTGACTTACTGTGAATTTTACTTTATACAGTTATCCTATTTGCACACCTAAGCTCAATCAAAACCTGCCAACGGATTGATCTATTGACAATGTTCTTTTACATAAATTCAGTGTATATCCCACTCTCTGGAAAAAAAATTCATTTGTAACGTCTTTTAATCTTGCTGATAATGTCGCCAGTTCGGCGTACTCTTATTTTATTTTTGCCAGTCTGATTTAGATGGGATATCTTCTCCCTTCCAACCTTTTGTGATTAGAATTCAGGCAGCGACTTTAACAGAGGCTCTGTCTTTGAGGAGGTAATGATGGCCAGCTGAAGAGATCATGTTGCTACAGGAGGAAAAGATGGACATATGTTTGCAACAGGAGCAGGAAACCGGATCTTTTTAAAAGAAATTGTATTAAATTAAAGTAATGTGGTTTGATTTGTAAAAATTTGGAAAACTAGTAAAAATATTTTTTTAAAGGTTTACTGTTTGGGGGCTTTCTTGGTTGCTGGTTTCTTTTATAAAAAAATCTTTATTAATTTAAATTACACAGTTATACAAATAATTTACAATCTTATACTACAAAAAGAAAATTAAAGAAAAAACAATTAAGAAAAAAGAAAAGAAAATACAGAAAAAAGAAAGAAGAAAAAGCAAATTTACATACCATATTTTTCGCACTATAGGACGCACTTTTCCCCCTCCAAAAATGAAGGGGAAATGTGTGTGCGTCCTATGGGGCGAATGAAGGCTTTCTCTGAAGCCTGGAGAGTGAGAGGGGTCGGTGCGCACCGACCCCTCTCGCTCTCCAGGCTTCAGGAAGCTATCCGCAAGCCTTGGGAGCCCGGCATGACTTCCCGCGGGCTCCCAAGGCTTTCGGACAGCAGCCTGCAGCCCAAAACTCAGGGAGCGCAGCGGGATGCACCCCAGGCTTCGGGCAGCTCTCCGCAAGCCTTGGAAGCCCGGCGCGACTTACTGCCGGGCCCCCAAGGCTTGCGGATAGCAGCCTGTTTTGGGGGCTGGGGTTGGGGGAAGCTCGGGCTTCCCCCGCCCCAGCCCCATGCCTGGGGGGGAAATAATTTTTTTTCTTTATTTCCCCCCCCCAAAAAAAAACTTTGTGCGCCCTATGGGCTGGTGCGCCCTATAGGGTGAAAAATACGGGACATAAAAAACACTTAATCTTCCTAATTAATACTTAATTAAACACTTAAATAAAAAATACTTCTGACAAAACGAGTCTTCCACTCATTCTCATTGTACTGTTTATACTATCGTTGTTGTTTTTTTGCACAGTTTTATATTCTTTAATACTGTTCCAATCTACTCCACAAACAGTATTTGTTGTGTTTACTAGTATCACTCAAGTTCTGCTAATATGGTGTGATTGGTACAATATGATCTTATATAATCCTTAAATATTCTCCATTCTCCAAATATTCTATGGTTCAATACTCCTCTAACTCTTCCCATCAATTTTGCTAGTTGTAAATATTCTAACATTTTGGTTGCTGTTTGAGGAGGTTTTCCTATTCTGTTCAAATAAAAATATTTTCCCCCTCCTATATTGTTTACCAAAGATCCTCTAAAGAACCTACAGTGTTAATTGGCAAAACGGGCACTCAGATGACAAGCAATACCTGCTTAAAATTTATTTACACCTATTAAAGGTGCAGGAGTTTGATCTTCTTCCTTTTCTTTTTTATCATTGCCACCCTAGTTGTACCTGGATTTCTTGAGTCACGAGGTAAAAGTGTAGCTGAGTGCACTGGTTCGTTGAGAACAACAAGGGTTGATAACTTTTGATTAAAGCAAAATGAAAACACCAGTCTCCAGTGGCAAAAACCTGGCACTTCTGTTTGGCTGGCTTTGAAGTTCACTAGCTTCTTTGGCCCTGACACCCACCACCTGTCAGAACATCATTTCACCTGTCAGTCTAAAATAATGGTCAGTTGAAAATCACGGTAATTTGCAACTTGTCTGGTAATATGTTTGACTAGCTTTATTGTGACAATGACTTAAAACATAGGCCTGGCAGAAATTATACACCACCTAGTTTCCTGACTGCATGTTCCAGGATTGTTAATTTTCTCCAAAATGAAATCAAAGCTGTTCAAGAGAGCCAGATACTCATGTACTACCGAATCCATGCAAACATTTTCAGATTTTATTTTTTTTAAAGTAGCAGTTTGTATGAGGAAAGGGGAATAGGCGCTGCTTTGGTTTCCTATCATTAAACCTATTAAGAGAGAAATCTGACAAAAACTCTAAAGCATTAATGAGCCAGGACCACTATAATGTACTCAGAGGGTCCTACAGGGTCAATAAGATCAGTAATGACTTCTTGCCATTGAATTGTAACCTGGCAATATCTTTATTCAAGGCAGTGATGCAAAATAATTATTGCCATAGTCCTTCATTCTCTCTCTCCCTTTCCCAAAACTCACTAATCCCATTATCTGCTGGATTTGTATGTAGTCCGGGCACATCTTGTACCAAAGTAATAGCAAGCAAAGAAAAATACTGCCAGTGTTTCAGTAGACTGATACTTGAATTTGCCAAGGTCAATGCACACTTCAGCCACAACCAAACACAGAGTGTCTTGCACTTTTAAGCCCGTTGAAATGAATAGTCTTAAATATGGGCTAACTTTGCAATGGAATATGAACATTCAAAAATGGAGCTATAGCTTGTACACTTATTATTCTGTCATCTGAATAGGAAATATTAGGCAGTTGTTTAGTGCTGTTAACTACGGATAGGATTTGTCCCAGGGAAAAGAGCTTGGCCTGTTTCTACACCTTTTGATCCAGTCTTAATCAGATGAAGACGTTTTCCCTGGCATGGAGATTAGCATTGTTCTATAATACTCTGTCACCAAAGCACAAAAACAAGCCAGGCCATTTTAATTTCTGGTTAGTTGCAAGTCATTCTTCCTATGGAAGAAACTGTTTGCATGTTTTTATTGTTTAAAAACCCACCCTGTACATTAGAATATGCAAGCCTTTGCTGTTGCAGCTATGCTTTTCCATTGGCATTCTATTTCATTCATTTCAGCATGTGCTATATTCATATTCATATTCATGTGCACCAGCCTGCAGCATATGAGGATTGAGGCTGAAAGAGGAAGAAAAGTGGGAGTGTTTGGAGTCAAACTTGTAAGCAAGCACAATATACAACTACAGTGGTACCTTGGTTTAAGAACAGCTTAGTTTATGAACAACTTGGATTAAGAATGCTGCAAACCCAGAAGCAGGTGTTTTGGTTTGTGAACTTTGCCTTGGAATAAGAACATGTTTCGCTTCCTGCTGAGTGTGTCTGTTTGTAAATTGAGTCCCTCACTACAATGGGAAAGCACACTTTGGTTTAAGAATGGACTTCCGGAACAGATTAACTTCGTAAACCAAGGTACCACTGTATGTACAAAGTCTTTATTAACTACACGGTAAAGGGAAGTGACATAGCTAAGCCTGGCAGGACAGCTTACTCTATGGTTTTAACCCCTTCACGGATTAATTAGTCTTAGGCAAGTTGGTTATATGAGCCTGGTTATCCTCCAAATCCCTGATTGCCTGGGATCATTCAAGGTGAAGCAAAATGGGGGAAATGGCCAGCAAATAGCTGCAGAGGAAGAAAACAATGTCTGAGATCAGCCGAGGAGAAGGTAAGTTTGAGCGTTTGGGGGGGGGGTGTCTTTTTTCATCCCATCACTGTTGAATATCAGACCTGGAGAATATCCAACTCAACACTACTAAAATCACTCAAAAGCTTATTAGAGCTTTCTCCCCATGTTTAACAGAGACCTCTCCACCCCCACTTACATTTCATTTCTAGCAAACTGGCTGGAGCCTGTGAGCACCCAGTGTTAATCCACCCCCCCCCCCAATCTCCTGCACTTTGCCCATAAATCAAAGGATCCAATGGCCAAAACAACAGAGTGCTAAAGTGCTCGCTGTGGGGCTGCAGCCAATCTAATTAATTTTTCATTTGGGTCTGATGTATTAGAGACCAATCAATTGGGGATTGTGTTTACAAGGGTTGTAGGAGGAGAGGAGAACTGGTCTTCATTTGTTGTCTGGGCTGTCCAAATCAGTCAGTTAAATGATCCCGGGGGAAGATCATAACGGATACGAATAGGGCTCTTGTAAGTAGCTTTCTCTTAATTACAGAACCAATAATCATCACTTCCTCAAGGAAGGATGGGAGCCATTATGGGAGGACTTTGAAGCCCTATCCCCTTATCTGATTTGAAATGTTGTCTGCACCCCAATTTCATGGTGGTGAGAGGTTTCAGATATGTGGATCCTTGTGTTTTGTTTCCTTGAGACAGAAGGTCATGGGAGACGGATGGCTTTACTCATATATTCAGGCTGAGTCTGAGATGGAAGGCTCACAGCATTAATACTCCAATGGAACCTTCTCCCCATCAGATTTCAAGGAAAGAGGAGACCGGTGTCAGGCCATGCTCTCTTTCCAGCTCCAATCCTAAAGCTGCCAGTCTCTTGTTCTCTTTTTTCAAAGGTTTACTGTTTGAGGGGCTTTTGCTGTATTGTATTGTTTTTAACACTCGGTTGAGAGCTGCCCAGAGTGGCTGGGGAAACTCAGCCAGATGGGCAGGGTATAAATAATAAATTATTATATTATTATATTATAGCAGTACACTCCATTCAGAGCCAGCCTGGTTGAGAAGGAGACCATTGTCTCAATCAGGGAGCAACGGGGAGTAGTTAACTGGTGTGTCCCCAGATCCCTCACTCTTCTTGTTATTGGCAACCAGTGCTGCTGCTGGTTGCAGTGCTGCCTACCCACCCACCCACCCAGTGAGGGTCTCTGCTGCCCCTTCCATCTCCCCCTCCTTGTCTCACTCTGAGGTAGGACCAGCAGGGTCCTTCCTCAGAGCGACGCACTCTGGGTGCGCTGCCCAGGAGTGTACCACTGCGCTTTGGCTTTTTTTTTAAGCACTCCTCATGAAAGTATTCCCTTACGCATTTATACTCTCCATGTTTCAACCAAATCCATTCAGCTGCATAATATTATGACACCTTCCCTTTCATTGTGTGATTTCAGATAGGAGGGCATCAACATTGCGACTGTTCCAGTTAGTGGCAGACCTTGGGAGTCTCAAATTTCTGTGGCACCCTCAATGACTCCAAAATTCAGTTTCCCCCGCACCGCTTCCTGCCTCCCATTCTACCTCACAGTTGCAGTGGGTCCTGCGCCTCCCCCCCCCCCACTCTACACCCAGTGTGGCCAACCTGGTTGTGCTCCCCTAAATCTGCCTCTGGTAATTGGGGGGGAATGGTGCTGAATATGTTTGTTTTTGGGGGGTTTTAATTGAAACCTTGTGCGAGCTGTTGTTTAGGGGAAATGTTCCACCCAAATTGCGAGTTGCTATTGATTAAAACTGGAGAATATTTGGGTACAGCTCTTTTTAAGCATCAGGAGTTTACTGCAGTGAATAATTTCAGTAGAAATCATAACACTTCTGTACATGAAAAGAGGGAAAGAAGAATCCCAGGTAAGTGTGTATCAAAGAAATGTGTATATTTCTACAGGGGTGGAATCAGAGGTGGGTTTCTTGGAGAGGGTGCACCTCCTTAATTACTTTGTTTCTCCAAAGACAGGGGAAAAAATGTGTATTCCTAGAGCCAATTTTAGAAGAGGTCTGTGGCTGTCTGCCAAAGACGGTGTCACCAAAGCGCGATTTATTGTGACTGACACCTTAAAATAATTTGATGGATAGCCTCACAGGCAAGAGGCAGTTACCATTGCTAAAATGTCCCCCCCCCCACCACCACCATTATTCTTCCTTTCTCTAAGAGCCTTTATCAGTTCTTGTCCGGAGGAGGGAAGAAACCAAGTATGAATGCTTCGGGGAGTCAAATAAATATCTTACCTCATGCTCTCCTGGGCATGGTGGGCCAATTGGTGCCAAGGAAGGATAGAACTTTCTTTATGTATGCAACCACAGCAGCAAGAATTCTTCTTGCAAAGTATTGGAAGATGCAGCAGCTACCCACTCTGGAAGAATGGCAAGCGAAGGTGATTGACTACATGGGAATGGCAGAGATGACCGGCAGAATCCGTGACCAGGGGAGTGAGACAGTGGAAGAAGACTGGAAGAAATTTAAAATATACCTTAAAAACTGTTGTAACATTGAGGAGTGCTGAGATGCTATGGTGTTAAGAAACAGAGAATTGTAGCTGTATATCATAAATTTAAGGGAATTACAATGAAGATGAGTTAATTAATTAAATGGAGGGTTGCTGTTAAAAGGGAAAAATAAGGATGCAGAAAAAGGGAGGTAAGGGGAGGTCCGGGAAGTAAGGTGAAGAAAAATGAATTTATGAAATTATACATGTTTATTTGTTGGTATGTTTTGTTTTGTTTTATTGTTTGTTTTCATTACATGTTTGGAAAATTAATAAAAATTATTTAAAAAAAAAAAATCTTACCTCACAAGCTGGCTGGTGGTAGTTCCAAGCAATATTGCAAAAGGAATATTGAAACTCGATTAGAGAACTGTTTCAGACATAGAACCATAGAATCATAGAGTTGGAAGAGACCACAAGGGCCATCGAGTCCAACCCCCTGCCAAGCAGGAAACACCATCAGAGCACTCCTGTCATATGGTTGTCAAGCCTCTGCTTAAAGACCTCCAAAGAAGGAGACTCCACCACACTCCTTGGCAGCAAATTCCACTGTCGAACAGCTCTTACTGTCAGGAAGTTCTTCCTAATGTTTAGGTGGAATCTTCTTTCTTGTACATTTAATTTAGATCCCATGTACAGCAATGCAGCACTATTTGAGCAGGATTAATTGGCATGGTAGGAATTTCTATGAGGTAAGCACTTGGCCACTCATGAAACCTGTTGGATTGGGTGCTAAACAGCCAGTGAAACCCAGTACATGAAATACACGTGGGTGGGAGGGATGTGGTACCATAGTGCCAGGGCAGTGGGGACCATTTTTGGTATGCACTCAGCCCAGGAAGACTCTCTCTCCAAAAACAGTGGTGCCACAATGATAGGGTGCCCCCAGCATCCATGACAGTAGAAATGATTCACAATTCAAAGTGTTGGTGCTGACCTTTAAAGCCCTAAACTGCCTAGGCCCAGTCAACCTGAAGGAGCATCTCCATCCCCATCATTCTGCCTCATGGATCTTATGCACCTTTGTGTCTGCCTATGGTAACCCCCTGCACTACATCATTGCATAACTGGAATCATCAGGAGCTGATTAAATTTAAAGAGGTGCCATTCAAGTGATAGCTGCCCAGAGTGGCGGGGTATTATTATTATTATTATTATTATTATTATTATTATTATTATTATTATTATTAGATGTTGCAGCAGGAATACCCCCATGTCACTGAGTCATGGAGGAGGACCCTGTCCCATCCCATACAAAGCACGAATGTGACTTCAGCATCACAAGCTCTAATGTAGGTGTCGGCAAACTTTTTCAGCAAGGGGCTGGTCCACTGCCTCTCAGACTTTGTGGGGAGCCGAACTATATTTTTTGGGGGAAAGAAAAGAACAAATTCCTATGCCCCACAAATAACCCAGAGATGCATTTTAAATAAAATGACACATTCTACTTATGTAAAAACATGCTGATTCCCAGACCGTCCCCGGGCCAGATTTAGAAGACGATTGGGCCAGATCTGGCCCCCAGCCCCTAATTTGCCTGAAAAGGTAAAGGTAAATGGACCCCTGACCATTAGGTCCAGTCGCGGATGACTCTGGGGTTGCAGCGCTCATCTCGCTTTACTGGCTGAGGGAGCCGGCGTACAGCTTCCAGGTCATGTGGCCACAGTGGCGTAGCGTGGGGGGTGCAGGGGGTGCCGGCTGCACCGGGCGCAACATCTGGGGTTAGGGCAAATCCACGGGTTAGGGGGCGCAAATCCTCAGGTTAAGGGGCGCAAATCCACGGGTTAGGGGGCGTAAATTACTTGCCTTGCCCCGGGTGCTGACAACCCACGCTACGCCGCTGTGTGGCCAGCATGACTAAGCCGCTTCTGGCGAACCAGAGCAGCACACGGAAACGCTGTTTACCTTCCCGCCGGAGTGGTACCTATTTATCTACTTGCACTGTGTGCTTTTTAACTGCTAGGTTGGCGGGAGCAGGGACCGAGCAATGGGAGCTCACCCCGTGGCGGGGATTCGAACCGCCAACCTTCTAATCGGCAAGCCCTAGGCTCTGTGGTTTAACCCACAGCACCTACCCATGCTCTAATGCAATGTGTGGGATGGCATCATTTTGCAATTTCATCACAATAGTTCGCAAGTTAAATAGCTGCTGGTGAACTGCAGCAGGACAGAATCATAGAATCATAGAATCATAGAATCATAGAATCATAGAATCATAGAGTTGGAAGAGACCACAAGGGCCATCGAGTCCAACCCCCTGCCAAGCAGGAAACACCATCAGAGCACTCCTGACATATGGTTGTCAAGCCTCTGCTTAAAGACCTCCAAAGAAGGAGACTCCACCACACTCCTTGGCAGCAAATTCCACTGTCGAACAGCTCTTACTGTCAGGAAGTTCTTCCTAATGTTTAGGTGTTGCGTGCAAAGTACCCACCCCTTGAAATGTATGAGCAGGCAGCTTATTGAAAAATTCCTTTGGCTTTCCCTATTTTTAATTTTTAATTTTATGTTTCACCCAAATTTCAATGTTTCAAATTCATTCAACCTTTTCCCTTTGGGCACAGTTTCGCAGGTAATTCAAAATGCTCCACACAGATGCCATTCATGGATTTTATGTAAATAAAACAATTGCTAAATTAGGTTCAGATCCCTGAAGCACTGCATTTCGTACCAAAATGCAGGTAATGAGAAACAAGCTATCAGACAAAGTCAACGATTCCACAGCAGTTTGCCATATGCAGCTGTCAGCTGAGGTGATTAATTAACTATAACGTGTGGGTTTTGATAGGACAGCTTGAAGCCTCTGTTCCCCCCCCCCCCACGTTTCCTTACACAACTTCCCCCTCATCCTTCCACCATGTTTAAATTCGCCCCATTGTCAACATTTGGCTGCAAGCTCTTTGGTGATTCCCAGGGCACCGAATGAATTCCTGTCACCCGACTCATTTGAAATCCATCCACTCCCAATGACCAAATTGATCATGCCATTGAGCTCAATGAAGGATATAATTTATGGGGAAGTTGATAGCACGAGGCTGCCTGTTTTCCATCCAGGCTTTGAAAGGTTCTGATTAAAGGATTATATTTCAACCCATGCATACATATTACACATATACGGAAGAGAAAGAGAATTGCTTTCTTCCGCATGGTCCAACAGCACGTATTTTTGAGATGTGATTATCCATTTTGAAGGTCCATCGACATTCTAATAAGACTCAATTAGGCACTCTCTTTGCTAGGGGAAAGCATGCAAAAGCCATGGTCTCTCATTATGTCCAAATCACAGTCAAAAGGAAGGGAGTAAACATCCCTGCAAAAAAGATGCAAAAATGAATATGCGGGCTATTACCCAGTGTCACCTTTCAGATTTCATAGTGAAATGGATAATGATATTTGCCTTTTTTGCTCATATGGCAGAAATCCTTAACATTGTTTGTAGGCCCAGGCCACTCCCAGTACAGTTGTACCTGGGGTTAAGATCTTAATTCATTCCAGAGGTCCATTCTTAACCTGAAACTGTTCTTAAACTGAGACACCACTTTAGCTAATGGGACCTCCTGCTGCCGCGGCGCTGCTGCCGCCGCACAATTTCTGTTCTCATCCTGAAGCAAAGTTCTTAACCTGAGGTACTATTTCCGGGTTCACGGAGACTGTAACCTGAAGCGTATGTAACCTGAAGCGTCTGTAACCTGAGGTACCACTGTATTGTTGTCCCACACATAGAGACCTATCAAGGCTATCAAGAATAGCTTTGATGCTGGGGTCTCATGTCCAGCCACAGAAATCAGACAGAGACCTTAGATGGCCCTCTGTAACATACTACATGCACAAATTTTCCTGTTATGCGTTTTTTGCAGCCACCTTGCCAGAGAGATGCAACTGCCCGGCAGCAGTTAGCAGAAATGGGGGGGGGGGGCAGAATTAGGAACCGAAAAGTAGCAGGGATGGTTTACCCTTTCTCTTCTCCCTGCTTTTCCGATCTGAAACCTTCCCCCTCCTCAAACTACTTGTCTCTCTTGCAGTATTCCAAATGCACGTTTACAAGAGAAAATTCTGAATTGAACCTCTGTTATCGAGGGGAAGAGGAAAGGGTTAAGCACCCACACTAACGCTCTGCTTCTAAGCACCTTGAAATTAATTCTTTTTAATTTTTGCTTAGGAAAGGCTGACTCAGACATGATGCTTAGGGGCAGCCCAGGCAATGAAGCTTTGCATTATCTTTTTTTTTTTTTTTAATGATATTTATTAAAGGTTTAACAGTTACAGAAAAAAGAAAAAAAGACAATAAAAAATTACAATACTTCAAAAATAAGAAGCACAGTAAAAAAAACACAATACAACAAAACAATAAGAGAAGCAAAAACATTTAAAAAACAAAAATATTTAAAAACATATCCAGTATTTCCATATCTTTATCTTTCATTTACTTGTTTCATCGACCTCCTCACACCTCCCTTTTTTGTATTCTAATTCAAATAGCTATTTCAGCAAATCCTTTCCATCTTTCTCAATTTTTGTTCTATAATTTATCTTAACACAATTTGACCTTAAATTCTACACTTTGACCCATTAACAATCCATTTTTACTTAGTTCTTTATAACCTTTCTACTAAAACCATGTATGAAGCTTTGCATTATCACATGAGAATTCTGGACATGCAGGTGCCAAGCTTCTCATTATCTGATTCACAACTTAACCAAGCCATCTGAAAACAAACCCCGAGATTGGTCCTCTCTACGTGACCATTTGCACTGAATCACCATCAGTTTCTCTATTCATTCCACAACCATGGTAGTCCTGGTTGCCCATACGGCTGTTTCTCTCCTTCACCATTTAGGGGGGAAACCCTCAAGGTATCGTTTGTCCTATGAGAGGAATCTTCCTTGAGGTCTCTGTGTTCCATCCTGTGCGAACTCTCCAAGAGCCCATTTTGTGGGTCTAGGAGATGGGTTAATTTGAAGAAACATTCAAGTCGCTGCAACCTTTTCTTTAGTTAACTTGGGCTCCCTTCCCTTCCTTCCCTGCTTCCTAGTAGTCCTTTCCCCAATTTCAGCAGGTTTGAACTAAGTTCAGTAAGGAAACGCAGCCCAAGGAATACACAGCTACATGCCTCACTTCCATGCTCCATTCAAGGAAACCTCACGATGCTACAGGCTTTCGGAATCTCAGGAAGGCTCAGCCAGCCTGAAATAATGGTCAGTCTATGAGGGGGTAGCGGTGCTGTGAATCCATCGCTCTTTCCGCGGAAGTGAAGCCGCGCGGCTGCTGCTGATGAGCGCTGACCTTTCTTCTTTGAACATTTGATTGGAAACAACATACTCGTGAGTAAGAGATTTGAGTCTTTATTTGAACAGTAAAATTGTGAATTTCGGCTGAAAGCGGGAGACGCTAAAAAGGAAGTCAGTCTTCCGTCCCTGTTTAAAGGGCTGAGCAAAGTCTTTCTAAAACGGAAGCATGGAAAGGAGTTAAAAAGAACCTGGAATTTACCCTGCAAATTCGGAATCGACTGCCAAAAAGTTAAAGGCAAATTAAGACTGTACTATAAGTGGACAGAGACTGGGTTATCCCTCTTTCCCCTTTGTGGATTATAAATGTTAAGAGACCCAGCTCTCGGGCTGGCTGGATACAAAGTAACATCAGACTGTGGTGACTGTGCATAGGGATACAAAGTTTCAGTGGGCTATTTTGCAAGTTACAAGAAAGGAACTGTTGCAAGCACCTTTGCAAGGATCTTTTATACTCTGCAGTTTAAAGGGAATTTAGAGGGTTCTCCCCCCCCCTGTTTTGGATTTACCTTACTTGGGAACTTAAAGAAAAATTTTCATCTTTTCTCTCTAACCTCTGGGGTGCTCCCCCTGCTGGATTGTAGAACTATAAGTCTCTGAGAACTGCTGGTTGTTTTGGAATTTTTCCTTTTGTTTTTGTGTCCGGATGTTTACTTTTTGGATTGCCTTTCCCATGGGATTTACAATTTGACCTTGAAACATAGACAGCTGTGGAATGAGTGGTGCAGGAAAAACAAGGGCTGGCAAAAAAGCAAAACAAGCTGAACTATTGCAATTAACTTTGCCTGTGCAGCATCGTAGGTCATCGGTCCCAATTGTGACGGGTCTGCAAGAAGGACAATCTAAACAGCCAGTTTTGGAAGATATGGCTGCAGGAGGGCTAGACCCTATCTCTAAAGAAATATTGGACCAACTGGCAGCTTTAAACAAAAAAGCTGACGAACAAGCGGCTAAATTTGATCAGGTGACAGCTACAATTAATAAATTGACAGACCAAGTCGCTCAAAACACACAGGCGATAGGAAATATTGAAAAGACTTCAACAGAGAGTCGAAAACTAGCCGAGGAAGCAAGTGCAAAAGCAGACCAAAATACAAAAAGGATAGAGGAACTAAGAGGAGAAGTAAGACCACTGAGTAGACAAGTTACTGAACAGCAGGCCTACCTGTCTATGGCGGAGCTGAAAAGCAAAGAAAGCAATCTTAGGCTTAGAAATATCCCAGAATTAGAAAAGGAAGATCTGATCAGCTTTTTGACTGCAGAAATATCCAAGTTCTGGGGTTTGGCAGAAGAGAAGGACTTTAAAATTGTCACCGCTTTTAGACTGGGAAGAGTGGTCAAAAAGGATAAACCAAGAGATTGCTTGGTCATATTGAGATCTAAGCAAGAAAAAGATAATATACTCGGCCTACATTTCAAAAATTCATTGGTGATACAGGGAAAGACAGCAGAAATCTTCAGAGACATACCAAAACAGCTGCTGGACTTAAGAACTATATATAAAGATCTGGCAAGATTACTCAGAAACAACACAATTCCCTACAGGTGGGAATTCCCCCAAGGCCTATCTTTTAACTGGAAAGAGAAGAAGGTAAGAATCAGAACAGCGGAGGAGCAAGAAAAGTTCCTGAACGACCACGGGGAGGACCTTCGGAAAGGAACAGCAGGTACCTGGCCACCCCCCTTGCCTGGTCAAAAAGATCCACCTCCAGGAATAGACGACAAGGGAGACAACCCTATTGGCTGACAAACTGATCCAGGATGTCTCTGCAGCTCTTCAGTTGGAACATTCATGGTGCAAATTCCCCTGAAAAAAGGAAAAGGATTTTTCATATATTGAGGAAAGAACAACTAGACGTCATTTGTCTTCAAGAAACTCATGTGACCAGGCTCCACAGAAGAGTATTAATTAACAAGAGACTAGGCCAAGAATTTATTTCATCAGACAAAGTCAAGAAAAGAGGAGTAGTGATATATGCTAAGGAGAGCCTAGCACCAAAATTTGTGTTCAAAGATGAACAAGGAAGAATTCTGGCGATTGAAATACAAACACAAGGAGAAAAATTTCTGATAGTAGGAATTTACGCACCGAACGAGGGGAAATCAGAATTTTACAAGAAGCTGCATGAGACAATGCTGGACCATGTTGACTATAATAACATCATTTTGATGGGAGATATGAATGGGGTTGTCTCCACACACATGGACAAGTCACAAAACCAAAACTTGACTAAAGATGGCAGACTACCAAAGATTTTTTTTGAACTTACAGACAATATGGACTTGATTGACATTTGGAGGGTAAAGAACCCTCTAGGTAAAGAGGGAACATTCTTTTCTGAGGCCCACCTATCTTGGACACGAATCGACCAAATTTGGATATCTAGAGGACTGGCTCCTAAGACCAAAAAAATTGAAATCTGCCCCAAAACTTGCTCCGACCATAACGCCTTGAAAATGGATTTGAGACTCACACCAGCTGGATCCTTCAGATGGAGAATGAATGACTCTTTGTTTAGAGATCAGGAGATTGTAAAGAAGGCCCAAAAAATGATGAAAGACTATTTCGAAATAAATTTGAACACTTCGGTGGAAAAGAAAACAATCTGGGACGCAAGTAAAGCTGTTATGAGAGGGTTTCTGATACAACAGAATACTATTAGGAAAAAACTCTGGAATGGTAAAAAGGACAAGATTTTGGAAAAGATAAAGGACGGAGAGAGAAGGTTGAGACTTAACCCAAAATCAAAAGAAGTTTTAAGAGAAATAAAATTCCATCAAGCACAATATGCGAAACTGATAAATCAAGAAGTTGAATGGAAAATTAAACAGATGAGACAAAGATCATTTGAATCGGCAAATAAATGTGGGAAGCTGCTTTCATGGCAGCTGAAAAGGAGACAAAAATTGAACTTTGTTACCAATCTAGAGGTTGAAGGAGAATGTATTCAGAAACCAGAGGAAATTAGAAAGTGTTTCCAGAAATATTTCAAAAAATTGTTTACCCAAGGACCCCAAGTGGAGACTGAGATAAATAAATTTTTAAAAAGCTACGGCCTGGAAAAACTAACACAAGATAAACAAACAGCCCTGAACTATAAAATAACACAACAGGAAATTGAAAGTTCCATTCAGAACATGCAATTAGGCAAATCCCCGGGCCCAGATGGACTTACCTCCAAGTATTATAAGACATTGAAGGAATACTTGACTCAACCATTGATGGAGGTATGCAACCAAATTATGGAGGGGAAGGGGGCACCAGAATCGTGGAAAGAGGCATTCATTACTTTGATACCAAAATTGGAATCCGAAAAGACTCAACTTAAGAACTATCGTCCTATCTCACTCCTAAACGTGGATTACAAGATTTTTGCTGATATTTTGGCAAATAGATTGAAAAAAGTTTTAAACGAAGTAATTCATAAAGACCAAGCAGGCTTCCTCCCCGGCAGACATTTGTCTGACAACACTAGGAACATTGTGGATGTCCTGGAATTATTACAGACAAACTTGAATACGAAAGCAGTCTTGATATTTATAGATGCGGAGAAGGCCTTTGACAACATATCTTGGAAATTTATGAAGAAAAATTTGGAAGGGATGGGAGTGGGAAGGGCGTTTCAAAATGGTATTGAAGCAATTTATACAGAACAAAAAGCTAAATTGATAGTAAATAATGTGGTGACAGAGGAGTTTAAAATTGAAAAAGGAACACGACAGGGGTGCCCCCTATCACCCTTGCTATTTATTTCTGTCCTGGAGGTGTTGCTGAACTTGATTAGGAAGGACCAGCGGGTGGAAGGAATACAGGTCGGAGGAAAACAATATAAACTGAAGGCCTTTGCAGATGATTTGGTTTTGACATTACAGGAGCCAGAACCTAGTGCAAAAAGAGCTTTAGAACTAATCTCTGAGTTTGGTCGGGTGGCGGGATTCAAGCTAAATAAACAAAAAACTAAGGTTTTGGTGAAAAACTTGACACCTTTAGAAATAGAGGGGTTTCAGAAGGAAACGGAGCTAAATGTGGTTAAAAAAGTGAAATACCTGGGGGTTAATTTGACTGGAAAAAATTTGAACTTGTTTAAAGATAATTATGAAAAATGTTGGTCTGAAATCAAAAAGGACTTAGAAATCTGGTCAAGACTGAAACTTTCCTTGTTGGGAAGAATTGCAGCAGTTAAGATGAATGTATTGCCAAGAATGCTGTTTCTATTTCAGGCCCTGCAGATCGTGGACAGGGTGGAGTGTTTTGGAAAGTGGCAGAGGGACATTATGAAGTTTGTCTGGCAGGGCAAAAAGCCCCGAATAAAATTTAAAATATTAACAGATGCAAAGGAAAGAGGGGGATTTGCCCTGCCGGACTTAAGGTTGTACTATGAAGCTGCATCCCTCTGCTGGATGAAAGATTGGTTTTTGCTAGAAAACACTGATGTCCTAGATCTGGAAGGGTTCAACAATGCTTTTGGATGGCATGCATATTTGTGGTACGACAAGGTAAAGTCTCATAAGTTATTTAAAAACCATATTGTCAGGAAATCTTTGTTTATTGTCTGGACTAAATACAAGGACTTACTCGAAAACAAAACTCCGAGGTGGCTGTCACCAATGGAGGCTAAGGCCACAAAAATACTTAATATGGGGGGTGGCTGGGCGAAATACTGTGAAATAATAGAAAAAGTAGGGGACACTTGGAGGTTGCAGAGCTTTGAAAAATTGAAAGGAAAGGTGCGAGACTGGTTTCACTATGCCCAAATCTTAGAGATCTTTAAAAAGGACAAAAAAATTGGTTTCCAGGTGGAAAAATCAAAATTAGAGTCAGAACTACTTGAACCTAAGACGAAAGTGCTTTCAAGAATGTATAACTTGTTGCTTAAATGGAATACTCAAGATGAGACAGTTAAATCAGCCATGATAAAATGGGCTCAAGATATTGGATACAACATTATGTTTGAAGACTGGGAAAGGTTATGGACCACCGGTATGAAATTTACGGCATGTAGTGCCTTAAAAGAAAATATTATGAAAATGATGTACAGGTGGTACATGACCCCAGTCAAACTTGCAAAGATATATCACTTGTCTGATAATAAATGTTGGAAATGTAAGGAGGCTGAAGGAACATTCTTTCACCTCTGGTGGACATGCCCGAGGGTGAAGGCCTTTTGGGAAATGATTTATAACGAGTTGAAAAAGGTATTTAAGTATACCTTTCATAAGAAACCAGAAGCCTTCCTCCTGGGCATTGTGGGCCAGAGAGTGCTAAAGAAAGATAGAACTTTCTTTTTATATGCAACTACAGCAGCAAGAATCCTTATAGCCAAATACTGGAAGGCACAGGAGTTACCCACACTGGAAGAATGGCATACGCAACTGATGGACTACATGGAATTGGCTGAAATGACCGGCAGAATCCGAGACCAGGGAGAAGAAGTAGTGGAAGAGGACTGGAAAAAATTTAAGGACTATTTACAAAAACATTTTAAGCTATATGAATGTTGAGAATTTGCTAAGTTTTGAGAAAAACATGCTTCAGTATTGAGATTCGGAAATGATTGAAACTAAGTTAAGTTTGAGAAAAGTTTAACTTTTAGAGTAAATAATTAGACGAAAATACAAATACACATGAAACAAGGTTTTAATTTGCTGTTGATTTTTATTGTAAAGAAAGCAGGGATGGAGGATGTGGGGAAGTCCAGTTGATGTTGAAAAAGGATCTGAAAAAGTGAATCTTTTTCTTTTTTGTTTCTTTACTTTGGAAAAAAAAAAAAAAGCTTTTGTTGTGTTATTGATGATGTATCAATGTTGTACTTTGACCCTGGAAAACAAGGCAATAAAAAATATTTTAAAAAAAAAAAAATGAAATAATGGTCAGTCTATGAAACCCACCAACCCCTGACAGTCTGGCGCCAAGGAGGATCTCTGAGTAGCCCCTGCCTCATTTTCCCAGGCTCTGAGATACATAATGTTATATACTGAAGTTCTCACCCTGGGCCAGCAGGGGGATACTGTAGATAGTTTTCACTCAGGTCCACATATGCAAATAAGGGATTGAAAGTGACGTTCAGTGATTGGCTAATTACAGAAAATTGTTACTGTTGCGTTCTAGTGGAGCTCTATATAAGCAGGCTGGCTGAACCCTTCAGTTAAGTTCTGTTCTGGCCTGTGAATAAACAAGAGCTGTTTGAAGAATCGCTGTGTCGTCTGATATGTTCACCCACAACTTAACACATAATACTGGTGCTTTCCTCTCTCCTTCTTCCTTTTTGTTTCTAAGTTTATCTTCATACCAATTAGGTGCCACATGTCAGACTGGCATCTCTTCCTACCTCAGTTGCCCCAGCTCAGATTTCTTCACCAACCTTTTTAAACTGTGTAGCAACCTGCATATTAATCAATGTCTCTGTAATAGAACTCTGGTTTTGTTTTTTCATTCTCAACTTAATCTTTGTTTGAATACTAATTTCCCCCATATAGTAATGTGAAGTGTCTTCTTATTCTTCTTTGGCGCTCCCTTGTAGCCGAGTAAGATTGTCTTCCATAAACATGGTCTTAACAGTGAGTCCGTAAGTGACTATGGAGGCCAATTCTGGATCCTCACGTCCTTCCACAGTGGGGACATAGGTTTCTGGGCAGGAGTTGATCACAGTGAGGGTTTGCCAAGCTTGCCTTCCTCTTAGCACGCTTCTCCCTTTCATCCTGAGTTCAAGCATCTTCAAACCCACGACACCTTTGGTAAAGGCTGTTCTCCAATTGGAGCGCTTGCAGGCCAGTGTTTCCCAGTTGTTGATGTTTATACTACCTTTTGAAAGATTTGCCTTGAGAAAGTCTTTAAACCTCTTTTGTTGACCACCAGCATTACAGTTTCCATTTTTAAGTTCAGAATAGAGTAGTTGCTTTGGAAAATGATAATCAGACATCCACACAATATGGCCAGTCCAACGAAGTTGAAGAATCATTGCTTTGACATTAGTGATCTTTGCTTCTTCCAGTACACTGGCATTGGTTCTTCCCAAATGATGTGTACATTTTTTTGGAGACACCATTTTTTAGAGACACCATTGACGGAATCTTTCAAAGAGTTGGAGATGGCGTTTATAAGTGGTCCACGTTTCACAAGCATACAGTAAGGTTGGTAGTACAATAGATTTGTAAACAAGCATTTTGGTTTCCCTGAGAACGTCCTGATCCTCTCTGGGTACCCACATGTTCACACAGTCCCAGTACACCATGGATTGTCTTACTGTATTGTGCAAACCAGACCACTGTGCCTTACAGATTGTCGGAAGCCGGTTGACTGTTTTCATGATAGCAAACTAAAGCTTGGCTTTGCATAAAAATAGGTGACACCCTTCCAGGCAAGAGATTATTGTTCCATTATTATTTCTGTAAAAGAAACACGCTGTTCTTTCTTTTCAGTTATTCTTGTGCACTCCCCCCTTCCCTCTGTCTCTTGTCATTCATGCTGAATCTTGCCCCTTCTGCATTCTGCATGTCAATACAGATTTATCCTTATCAAAGTGTTGAAGACAAATTAATTAGATGACAGCCTGACAGTGCTTAGTGATTTTACAGCACCTATGGAGCTGACCTTGTTGTAACAACCTTTCTTAAGAGATGCAGACTGGAATATATTGATCATCTAGGCGTCATATACGTCCAGGCCAAGAAATTGCCAAAATTGAACAAAACGTCAATTGCAGTGGTTGCCCGGTGTGGAAGTGAATGTTGCTGTCAGCTGATGTTGTCTTGCGTTAAGTCTCAGGTGATCTGACGCCTTTGATTCTCATTATTCTCTCCATCTGCCCCTTGTTTCTGTTAGAGAACAAGGTCATTACTGCTGAATATTTGTCACTGGGAATTTTTTGACATGGAGCACATAGCAATCAATAGCCTGGAAACCGCAGAGAATCCACAACACTTAGGCGGTCCTGTAGCCTTTAAAAATCACACAATGAAGAGAAAACCCTATCCAAATGTATAACATTTAAAGTAAAGGTTTCTAAACTCCATCACCCAAGATGAAAAGAGGGAAAGGAAGAGGACAGAGATCCAGGGGGGAGGTGGAGGAAGAAAATTTAACGAACAATCTTCTGACTGTCTCATGGTTACTTTAGTTTATTGTTGTTGTTACATGTCGTACTGTCAGCGAACTGCCATCGGAGCTAGAGGCGGAGGGAAGGCTCCAGAGGGATGCCGGAGAGGGTCCCAGTAGGGAGAGAGGCAGCCCATCTGCTGGGGAAGGAAATCAGCGTAATACCAGTGGAGAAGGGGGGCAGATGGGGGAATCGGAGAGGAGGCTCCAAGACTCCTCGCCAGAGACCAGTGGAGAGAGTACGGGTACTCCACTGCCCACACCCTCCCTGCGCAGAAGACTTCCGTGCAGGGAGAGTAGGAGGAGACTTGGCGTCAAAGAACTTTTATGCTGGAAAAGGTTCAAGAAACGCCCACTGATGGATTCTGCCAGCGACAGAGACAGCCACAATGCTGGAGGCTGTTCAGTCAGAAAGGGTTCAGCCAGGTAACCTAGCCAGGAGTGGCGCCAACTTACGCACGAGCAACCCCTAAACCCATTACACATACCTACAGGACTGCCTCTTCTGGTATGCCCCACGGAGGACCTTACGGTCCGCTAACAACAACACCTTGAAGATCCCGGGCCTCAAGGGGGTTAGACTGGCCTCGACTAGAGCCAGGGCCTTTTTGGCCGTGGCCCCGGCCTGGTGGAATGCTCTCCCGCAAGAGACCAGGGCCCTGCGAGATTTGACATCTTTCCACAGGGCCTGCAAGATGTATATAAAGATGTAATAATGTATATAAAGCAGACATTCTGAGGGAACTTTGATTCCTCCTCACCACTATGAGCTGAATAAAGAGCATGAAATCCACTCTCAACTCTGAGTATATTTCAGTACAGGAAACAGGGCTTCTTACATAGACTCTGCTAAGCAATGAAGTTCCTGGGGCCTCGTTCTTTTTCCCTTCTTCCTTCCTTTTTAAAACAGCTCTATGTAAATGAGACTACAAAACGGCATAATCACAACTCTTTCCTTGCGATTGTGATTGACAGTGAAGGGCAGGGCCTAATGTGGGCTTGCAATGAGACCACAAAACTAATTTCTTTTGTGATATAATCCTGACCCTGAGCTAGAGGAGAAATGCTAATGCATTTATCTACATCACTAATGCTGCTGCTCTAATTTCATATATTACCGAGAAGATAAATCTTTGAATACACCCTGCATAAATAACATGCTTTGTTATGAATTTGCTAATAAACTAGAGAAAATTAACAGAGGCCTCGCTAGCAGCTTCCATCAGAATATGAATGCCTCTTATTGTTTTACGAAATGTAATGCTGCGCCCATCCCTAGGCAGAATTTTTCCAGGCTGCCTTGGAGTAGATGATGAACTGGGCGGCCACTTGCACGCAACTTTTGTTATTTGAGGGGGAAATGGAGGATGCTGCAGAAATTCAACGAAAACAGAAAAGGAGGCAGAAATTGCTGCAGTTTGTGTGTTCACCTGTGGCCAGGAACGGAAATCGCTCGCGTAAATATGACCGGCATTCATTCACATCACGGCTGTTTTTAAAGTCCACAATGAAACACATAATTTGGCATTTCCTTTACATTGCAATGAATGTAAACAGTTACACAAGTTATACACCTAACATGAAGTAGTGAGCAGCAAGATGAATACGGAGGGATTTGGCAGAAGCGAAAGTGCAGCAGAATGGAAACAGCACTGGTTGTGACTGTTTTGCCAAATGCAAGAATTATTTCAGATTCAGTGGCAATAACAACAGCAGTGGAGTTTGCTGTTCGGTGCTTTTATAAGGAGCAGCCTTGAATACAGATTAGAAAGCAGTGAAGGCATCTTTAAGCAGAATAACATAGCATAAGCAAAATAAAATACTTCCCCATTCATACTGATGTGCTGAATGAAGAAATGCTTTCTTTTGTCTGTGCTGAAGCTTCCAGCATTTCAACCTCATTGAATGCCCCCAAGTTCGAAGGTTTTTAGAGAACAATGTCTCCCTATTAGTTCTGTCCAAACCATGCATAATTTCATGCTATCATGTTCTGCCTCGTGTGCCTTCTCCTAGACTGAAAAGCTGCAGATGTTGTGTCCTTCCTACCCTGCTTGATCATTTTTGGTTGCCATTTTCTGAACCTTTCCAATCCTTGTTGTTGTTATTTAGTCGTTTAGTCGTGTCCGACTCTTCGTGACCCCATGGACCAGAGCACACCAGGCACTCCTGTCTTCCACTGCCTCCCGCAGTTTGGTCAAATGCATGCTGGTAGCTTCGAGAACACTGTCCAACCATCTCGTCCTCTGCCGTCCCCTTCTCCTTGTGCCCTCCATCTTCCCCAACATCAGAGTCTTTTCCAGGGAGTCTTCTCTTCTCATGAGGTGGCCAAAGTCTTGGAGCCTCAGCTTCAGGATCTGTCCTTCCAGTAGTCTGATTGGTCCTAGAACAATAGGATTCAGAATTCAGCAGTCTGATTGGTCCTAGAACAATAGGGCCCAGAATGCAGCAGTCTGATTGGTCCACAGGAGCCACCCAATCCAGCTCCAGGTGGAAGTCAGTCCGCAACCCTATTGGCCTACAGGTGAATCCCGGAATTAGCCAATCACGTGGGGCCCATTGTGTAAATAATGTATATAAAGCAGACATTCTGGGAGAACTTCCATTCCTCCTCACCGCTATGAGCTGAATAAAGAGCATGAAATCCACTCTCGACTCCGAGTATATTTCAGGGCTGGACTATATTTTGAAGGGGGGGAATGAACGAATTCCTATGCCCCACAAATAACCCAGAGATGCATTTTAAATAAAAGGACACATTCTTCTCCTGTAAAAACACACTGATTCCCGGACCATCTGTGGGCCGGATTGAGAAGGCGATTGGGCCGGATCCGGCCGCAGGCCTTAGTTTGCCTACCCATGACTTAGATCCACTTTCCTCATGTGTCTTTCCATTCAGTCCAGTTGATTCCATCCTCAGGCTACTTTCCTTGGAATTCGCTGCCCCCTCTGTATGCAGCAAGTCTTTAATTTATGAAGAAAAGTGCATATGGTGCAGATCTCAGGAGGAAGCAGTCCTCAGTATGAATAATTCTTAGCTTGGTTCATGGGCATACACGGTCACATTTGTGCCACTTTGCTAATGCACCCAGACTGCAGAGGAATATTAGCAACTCTGAGCCACAGAAATATTAAAACACTTGCAAGAGCAACCTGTATATATTTCACATTCAGAGTAGAAAAGAAATTAATGGGTTGCAGATGATACCGTATATTAACTAGTGCATTATTTAAATGACTGTGTGAATCACCTAATGATTTATAGGAAAGGGGAAAGACCCTTTCATAATTTTAGGTTCTTAAAAACAAAGCAAAATAGTATCCATTCATTTATATTGTGTATAATTAATTCTTTTAATAGATTACATGTCTTACAGATGTAGATAAATAATTTTACTAATATGGCACCCCTCTGTGAGTTGCTACTCAGATTGCTTTATATAAAATGTAACCTAGTGCAGTAACCATATTTAAAATTTTACAACTGCTTTTTAAAAGAAGGGACAAATGCACACACACAGAGAGAGTTTGTGAGCAGGCCACACAAATAGCAGATCGCAGAGCAGAATTGTCCATTTCCCTTTAGCATGCAAGCAGGGTTTTTATTATTGCTGTTATTAGAACATGGTTACAGTGGTACCTTGGTTCTCAAACTTAATCTGTTCCAGAAGTCCGTTCCAAAACCAAGGTGCGCTTTCCCATAGAAGGTAATGCAAAATGGATTAATCCGTTCCAGAATTTTAAAAACCGCCCCTAAAACAGCAATTTATCATGAATTTTACTATCTAACGAGACCATTGATCCATAAAATGAAAGTAATAAACAATGTACTGCAGCCACACAATCAATCAGTAGCTGAACTGGCTTCCACACAGTCACAAAAACAACAAAAAAGAGCCACAAAAACGCAAAATAAATGGCAAAAACAGACAGACCTCGGCATAACACTCAAAATGGAAGAGTAACACTCAAAACGGAGCACATTCGGCTTCCGAAAAAAGTTCACAAACCAGAAGACTTACTTCCAGGTTTGCAGTGTTTTGGTTCCAAGTTGTTTGAGTACCAAGGCGGTTGATAACTAAGGTACCACTGTATAGGATAGCATTTAAATATTTAAAATAAATACATTTTAGATATTCATAGACTACTTTTTAGATTGAAAAACTCACATAGCGGCATGCAAAAAATATTAATACTGAAGGAATGGGTTTCTGTGCAGTCAGTTTGAAACGGGACCCAAAACCCCCCTTTTCTTCTTTCTCCAAGAGAGCATTTCTAAAATGCATTAACTTGAGCTGTTGAGCAAATGCATAACAAGAACACAGCTGTATAAACAAAGCTCTCTCCTTTATCAGTCACAGCAATGGATGACCTTGGCTGTTCCAGTGGAGTAGGGATGACATGTCTGGATCTTATCTTACCACACTCTGACGCACAGACCTAGTCCAGGAACAGCGCCAGTGTGTGTTCTTGGAGTTGGTGACCTCTTGCTCCAAGATAAGAGTATAGGAACAGGAATACCCTTTTATGGTCAGAAGTACAGGAAGGAAAACCCTTTTATGGTTAAGAGTACTGGAGCAGGAACATCTGTGAGCGTCTACAAGCTGACGTGGCTGGATTCCTGGGGAAGGGGGATAGGGTGCCTGGAGGATATATATACTGCATGAAATTTCTCATTTCTTTGGACTTGCTGTGGACTGACCAGGCAAGTGCCTTTCTGCTGTTCCGGAGAGCAGAAATAAAGAACTCTTTCTCTGAACCAACCCTCGGTGTCATTTGACTTCCTTCCTCCCGTCCGGGAGCAACGCAGAGCCCACCAATCGGTAAAGTCTAATAAGGCTACAATACAAGTCTTTATGCATTACCTTCCCAACACAGTAGCAGGAAAAGTATGGAATCCCAGGAAAAAAACCATAGCACCCATCCCTTCCTGCCCCATGCCCACCCATATCCTACTGGCTGAATCATATGGTCTCATAGGGTTCATTAGTGCTGGGAGGAAGCTGTCCATTTCTCAGTGCTCCTGCGTCCTTGCTTATCACATTGTCCCGCCATGTCAGGTGACATCTGTCCTTTTTGCCGAAAATTGCTCACCCGCAGCTCCGACACTGACTATCGCCAGCAGCCGTCAATCGACCACCCACTTCCCACAGCGACAGCCAGTCACCAACAGACCCTTCCACAGCTGAAAATCACAAACCCGCCTGAGAAAAGCTGTCCGCTGCATCCCAGAACAGCAGCACCCAATCCAAAGAAGTCCTTCTAGCAGACAACAACCACCCACCAAATCGTAGCTGACAAGCTCCTGCTCGTGGCTGCAGCCAATTACTCGTCCGCCCCATTCACTATCCATGTATAAGACGAGGCACGTTTTTGAACATTATTTTAGAGCAGGCTTTCTCAGACTCGGCCCTCCAGATGTTTTTTAGACTACAATTCCCATCATCCCTGACCACTGGTCCTGCTGGCTAGGGATCATGGGAGTTGTAGGCCAAAAACATCTGGAGGGCCAAGTTTCAAGAAGCCTGTTTTTTTGGGGGGGAACCTCGTCTTATATACGGAAAAGTATGGTACTCCAAACAGAGGACTGTCCTCTGCAAAATAGGACATTTCCTCTGATGATTCCTGAGTGCAGTTCATAATATTTTAGACTTATTAGTTCTTCCGGAAGAATTGTTGCTGCTATTATTATTATTATTATTATTATTATTATTATTATTATTATTTTATACCCCACCTTTTCCCCCATTCAAGGTTAAAGGTAAAGGTACCCCTGCCCGTATGGGCCAGTCGTGTCTGACTCTAGGGTTGTGCGCCCATCTCACTTAAGAGGCCAAGGGCCAGCGCTGTCCGGAGACACTTCTGGGTCATGTGGCCAGCGTGACGAAGCTGCTCTGGCGAGCCGGCACCAGCACAGCACACGGAAACACCGTTTACCTTCCCGCTAGAAGAAGGTATCTACTTGCACTTTTAGGGGTGCTTTCGAACTGCTAGGTGGGCAGGAGCTGGGACCGAAAGACGGGAGCTCACCCCGCCGCGGGGATTCGAACCGCCGACCATGCGATCGGCAAGCCCTGGGCGCTGAGGATTTACCCACAGCGCCACCCGCGTCCCCATTCAAGGTTACTTACAGATAAAAATAAGAACAGGGGAAAAACGTATGGGGGAAAATCATTTAAAAAACCCATTAAACATTAATAGAATTAAAATTCTCTCTCATTGATTAAAGGCATACAGATACAGTGGTGCCTCGCAAGACGAAATTAATTCGTTCCGCAAGTCTCTTCGTCTTGCGAGTTTTTCGTCTTGCGATGCACGGTTTCCCATAGGAATGCATTGAAAATCAATTAATGCGTTCCTAGGGAAACCGCCTTCAGACCAGGTCTGGGGACAGTCTGTCCCCCGACCTCTTCTGAAGGCTGGGGGGGGGACAAGGGCTTTTCTTCCCACCCCCAGCATTTTAAAAAACCCCAGGACGGCGGAGGACTTCTCCGCTGTCCGGGGCAATCTTAAAATGCTGGCGGGCGGCATTTTAAAATTGCCCAGGACAGCGGAGGACTTCTCCGCTGTCCGGGGCGATTTAAAAGCCCCTGGGAAGGCAGGCAGGGGGGACAAAGATTTTCGCCCCCCGCCCGCCTTCAGAAGAGGTCCTGGACCTCTTCTGAAGGCGGGCGGGGGCGAAAGTCTTTGCTCCCCCCCTGCCTGCCTTCCCGGGAGAGCGGAGAAAGGCAGCGCGTTTCTCCGCTGTCCCAGATGGCTTTTGAAGGCAGGCAGGGGGGAGCAAAGACTTTCGCCCCCCGCCCGCCTTCAGAAGAGGTCCTGGACCTCTTCTGAAGGCGGGCGGGGGGCGAAAGTCTTTGCTTCTCCCCCCCCCCCTTCAAAAGCTGTCCTGGACAGGCTACGCGGACCTCTCCGCAAGCAGCGGGAGCGCTCCCGCTGCTTGCGGAGAGTTGCCAGCATGCCGAAGCCTGCGCGCGCTGAGATCAGCGCGCCCAGGCTTCGCGGCCCCGCCGCCCGGCATCGGAGCTTGGTTCCGATGCCGGGCGGCGGGAGGAGGCGTTCCCGCCCCGCCGCCCGGCATCGGAGCTTGGTTCCGATGCCGGGCGGCGGGAGAAGGCGTTCCCGCCCGCCGCCCGGCATCGGAGCTTGGTTCCGATGCCGGGCGGCGGGAGGAGGCCTTCCCGCCCCCCCGCCCGGCATCGGAGCTTGGTTCCGATGCCGGGCGGCGGGAGAAGGCGTCCCCGCCCCGCCGCCCGGCATCGGAGCTTCGTTCCGATGCCGGCGGCGGGAGGAGGCATTCCCGCCCCGCCGCCCGGCATCGGAGCTTCATTCCGAAGCCGGGGGGCGGGAGGAGGTCCGAGGACAGTGGGGAAGACGCGCTGCGCTTCCCCGCTGTCCCGGAGATTTCCCTATGGGCTTTCGTCTTGCGAAGCAAGCCCATAGGGAAATTCGTTTTGCGAAGCGCCTCCAAAACGAAAAACCCTTTCGTCTAGCGGGTCTTCCGTCTTGCGAGGCGTTCGTCTTGCGGGGCACCACTGTAAGTGCAATAAAAAATAGCACGGCACCAACCATCTTATTAAAAGCAGTCAGTTCCCCAAAGCCTGTTGGAACAAGGAAGTCCTTCACCTGCCAGTGGAAAGACAAAAAGCCTTTTTGGGAAGGGAGTTCCAGAGTCTGGGAGCAGCCACCGAGAAAGCCCTGTCCCACATCCCCATCAAGCACGACTGGGAGGGTAGTGGGACCAAGAGAAGGGCCTTCCCCAAAGATCTCAAAACGTGGGCAAGTTCATATGAGGGAATACAGACAGCTTGGGCCTCAGCTATGTTGGGCTTGATAGGTCATAGCCAGCACTTTGAATTGTGCTTAGAAACCGACCATAACTAGAGGAGCTGTTCTAGCCAGTCCCAGCCAGCAATCTGGCTGCAGCTCTTGGAGCCAGTTGAAATTTCTGAGCACTTTTCAAAGGCAGCCTCTATTTTGTATCTATTTTCTTCTCAGCTACCCCCCAAAATGAACAGGAACCACATAAGAAATGAGCTACTGATGATCTTTCCTTGCTCTCGGCAGATATCGGGTGGGGGGCGGCGATGCGTCGTGCATGACAAATAGGCACCCTCCGTTTCCGACTCCAGCCGCAGCAATAAATACTGTTTATTTATTTTAATAGTATGCTTAGTGAAAGTATTACCAATATTTCCTCAGCTTAAAAACAACCCGGAATGTAAGGCTCAGCATTTTCTTAGTAATTTACAACTTTAAAAGGGCAAATTCTATTATTCTCTGTCAGAGCTGCAACTGGGTAAGTGCAGATTGTTACCAGATGACAGAGGATTAAATTTATTGCTGCAGTCATTAGTGCAGATTGATTTTGTTTATAACAACCCAAAGGGAATAGTAAGCCTATTATGAATGTGCTAGTTCTCTCTCTCGCACAGCGTCTGGGTGTTGTGTGACAACATAGGCGCTTCTGGCAAGTTCTTTCGAAAGGAAGCTCTTCCGGGGATCACTGCCAGATCTTCGTTCTTGGGGTTTGTTCATGCATGAGTCAATATCCCAGAAGAGAGGTGCTAGACCTTACTCCTGCTGGCAACCTGGAAAAGTTGCTACCTATGGCCAACTAGAGATTTGGGGGAGAGATTTAAAGGAGGCAAAATGTTCAGGAGGGGGTTCCAGCATCTTAAAAAAATATTTAGGGGTACTCTCATTTTCCTACTCATACTGAAATAAAGGTAAAGGTAAAGGGACCCCTGACCATTAGGTCCAGTCGCGGACAACTCTGGGGTTGTGGTGCTCATCTCGCTTTATTGGCCAAGGGAGCCGGCGTACAGCTTCCGGGTCATGGCCAGCATGACTAACCTGCTTCTGGCGAACCAGAGCAGCGCACAGAAATGCCGTTCCCGCCAGAGTGGTGCCTATTTATCTACTTGTACTTTGATGTGCTTTCAAACTGCTAGGTTGGCAGGAGCAGGGACCGAGCAACGGGAGCTCACCCTGTCATGGGGATTTGAATTGCCGACTTTCTGATTGGCAAGTCCTAGGCTCTGTGGTTTATCCCACAGCGCCACCCGCGTTCCTTCCAAAATAAAGGTAGGTAAAGCTAAAGGACCCCGGGGCGGTTAAGTCCAGTCAAAGGCGACTATGGGGTTGCGGTGATCATCTCACTTCCAGGCCGAGGGAGCCAGCATTTGTCCAGAGGCAGCTTTCTGGGTCATGTGGCCAGCAGGACTAAACTGCTTATGGCGCAACAGGACACCGTGATGGAAACCAGAGCACACCGAAATGCCGTTTACTTTCTCGCCGCAGCGGTACCTATTTATCTACTTGTACTGGTGTGCTTTTGAACAGCTAGGTTGGCAGGAGCAGGGACCGAGCAACGGGAGCTCACCCCATCACAGGGATTCAAATACTGCCCCTCAATGAGGCCACACTTCGATTCACAAAATGTTTAGGGGTATGCGTGCCCCCCCCCCCCGAAAAAAGCACTGGTTCCAGGGATAGAAAAGGCAGCAAGAGAGAGATTGTGAGGTTCCTTAGGATGTCAGGAAAACTTCAAGTGGTAGGAGGTCGTGAATGAAATGGAAAAGGGGCCTGTAGCTTGGGTAGAGTGGATCATAGCACCATAGTACAGAGGTACCTTGGTTCTCAAACGCCTTGTTTCCCAAACACTGAAAACCCAGAAGTAAGTATTCTGGTTTTCAAACGTTTTTTGGAAGCTGAACATCCGATGCGGCTGTCAGCTATTGTTTCCAGGACGCCTGCACCAATCAGAAGCCACTCCTTGGTTTTTGAATATTTCGGAAGTCAAATGGACTTCCGGAACGGATTAAGTTTGAGAACCAAGGTACCACTGGATTTGGTGCTGTAGGTTTTGCTATTTATTTTGCATTTTTGTTTTTGAGGCTTTTTCGGTTAATTCGTTTTTGTGACTGTGTGGAATCCAGTTCGGCTACTGATTGATTGATTGATTGATTGATTGATTGTGTGACTGCGGAAATGGATATAAGGCCCCCCTCCAAACAATGACTATCATCAGAGCAAGTAAGAAAAAATATATAATTTTAATTTTCATCATCTACAATACTGTCTTATTTATTTTATAGTACAGTTCATTGATTATTGCTTTCATTTTATGGTTCAATTATCTCATTAGAGAGTAAAGTTCATGTTAAATTGCTGTTTGAGGGGATGTTTTTACAAGTCTGGAACGGATTAATCCGTTTTGCATTACTTTCTATGGGAAAGCGTGCCTTGGTTCTGGAACGCTTTGGTTTTGGAACAGACTCTTGGAAAGGATTAAGTTTGAGAACCAAGGTACCACTGTACCATATTTTAGAGGACAATATGGAGATAGCACTGAGATGGGTATTTTCAAATAGTCAACATTTGCCAATTTTGCCAATGAAATTTTGGATATAAAATTTCTACACTCTGAGATTCAGTTGCTTCAGACTTGCTGGCAACTTTTTATTGATCTGGCAGACTTCTGATATAAAAACTAGCTGGAAGCTGCCAGATACTGAATGTCAATGCATGCCAGCCAAAGGCTGTCTGATACTAAATATTGTACATCACTTAGCACATTTTCATGGAATGTTAGAGATCAAACACTGTGAAATACCAACTGTATAAAAGACCTAATATTGAAATCAAGTTGCATACAATGCCAAATATACTGTGTTTGGCAGCAATTTGATTATTTAGAGACTATCTGGAGAATAATCTTTATCAAAATTCATGCAGTATGATTTTGAGGAGCAAAACAGTGTTTCTTCAAATTACCCACTTTTTGGGGGGAGGGGGTTAAAGAAAAAAAAAGTGGGATGCAAATGATTTTTTTTAATATAAATTTTATTAGTATTTTCCACACAACAACACGAAAAATATTGAAAAATAACAATACACAAAACACAAAAAACAACATTCAGAAAAGAAACCCATACTTTACAAGTTAATAATATAACCACTAAAAAGAAAAACAAACATTGACTTCTACCAATCCCACAGCACCTCCTTTATCTCTCATTGTGTCTTCCTGTCTTCCTGTCTTCCTGTTTTCCTTATCATCTCTATCCTAACATCTAGATATAAATCCCTCTTTCTTATCCTTTCACTTCACAAGGTTATTCCACACTCAGCCAGATTTCTGTCCTCGAACCTTGGCTTTTAAGGTATTCATTTAGGCACTCCCATTCCTTTTTTCACTTCACTTTTTGGTTTTTGCCTTATTATGTCTGTCAATTTTGCTAATTCTAAGTATTCTGAAAGCTTCCACAACCACTCTCCCCTTTCCAATACTTACCCCCCCCCCCCGGATTCTTGTTGCAGACGTCACGTATAAGAAAAAATTAGGGATGCAAATGATTTAAAGTAACTTCAACTGAAGGGTGAAATCTACAAAGCTTTTACCTCGTAACCTCAGACATGACCCATTGGGACCTACAAGTTGCAGCCTAATGGACGGCTTCTGTTTTTGAAGGATTTAGATGGAGCTGAGTGTTAGTCAACGAGCGAAAGGAGATGATGACAATTATTAAATGAATTCTTCAAAATCACAAAGGAAGGCAGCAGCAAAATAATGAAGCCACCTTGCACTGACAGATTCTTGATAGGGATGCCAAGTGATCACAAAAAGCCAGCCAGGTATTCTCCTCAGCCTTAAATGTTATTAATTTCATTTCTTACTCACCCTTCACCCCGTGGCCCCAGGGCAGGTTATAATAATTTTAAATACAATGTTAAAAACGACTTACAAAATTGGGCGGGCCCTAAAAACATGAGTCTCAAAATGATGTATAGATGGTACTTAACCCCTGTAAAACTAGCAAAGATTTATAATAAGAGTGATAATCTATGTTGGAAATGTAAAGAAAGAGAAGGTACCTTCTATCATATGTGGTGGACCTGCGCCAAAGTGAAAGACTTCTGGGAAAAGATTTATAATGAATTGGAAAAAAATGTTGAAATATACATTTATTAAGAAACCAGAAGCCTTTCTACTTGGAATAATAGGTTTGGAAGTGCCCAAGAAAGATGTTAGATTGTTTTTGTATGCCACAACTGCAGCTAGAATTTTGTTGGCCAAAAATTGGAACCTTCAAGAAGTACCAACAGTGGAGGAATGGCAGATGAAGATGGTGGATTTTGGGGAGCTAGCCAACCTGACCGGAAGAGTCCGTGAACAGAGGGAGGAGGAGTACCAAGAGGATTGGAAGAAATTTAAAGATTATTTAGCTAAATATGTAAAGATAACATAAATAGAATTACTTGCGAGTACCAGATAGGCCTAGGATTTAAATTTGTGATGTTGTAAAATGGGTGGCGCTGTGGGTTAAACCACAGAACCTAGGACTTGCCGATCAGAAGGTCGGCGGTTTGAATCCCCGCGACGGGGTGAGCTCCTGTTGCTCAGTCCCAGCTCCTGCCAAAAAGCATACCCAAAAGTGCAAGTAGATAAATAGGTACCGCTCCGGCGGGAAGGTAAATGGCATTTCCGTGCGCTGCTCTGGTTTGCCAGAAGGGGCTTAGTCATGCTGGCCACATGACCCGGAAGCTGTACGCCGGCTCCCTCGACCAATAAAGCGAGATGAGCGCCGCAACCCCAGAGTTGGCCACGACTGGACCTAATGGTCAGGGGTCCCTTTACCTTTACTTTAAAACACTATGTTAATGTTAAAATGAGAAGAAAGAAAGAAAGAAAGAAAGAAAGAAAGAAAGAAAGAAAGAAAGAAAGAAAGAAAGAAAGAAAGAAAGATGGATGTAAATTGACTAAGTAAATTTTATGGTGAAATAGTTTTGGAAAACTGTTACAATGGAGTATAGGGAAACTCAGCTAGGGGGATATGAGAAAGTCATTCAACAATGGTAACAAAAGTGGAATCATTATAGCAAGGATAAATGTTTGTTTGTATTTTGATGTTTTTTGTATGTTATAAATTGGAAAACTAATAAAAAAAGTTGGAAAACAACAACAACAAAAAATATGCATCTCAAATATATCGCTTGGATCCATTGCCTGGATTTAGCCTCAGTTAGCTTGCCCCCATCCTAAGGTTTCAACAGCTTCTTTGATATCAGATGATGCATAATAATGGCGCATGGTCTCCAACTGCTCCCAAAATGCTGGGACCATCACAAAAACCCTTAAGCCATCACGTCTTCTCACTTTGTCATGTAGAGTCCAGATTTCTCATCTTTATTAAGGTACGCTAACTGGAAATGGCTCGGGACACAGGTGGCGCTGTGGGTAAAAGCCTCAGCGCCTAGGGCTTGCCGATCAAAAGGTCGGCGGTTCGAATCCCCGTGGCGGGGTGCGCTCCCGTTGCTCGGTCCCAGCACCTGCCAACCTAGCAGTTCGAAAGCACCCCCGGGTGCAAGTAGATAAATAGGGACCGCTTACCAGCGGGAAGGTAAACGGCGTTTCCGTGTGCGGCTCTGGCTCGCCAGAGCAGCGATGTCACGCTGGCCACGTGACCCGGAAGTGTCTGCGGACAGCGCTGGCCCCCGGCCTATAGAGTGAGATGGGCGCACAACCCTAGAGTCTGTCAAGACTGGCCCGTATGGGCAGGGGTACCTTTACCTTTTAACTGGAAATGGCATAAACCTATCCACCAGGGTGACAAAGTCCATTTCTGTCCCATAGCCCTGCCTTAAGTGAAAATGAGATAGATCTAAATATTCAGCACCCAAGATTGTCTGGAGCGCCAAGGCCACAGCCCGCTTCAATAACTTGCCCCAAAATGACAAATTAGAGGCCTCGTGGTGATTGTCCGGTGATAATTTCTGCTCTTGGTTTCAGTAATTTGTAAGCCGTGTTTATAAATGATTCTATGATGATTTACAATTTCCCAAGACTGTAAAAATGTTCCTTTTTGTATTTGAGCAAAGTAAAAATAAATACATAGATAAATTCGTTAATAACCATCAATGCCAATTCTGTACAAAATAGGCAGGCCATTTGCCTATCTTGTGAATCTATATTCATGGTTAATTACAAATTTGTCATCATTAAATACCCTACCGACTAAACTATGTTATACATTTGTTATCTCAAGATTTCATGTACCTAAATGCACAATGTTGCCTACGGAAAAGCGAGGGAAGGAGGAGCAGTTTGCAAGAAATTGGGACCAAAACTATGTTTTGCTCCTGGTCACCTATCTGCAGCCCTGACTGCAAAGCAGCAACTATATTGTTAAATGCTGATCTCCATGAGTGGTGCAAGATTCCAGGCGTTCTAGACACTCCTGAGGGTTGTGTTTCCTTTGGGAAGATCGAGGCAAAGTGGAAACGAGTGATTTAAGAAATATGGTTTATGAACATGTATTTACACCTGGAAGTATGCATGGAGAGAGTGCAGAACATTATTCCCCCTGTCATTATTCCTTCCATAAGCTTGGGGCCAAAGCAGCAATCTGTTGGTGAACTCAGCTAGACTGGTACAGAAAAAGCGATTTATATGTGCTGTATAGACGGGGTGAGCTCCCGTTGCTCAGTCCCTGCTCCTGCCAACCTAGCAGTTTGAAAGCACCTCAAAGTGCAAGTAGATAAATAGGTACCACTCCAGCGGGAAGGTAAACGGCGTTTCCATGCGCTGCTCTGGTTCACCAGAAGCGGCTTAGTCATGCTGGCCACATGACCCGGAAGCTGTACGCCGGCTCCCTCGGCCAATAAATCGAGATGAGCGCCGCAAACCCAGAGTCGGTCACGACTGGACCTAATGGTCAGGGGTCCCTTTACCTTTACCTAAAGTGCAATATACACATGTGACACTAGATGGCGACAGAGAGCTAAGCCAAATTCAATGCATTTCTCAAAATGTTTTGTTAAAAAAAGCATTTTCGCAGCATTTTTGATATGCGTGTAGATTCTACCCCAGTCTCTTAGTGAAGCTTCTTCCAGCCAAGATGGTTCTGGCCTGACCAGCAGCTAATGGAGGACTGCCTTTTGTTCTCCTTCTTCTTTCCTGCCCACCTCTCACCAAAAACCCAAGCCTCTTGCAAAATGATATTTTTCCCTATCACCTCACTGTTTCATCATGGCTTGCATTTAACCAGCCAGGCTGGTTTGCAGAAGCCGCCTCAGGGATTCCTTGTCTGGCACAGTTCTGTAGCTTGCATTTTCCCTTCCTAGCCCAAATATTATTAAGATTTTGACTTCCCTTAAATTTTTTGGGTTCGGTGGGGCGTCTTCCCACCCCAAACTTATAACAACATGATCAGTTAACATGATAGCAACTGCACTTTGCACTGTGATGGGTGGCAGCCTTTAGACATTTACTTATTTATCCGGAGGTTTTAATGATGACAAGACAGTGTATTTAATATCATGTCAGCTGCAGTACCTAACAGAGAGAGAGAAGTTGAAATTATTATTATTATTATTATTATTATTATTATTATTATTATTATTATTAATTTATACCCTGACCTCCCTGGCCAGAGCTGGGCTCAGGGCGGCAAACACCAATTACAATAAAAAACATAATGGGGAGTGGGGGAGGGGGGAAAGGGTTAAAATACCATTTAAAATGCAGTCTCATTTTAATTGTAGCCCATAGATCAAAACCATAAGGGGAGGGAAACATAATGGTCAGACTGAGTCCAAACCAAAGGACAAGCAGAACAGCTCTGTCTTGAAGGCCCTGCGGAAAGATGTCAAGTCCTGCAGGGCTCTAGTCTCTTGTGACAGAGTGTTCCACCAAGTCGGGGTCAGTACTGAAAAGGCCCTGGCCCTAGTTGAGACCAATCTAACCACCTTGCAACCTGGGACCTCCAAAGTGTTGTCATTTGTGGACCTTAAGGTCCTCCGTGGGGCATACCAGGAGAGGCGGTCCCATAGGTATAAATATAGGAAGAAAAAGGCATTTGAGAAAATAAAAGTATCTCCGACAATGGCTTCACACTCAAACAGGCACTCGCACGATAGCAATAATCTGTCACATGGCAAATTGAAGGTTCTATCAATTGTGCAAAGCCTGCTCTCAGAATGCAAGCTGCTCTGCATGACAGGGATTTATTCCTCGTCTTAAAAGGAGAGTGTTTGTGGCACAGGGATAAACTGATGGGGGGGGGGGGCAAAACGAACTGAAATTTCTGAGGCTGCTTTCAGAGGCAGTGGGGGAATCTTCACATCCTTACCTAGAATGCCTCTGTATCCTCATACTGTATATCACTGCTCTTTCTACTTAATGCTTTTGTCGCACTGATTCTGAACGATCATAAATTTCTCTACCTTTATTATTATTTCAGCTATCCCAGAGATGGCCACCTTCTGTGAACTCGGGGGGCCCAATCTATTCTCCAGCAGCGTGTCTGACCCTCCCTGGCAAATGGTCAGGCTGCTTAATAAAGCTGGCATCATCTCGCCGTAAAGCCTTCACCGTTATGGATCGCATGTGCCCAGGTGTAACATTACATAAAAGCTGGTGTAGCCGAGTGACCCAAACGGAGCTGCAAATCTCGCCAGTTAAAATCTCACAAGGTTCTCTCGGAAGGACAAGGTTTATAAATGCTGGCCTGTTTCGGATTGCAAGCTGATGCATATGAAGCGCTATGTAAATACAGTGGTACCTCTGGATGCGAATGGGATCCGTTCCGGAGCCCCGTTCACATCCTGAGTAGAACGCAACCTGGGACTGTGCGTCTGTGCGTGTGCAGGTTGTGATTCGATGCTTCTGCGCATGCGTGTGACGTCATTTTGAGCGTCTGCGCATGTGTGAGCGGCAAAACCTGGAAGTAACACGTTCCATTACTTCTGGGTCACCACAGAGCGTAACCTGAAAACACTCAACCTGAAGCATATTTAACCCAAGATATGACTGTAGATTCACTTATCCATTAATTTAATATACTATGCTGCATTCTCTGCCCCAACTGTAGAGGCAGCATAGAACCACAGTCAACTAATTGCAACTATATTAAAAACAATACACACAACTTGCTTTCCGCGTGTCAAACAACTGTTGTAGTGCAAAACACACACACACTTGCTGGCTGGGAGAGCAGAGCAGACAAGGACCTCCCTGTTTCTCTGTGGATTTGCTACTGAGCCAAGTTCAAGGTGTTACTATTAGGATATAAAGGTAGCTAAAGGTAAAGGACCCCTGGATGGTTAAGTCCAGTCAAAGGCGACTATGGAGTGCAGTGCTCATCTCACTTTTCAGACCAAGGGAGCCAGCGCTTGTCCACAGACAGCTTTCCAGGTCATGTGGCCAGCATTGCTAAACCACTTCTGGCGCAATGGAACACCGTGATGAGTGCCAGAGCACACAGAAATGCCGTTTACCTTCCTGCTGCAGGGGTACCTATTTATCTACTCGCACTGGCGTGCTTTCGAACTGCTAGGTTGGCAGGAGCTGGGACAGAGCAACGGGAGCTCACCCCGTTGCAGGGATCCGAACTGCCGACCTTCCGATTGGCAAGCCGAAGAAGCTTAGTAGTTTAGACCACAGCGCCCCCCCATCCCATTTAGGATATAAACAGCAGTGGAGGAAGCTGCTCAGGCACCTGGGGCGGCATGCCCAGGGGAGGGGCGAGCCACCCATAGGGGCGGGGCGCACTGTGGGGCCTCCAGAGTCTGCCTGCCTCCTCCCACTCAGCCACACTCCAGTTGAGGGGGAGGCAGCGGGCAGACTGTTTGGGCAGCGCGGAGCCTCTGCGTGCCCAAGCCAGGAGACATGCAGGGACAGAGGAAGGGTGGAGGGGGTGGTCTGACCCAGATGCCACCACAGGGGGGGTGACAAAATGCCAGGTGGCATTCACCACGGGGCATGCAGCGCACCTGAGCCATGCGTCTCTCCTGAGAGTGATGCGGTGGCTTGGGTGCCTGCAGGCTTCGCGCAGCCCCAAACGGTCCACCCACCGCCTCCCCCTCAGCTGTAGGGCAGCTGAGTGAGAGGAGGCAGGCAGACTTCTCAGAGGCCCCATGGAGCCCCAGGCACCCACTCGGCTTGCTCCACCGCTGATGGCATGCTCTTCAGCACCCCAAGCACTAGGAGCTCTGGGACGTGTAATTTTCAAAGTGCTTGATGCCCGTAATATGGATTCAGGCAGCCCGGAGAACTTAATTTCTAAGGCTCTCCGACATGTGACAATGCTACCATGGCAACGTTCTAGGCTCCAGGGGAGGAACTGCACTGGCTCAGATTACAATCAGACACTTTTTCAGGGGAGATTGTGCTCAATTCTGAATACAGCCAAGCATTACTAACGGGGCAAAATTACATTCCGAAGCAGGTCAGTAAAGCGTTTGGCGCCATAATTCAAAGGCATCAATTCTTCGGCGATCAGCCTTCTTTATTGTCCAGCTCTCACTTCCATACATCACTACTCGGAAAACCATAGCTTTAACTATACGGACCTTTGTTGGCAAGGTGATGTCTCTACTTTTTAAGATGCTGTCTAGGTTTGTCATTGCTTTTCTCCCTTTCATGGATCACTGCCTTGCCGTGGCGAAGGGGCTCAAATAACTCAGAGAAGCTATGAACTATGCCGAGCAGGGCACCCAAGATGAACAGGTCATAGTGGAGAGTTTTGACCAAACGTGATCCACCTGGAGGAGGAACCGGCAAGCCACTCCAGTATCCCTGCCAAGAAAACTCCATGGACAAAGACAACAGGCATATAAAAGCAAATGCTGCTGCTGTCCAATTCCTTAACTATGATCAAGGGGAGAAAGCAATCTGTAGGGCAGTGTTTCCCAACCGGTGTTCCGCGGCACACTAGTGTGCCGCGAGACGTTGCCTGGTGTGCCGCGAGATGTTGCCTGGAGGGAGGCGGGCGAGTCGGGCGGTGAGAGGCGGGGCGGCGGCGGCGAGGAGAGGCCGCCCAGCGCGGGGCTCTCGCCGTCTGCCTGCCTGGCTGCCTGCATGGCGCTGACGTCACGGGGCTGTAACGTGCCCCACATAGGCACACGCGGGGCGGCGAGCGAGCTCCCTCCCACATCCCATCGCCGCTCGCTTCGGCCAGCCTACTGGGCTGTCGCAGGCGGAAAGCCTGCGCATGCGCGAGTTTTTCGCGCCTTCGGGATTCCCTTCACGCCTTCCTCCTCCCGGGTCCTTGAGAGCGCGGGAAGCGGCAGCGCGAGACCGGCGTTGAGCCTGGTAGGTATTGCGCTTGCCAAGGCAGTCATTTGGGAAATGAAAACTTGCAAAGCAAGCAACCAGTTCAATCTGAAGTACGTGTATGCTTAATATCCTGTATCTGAAACCTGTTCTGCCCCCTCCCCCACACTTGGTGCCATTTTCATCTACACATGCAGCAGAGTAAGTTGACCCAGAATAGTACCAATTCAGATGGCAGATGGGAGAATGACAGTGCTGAATGCTTTCCCATGTAGAACAGTCCCTGCAAATAAAAACCTAGCATATTTGGAAGAGGGATGCTAGCCTAACCATTACCTTCTATGCTGTTACTATTTTTTTATTTTTTTTTTACATAAGTAAAAAGTGACCTTTCCCCATCTGGCATGGTGGTGTGCCTCGAGATTTTTTTCATGAAACAAGTGTGCCTTTGCCCAAAAAAGGTTGGGAAACACTGCTGTAGGGGCTTCATTCACCCCACCCATCTCTAGTTTCACCTTCTGCTTTCCAAGTTAAATGAAACAGGGCTGAAGGCAAATTTTAGCAGAGGTCCCGGGGAATTCTCCATTTGCACTGTGACCTGAGTTTTGCGGGTTGCTCTCCCCCTCTTGCAGGTGCAGCTGGCCACCCGCTCAATTTCTCCTGAAGCAGATTTGCTGCTGACTGCTCTCCACCTGCTCTCGCATCGTCGCTAATTAAAAGGCTGCCTCAATTAGTGCTCCAGTGGCATCTCAATGAAGCCATTTCCAGCTCTCAGCAATCCTGAGCAGACCAGCTCCCTAATCAGGATAATGATGCCCTATAAATATTTGCCTCCAGCAACCAGCCCAAGCGTGGGGCAGATCATCTGTTGACAGTAATGTGCCTAATGGGCCTTATAGGTTTTATTCCCAGAGCAGGGCTTCTTCTGTTAGGCTTCCGACTGAGAAAATACTGGGTCGGGAGCCTGTGCTTCCCTTCCTGCCCTTCAAATATTTTATTTCCTCCCATGTTGTCCAAGTCACTGGGACATTAGAGGGACAGCTTTTTACTGGGTGAATTTCCTTGAAAAAAATACAGTGGTACTTTGGTTCTCAAACGCCTTGGTACTCAAACAACTTGGATCCCAAACACTGCAAACCTGGAAGTAAGTGTTCCAGTTTGCAAACTTTTTTTGGAACCCAAACGTCCTCCGTTTTGAGTGTTATGCTGAACTCTGTCTGTTTTTGCTATTTATTTTACGTTGTTTTTGTGGCTTTTTTTGTTTTGTTTTTGTAATTGTATGGAACCCAGTTCAGCTACTGATTGATTGATTGTGTGGCTGGCTGCAGTGCATTGTTTATTGCTTTCATTTTTTGGACCAATGGTCTCGTTAGATAGTAAAATCCATGTTAAATTGCTGTTTTTAAAAGTCTGGAACGGATTAGTCCATTTCGCATTACTTTCTATGGGAAAGCGTGCCTTGGTTTTGGAACGCTTTGCTTTTGGAACGGATTTCCAGAACGGATTAAGTTTGAAAACCAAGGTACCATTGTACTAGACTTGGGGTATTATTATTTTTAATAGCTGTTTATAAATATACACACTAGGAAGCAGAAAGGCAAGCACCTTTGAAGTCAGTGTTCACCTTGACAGCAGTATCATTTTCCTCTCGCAGTTCCCCTTCAGCTCCTCCTTGCCAGCCTTCTGCAAAAATTCAGGGCCTTTCCATTGTTGGTTCATATGTTCCAACTCTTAGCCCAGAGGAGCCAGTGAAGAAGAAGAGGAGGAGGAGGAGTTTTGACTTGATATCCCACCTTTCACTCCCCTTAAGGAGTCTCAAAGAGCCTAAAATTCTCCTTTCGCTTCCTCCCCCACAACAAACACTCTGTGAGGTGAGTGAGGCTGAGAGACTTCAGAGAAGTGTGACTGGCCCAAGGTCACCCAGCAGCTGCATGTGGAGGAGCGGAGATGCGAACCCAGTTCCCCAGATTACAAGACTGCCGCTCCTAACCACTACACCACACTGGCTCAATGTTAGGGATGCTAACATTGAATATAAATACAGTAAAAACATTAAAAAACAAACAAACAAACAAACAAACAAACAAACAGTTGATTAGAATATAAGTTAGAATACAGCTTAAAATGCAGCTCATTTTAGTGGTAGCCTATAGATCAAAGCCATAAGGGGAGAAAACGTCAAATATTCACCAGGGCCAACTATCCATACTGGTCCTACATGGGCCAGCAAAAAGAGCCAAAGGAAAATTTATATACAAATCCCATATCCCCTCCCTCACAGTTTACCCCCAAAATTTAAATGCATGCTTCCTGCTAGTAGCAGCAAACTAAGGGAAGAAGGGTTCACCCCATGGCAGTATGGGGCATGTAAAGGCCTTCCTGTGCTGCCCACCTGACTGAGTGGTCACTCACTCTGCCAGACCACCACCCCCTTTGCTCACTCACTCAGCTGAGCCGTCCACCCAGACCCCAGGCTTGTCCCTCGCCCTGTTGTGCACAAAAAGTGAGCAAGTGTCTGGGTGAGTGACAGCGGTGACAACAGGAGGAGCATGGCGCTGCTCACCTGGGCCAATCACCTGCCTGCTTGCTCACTGTGCCATCCAGACTACCTCCTGTCATTCACACATGACGACTGTTTTCTTGCATGTTATACAGCTAGATATAGTGTGATTAAGCTGGACAAAACCGAACTGCCGATTTGCACTGTTGCCAAAGTGAAGGGGCAAAGTGGCAGGTATTTTTTTCTGCAATGCTAAGTTGCGGCTAAAGGCACAAGATCAAGAGTGGTTTAAAGCAGTGGCACCTGTGATGGCTTGGGACTCAGGCTCAGACTCGGAACCAGAGTCCTTTGCCTCAGGCATCATCTGAACCAAGTCTGGAGCCTGATCCTGAAGAGTCCCCGTCTGCACAGGTTCCCCTGCAACAAACACCAGCTGGGCAAAGTCAGGGGCCTAATCCTGCCCTGGCTCCAGATGCGGGGAATTACCTCATTGCCTTCAGCTAGGCCATCACTTACAGCTGCTCCACTACCAGTAATCCACCGTCGTCTCCCGAGCTGCAGAGACTAAGGTCTGAGAGAAGGAGAGACCTGAGTACAGTGGTACCTCAGGTTAAGTAATTAATTCGTTCTGGAGGTCCGTTCTTAACCTGAAACTGTTCTTAACCTGAAGCACCACTTTAGCTAATGGGGCCTGCTGCTGAGCCGCCAGAGCACGATTTCTGTTCTCATCCTGAAGCAAAGTTCTTAACCTGAAACACTATTTCTGGGTTAGCAGAGTCTGTAACCTGAAGCGTATGTAACCTGAAGCATATGTAACCCGAGGTCCCACTGTACTTGCAGGAGGAGTGCTCACAAAACAGGGAGGTGAGTCATCGGGGGATGACAAAGATAAAAGTCTGTCGGACCCCACCCCAGGTTGCGGGAGCAACATTGCTGTATGCCACATTGTGCCTGAGATCCTATACCTGTCATTGCCTGGTTTCCTGCCTTGTGTCCTACCTTCGCCCTATCGGACTGACTTCTAGCAGAACCTTCGAATCCTGGACCGGACCTGGACCATATTTCTCAGGTTACCCCCGGGCCCAGCACAGCACCTCTGCTAGTCTGTCCTTTTGTTACTCAAGTAGGCTGCCATTTTGAGAAGTGTATTGTCTTACTCACTGCCTCATGGGACATCTTTGGGAAAAGAAAAGGCTAAGGAGTAAGCAAATCTGCAGTGGAGTCCCTAAGACAGTTGGATGGTACTTTGTATGCCTCCTTCCGCAACTCCTGCAGCAAAGCTGCTGCCCATGTATTGCTTTCCTTTCCTTTGGACCACATCAGTGAAGTTGAGAGCAGGGTCTTGTCATCTGGGCAGCCCAAAACCTCCTTACACACTGCCCAGGCTTGCGCCTTGGGAAGGTCACTTCAGTGCTGTTAATGCAGCAAAAGCAATGTGAGAGGCGGCGTTACAAGTTAGTGGTCTCTGCAGCCACAGCAGGCGCTGTGATTCTCCAGCGGTTTGACTTCGCCCTTGGAGGCACACTCCAGCGTCTTTTGAGACAGATGGATGCCAACAATGGTCTTACCTCCTTTCCTCACCTCTGCCTTGAAAAATGCAAGGGACTGCAGGCAGGAAAAGTAAACTATTGGGGACAAAGTTTTGGAACAAAAGAGCAGGAGAGCCAACAAATAAACTGAAGATACTGCAGAGTCGAGGGCTGCCCAGTGTGGATCTGCAGTGTTAGATAATTAGCAGAGCAAGAGTTGGAAAGAAGGGCCTTCTCGTGGTTTCCAGATGGCAGATGGGCCCAAGAGAGCTTTAACTATGAGCCATTAGGCTGCATGCAATTCCAGAAGTTGCAAAGTGGGCATGTGGTTAAGCAGCTAAATGACTGCTTCACTACGGCATGGATCAACGCCGTTCAAATTTGCAACATGACAGTTTGGGTGCGTGAGTTGGCCCTTCCTGCAGCAGCTAGGAAAGGAAAGGTCCCCTTGCTTTAGAGCAGGGATGAGGAGCCTGTAGCCCGTCAGGTATTTGGAGACTACAAACACATCCATGCTATACAATTCAAGCACATTTATGCAGCTTTAACAGTCATCCCAAAAGCTGTAGTTTACCCTTCAACAGATCTACAATTCCACAACTTCCATAACTTGTTGATGGGAGTCAGAGCCACAGGTTTCTCATCCCCAGCTTAGAGATGGTTTATGGCATGACAGTCAGTGTAGTGTAGTGGTCAGAGGGTTGGACTAGGACCTGGGAGTCCGGAGTTCAAATCCTCACTCAGCTGTGGAGGTCACTGGGTGACCTTGAGCCAACTGCTGTCTCTCAGCCTAACCTACCTCACAGAGTTGTTGTGAATGGAGAGGGGGAGAACCTATATGACACATTGAGCTTGTCAGGGGTAAGTTGCAATATAGATGTAACAACAGAACACCCCGATTTTCATTGGAGAAATATTGGAGTGTATGGAATAAGATGTTGCTATTTTCATCAGTGGTCTAAACCACTGAGCCTCTTGGGCTTGCTGATCAGAAGGTCGGCAGTTCAAATCCCCATGATGGGGTGAGCTCCCATTGCTCTGTCCCAGCTCCTACCAACCTAGCAGTTTGAAAGCACGCCAGTGCAAGTAGATAAATAGGTACCGCTGTGGCGGGAAGGTAAATGGTGTTTCCATGCACTGCTCTGGTTTTGATGTTCCATTGCACCAGAAGCGGCTTAGTCATGCTGGCCACATGACCCAGAAAAACTGTCTGTGGACAAACGCTGGCCCCCTTGGCCAATAAAGTGAAATGAGCACCGCAACCCCAGAATCATCTGTGACTGGACTTAACTGTCAGGGGTCATTTAACTTTTTTATTTTAATCAGGGAAGTGTTAGAAAGTATGACAACCTACTACAACTGATGGAGTAGGCTGTGGTTTATCAAATATCTTGGTGAACACTGATAATGAGTTCAGCTGACCACGCAACCACCAATTATATAATAATTTCATCACCAGCGACTTTTCCATTCATTCATGGTTGCTACCAGAGGGAGATCCGCAGAAGCATAACAGATTATATACATCAGGTGCTAGGTGTTTTTGGTTCCAATAAGTTTTTGTACCTATGCCACACCATGTATAATGATTTCCGTATTATATGGTTTAGAAAACCCCTGTGTACTTTTACTTTCCCATAACCCAAATAGGTATGCCACCCAAATCTGTTGTCCCATCCTTCCAAATCCAATAAATCAGTATTCTGCAAGATTATCCACTCCTTTAGCCAGCAGAGGCAAGATGCGTCGTAATAGAGCCTCAAGTCTGGTAACACAAAAACCCCTCTATCTTTAATGTCAATTACAGTGGTACCTCGGGTTAAGTACTTAATTCATTCCAGAGGTCTGTTCTTAACATGAAGCATCACTTCAGCTAATGGGGCCTCCTGCTGCCACCGCGCCGCCAGAGCACGATTTCTGTTCTCATCCTGAAGCAAAGTTCTTAACCCGAGGTAATATTTCTGGGTTAGCAGAATCTGTAACCCGAAGCGTATGTAACCCGAGGTACCACTGTAGTAATTTGTGTTTAATTTGGGGTTTCTTCCCTTGCCAAATGAATTTTGATAGCTCCCTCTGCCAATCCCTGAAGCATCCAGTTCCACCCACAACTGGAATCATCTGGAACACATCAGGTGTAAGGTTTGAGCCATTCAGGCCACTGCTGGCAAGTCTGAATACTTTCCCTCAATAAATCATTTGCTGCGTTGATTATTTATGGTCTTTAAAAGTAAAGGTAAAGGGACCCCTGACCATTAGGTCCAGTCGCGGACAACTCTGGGTTGCGGCGCTCATCTCGCTTTACTGGCTGAGGGAGCCGGCATACAGCTTCCGGGTCATGTGGCCAGCATCATTAAGCCGCTTCTGACGAACCAGAGAAGCGCACGGAAACGCCGTTTACCTTCCCGCTGGAGTGGTACCTATTTATCTACTTGCATTTTTGTGCTTTCGAACTGCTAGGTTGGCAGGAGCAGGGACCGAGCAACGGGAGCTCACCCCATTGCGGGGATTCGAACCGCCGACCTTCTGATCGGCAAGTCCTAGGCTCTGTGGTTTAGACCACAGTGCCACCTGCATCCCTTATGGTATTTATATACTGCTTAATCATTAGCATTTCTAAGCAGCATCCATAAAACAAACCATAAATAAATAAAAATAGCCGTAAAAGCCATACATTAACATGAACGTTGCTTTGACATGCCTGCTGGAACCAGAGGCAGATTGAGGGGAGCACGAGTGTGAAAGCTGAAACAGGCAGGCGAAGGAAGGGGAGGCCTCTGCAAGAAAGCAAGCCAGGCCTCCATTGATAGATGGGTGAAAAGCAGGAGATGAAATGGATAGAGAATTGGAGAACTGGAATAAGCGGAGTCAGGAGAAAGAGGAAGAGGGGCTGAGAACACACCATACCATAGCTGTCAACTTACAGATTTGAAAATAAGGGCCCAGCGGCCTCGAAAATAAGGGATCAGCAGCCAAAATAAGGGATCAACAATTACTTTGATAAAATACATATTTTCTTGCGTGCAAATGGCTTTAGATACCTATTAGGTCCATAAATTACCATATAGCATATATTCAACACACAAAAACAGCAACAATTTGTTGTTGACAAAGCACAGCTGGACATAGAAAGGGCCCCATTACCTTCAGTAGCTTATTTAAGGGACATCATCAATAAGGGACAACAGTGGGATATGGCACTGGGATAAGGGACTGTCCCGCCAAATAAGGGACGCTTGACAGCTATGCACCATACATTTAAAGCACATGTCTTCACTCCTTGGGAACTGTAGTTTATCCCTCTCAGAGCTACAATTCTGAAGGTTGTTTGTGGGAAGTCATGTGTGTCAAATGTATGGTATGTACATAGCAAGACAGAGGGGTGGGGGTAAAATGAGTCAGAAAAAATGCTTAGCTTCAGTGTTTACTTTTGTACAGATGTTGCTCTCAGAATAGTTTAACTTGCTCCTGGGAATCAGACCTTCCTATACCATTGATTGTTTCTTGCCTATGGATAAACCTGAGTTAAGGCTCCCATTGATTTATGTCCAGTTAACAAATCCAATTCTCACAAGTCATTCCACTCTCCGGACCAAGTAATTATTCTAAGGTGGGGGATTCACGTTGGGGATGAATGATGAAATAAAGCATTCCAGCACTGTCATCTGCTATTTGGCTGAAGCCATAAGAAATGTGTTTCAAGGCTGCATCATTTTGCACCAAGAGCAACTGAATGATCCAATTACATGCACACAGCACAAAGAGGTAGCAAACTGACCTGCCCTCTGAGAAGGTGATTTGCTGTGTCTCTGTGCAAGTTGGGGGGTGGGTCGTCCTTCCAGAAGAGCATTGTATTGTAAGATAGAAAGGTGGTATACAAATTAAAAATGATGGTGATGGTGGTGGTGGTACTTGTCAGCAGCTGTGGGACTGGCTGACAAGTCCCACCCAAACAGCTAAATGGTAATGAGTGATGGGAAGTCAGTCATTGAAGCTTCTTCTGCCTCAATATGCTGGTCAAATCTCCAGTGAAGGAATGGGTTTCCCAAACCCCAAAACTGACTGTGCAGGCAGTTTTTAAACTGCACCAAAATCACCATTTCTCCTTAGCTAAAATGCATAAACTTTAGCCGTTGAGCAAATGCAAAACAAGAACACAGCTCTCTCCCTTATCAGTTGGATGGCAAGACTGGCCTTGACTTTACCAGTAGAACAGACGCAGACATATCTTATGTCCTCACCACAAATGACGCAGAGACCCAAGTCTGGGACTAATGCCAGAGCATGTTCTCAGAAGTAGTGACCTCTTGCTCCAAGATAGGAGTAGGAACAGGAATATCCTTTTATGGTCAGGAGTACAGGAAGGAAGATCCTTTTATGGTTGAGAGTACCAGAGCAGGAACATATGTGATGTCAACCTGTGTACGTACGCCGACGTGGTTGGGCTCCTAGGGGAGGAGTGAGAGGGTGCCTGGAGGATATATAAACTGCATGAAACCTGTCATTTCTTTGTACTTGCTGTGGACTCACCACGCAGGTGCCTTCTGCTATCCGGAGAGCAGAATAAACTCTTTCTTTGAACCAACCTCGGTGTCATTTTGACTTCCTTCCTCCTGTCCCAGAGCAACGCAGACCCAATCGGTGAACTCCAATAAGGCTACACCAGCATTTCCAGTTAAAGCTGTGTGCGAATAGTCCTAGCAGGTTGAATCCACAGCATCTATTTTCCACTTTAAAAGAATCTTGGAGAGCCTCTCCTAAATAGGGCAGATGCTACTGAGTTAATGATTGGACTCCATTTGTGGCAGTTTCATAATCATAGGTTTGAGGACCATGTGAACTAAGCCGTAGTCCCAGGCCATTCTCATATATACCTTGTTCTTCGGGGGTTTGTGTTGAGCAAGAGAAAGAGAGCAAGCTTGTCTCATCCAGCCTGGGATGAAATCAGCACCCTGGATAGCTCCCTGCTGGTCCTGCTGGGCACCTTGCAAAGAAATGCTGCCTCAACAGGGAGCCAAAGAGGCCTTATACTGACAATAAAAAGGTAAAGGTACCCCTGCCCTTACGGGCCAGTCTTGACAGACTCTAGGGTTGTGAGCCCATCTCACTCAAGAGCCCGGGGGCCAGCGCTGTCCGGAGACACTTCCGGGTCACGTGGCCAGCGTGACATCGCTGCTCTGGCGAGCCAGAGCCGCACACGGAACGCCGTTTACCTTCCCGCTAGTAAAGGTAAAGGTAAAGGTACCCCTGCCCGTACAGGCCAGTCTTGACAGACTCTAGGGTTGTGCGCCCATCTCACTCTAGAGGCTGGGGGCCAGCGCTGTCCGGAGACACTTCCGGGTCACGTGGCCAGCGTGACAAAGCTGCATCTGGCGAGCCAGCGCAGCACACAGAAACGCCGTTTACCTTCCCCCTAGTAAGCGGTCCCTATTTATCTACTTGCACCCGGGGGTGCTTTCGAACTGCTAGGTTGGCAGGCGCTGGGACCGAGCAACGGGAGCGCACCCCGCCACGGGGATTCGAACCGCCGACCTTTCGATCGGCAAGCCCTAGGCACTGAGGCTTTTACCCACAGCGCCACCTGCGTCCAGAGCCAGAGCCGCACACGGAACGCTGTTTACCTTCCCGCTAGTAAGCGGTCCCTATTTATCTACTTGCACCCGTGGGTGCTTTCGAACTGCTAGGTTGGCAGGCGCTGGGACCGAACAACGGGAGCGCACCCTGCCGCGGGGATTCGAACCACCGACCTTTCGATCGGCAAGCCCTAGACTGACAATACCTGTTCTTTATTAAGCCCTGCCTCCTTGAAGAAGTCAGCTGTGCTCCTTAAAGGACCCTTGCCTGGTTCAGGTAGGACTGGGAATGCCTCAGTGGTCTGATTAAAATAAGGCAGCTTCCTGTGTTCTTCTGCTTCTGTAAGGTCTAGGAGGTGGGCAGGCTACTGGAGACTTGCCCTCAAAGTCCAATGATGATGGTAGGACCATGTCCTCTGGCTGGGCAGGCCTAGGATAAGCTACTGAAGGTTCTTCCCAGGGGAAAGTGTCCCAAACCGATACCTCATAAGTCCTAAGAACCTCACTCTTCCTCAGAGTGCTGTGGGAACGCAGGGTCAGAGGCCCAGGACAGAGTAGCCCTATCTGACATAAAAGTGTGCTTAACCATTAAGTTCTTGCCAACACATTTACAATCTTCATGTTTCTAGCCACTCCCTCACATCATAATTTGGAAGCATTTTTGCCTATCTCAGAATATTCTGGAAGTAAAAGTAAAGGTAAAGGTACCCCTGACCGTTAAGTCCAGTCATGGACAACTCTGGGGTTGCGCACTCATCTCACTCTATAGGCCGAGGGAGCCGGTGTTTGTCCGCAGACAGTTTTTCTGGGTCATGTGGCCAGCACGACCAAGCCGCTTCTGGTGAACCAGAGCAGCGCACGGAAATGCCATTTACCTTCCCGCCGGAGCGGTACCTATTTATCTACTTGCCATTTGACGTGCTTTCGAACTGCTAGGTTGGGCAGGAGCTGGGATCAAACAACAGGAGCTCACCCCATCGCGGGGATTCAAACCACCAACCTTCTGATTGGCAAGCCCAAGAGGCTCAGTGGTTTAGACCACAGCACCACCAACTGTTGATTCAATGGTATGCGGAGGATAGTCCCACTCTGATTGGATAGGGGGACAATTGTCCCTAAATAATAATCAGAAACAGACTTTTATTACTCTTGGAGCACACATTCACTCTTTTTTTTCTTTTTTTTCTTTTTTCTTTTTTGGATAATGATTTTTATTAGTTTTCAATTACAGTCCAATAATAACCTCATTATAACAATGCCAAATTATAAAACAATTACTAATACCAATCATTCAGATACCAAATTATATCATTTGGGTGACTCCCCCCCCCCCCCCCGCCCGCCTGCCCGCATGCTAGAATTGATGATTTGATGATTTTCTTTATTTCTGCGTTCCAAAATCTTAGTAATTTCAATTACACTCCCGTCATGATAACAACCCCTTATACAACAACTGCAATATTAACAACTTCCATTCGTGTGGACACATTAAATGATTTATAAATCTACAGGTGAGGCACACAGACTATATTCTTCCTGTGTGTGGCAATTATTCTGTCCGTGATGTTTCTTCCTGTCCTTGTAAAATGTTATGTCCATCTTTTCCCCGTTGTTGCTGTTCTCCATCATGCAAGATGAAGCACACATTCACTCTTATGTCCTTCCCAGAATGTATACATTTAGAATGTGAATGTTAGTATGACCAACAGTAGAGGCCTCCCACCCTGTATTTCCTGCATAAGCCACCAATCTAAGTGAGCTGTCTAGTGAGGAGGCAGCAAGCCCAGAACAGCAACTCATGAAGAGACACACAAAGGGTAGCATCCTTTGCGGGCAGGGAATTCAGCTGGGTCTCTGCAGCAAGAATGGTTGAATGGCCCATTCATGACCAAGGCACTCAGACACATCAGAATCACTGCTCCCCAGCAGAGGATCAGTGGGATGAATCAAGGCCACAGCAGCTAATCAGAAAGCGAAACGATTTGCGTATACATAGAGACTTAGAACTCGTGGAGGCTTTAATTATTTTCTGTGACATGCTAGCAGTTTTCTCACAGGGCGCTATAATTCTAGCGCATGCTGAATTTCTAAACTTTCAAATTCCCAAATTGAGGGGTGCTAAAAAGTTGCAATGTGACTTGGGAATTCAAAATATATTTTGGTTAAGTTAATATAGTTTAGTTTTGCTTGGGAAGTAAAATGTGTGTAAAATTGCATAGAAATCATAAAAAAATAGATTGCCAAGCACTTGCAGTTATATTCTATATTAATATTATTTATTAATTATTATTATCTAGCACTACCTGGCATTTTCAGAAGGTAATATTATAATTCTCTGGTTTTCTGAAAGCAGTTTTCGTGCTTGTTCACCAAACATAGACTTCCCAAACTAAATGTTGTCCAATCACATAAATAATAGCAGCTTTGAAATCTTCACAACCCAAAGCATATTTTAAAGACCCCTTGCTAAAGAAATTTGCCAAAAAAAAAAAATCTCCTCCAAATGAAACACCCTATTATATCACAATTGAACACAATCAAGGAGTTCCTACCTTTATATTTTAATTCTTGACACCTTTGTGTGGTTCTGAGTAGTGACACATTCTCCCCTACCTGCAATGGCAGTGATATGAACCCCCCGAGTGTGGAATGAGTCATTTGCTGCTAGCCAGCAAAAAAATTGCTCCCCTCTCCTTGCTATTGATTACAGCTGAACAATCAATTGACATTTCACACACTCTTATTTGTAATAATTCAAATAAGCAACGGGATAATTTAGAAAGTGGCTACTAAGCATATGCTGGCAATAAATCAAATCCATATGTGTAAGTCGAACCTCTTTTTTTAAAAAAAAAAATGTTAACACTGTGGTTGCCTGAAGGAAGTCAGATAGCTCCGTGCAAAAGCATATTAATGAGGGATTCTGCTTACAGAGATCTTAGAGCTTCCAAAGTGCTTTGCGCACATGGAGCAGTGAGAGCACATGGCTTTCCGAAAGCTACCTAGTGAGCTCATGTCAGAGACAAAACAGGAATCATAGGTCTGTCTCTGACAGAGCAGTCCTAACTATAGTAAGCGGGCATAAGCAGAGGCATGGCAAGGTCAGTGTTAGAATTCCTCCTCCATGACTGCAGTCATATGATTGTTGTCTTTCACATGACGGTGTATGCTTTGACTTCACAGAGTGGGAAGTGACGGAGACAGGATGTTCATATTACTGTGTTCTGTGAAGTGGGACGATTGTCCTTTGTTCTTTTTCTCTTTGCTGTCTGATGCTAGAGAGAGAGGGAGCCATGTTGCAGTGCTCCGTGTGTGTTTATATGTAAATAAAGTAGATTAGCAAAAATGCTGAGTTGCTGGGGTTCTGTTACGCAACTGCGCAAGCTCTGTGGATCCCTAAGTGTGCCAGTGTCTGTTGGCATCAGTCACTGTGATGTTCGGGCTGAAGAAAGCTTTTGAAGCTCCCGAACAAACGACCAGGAGGGAGAGGACACACCAGTCGGGCATGTGTCTCTGCCAGGGTCCTACACAAGTGTAGGCTGAACTCAGGTAGTACCTGGTACAAAAAGAAATTGTCACCCCCCCCCACACACACACACATTGCAATTTTTGGGAACATTGCCCAGAGTTGTTTAGATTTTTTTAGGGTACCCCAAAGTTCCTGCAGATCATGCTAATCCGACCGACCGGGACTGCCCCCCGGAACTGTCAGCGCTGCCAGCTGGGAGTGCCAGCACCGCCCGCCAATCGCAAAAGTCCGACTGCCGGTTGCATAAAACCACTTGCCGGGGATGCGAGTGCTGCCCGTCGAGGGGTGTCAACGCTACCCGCCAGGGGGTGCCAGGCTGATTGCTGGGTGTATTTGCATGATCAGCTGGCAGATTTTCACAACGATGATTGTGCCAATCGCGAAAATCCACCCTCCAGGGGTGCGAGTGCTGCCACACTGATCCACCCAGGGGGGGATTTTGTCACCCCCCAGGCATGATACCCGGGGTATCCCACACACCCACACACACCCCTTGCGATGCCCCTGGGCATAAGTTATCCCTATTCCAAACACCATTCTGGAGCCTCTGGAATGGGTTTCTGCCAGCTGAGATGGCATTTGTGTGTGGATCTGAGTTTTGAGGACTAGGCCCTCCTCATTTCCTCCTGTGGGGGAATTTCACTTAAACCACCCTTTTTTGCTGCACAGGACTCCTCCACCTGCTAGGAAAACCTTTGCAGTATGATTCCTGCAGATACAAACCAGCCCTCAGTGACCCGAAATGGGAACTATGCATGCTTATCCTGGGTCTTGAGAGAGCAAGCCCATGCTATTGCAAGAACAAATCACATTTCAGTATCTTTCATGACATTTTAAAAGAACAATTTGAGGACAAATGCAACGCCATATTCCAACACAGTAAAAGCTGCCCTACTTTTCAAATAAATAGATTTCCCCATTATTTCCACTCTCAAATATTAGGTGCCATTGATGTTATCATCTTTGTCCATTGATAATAATTGCATTCTTCTATCTGGAGGTTTTTCGGGGGGTTTTCACAAAATAAACCACCTCACCAGCCATTACCTCTGTTTTAAAGCCAGCACGGACTATTGTTTTGATCTTATCTCATTTTCTGGTTTACTGAACTGACAAAGGAGCTGTGCTGTGTTTATCCAACTCATAAGCACCAAGGTTGATCTATCGAGAATGAAACTCCACAGGACACCTGGGTTCTGTGGCAGATGCCAAGGCTCATCTCCTCTCTAGCTGCATCTCCCACATTGATAAACTCCCTAGAGTGAGTTTCTCAATTTGTCCTTATAAATATTACTGGTAAAGCATTTGCCAGCAGCTACGAGCCACTCTCCGGTAGATAACAAATCTGTTGTGAGATATCACAGCAAATATCATAATCCTGGGGCCCCAAACATGGTTGCTCAGTAACCAACGATTACTTTCCTCCTTGATTTCACTTCTATCAACTAGGGATGGAGGAGAAATTTGATGCAGTTCTCATTTAAAGTTGAACCTACCTAATTTAGGGATGCGGGTGGCGCTGTGGGTTAAACCACAGAGCCTAGGACTTGCCGATCAGAAGGTCAGTGGTTCGAATCCCCGTGACGGGGTGAGCTCCTGTTGCTCGGTCCCTGCTCCTGCCAACCTAGCAGTTCAAAAGCACATCAAAGTGCAAATAGATAAATAGGTACCGCTCTGGCGGGAAGGTAAACGGTGTTTCTGTGCGCTGCTCTGGTTCGCCAGAAGCGGCTTAGTCATGCTGGCCACATGACCCGGAAGCTGTATGCTGAATACAGTCGGCCTAATGGTCAGGGGTCCCTTACTACATAATTTACACTTTCTCAAACAATGCATGAACTCAAACTCTTTAGCCGTCTCTCTGATGTGCCAACTTTCTATGGAGTGGGGCAAGTAGTACTTTTTTCTGGCAGAATCCACCAGAACACAATTCCGGCACCTTTTCTTGGCTCCTTCTTTTCACCACAACCATCTTGCACTGCCCTCCCTGCCTTGGATGTACGCACCCCAGAGAACTGTGGGGAGCGATGGCAACACCAGTGCCACAAAGCACACAGGGACTCAGCTATACAGCTGCAAATAAAACGTTTTCAATGTGTTGTAAAGTGCAGTGTACAAATGTGACACTAGATGGCGACAGTGAGCTATGCAAAATGCAACGTATTTGTCAAAACGTTTTTTTAAAAAAGCATTTTCACAGCTTTTTTTTTTTTAAAAAAAAAATGTGTGTAGATTCCACCCAGAAAAGCCAACATTGCTAGGCTGCCCACATACATTAAAAAAAAGCAAAAGTATCGTTGCCAGATTGGGCATGTGAACCCTGCGCTATACTGGCAGGCCTTCTGAACCAACCCAACAGGCTGCAGCCACAGAATAATAGTTGATGAAAGAGTGAACATTTTACCAATCAGAAACAGCGAAAGGCGGGTGTCTGGGGTAGGTGGGGTCTCTTTCAGAATGGGGATGAGGAGCCAGTCAAGAAGGGAAGCTGCCAGCCAATAAGCTGAAGTTAGGCAAGTGTGGGCAATACCATATCAGCCGGCTAGGAAGGGGTGTGTTTACTCTGTTATTCAATGTTTTTGTGACACATCAATTTGAGTACAGTGGTACCTCGAGTTGCAGACACTTCAGGTTACAGACGCTTCAGGTTACAGACTCCGCTAACACAGAAATAGTATCTTGGGTTAAGAACTTTGCTTCAGGATGAGAACAGAAATCGCGTGGCAGTGGCACAACAGCAGAGCGAGGCCCCATTAGCTAAAGTGGGACCTCAAGTTAAGAACATTAAGTTCTTAACCTGAGGTACCACTGTACAGTGGTACCTCAGTTTAAGAACAGCCCTGTTTACGAACTATTCAGTTTACGAACTCCGCAAAACTGGAAGTAGTGTCCTGGTTTGCGAACTTTACCTCGCTCTAAGAACAGAATCCGAGCAGTGGAAGGGCACCGGTAGTGGGAGGCCTCATTAGGGAAAGTGTGCCTCAGTTTAAGAGCGGTTTCAGTTTAAGAATGGTCTTCTGGAACAGATTAAGTTCGTAAACTGAGGTACCACTGTACTTTGTGTGACCGAAGGAGGCAGAGAAACCACGCAGAGTGGCTGGGGCAACCCAGCCAGATGGGATGGGTATAAATAATTTGTTGTTGTTATTATTGGTGTTTGCCTTGCTCGCCATTAATGAATGAAGGTTTTTTTAAAAAAGGTAAAGGTAAAGGTACCCCTGCCCGTACGGGCCAGTCTTGCCAGACTTTAGGGTTGTGCGCCCATCTCACTCAAGAGGCCGGGGGCCAGCGCTGTCCGGAGACACTTCCGGGTCACGTGGCCAGCGTGACATCGCTGCTCTGGCGAGCCAGAGCCGCACACAGAAACGCCGTTTACCTTCCCGCTAGTAAGCGGTCCCTATTTATCTACTTGCACCCGGAGGTGCTTTCAAACTGCTAGGTTGGCAGGCGCTGGGACCGAACGACGGGAGCGCACCCCGCCACAGGGATTCGAACCGCCGACCTTTCGATCGGCAAGCCCTAGGCACTGAGGCTTTTACCCACAGCACCACCCGCGTTGCCATTAATGAGTGAAGGTTTTTTTTTGGGGGGGGGGACAATCTGAATCTCCCTATAAAATGGTGTAGCCTGGCAACATGTCACATGATTTTGGTTTCAAGATGGCATTGGCATCTGGGTTGGTGACTGAGGTGGTGAGTTCCGGCACTCTTTTTTTTTTTTTTTTTAGAAAAAAGAAAAGCACTGGGGCAAGAGTTATATGAAAGAGCATTCAGTTTTGTGAGCCCCCACCTACCGTGTGGCGTGTTTATCTCCTCCATGAGAACCAGGCACTATCTAATCTGAGCATACATATCTCATAGAGTATTGTAGACATATGGTTTGTCTTGTGCTTTTATAGCATGGAATAACACCCATGTTCATTGCCAGGAAAAGCAGAAAAGGTGGGGTATACATATGATAAAAATTAAATGCTCCCTTGGGCATCCTCAGTTATTTCTGAGTTGGCAACTGAATGCCAGGTGGTACCCCTCTCCAGGGGGTCTGAGTTCTGCCAGTTGTTGATGCATTCCGCAATGTATTCACAACAGCACCAAAAAATTGTCTTGCTGGTTAGTGAATTTCAAGAGTCAGGGGTTTGGGGAGTGGTATTTCAATTAACTGTCAAGCCTTCATTCAAACCTATAATTGCGGATGCTTAATCCCTATGTCCTACTGCAGGGAGCTATAATTCACATACAAATCAGGCTCATATACCTATAATTAAAGTTATCAACATTAATTCCAACTGCTCTTAGAATGGTTTCAAAATGAAGCACTGAAAATGTGCTGAGCTTGTGGTCATGAATGTGCTCACTACGTGAAATCACTGGCATTTTGGGGTCAAAATCTGCTCACTGTTTTAACTGTTTTCACCAAAGTTTCATCTGTCCTAGATGGTCGATACTGGGGGTGGTGCTCTTTTGGGTACTTGGGTCGCAAGCCATCTAGGGCTTTGTATACTAGCACCAACCTCTTAAATGGATCCCAGCAACTCACTGGCAGCCATGCAGTGCTTCCAGGACCAGTGACATGGTCCTACTGGGCTGTCCCATTTCCCAGATGGACAAGGGAAGCCAGACTGTTGTGGTCCAGGAATGGTCATTGCTGGCAAATCAGCCTAAACTGGGCTTAAGCACTCCTAGCTACAGAATTCAGGAGTACTCCCAGGCATCAAACCTGTTGCTCTTCAGGGGGAGTGCAACCCTTCCTAAGACAGATTGGACAGCTGGTCTCCAGACACAGGAACCAACCAACCACAGCACTCCATCTTCAAGGCCTAGGACCCTCGTACCTACAGGACCGCCTCTCCTGGTATGCCCCATGGAGGACCTTAAGGTCCATAAATAGCAACACCCTAGAGGTCCCGGGCCCTAAGGAGGTCAGATTAGCCTCAACCAGAGCCAGGGCCTTCTCAACACTGGCTCCGGCCTGGTGGAACGCTCTGTCTCATGAGACCAGGGCCCTGCGGGATCTGATTTCTTTTCTCAGGGCCTGTAAGACAGAGTTGTTCCACCTGGCCTTTGGCTTAGAATCAGTTTGATTCCCTCCCCCTCTTTCTTTTTCCTTTCTCCGCCTATGAAGAGGATGCATCCTAATGTTTTAATGTTGTACTTTAATCTTGTTTTTTAAATTGTATTTTAATCAACATGTTTTTATTATTGGTTGTTAGCCCTCCTGAGCCCAGTCTTGGCTGGGGAGGGCGGGGTATAAATATTAATAATAATAATAATAATAATTATTATTATTATTATTATTATTATTATTATTATTATTATTATTATTATTATCTTCTTCTCAGAATTCAGCCTCTGATCATTTGCAAGAGCCGGTGGAATGCCAATACTGATGGAGCTTCTTGTATTTCAGCAATGAGAGCATTCCACAGCACTGGTGCCACCAGTCAAAAGTCCCACACTTGTGTCACCACAAGCAGATAAGTCACCATACCCCAGTACAACCAACCAAGCTCCACTTATTGATATTAATGCCCTTACTGGGCAATGGAAAGAAAGATGGCCTTTGAGGTACCTCAGTCCAAAGCTGATTAGGACTTTCTATGTAAGTGTCAGGTCTGAGGAACCTGACTCGTAGGTTTCAAGGAGCTGGGAGAAAACAAGAAACCTGTGGAACTGTGGTCGAAACCACTGAGCCTTGGGCTTGCCGATCAAAAGGTCAGCAGTTTGAATCCCCACGACAGGGTGAGCTCCCGTTGCTCGGTCTCAGCTCCTGCCAACCTAGCAGTTCGAAAGCACGCCCAAAAGTGCAAGTAGATTAATAGGTACCACTCCGGTGGGAAGGTAAACGGCATTTCCATGCGCTGCTCTGGTTTCACCAGAAGCGGCTTAGTCATGCTGGCCACATGACCTGGAAAAACTGTCTGCGGACAAATGCCAGCTCCCTCGGCCTGTAAAGTGAGATGAGCGCAGCAACCCCAGAGTCATTCGCAACTGGACTTAACTGTCAGGGGTCCCTTTACCTTTACCTTGTATGTTAGTGTCAGGCCTGAGGAATCTCTCCCTCCCCTTCCATAGGTTTCAAGGAGCTGGGAGAAAACAAGAAAGCTTTTCAGCATGATTTATTCAGTCACTGCGGAAACAGACAAAGAATTCCAGTCTTTACTCCATGATGGAATTGCTCGCTCTGGCTCCTCCTCTCTTCCACTTCCCCAACAGCAAGCCTTACGGAAGCCTCCCGTTGCCAAACACCGCTGCATACATTGCTCTTGTACCCTCAATGACCGTCACGTCCTAGGGGACGGAGGATCTTCTACACTGTCTGTTGGTTTGCTGGCTGCTCTCCCCCTCCCTTAATTCTACCAATTCAGCGTAGCTAGGGTGCTTGCCTGTCCCTCCCTTGTTATCTTCCTCATTGTTTGGCTGCAATTCAAAACTGTCTCTCTCTCCCCTGTCAGCTACTGGGGGGGGGATCCCCTTCATCCCTCTGCCTCTTCATTCCAGTCCCTGACAGTAAGTAGCAGAACCTCAAAACCAGTGTTTAATAGGCTGCCAGTGGCGATCCCTCAGCACCAGCACGATATGCGCCCAGTAATGGTCACCACTCAACACTCGGACCACAGCATTCTGCTCCTAAACAGAAACATTTAGTGACAGTTGACCCAAAGGTATGAACGATGATGAACTGAAGGACATGGCCTGATATGTCAGATAATAATAATAATAATAATAATAATAATAATAATAATAATAATAATAACAACAACAACAACAACAATAATAATAATAAATTTATTTATACCCCGCCCTCCCTGGCCAGAGCTGGGCTCAGGGTGGCTAACACATAAGAACATAAGGGTCAGAGCGAGTCCAAACCAAAGGCCAGGCGGAACAGCTCTGTCTTGCAGGCCCTGCGGAAAGGTGTCAAGTCCCACAGGGCCCTAGTCTCTTGTGACAGAGCGTTCCACCAAGTCGGGGCCAGTACTGAAAAGGCCCTGGCCCTAGCTGAGACCAATCTAACCTCCTTGAGGCTCGGGACCTCCAAAATGTTGTCATTTGTGGACCTTAAGGTCCTCCACGGGCATACCAGGAGATGACCTCCCAAACCCCTCCACCCCTCCCCTTTCCCATGACCTCTCCCTTTCCCTTCCATCCAGTGCTATTTTTTCTAGAAAAAGAGGTGCTGGAAATCACCATAAACCACATTCTCTTTAGAATGGCAATGGCGCCCACCTGAGAGGTGCCAGAACTGAGTTGTGGCTGGAAAAAAGCCCTGCTTCTATCAATCTGTTCTGCTCCCTCCCCTCCCCCCCTCTCTCTGGTTTTTAAATATATTTTTATTATTTTCTTCCTTAAACAATATTTTCAACAATACAATAACAAACATAAAACTTTCTGCTCTGCCAAACTTGCGACTGCCCTCCTTCCCTTCAGGTTTTCCGCTTTCAAGTCCTGTCTCACATTTTAGTTCTTTCACTATCGTCCACATTGTAGGATTTATTTCAATCCTGCTAGTGTCTTCAGATTTTTGCAATTATGATTCAAATATACAATAAATTTACTCCAGTCCCTTTGAAATTTTTGATCATCCTGGTCCTGAATCCTGCAGGTCAGTCTGGCAAAATTCTGCAAAGCCCATCATCTTCACCTGCCACTCTGCAATCGTAGGTACTTCCTGTAACTTCCACTTTGGGGCCATTAAAGTTCTCACTGCTGCTGTGGCGTACATAAATAGTCTTTGATCTATCTTCACAATTTCCTCTCCCATCAAACCTAGCAAAAATGCTTCCGGTATTGGGGGAAAGGAATATCTAAATATGATCACTGCAGATGGTGACAGCAGCCACAAAATTAAAAGACGCCTGCTTCTTGGGAGAAAACAATGACAAACCTAGACAGCATCTTAAAAAGCAGAGACATCACCTTGCCAACAAAGGTCCGTATAGTTCAAGCTATTGTTTTCCCAGTAATGGTGTATGGAAGTGAGAGCTGGAACATAAAGAAGGCTGATCGCCGAAGAATTGATGCTTTTGAATTATGGTGCTGGAGGAGACCCTTGAGAGTCCCATGGACTGCAAGAAGATCCAACCTCTCCATTCTGAAGGAAATCAGCCCTGAGTACTCACTGGAAGGACAGGTCCTGAAGCTGAGGCTCCAATACTTTGGCCACCTCGTGAGAAGAGAAGACTCCCTGGAAAAGACCCTGATGTTGGGAAAGATGGAGGACACAAGGAGAAGGGGACGACAGAGGATGAGATGGTGGGACAGTGTTGTCAAAGCTACCAGCATGAGTTTGACCAAACTGCGGGAGGCAGTGGAAGACAGGAGTGCCTGGCGTGCTCTGGTCCATGGGGTCACGAAGAGTCGGACACGACTAAACGACTAAACAACAACAACAACATATCTAAGTATATTTTTTAGTTCATTATAGATCAATTCCCAAAATATTTTTACTTTATCAGACGTCTCCCTTCCTCTCTTTCTAAAGTATGTTGTGAGAGGTGGGTATAATATTTTTAAATTTATTTTAGTTTCTATTTGCATACGTTTTGTATTTGTTTAAAAGCATGTGCATTAATAATCAAATTGGGTTATAAAATATCTTTTTCTAAATTAGGAAAAGCATGCACTGTCAATGTCCTCAGGAATTTTCAGCCCCGATGGAACTTCTGCAAGGGATAATGAATTATTACACCAGCATATTCTAACAGCATTGGAATTTCCGGGCGAGAGAGAGCCACAGGTGAGGAGTGGCAGAGTGCATTTATCCCGCAACAAGACCTATTAATTTGCATGTCACTTCTGTTTTCAAAATCCCCATTTAGGGGCATATATGTTGTGTCACAGTCTTGTATTACAAATTACATTTCTACAGCTCCTTTGATAATAAGGACCTGTTAATTATCAGTTGCTTTAAACAACCATAATGGCTAGGGCGGAAAGAGCTTGCCATTACGGGTTTTAATCATTATCCGTCTTGAATTATTTCTCCCTCTGATTCCTCCCAGTTGTGCCCTTATGGCTGCGTATCAGCCATCACTTGAATGGCACCTCTTTAAATTTAACCAGCTCCTGGTGATTCTCATTATGAAATAAGGTGGTGCAGGGGGTTACCGTGGGCAGACACAAAGGTGCATAAGATTTTAGGGTTACCATATTCCCAAAAGTGAAAATCCAGACAAAGTTGTTGACGATTCAGCAAAAATCTGCCCGGATGCCATTTTGCAGCCCAATTCCCGGATAAGTCTGGGAAAACCCGGCCATATGGAGGTCCTACATATCTAGGAGAATAAAAGAAACAGGAATGGCATGCAAATCAGGTGAAAGGGTGGGGATCCAATCACCTACTGGCAAGGGCAGTTTGCTCCATTATAGCTGATAGGGAGGTCTTGTGTAAAAAACCCACATACCCCAAAGACCAGACTTCCTGAGATGAGGAAAGTGAAGGAGAATTGTACCAGAAAAGTGGGAGGGGGGACACTCACTATGATGCAACATTGTTTAGCCTCCCCATTAATTATTATTATTATTATTAATTACTCATACCCCGCCTATCTGGCCAGGCCACCCCAGCCACTCTGGGCGGCTCCCAACAGAACATTAGAAACATGATAGCACATCAAACATTAAAAACTTCCCTAAACAGGGCTGCCTTCAGATGTCTTCTAAAAGTCAGATAGTTGTTTATTTCCTTGACATCTGAAGGGAAGGCATTCCATAGGGTGGGTGCCACTACCAAGAAGGCCCTCTGCCTGGTTCCCTGTAACCTCACTTCTCACAGTGAGGGAACCGCCAGAAGGCCCTCGGAGCTGGACCTCAGTGTCTGGGCTGAATGATGGGGTGGAGACGCTCCTTCAGGTATACTGGGCCGAGGCCATTTAGGGCTTTAAAGCACCAACACTTTGAATTGTGCTCGGAAATGTACTGGGAGCCAATATAGGCCTTTCAGGACCATGGTTATATGGTCTCGGCAGCGGCTCCCAGTCACCAGTCTAGCTGCTGCATTCTGGATTAGTTTTAGTTTCCAGGTCACCTTCAAAGGTAGCCCCATGCAGAGCACATTGCAATAGTCCAAGTGGGAGATAAAACCAGAATGGATCTTCATTCAATAGCCAATGATGTCTGATTTCCCTCAAGCTATGATATCAATGTATCTTGGAATATTAAAATATTGCAAAATGATCCAAAACCAAACCAGGGTCAAGAGAAGTCTTATTTTCCATTTGAAGTGAGAGGAGACCAATACAGTGGTGCCTCGCAAGACGAAATTAATTCGTTCTGCGAGTTTTTTCATCTTGCGAATTTTTCGTCTTGCGAAGCACGGTTTCGGAAAAGTTTTGGAAAAGCTTCAAAAATCAGGGGGGGAAATGTCAGTAGCTATATGTCTTTTCAAGCAGATAGTTACCAGCACCCACCTGAGGAAACGTTAGCTATTAGCTAAAGAAAAAACTCCAAGTAGCTCCAGCTTTACATGACGCCACACAAAAGCATTGATGTAGTTATTTCTACTTGATTTTTCCATTTAATTTCCCCTGCAATGGAACCCATGAGAGTCCAATGCATAATAATCCATAATAAATTCATTTGGGAGCCTATTTGTTTTACCTCTGCTCTCCTTTCCCATTCTCCCATAACATTTCACCCAGCACAAACTAACTGGGTGACATTATTTTAAACTTAGGTCTACTGTGCTTTCGTATTACGGCAGACACAGATTTGATTGATGTGCCAAGATATATCTTTGACCGCATCATAATTATCAAAGCATTACAGCAACAGCACCCCTCCAAATGCATGGCTACCAGTTGTTAATAACAGATTTGTTTAATTAATGGCACGCAGCAAAGCCAAGGTTGATGTTCTAATAAACAGGCCATTAACTTTGGTAATGACCAATTTGGGAAGATCATTACAAGCTGTATGCCATGTCTTATAAAATAAAATAAAAAAGCAAGAGTGTGTTTCTAAATCCAATAGACTGCCTGATTTCAACAGAGGGGATTGCTTCGAAATGCTATCTTCATGCTTCTGGTTCTTGCCTCTTATAAGAACTATTGGGCCGCTGAGGATCACAGCAGGTGTGCAAAAACTGAGGAGATAAAAGAGGATCTGACATTAGGGATGGGGAAGAACAAATGTTCTCTGTTCCCAAGAGCTGGCTTGTTTTCTCCACAATTTTCTTCACATAAACTAGTTCAACATGTTCATCCTTCGTCTCCTAAATGATGCAGGATGATGGATTCTCCCCGTTATAGGAAGAGATAATCTATGCCGTATTTACAAACCAGAAAATGTGGAGGAAGAATAAACACTCAGGGCAGGATGCACACACACACAGCTGTGCTGATAGGAAGGGGAATCAGTGTATGACTCCAGGTACCACAAAGCATGTTCTCCTTCATGGAGAGCATATGTTGTGGTGGGGGCCAGCAAGACACCCCACTGTTGCTGGATGGGAAAAATTTGTTGGCCACCTTGTGATTGGGCTCCCCTTGTTGTTGGGGAGAAAATGATGTTGCAAACTGGTGATTGACAGCCTAAAGCATTTATAACCCCCTGCACGCAGCTTCCTCTTTTCGCTGCACGCATCGGATTTCCCACACACCCTCCCTTTATTTAGGTTGTCCTTTGGGGCAGGGGCCCCTGTAGGAATTTTGTCCATTTGGCTGATTGGCTGGTGCCATTTGGGTTTTCTTACTGCGTAGCAAATCGTCACAACTTGTAAGGTTGCGGTTAGGCATTGGTTGTTGGAATTGGTTGGTGGAGAGGTAAGTGCCTGCCCCTCCAATGCTGCTGCAGAAAGGGAATTCCATTAAAGGAATCCAGGGGCTTGCCATGCTTTTATCCGAACCCTGACAAGGGCCCTAGGGCCACGCAAGAGCCCCTGGGAGCATTTTGGGGGGAGCTGAGGGGAAGTTCCCTCCTCCAAACGCTGTCCCCAGAATGTTCTCCCTTTTTCTGACTTTCGTGGTCATGCAAATGTCAGTCTGTCCCCATGGTGGTCAGATAGTCGCAACTAATGCCTAAGCAACCACTCATATTTGTATTTTAATAAAGTTGTGGCCAAAAATTTATGCCAAAAACCTTAAACCAAAATTCTGTGTGGATTTGTGTCTTTATTGGGGTTGGCTTGGGGACCTCGACACGCAACACACTACCTTTAACACACTGTGAAGGGACATACAGTCGTATACCTTGGTTTTCGAACGTCTCCGTTGACGAACATTTCGGTTTTCGAACACCATAAACCCGGAAGTAAATGCTTCGGTTTTCGAACGCGCCTCAGAAGTCAAACATGCCACGTGGTTTCTACTGAGCACAAGATCCTTAGGCCTAGCTGTTGGCTGTTGAGTTTTCGGTTTTTGAACGTTTCAGAACTCGAACGGTCTTCCGGAATGGATTACATTCGAAAACCGAGACACCGCTGTATGAAAGTGCACCAAGAAGATTATTGGTTCATCTAGTTCAATGTTGTTTAGTTTGACTGGTAGCAGCTCTCCAGCAGCTCAAGTAGAGGTTTATTACCAGGACTTACTATCCGAAATCCTTTAAACTGGAGATGAGCACAGCAGGATAAGCCTCTTAGCTTTCCTTTTTTGAAAAAGGAAAAAAAAGTCAATCAGATGTCTGCAAAGAAAGTTTATAAAGCAAAACATGGAGATAGCAAATGCAAAATGCAAACACAATCGTAACCTGTTCAAACTTTTTACAGCTGCAACAAGTTTAATTTCCTATAGACCGTACTTCAACACAAGGATACTTTATTATTACCGTATTTTTCGGCCCATAGGGCGCACCTAGTTTTATTTTTCCCCCAGGCGCGGGGCTGGGGAAGCCCGAGCTTCCCCCGACCCCAGCCCCCAGAACAGGCAGCTCTCCACCAGCCGTGGGAGAGCTGCGCGACTTCGCCTCCTCACCCTCTGTCCAGAACTCTGCTGGTAAAACCATTCACCTCTCATCTCTCAGACCATGTGACACCCTTCCTTCCTTCCTTCCTTCCTTCCTTCCTTCCTTCCTTCCTTCCTTCCTTCCTTCTCTCCTGTCTTCCTGTTTGTTCCTGTCTATCTATTTATCTTAAAGCCTTCCATGGCCTTCCCACAGATCCTCAACTCTCCACACTCGTGCTTGGCTAGATCTGGGATTGGGATTGGTCCTCCAGATGGTCAGGGGTGGTCAGGGATTATGGGAGTTATCGTCCAACTGTGTCTGCAGGTTCACAGGTTCCCCATCCTTGGCCTTAATGGACCGTCTTGATACAACTCGGTCAAGACTCTCATGTTTTCAATGGCAATAAGAGGTAAGTGGAGAAAAGCTCTCAGCAAATATACTCCAGGGGTCTTTTTCTCCTGTTTCATTTTCTGCCCCTTTTAAAAGCCTGTATTCCAGGATCTGAAATATGAAAATGATCCAGCATACAGAGTTCTGGAAAAGACTCTCACTAGGGTTTGAAACAGACTACATTAACATTGATTCTGTCCAACGGGACTTTGGGAGCAAGCAGAGAATGGGCGGTAAAAATGGAGTCTTCCTGCATTATTGCTGGAACTGCTCTCTTCCAAAGGTATTGGAAGTTCACCCAGATGAAAATGGAGTTAATAGTGGGGTCTAGCAGCACAGAATGCCAGAACATCCATTAGTAGTAATCCTTCAGGGCTTTTCTTTAGATTATTAAACATTTCAAGGGAATAGTGAATGACCTGCAATCACATCACTTAGCAGCTGCTAACGTGTCACTTACTAAAAACCAGAAATGAAAAACCGTTATTTTCACCAAATGCGCAGCTGGGGTCTGAGAGAAACCACAGTGGTGTTGCAAACTGTGGAAACCGCGTTAATTATCCCAACGTAGCAGATAAATATTTGAACCGAAGGATAATCAAAGTAAGCATTGTTCCTCTAATATGGTTCAGGAAAGTCAAGAATTAGAAAATGAACATTCAACATTCTCAATGAGAGCATAGTCAAAAATCATTGTCAGAAAGGAAGTCATTGGTCTTAAGAGCCCTTGTGTTGTTTTTGAAAATGCTCTCAATGTGAAACACAAGGTTTATAATTTAGATATCTTAAATTTGTACTCTTTGAGGTCTCGGCACTGCAACTTTATGCAAACACTGATTTTTTTAGAATTCAGATATTGAGGTTGGCTCCATAACTTGATGGTTAGGGTACTGGTCTTATAAACAAGGGGCAGGGAGAGACTTCCTCATTGGGGCATTAGCTGTTTCTTAAAGATGTTGGGATAGCTCAATTGGTTGATCATGAGCCTATTAATCTCAGGGTCAAGGGTTCAAGCTAGGCAAATATTCTTGCACTGCAAGGGGTTAGACTAGATGACCCTCATGGTCTTTTCCAACTCTACAGTTCTAAGACACCATTGGCAAAAAGTATGATCCAGTCCCCAATAAAGGTGAAAAGCATTTTACAGACTGAATAATGAAAGCCTGGATGAAATATTCAAGTACCATGTTCATCTGACTATGAACCTCTCCATTTTCTTCACATTACTGCTCAGATGCTACATTTGAGAAGGATTCAGAATAACCCATTTCTGCTTCTATGATACTGGCATGCCTTGAATTGTTTAGGGGCTATCATTTACTTACCATGCAGCTGCATAAAACATTATCGCTACTAATGTGCTTGTGGTTTTATGCTTCTCACATGCAAAAATGGTAACACTGCAAGTGAAAGAGATAATCTCTCTGTTTTGAATGGACTAGAAATGAGTGGTCAGTCCAAAATCTAGAGTACTTGGGCACCTACTTAAACTGGATTAAAATGAATAAATAATAAATTCACAAATGAGAAACTTACCTGTTCCTCCTCCTTTTTTTAAAGATTTTTGTTCTTTCATATCATATTTCTGGTTCTAGGTGGATCATATGTAAAACTAGCAATATAGCCAGCAAATACTGGGTGGGAATGTGTGTGGAAACATGGCTGTGAAGATGGCTGAGAATTAGCTGAGGTCTGAATGAGTGAACAAATTATGGGTGCTGCTCGCCTCTATGTGGTCACATTTTACTGTTGAGCTTTTTCTTCCAGATTTCTGTTGTTGTTATATGTGTTGGTTTTAATATTTTGTAGTATTTTTGTTAAATGGGAAAATGTATGAGGTATGGTAAAATAAAGGGAGAATTCCCTGGATACCTAGATCCTGGTTTGGGACAAGTTCTCTTTGGTGAGAGAGCCCCAGCAGAGATTAAAAATCACAAACATGCAGCAAAGCAAAGTGTGGAAATACAGGCTGTTAGACCTATCAAATATCCCCTTCTAAGTCACTTCCAAAGTTCTCCACTTCCCTCAGCATAGAAAGAGACCACACCTTTGGTAAGTTAAAAATGGTTTACTTACAAATTCTTCAAAGGTCAGATTCATGTGCTTTTCCATACAGCAGCAAGAAAAGCCAGGCAGTATAACTTAGGTTCCAAAAATGGTCAATGTTTCTAAATTATTTGTAAAGAAACACAAAGATAGCTTGCTTAAACCACACAGTCTAAGCTTGGAGCACCCAGCTTAGACCTCCTTACTGGTAGGGCTCCCACGGTGGAAGAAGAGTTTGGATTTGATATCCCACTACCCGAAGGAGTCTCAAAGCAGCTAACATTCTCCTTTCCCTTCCTCCTCCACAACAAACACTCTGTGAGGTGAGTGGGGCTGAAAGACTTCAAAGAAGTGTGACTGGCCCAAGGTCACCCAGCAGCTGCATGTGGAGGAGCGGAGACGCAAACCCGGTTCACCAGATTACGAGTCCACTGCTCTTAACCACTACACCGCACTGGAGCAAGGAGTTTGGTAACCCTTCCTCCCAAGGTGAGAGGGTGTAACCTAGCAAAGCCTGGTAGCTTACTCTATGGTCTTAACCCATTCATGCCTTAATTTGAGTTAGGCATTTTAAGTTTTACAATCTGGTAACCAAAAACTCCCTGACCAGCTTACAGTGCCCAGTATTGTTCATTGAAACAATCCCTGCCTTTAGGCTCATAATCTACATCTCAAAAGAAATGGGGCAGGAGAGAGTGTGTTTATTTTCAGCAGGCATAGGCAAACTCAGCCCTCCAGATGTTTTGGGACTACAACTCCCATCATCCCTAGCTAACAGGACCAGTGGTCAGGGATGATGGGAGTTGTAGTTCCAAGACATCTGGAGGGCCAGGTTTGCCTATGCCTGATTTTCAGCCTAGCAGGTCCAAGGACAACAGGCAATTCCTTCTGACGGGCATGGCATGGCATCTGCCGCTTAGCTGCTTGGCCACTCAAATAGATCTGTGGGGGGATTCATGGTTAGGAGTGAAGTCACAAGAGCAGCTTTACTAATTCCCTAAAGCAGGGTCTTCTCCTATGTAGTTTCATGGGAAGAATAGTATTTGGGAGAGGGGTCCCCCAAATAATAATGCCTTTATTGTCATTGTGTGACCTGTGTACAATGAAATAAACCGAACCTCCCCCCCAAAAAACACTCAATCTCATTGGACTCTGTGTGCTTGTCGCACAACACACCAACCCCAAAAGTCAGTTCCACTATATTATTTTCCATTAAGTAGCCTAACATAGCCTGATGATACTTCTATATCTCCTGCCTGAGGGTAGAAGATTAAAGAGGTGCTGGCCGGGGTGTGAATCATCCCTGAGGATTTTTCTCGTTCTCCTAAGGCAACGATCCCTTGAGATGTCATCTAGCAGGCTCAGGGGACGGCCCATGATATCATGTGCTGTGTTCACCACCCTCTGTAAAGACTTTCTGTCCGTGGTTGTCAAGCCAACATACCACACTGTGATACAATATGAGAGGACATTTTCTATTGTGGACTGGTAGAAGGAGGTCATCAATTGTTGTTTAACATTGTTCTTTCGCAAGACCCTGAGAAAATGGAGTCTCTGTTGGGCCTTCCTAACCAACTGAGTTATATTATTTTTCCATGTGAGGTCTTCACTAAGGTAAACTCCCAGGAATTTGAAGGAAGACACTCTGTCCACACAACCCTCCCTGATATACAACCTGGCTAGTTCCCCTCTCTTCCTCCAAAAGTCCTACACCATCTCCTTTGTCTTACTAATATTTAGGTGCAAGTTATTCTCTAAGCACCATGTAGATACTTTTTGAACCTCCCCCCTATACTGAAAGGTTTCACCCCATCCCCAGGGCAGTCTGCTTCCTCCTCTTCTTTTTCAGCTTTCAAATGATGTATCTCTTACCACATCAGCAAAATGGGTCACAGAGATGTAGGGCATTCTTACATTAAACCCCCTGCATAAGAAAACCCTCATGATCATACTGTCTCATTGTTTATATAAGCTATTCCAGCCAGGGTGTGGTTTTCCCTTATAAAATATCGTCTCAGGAACAGAATACATCTATCAATAGCTACTCATAAAAATGTCAAAGGCAGACATTTTGGTAAACACAAAATCTCCTTTAATTTGCAAGACAAAGAACAAGGGAAATGACACAGAGTGAGATTAAATTAAATTAACAGGGATGGACTGTATCTTTTAGTTGACATGGCAATGAAAACTCATTTTAGGTACAGATGTGAATTTAGCAACATGATGAATGTTGGCATACAGCAGAACATCATCCTGCTGGAAATAAAAGTAATAAATGACCAAATACCTAGGTTATCACCCAGTGTAGCAATCACAGGAGACATATTCCAATTTTCCATCTTTTGAAAATTGTTTTATCTCTAAAGGGTGTCTCAAGATATGTGGGGAAATAATGAATCAAGTAGAATCCGGAGATGTGATCTTCTGTCTATCCAAAACAAGTGAGACTCCATCAATGTACTTACAGAGGTGGGGGGGGGGGCAGCAATCAGACTAGTAGGGGTAATTTATAGGGTTGCAAGCTTCAACTGATTTCATCAATAAATGAATCAAAGAGCACAGCACAACCTGGCGCAACTAAGAATTTATACTGCTTTTTGTGCAGTCACGTTATACTCCAGTGCCTTATGTGAATGGTTCCCCCCCCCCCACAGATTTCTCAGTCATTCTGACACAGGAAGAATTGATCCCCAATACTGTAAGATTTTTTAAAACAAAACAAAACTCGGGGATGCACCCCAACTCTCTCTCCTCACCAACCCCCCATTCCTAGTACATTAACCATCATTCCCATCTCCTGAAACTAATAAGCCTACCGTATTTTTCACCCCATAAGACGCACTTGTGAGGGGGAATGTCTGTGCGTCTTATGGAGCGAATGTGTGGTCCCTGGAGCCGAATTGCCCAGGGGCGAAAAGCAGATCATGCTTTTTTAAAAAAGAAAGAAAGAAAGAGGGAAGGGGGTGTTGAAGAGGGTGTTGAAGCTTTTTTAAAAAAGAAAGAGGGAAGGGGGTGTTGAAGGGGGACGCGGGTGGCGCTGTGGGTAAAACCTCAGCGCCTAGGACTTGCCGATCGCATGGTCAGCGGTTCGAATCCCCACGGCGGGCTGCGCTCCCGTTGCTCGGTCCCAGCGCCTGCCAACCTAGCAGTTCGAAAGCACCCCCTGGTGCAAGTAGATAAATAGGGACCGCTTACCAGCGGGAAGGTAAACGGCGTTCCGTGTGCTGCGCTGGCTCGCCAGATGCAGCTTGTCACGCTGGCCACGTGACCCGGAAGTGTCTGCAGACAGCGCTGGCTCCCAGCCTATAGAGTGAGATGAGCGCACAACCCTAGAGTCTGTCAAGACTGGCCCGTACGGGCAGGGGTACCTTTACCTTTACCTATTTTTCACCCCATAAGACGCACTTGTGAGGGGGAATGTCTGTGCGTCTTATGGAGCGAATGTGTGGTCCCTGGAGCCGAATTGCCCAGATGCGAAAAGCAGATCATGCTTTTTTAAAAAAGAAAGAAAGAGGGAAGGGGGTGTTGAAGCAAAGCCTCTGAACAGCTGATCGGCAAGCGACTGGAGGGAGATAAAGGAGGCTGCCTGGGAGTGGGGAGGTAAAAGCACATGGATCCTCAGGATTTTTGCATTGGGTCATCCCAAATTCACCATCAGATCACATAGCATGTCCATGGCTATAGCTGGCACACACAAAAATCACGCATCCACTGTTTCCTGGGGCTGCAATGGCGCAAAAACGTGGTTACAAAGCATGGATCCACATGGATCCTCAGGATTTTTGCATTGGGCTACCCCAAACTCACCATCAAATCGCATATCATGTCTGTGGCCACAGCATGAACCACAAAAATCATACATCCACTGTTTTGTTCAGAATATTTTATATCTTGTTTTCGTCCTCTAAAAACTAGGTGCGTCTTATGATCAGGTGTGTCTTATGGAGCGATGAATATGGTACTTTCAATCCCTACTCTCACACTGTGTCCTCGTCACCACCCCACATCTTTTGGGGTGAACAACCACCCCCATGGAAGCCACTTGCATCTCTCTCCCCCTTGTAGCTACTAAGCAGCCGTTTCACCTTCTGCCCAGTTATGAAGATACCACCCCCTCCTATTACCCAGAGCTTTTCATGCCCTGGCTTCCATCTTCTTCCATCTTGGTTCCCCACCAGAGGTACTGCCCCTCTCCTAACACCCCATACACTTCAGATATGGTACCAGGAATGAAAATCATGATTGCTGGAAGTTCTGTGGCTTATCTGAGAGCTCCACACTCCTTATCTCTCTCATGTGAGGCAGCTGAAAAAATTCCTATGTACAGTGGTGTGGCGATCACACAGGGTCCCCAGACGTTTCACCATCTATTGATCCCTGCGCCACCACTTTATTTCTCGCTGCATCACACCCAGGCCCTACCTGGTACAATACAGTCAGGGTTAAAATAAACTTCTGTTTATTTACTGCAGTTTAACAAGCATGTGGTTTCATAAACGGTGTTGTTCAATTACAATCATGGGGTGCCTATCCAGACCTGCTCTCACTCACTAAACCACCTCTCAGATATTTACTTGTCTTCCTAGCCCCTAACTGTTTCTGACTCAGCTTATTTCTCTACACTAACTCAACCTACCCCTAGACTCTATCCCAATTCACTCCCACTCCAACCATCCACCCAACTCCCAACGAACTCCCCCCTTCGCCCCTCCCAGAGCTGGTTTTATAGTCCCTCTGACTCCACCCCCCTGAGTTCTGATTGGGTAACCTGTTTAACTATTTCACCTCCAGCACTCTCATATGTCAACGTCACAAGTGGTATCTCGGGTTAAGAACTTAATTCATTCTGGAGGTCCAATCTTAACCTGAAACTGTTCTTAACCTGAGGTACCACTTTAGCTAATGGGGCCCCGCACTGCCACCACACCATTTCTGTTCTCATCCTGAAGCAAAGTTCTTTACCCGAGGTACTATTTCTGGGTTAACAGAGTCTGTAAACTGAAGCGTCTGTAAGGTGAAGCATCTGTAACCTGAGGTACCACTGTACATGGCTGTAAGATCAGTCCAAATGCCCGCCCAGTCCAGCATTATCTTTCCTGCCATGGCCAGATGCTCTGGGAAACCTACAAGCAGAATGTGAGGGGAGCAACTTAGCGGTAGCCGTCGTAAAGAGTTGCCATTGATCACCCCCCCACACAAAAAGTGGAAAAAAAGGCACCTCCTTGATTTAGCAGCTTTTAAGACAATCTGTTTCCATACATAACAAGCAAAGAATTGCGCTGAGGTCAAAAAAGCAGCTGCTCCAGCCAGGAATTGTTAACCCTTGGCTGCAATGCACATTTGTACCCTGGGTGATGAATGAAAAGTACACACGTCTGTGTTCACCTACAGAGAGATGGAAAAGGGCTGCGGAAACGCTGTCCTTTCGCTCTGTCAATTGTATAAATAGGCTCCTGCCATGTTTGTGATTTAGCGATTTGTAACCCATGAATGCAGATAATTAATGTTTGAAGGAAATGTGAGCACCGCCGCTGTAAATCTAACCCTTCTCCGTAATCACAGCATCCATCCAGCACGACTTATGCATACCTCCCCTGTCTGATCATATTGATTAGTTATGAGCCCGTAGCCTTGCAATCATGACAGTCCGTCTATTAAACTTACTCCCATAGCGACATCGCAAATAAAGTCTGCTGTGCATTCTAACCAATGCAAACAAACACGGGGGCCTCTTCACACATTTAGGAAGCCAGAAACCCCATGTATATTCCCCAGGCACTGCACAAACGATGCAACGTATTATATAATAATCAATGTACCATGGAGGGGGGAGGAGGAAAAATGCTCCCAATAAAACTTGGCACAACAACTCGAGAGAGAGTGAGGGGGGGGGGGGGTCACATAATTCCAAATATAGCAACAGTAGTCATAAACAAAGGGACGTGGGTGGCGCTGTGGGTAAAAGCCTCAGTGCCTAGGGCTTGCCGATCGAAAGGTCAGCGGTTCGAATCCCCCCGGCGGGGTGTGATCCCGATGCTCGGTCCCAGCGCCTGCCAACCTAGCAGTTCGAAAGCACCCCAGGTGCAAGTAGATAAATAGGGACCGCTTACTAGCGGGAAGGTAAACGGCGTTTCCGTGTGCAGCTCTGGCTCGCCAGAGCAGTGATGTCACGCTGGCCACGTGACCCGGAAGTGTCTCCGGACAGCGCTGGCCCCTGGCCTCTTGAGTGAGATGGGCGCACAACCCTAGAGTCTGTCAAGTCTGGCCCGTACGGGCAGGGGTACCTTTACCTTTACCTTTAGTCATAAACAATGAATAAAACACTTTGAAATGTACTCAGAGTCGCAAAGTGATTTCATGCTCTTTATTCAGCTCATAGTGGTGAGGAGGAATGAATGTCCCCTCAAAGTATCTGCTTTATATACATTATTTACACAATGGGCTGCACATGATTGGCTAATTCCGGAATTCTACTGTAAGCCAATCAGGTTGTGGATTCACTTCTATCTGGAGCATGATTGGGTAGTTCCTGCCAACCAATCATACTGCTGCATTGTTCTAGGACCAATCAGACTGCTGCATTCTGAATCCTATTGTTCTAGGAGCAATCAGACTGCTGCATTTTGGAGCCTATTGTTCTAGGACCAATCAGACTGCTGCAGTTTGGATCCTATTCAACTCAGTACATAATACACTTCAAAAAGCACACAAGCAAATTGAACGATTTCCACATAAATCATAATAAGATCTAAAAGCAAAGATACAAAAAATTAATATCAATAACAGCAACAAACCCTCCTTAAACAATACCCCAACCCGAGAGAAAGAGTACTAGCCCAGTATTATAAACATGGCATAGTTATAAGGGCCATGTAAAGTCACAAATAAAGTGAATATTCTCATGGACAATAAATACATATGGCTTTGCTACAGCTGGCTTTTAACATTCTGAATATATTCTTATTCCAGTCTGCATTTTGCTAATGCATATGCTGTGCTTGAAGAATTTAAGTTCGTTTAAATTAATTGTAAAAATAAAAATAAAAATGGAAATTGTTGCTATTTTTATGTGTTTAAAATGTTGTGTAAATGCCTGGTGAAGGCAGTGTACCCTGAAAGGCAGGTTAGGTAAAGGTAAAGGGACCCCTGACCATTAGGTCCAGTTACAGACGACTCTGGGGTTGCTGCGCTCATCTCGCTTTATTGGCCAAGGGAGCCAGCATACAGCTTCTGGGTCATGTGGTCAGCAGGACTAAGCCGCTTCTGGCGAACCAGAGCAGCGCACGGAAACGCCGTTTACCTTCCTGCCGGAACAGTACCTATTATCTACTTGCACTTTGACGTGCCTTTGAACTGCTAGGTTGGCAGGAGCAGGGACCGAGCAACGGGAGCTCACCCCGTCGCAGGGATTCCAACCGCCGACCTTCTGATTGGCAAGTCCTAGGCTCTGTGGTTTAACCCACAGCACCACCCGCGTCCCGGAAAGGCAGGTTATCAGCAGGTAAATAAATAAATAAAAATAAGGCATATAGATGCTTGATAGAAAATAGCTATGTACAGCGGGTGGTGCTGTGGTCTAAACCACGGAGCCTAGGGCTTGCTGATCAGAAGGTTGGGAGTTCGAATCCCCGCGACGGGGTGAGCTCCCGTTGTTCAGTCCCTGCTCCTGCCCACCTAGCAGTTCAAAAGCATGTAAAGTGAAAGTAGATAAATAGGTACCACTCCAGCAGGAAGGTAAACGGCGTTTCTGTGCGCTGCTCTGGTTTGCCAGAAGCGGCTTAGTCATGCTGGCCACAACCCGGAAGCTGTCTGCAGACAAACGCCGGCTCCCTCGGCCTGTAAAGCGAGATGAGCACACAACCCCAGAGTCATCCATGACTAGACTTAATGGTCAGGGGTACCTTTACCTTTACAGTGTGCAGTATAATGGAGAGCCAGGGAAGTGATCAAAATGTCAGATTAGGACCTGGAAGAGACCAGGGTTCAAATCCCCACTTGGCTATGAATCTCTCTGGTTGACCTTGGACTGGTCACTGCTTCTCATCCAAACCTACCTTGCAGGGTTGCTCTGGAGGGTTAAATGAGGAAAGGAAGAACCATGTATACCACATTAAAAAGGTAAAGGTAAAGGTACCCCTGCCCGTACGTGCCAGTCTTGACAGACTCTAGGGTTGTGCGCCCATCTCACTCAAGAGGCCGGGGGCCAGCGCTGTCCGGAGACACTTCCGGGTCACGTGGCCAGCGTGACAAGCTGCATCTGGCGAGCCAGCGCAGCACACGGAAACGCCGTTTACCTTCCCGCCAGTAAGCGGTCCCTATTTATCTACTTGCACCCGGAGGTGCTTTCGAACTGCTAGGTTGGCAGGCGCTGGGACCGAACGACGGGAGCGCACCCCGCCGCGGGGATTCGAACCACCGACCTTTCGATCGGCAAGCCCTAGGTGCTGAGGCTTTTACCCACAGCGCCACCCGCGTCCAATACCACATTAGGCCCCTGGAGAAAAAGACAGGATAGGAAGGAAGGAAGGAAGGAAGGAAGGAAGGAAGGAAGGAAGGAAGGAAGGAAGGAAGGAAGGGGCAGACAGTGGTGTAACAGAGATGTTTATCTAGCCTCCCAGAAATTGAGCTGTGGTTGCTTACCAGGAAGGAGAGAGGGAGGGACAAGGCAGTGAGGAGGGCAAGGAAGGGCAGTGCAAACACAGTAGCAGGAATGCCAGATTGGCTCTGCTGGCGAGTTTGCGCTGTGTCAACCTCGCTGTCACCAGGCCCATTTCAGTAAGCGATGGTGACTCACCTGCCCGGAGGTCAGGTAAGCACCTTTGCCCAACTAGGCCAAACACTAATAATGTTGTGCCTTGAATGTTCCATTCAAGACATTCTGACACTCTCCAGTGATTTTTTCTGGGGTATTCAAGGGCACAAAGAACCAGCACCGTTTTTTTCTCTCTAGAAGAAAAGTGCAGGTTAAAAGTGTGGCACGAACTGTAACAACTTCATGGTGAGTACCGGCACCTTCCCCCCCAAAGAAAAGCATTGATATATGCACTAAATGTACTCATGCAATGTCTGCTTCCTCACAATATGCTGGCCACCAGCAGAAGAAGGTCCTTCTGCAACGGGAGCCCATTTCAAAACGTCCATTGTACAGGTTCCTTCCAGCATGCTGAATGTAAATCGACAGGAGTCCTTATGTAATCCCAGAGAGTTCTGTTATACAACTCAAGGCCCCAGGAGTAAAAACAATAGAATAAATCCTTCCTCAAGGATGAGAAAATTCAATACTTAAAAGAGATGTCATGGAGCTTTGGTTTCTCAGGAACTGCTCGGGAAGTTTCCCAGTACTTAGCTAAGCAGGTTTTCAGCAGAACGTCGAATTATGTGTTGCAGAAAACACAAGATCGCTGCCAGAAGCAGTGGGAGCCCCCATGTCGATTTCCCCCTCCTTTCCACCCATAAAGTGCACTGGTGAAATGTACTATGAGACAAAATTGCATTGCTTCGTTTCTCTGCCTCCACAGGGAGCAGGGAGAAGATTCACAGTATGTCATGCCACAACAGGCAGATTACTACCACATGTTGCAGGGAAGAAGAGAAGGTGCTTTCAAGCCAGGACCCTGAGTTTTGGATAAAGCTACTTCCGCCCTGCAGAGGAGGTAGGATTGTGGGTGTCACAGCCCCTCCGCGCGATTGGGGGAATCCCTGGCCTCGTCACCCCCTGGCCAGGCAATCGGCTGGCTTTGGGGGCGTGGCCTGCCCTATTTAAATGCAGGCCGGGGATCTCCCTCTTTTCCCGCATACCAGCTGTTCCTGTTTCCCACCCTCCCGCCCTATAAGGTTTTCGTTCCTTGACCTTGCTATGGACCTTGGTTGGTCGCCATTGAGGGGCCTGGTAGGAATTTTTCCACTTGGCAAATTGGCACCAGTCACTTGGTTTATGCCTACCTCGTAGCAAATTGTCACAACTTTCTTGGTATTGGCGATTAGGCATTGGTATTGGTATATAGATGGAAGAGGGGAGGAAGCGCCATCACCTGCCTTGCATATTGAAGGGTAGTCCAATAAAGGATTACGGGGGGCGTGGCCTGTCCGAAGCCTATGGAGGTGAGGGCCTAAGGCACGCCCCCTATCGATGACCCTGGGAGAGTTCCTAGTTGATGTGCATCAGCAGAATATCCCCTACTGGTGGTTAACCCTTCCCAGACTTCAAGCGGACGGGCTGAAGCCAGATATAGTCGGTTAGGACCAATGCCTAAGCCAATACCGCTCATCACCTGTAACCAATAAAGTTGTGGCCTTATTTATCCCATTAACCTTAATAATTGTATCATGTGTCTTTATTTCCACTGGGGGGGAGGCGGGAACTCGCCATGCAAAGGTGTGGTTCCACCACACAAGGTGAATCCTTCTGCTATAACCTTTTTAGAAAGGGGAAAGCTGTGGAAGGGAAGATGACCTTTCTCCCTGATGTGCTGGCTTTCTTCTTGCAAGGAATGTACAGGGACAGTATTCAGACAGATGGTACTCCACTTACAGGCTGAAGTGCTGCACTGCTCTACACTGCCTCATGCTCTTTGGTGTGTTCTTAGGCAAAAAGGCAGCTATTTGTCTAAGGGAGAGACCCCCTTCATAATCTGGCCTGGCTGAGGGATCTTTGCGAAGGATTTGAGGATTTCTCATCCTCACCTACTCTTGTATGAAAAACTACTGCTATGGCAGCCACATAGAGACTGGTGCTTTCTACAGACTGGGGGGTTGCTATTTATATTTTATAGAGAGGCTCAAATAACCTATTTTTTTCCACTGCCTTGAAGACAAAGCACATTTTAAGAGATTCCCCTAAGAAGAGTACATCCTTATGGGGAAGGAAGTGGAACAGTGCTTTTTTTGTGATGGTACTCGGGTGGCGCAGTGGTCTAAACTGCAGAACCTAGGACTTGCCAATCAGAAGGTCAGTGGTTCGAATCCCCGCAATGGGGTAAGCTCTTGTTGCTCGATCCCAGCTCCTGCCCACCTAGCAGTTCGAAAGAATGTCAAAGTGCAAGTAGATAAATAGGTACCGCTCTGGCGGGAAGGTAAATGGTGTTTCCATGCACTGCTCTGGTTTGCCAGAAGCGGCTTAGTCATGCTGGCCACATGACCCAGAAAAACTGTCTGCAAACAAACACCGGCTCCCTCGGCCTGTAAAGTGAGATGAGCGCACAACCCCAGAGTCGTCCACGACTGGACTTAATGGTCAGGGGTCCCTTTACCTTTACTCACCAGTACGAGAGAAGCATTGCCTCTGCTGCTGCTGCAATTGCCCTTGGCAGCCATTTTGTGCTGGCACCTACAGTGGTACCTCGGGTTAAGAACTTAATTCGTTCCGGAAGTCCGTTCTTAACCTGAAACTGTTCTTAACCTGAGGTACCACTTTAGCTAATGGGGCCTCCCGCTGCCATCGTGCGATTTCTGTTCTCACCCTGAAGCAAAGTTCTTAACCTGAGGTACTATTTCTGGGGTAGCGGAGTCTGTAACCTGAAGCTTCTGTAACCTGAAGAGTCTGTAACCCACTGTACAGTCCTTTTGCAACACGGGCACCTCACATTCCACCCCAAAAAGGCACTGCTTAGGAAGAACAGTGATTGAAGAGAGGGGCACAGAGAGAAGAGATTTGCCCAGGGTTCCAACACAAGACAGCAGCAAAGTTGAACTTCAGCAGAGCCCCAATGAATCAGGTTGGAAGTCCAACTGCGATTGCCTCCATCCGCTGGCATTTAGAGGTGCAGTGCTTCTGTCCACAGGAGTTCCAGGACTGTGGCTAATAGTTAGTGATGGACAAGGGCACATTCTCTGTGAAATTGCCTTAATTCCTTTTCAAGCCATCTGGGTTAGTGTCCATCACCACAGAAAAGCAGTCTCGGGGACTGCGATACATCTGCTGCAATTTCTGATGAAAGAGCTCCTACAGCTCACTGCTATGAGCCTCACACCCCATGCTGCGCAGCCTGAATAGGAAAAAAAGAGTTTGGCAGAAGTACCTTATGAGGTATGTGACATAAAGCCACAATGAGAAGAGAGAGAGAGAAATCACCTTGTATGATTCGTGAGTGAACCAGGGGGAACACAGCTCTCATTTTCTGGGAGGTATAAAGGGAGTGACAGAGGCCTCAATCGGTCTCTTAACACTTTTGTCGCAAAATGCCCATTGCTTATTTTTCAATACCTGCAGTTTGCAAAGAGTCAGATGGAATTAATGCAGGACTTTCACTGGGAAATTCTCTTGCATCAATCTGCATAGTGGGGGAATTCAGGATGCCAAACAAATCCATCCAGAACATTCCTTTCTTCAGAACAAAAACAAATGTCTGCACTGCTGAGCCAATGGCCTGGATTTCATTCCAGGTGATTGATAGGGAATGAATGGACGCCACATGCCTAATGGAAATGTTAAACCAAACAGCTGTCAAGGGAAGTGAGTTGCTGGTTAAATGGAAACACAGGTTTTAAGATCCTGTGAATCAATATTTTACTAATTGGTAAATTAATTACCATCTCTCATATCCCAAAGAACTTGCATCTGTTGAAATGTTGCTCACGTTTGTTAGCTGTTCAGTCTTACAGGCGCATTCCGGTTCACCAGAACTGTTTTCATTTTATCATTGCAGATGGAGCAGCTCCTAAATGTTTTTGTTTTGTTTTGTTTTGTTTTTTAATGTTGAGGATTGGGGGCTTTCAAGCAGCCAGAATCCAACTCACCTGAAAAGAAATTGCACCCTTGGGAGGTGCAAGGGAGACAGAGAAATTTGAGGGGAGAAATTAGAAATGTGCATTGTGAACAATGTAAAGCAAAAGCTTTGTGAGAACAGGCGTGTTTTGGGGTTTACCAGTTCATTCCGTTGCCTCTTTACGAGTGATGACAATGACGTTTGTGCTACAAAAGCAATGACAAAGAGAATTAATTGCCCCAATCCAGACAGGGAGGGGGGGGGAGAGAGAGAGAGAGAGAGAGAGAGAGAGAGAGAGAGAGAGAGAGAGAGAAGGCATAAGTACTGTAATTTCTGTGTGCACTGGCTGCATTTGGAGTACCCAGGGTGGAATGTGGAGTGTCCATCTACACTGAAATAATGATTCCATGATTTATTTATTTTTAACATATACTTTCTTCCTCAGGTGGAACTATGCAATTAAATTATGAAAACAATTCTCATCTAATTCAATCCCTCCCAGCTTATCCCACAGCTGACAAATTTACTCTTCTTTTTCATTGTTGTTAAAGATAATGGAAAATTTCAATTAAGTAATACCACAGCATTCCATTTAGGTTCTCTGGATTACGGTAAAGATTGTCACTGGCATAACATTGAAACCTCACACACACACACATGAAACAGTACAGTCCAAAAGTGTTTACACCACCAGAATAAACTGGGGGTAAACTGGATTTTTGTAGGCTACACTGAGGGTAAAAAAAGAAAGATGGACAGCCATGTTTTGCTCCAGTCAGGGGTGGGTTGTGATGATGGTCTTGCGTAACTACAAACCTTTCAAATTTTTCCGATGCAACACCCTTAGGGAAGAAGTTATTCATGATGGTCAAGTGAAAGAAATTCCTCTCCCAAGGTCAAAACTAAATTTGAAAATAATTACACCAGAACCCAAGGGACTGAGAAGGCTGTATGAGTTTTGTGCATTCAAAGTCAGAGGAGGCTGCTTAGCAGAAGAGGCTGTGAAGTGAAGAACTCTAGGAGAGCAAACATGAGTTTCCTGTGCAATATATAGATTGGAATACTTATTTCTATATTCCTAGGGTGGGGGTCCATTAAAGAGATCTTCTCCCTTATTCAGGGACTGTCCCTTTCAAGGCAACACCATCTATCAGGCAAAAAGTACTTCGCTCCAGAATTTGGTGAGTTTCGTTCAAGCCCTAGGTTTGTTCATTTGCATTTCTTAGTGCAGACAGTATTGATCTGATGTGTGGAGATCTTTCCTATTCTGATTAATACAGGAGGATTCTAGAAGCTACTAGAAGCTTCTAAGTGAGAGAGAGGCAAGCAGAAGCTTCATGATTGTTTTGGTTATGCCTTCTGGGAAGCTGGTTTGAACTGGTTCTCTTATATCTCTTTTAATTAAGGTCATGCTGACTAGAAATATAGGCCAGAAGGAGCCTGGGTTTCACTTTCTCTTTTGCTTCTGGTGTGGTGTTCTGTACATAGTATGCTTAGTGTTAAGGTTTATTCTTATTATGCGTTAAATTTATAAGTTTTTGTAAGTGCTGCAGCTGGATTTCTTATGGACTGTGCCAATCCTGAATGTGTTTTGATTTGTGGCCATTATGCTCATTTTTGCCTTCAGCACAAGTAAAGCTCTGCTGAATGAAGTACAATTGCATCTAGTCTATTTCTGGAATCTCTGAAACATGTTTCAAGGTTTTCCTCCACACGTACGACAAGGTTCTTGTTCACAAATTACAGTGCAGGGTTAGAAAGGAGCACTGTGTCACAGACCCATGGGAAATGGTTGCATCTGATCTCTGACCCCATGGCTTGGGATGGAGAACATAAAGTGTGAGGGCCAAACATGGCGACTCAGGCCTCTCTGAGCCAGTGTGGTGTAGTGGTTAAGAGCAGTGGACTCGTAATTTGGGGAACCGGGTTCGCGTCTCCGCTCCTCCACATGCAGCTGCTGGGTGACCTTGGGCTAGTCACACTTCTGTGAAGTCTCTCAGCCCCACTCACCTCACAGAGTGTTTGTTGTGGGGGAGGAAGGGAAAGGAGAATGTTAGCCGCTTTGAGACTCCTTCGGGTAGTGATAAAGCGGGATATCAAATCCAAACTCTTCTTCTTCTTCTTCTTTTTCTTCTTCTCTGTCTCTTGGAATTCATCCCAGGCGAGCACCCATCTCCAGCCACGACGTCTTTCCACAGGCCACCCTCTTATCAGCGATGCTTCACACACTCCCTGTTTCTGCCTGGCTGGAATGCAACCATGAAGTCTCATAATGATTCTTCTTTGCTTTGATGAAGGACAGAGTGGGGTACATGCACTGTCCTGCATCCCACCTCTGACTCCACCTCAGTTTAGCCATTTTTCCCGCGTACCTTGACCAGGGCAGTAGCTGCACCAATAGAGCTTTCCATGAGCATATCTGAGAGGTCACGTCAACGTATTATTTCACGGTGGTGGCATATCCACTGTTGCATCATCCTAGTGAGGCTTCTTGCATGGACAGGCAATGCCCCCCCCCCAAAAAAAACCAGGCGACTCCCTAGTGGAATAATGACTCATGACAACATGTTATGGGATTAAAATTGGCCACAACTTTATTAAAGATTCAGATGTAGGGAGACTTTGGCTTAGGCATTGGGCGTTTATCCCTCCCAGTCCCCCGCCGGGGATCTGGGGAACATCCAAAATGTGTAGGGATTGGTCCGACTCTGGAAAACGTATGTTTAAGCAGAGAGCCCGCCCCCCCCCCCATTTTGCCGCAACTCAGGGGAAACTACTGACAACCTCTCGGAGTATGGCCAATGACTCCCCTCAAAACAACCCCCTTAACGGGGAACCCTGGGATCACCACCGCAGGGGGGGGTCACTGTTTCACACACACACACACCCATAAAGGCCGGAAACTGCCAAAGTTGTGACGTTTTGCTACAGGGAAGGCAAAACCTGCCAATGCAGGAAAATTCCTTCCCGGTCCTTCAACAGCAACCATCAATGACTGTAGCAGCGCCTGCATACCTGTAAAGAAGAGGTTAAGCTGCAAAAGGAAGGCATAAACTGAGGGAGGGCAGGGTGGGAGGAGCTCTGGAGCCGACTGAGGACTCCCAGGTAAGTTCCACCCTCTATTGTGTGTGCAGGGCGGTCCTTATCCTACCTGGCCAACTCCCTGGCAACACCTCCCCAGCTGGGATTGGTTGACTGTCTGAGGTTAGGCAGAAACCTCCAGGTATCCAGCGTGGGAGGGGGCAAAGCCAGGTTGTATTTTAGGGAACCATGTAGGATCGGGGAGCTGTGCATTTGATGTGGGGAGTGGTCATTGCCATATCCTATAGCTCTTCAGTCTAAGACTGCAACCCTAATGTCATGGTTTCGCTTTGCCATTAATGATTTACATGCATTACAGGATTATTGATTCATGTTTATGTTAATTTTGGAACTGCTCTAAGGATATATGGGATGTAAAAAATTATGTAATTAACTAACAAAATCCACAGGGCTTGCTTTGCATTATTTTTCACGGGGTTTTATTATTATTATTATTCTGCACATACCCTGGAATGCAACTCACAAATATACCGTCATTTTCACGGTTCCTTGTTCTTTCTTTCTTTCCTTCACTCATTCTTCCCAAGCAAAATTGCTTGGCTTAAAATGACAAGTCTGCCTGGGCAATGTTACCAGCTGGGCCATTCACCGCAAGTATTATTAGATCCTTGGCTTTAAAAGGCTATTGCTTAATGTGGCGAAGTTTCACTTCTCCCTTCTTTTCAGCCCAGCTCCTCTGTCTGTATATCAGAAAATAGGAAATTCAAGGGAGATTTCAGTTTTGTGGAAGGAAATTCAAAGTTCCAACTAATGGCTGATCACCATAGCAACAAGAGGAGGAGAGGGGGAGAGACCTTGCTTTCAATCAAGGCTCCTTGAACAATTTGAGGGAGACTTTATCAGCTGAGGCCGGAACGAAAGATCATCAAAACTGCTTATTTTTGGAGGAGTGTATGTAGATGGTTTCAAGCAAGTTCTTGCTTCCATTACTAAGTTCAATTCAAACCATGGCAGCTCGTGCGATTAAAATGTTCTTCAGCATTTCCTAATGTGGGACAGAGAAACCCTTCACCTTTGCCAATCTGTCGGTGGTAATCTGTCGGCTGCGCGCCAACTGTGGGCAACGATGAAGCCAGCAGAGCCTTGGGCCAGAGGCAAAAGAGGCAAGACCATACTGTGGGATGTGAAACTGCAGTCAAGTACAACATTCCTACAGTGGACATGTTAGGGGATGTTTTGTACCACTCAGGAGAAGACTTCCTGTTTCCTCCTGAGCTGGGACAGACTTCCACTACATGTGACACAATGAAGATGTGGTCTGTTGTACTAACTTAGAGGAACACACGGCCTCCGTGTTCTGATCAGTGTGTGCTCTCCATTTTGTATGCTGTGTGTTTGGAGAAGTGACTGCTTAGTCGCAGTCATTATTCACTAGTTGAGAGTGGATGTTTCTAACCTTTTTCCTGTTGCGTGGCAATTCCCACCCCTCCCACAGGTGGAATAAATAAAGACACTGACACCAGAATTTAGGTTAATGGGCGAAAATGGCCACAACTTTATTGATTACAGGTAAGAGTGGTATTGGCTTTAGGCATTGGCCCTAACAGACTATCTGGACTAACCGGGAAGGGTTAAGCACCAACAGGGGGAGCTCCCGAGATGCACATCCCTAGGCGCTCCCCCTGGGGTTACCGCTCGGGAGCGCGCTTTAGGCCCTAGCCTCCGTAGGTTTCGGACGAGGCGACGCCCCTCGGAGTCCTTTAACGAACTACCCTTCACGCTTTGGGGGAGGTGATGGCGTTCCTCCCCCCCAACTTCATTTGCATATCAATACCCCTGCCAATGCCTACCGCCAAAACCGAGGAGTTGTGATGTTTTGCTACGAGGTAGGCGAAAAAACCAAGTGGCTTCAAAATACAGCCAATTAGCCAAATGGAAAAACTCCTACCAGGCCCCTTGCGGCGACCAGCCGAAGCCCATAGCAAAGTCCGAATGCAAACCTAAAGGGCGGGTGGGAGGGAGAAGACCGCAGCTGCTGTGAGGAAGGAAAAGGGGCGAGCAAGGGCTTCCCTGGCCTTATGTGCCCTATTGTAAGCCCGCCCCAAGCGCCCGCCGATTGGCCAGCGCTCTGGGTGATGAATAATAATGAGCTTGGGGAATCCCTGTATCACACGGGGCTGACGCCAGCCCCGCGAGACTGAGGTCCGGTGCATGAGCCCGCAACCCCTCCCCCTCCTTAGGTCAGGAGTGGCTTTGGAGGAAGCACCACCACAGCTACTAATTATTCCAACCTCTTCCTCCACTCCCTCATCTCTCCAAAGATGCTCTCATTGCATCATTTATCATTCCACTTTCCTTCATCCACACCCGCAGATCGTAAGCACCACCTGAATTATCCATCGTTTGCCTCCCATCCATGGCTGCTCACCTCCTTCTTCCCATCTTTAGGTTGATCTGCATCTATGCAGCACATTGGGCAAAATATTCCTACATTTCACCAGATGGTCTTTGTGGTCCAACTCTACAATTCTGTGACTCTAATGTCACCTGAATGTTGAGCATCACAGCTACATCAGGTAGACTCTTTCTTGGTGTGGGAGCACAGGCAGTTAGAACCCCCCCCCCCCTTGCAGCCCACCACCCAACAGCCAAGGTTCATAAACCCTCCTGAAGTTGTCCAGATCTAACTCACTCTGCACCATTTGAGCACTCCTGGCCCAGCTGTTTCATGGCAAACTGATGCTATGCACTTCTGCACGCTCTTCCGTCTCATTTGTCCTGCCCCCTTCCCCCAGCTCCCCCTGTTGGCCTCCAAAGCAAAGTTAGATTAAAAAGCAGCATACAAACGGGTGCTATTGTGCAGCGGTGGAGCAAGCTGATCGGGTGCCTGAGGCAGCGCACGTGCCCTGCGCCCAGGGTGGGGCCAGCCGGGACAGGACGCTCCGCAGGGCCTCCGAGGAGTCTGCCTGCCTCCTCCCTCTCAGCTACCCTACAGCTGAGGGGGAGGCGGCGGGAGGACCATTTGGGCAGCACGGAGCCTGCGGGCGCCCAAGCCACCGTGTCACTTCCAGGAGAGACGCGTGTCTCAGGCATGCTGCAGGCCCCACAGTGAGGAGGAGGAGTTAGCAAGCAGAAAGGCAAGCACCTTTGAAGTCAGTGTTCACCTTGACAGCAGAATCACTTTCCTCTTGCAGTTCCCCTTGAGCTCCTCCCTGCCAGCCATCTGCAAAAATTCAGGGCCTTTCCATTGTTGGTTCATATGTTCCAACTCTTGGGACGCGGGTGCCGCTGTGGGTAAAACTTCAGCGACTAGGACTTGCTGATCGCATGGTCGGCGGTTCGAATCCCCGCGGCGGGGTGCGCTCCCGTTGCTCGGTCCCAGCGCCTGCCAACCTAGCAGTTTGAAAGCACCCCTGGGTGTAAGTAGATAAATAGGGACCGCTTACTAGCGGGAAGGTAAACGACATTTCCGTGTGCTGCGCTGGCTCTCCAGATGCAGCTTTGTCATGCTGGCCACGTGACCCGGAAGTGTCTTCGGACAGCGCTGGCTCCCGGCCTCTAGAGTGAGATGAGCGCACAACCCTAGAGTCTGTCAAGACTGGCCCGTACCGGCAGGGGTACCTTTACCTTTATGTTCCAACTCTTAGCCCAGTGAAGAAGAAGAAGAAGAGGAGGAGGAGGAGGAGGAGGAGGAGGAGTTTGGACTTGATATCCCGCTTTATCACTACCCTAAGGAGTCTCAAAGCTGCTAACAATCTCCTTTCCCTTCCTCCCCCACAACAAACACTCTGTGAGGTGAGTGGGGCTGAGAGACTTCAGAGAAGTGTGACTAGCCCAAGGTCACCCAGCAGCTGCATGTGGAGGAGCGGGGAAGCGAACCCAGTTCACCAGATTACAAGTCTACCGCTCTTAACCACTACACCACACTGGCTCAGTAAGTGCCGCTCAGCATTTTGTCACCCCCCTCAGTGGTGACACCTGGGGCGGACCACACCAACCGCACCCCCCTTCCTCCGCCCCTGCTATTGTGCGTGTACTTCTTCCTCCTGGTTGCAGAGAGAGTACCAAAGTGGAATTTACTTTGAAATAATGTGTTCAGAATATGAGTATAAGCTGCAGGTTTACAAAACATCTGCCAGAATGTTGTTCCAGAGTGAGTGGCACCAGGTGTCTTGGCATTATTAAAAGGCCGTCCTTTTACCCAGAGAAATGTTTGCTGTCGCTGGGTGGGTAAAAATTGCTGTCGCTACGAGCATCTGGAACTTGTTCAATTGAATTTTTATCCCGACTGGGGCTTTTTGCAAGCTGCAGGCTCATGTTTTTATCTATTTCTGATTAAATATTGTCCACATAAATGCCATGCACATTTTTCATATTTAATTGTTATGGCTGAGAAAGTTTAATCTGTACAGAGATTCAGCATCAAGCCAGCATTGGCGGCCATCAAGGAGAAATCTGAGCTGACTGTTGTTCTGCAATTACATACAATGGAGGAAGTGGTATTCCTGTCTTCTGAGCTGTTTGAAGATGAGGATATTATTATTTTTATTATTAATAACATGCCGTACTTCATCTGAAGATCACTTACCTAAAATTACAAAAAAAACAACACAAAGCCTATATCATAACAACAACAAACGTCAACAACCCCTCTTCCCACCAACACATTCAAAAAGTTGTACATAGTTAAATCAGCCCAAGGCTTGGCTAGAGAGGAAGGTTTTTGCCTGGTGCCTAAAGGTATGTAGTCAGTGCCAGATTTACGTATAACCTAAACAAGCTATAGTTTAGGGCCTCACTCTGTTGGGGCCCCCAAAAAAATTTAAAGGGAAAAAACTGGATGTACATTTCCAAAATATAAGATAAAAAACAAATAAAATAAAACCTACATACAGCAACAAGGGACGAGGGTGGCGTTGTGGGTTAAACCACAGAGCCTAGGGCTTGCCGATCAGAAGGTTGGCGGTTCAAATCCCTGTGACGGGGTGAGCTCCCATTCCTCGGTCCCTGCTCCTGCCAACCCAGCAGTTTGAAAGCATGTCAAAGTGCAAGTAGCTAAATAGGTACCGCTCCGGTGGGAAGGTAAACGGCGTGTCCATGCGCTGCTCTGGTTCACCAGAAGCGGCTTAGTCATGCTGGCCACATGACCTGGAAGCTGTACGCCGGCTCCCTCGGCCAATAAAGCGAGATGAGCGCCGCAACCCCAGAGTCGGTCACGACTGGACCTAATGGTCAGGGGTCCCTTTATCTTTACCTTTACATACAGCAACAGTGTTTTGTGTTGTGTAGGTGCCTATAATGTAAGTAATGGGCCCCGCCTGCTAGCCTGCTCCCTAAAATATCACTGGTTTGCTCTACTTCTTAATTGTATTTTAGTTCAACAAGTATTCTGATAAAATACCTATTTTGTTACTTACAAAGGGCTTTAGATACCTATTAGGTCCATAAATGACCATATAGCATGTATTCAACACAAAAAAACAGCGACAATTTGTTGTTGACAAAGGACAGCTGGACATATAAAGGGCCCCATTACCTTCAGGAGCTTAGGGACTCATCAAACCTAAATCCAGCCCTGTATGTAGTGAAGGTGCCAGTCAAGCCTTCCTGGGGAAAGCATTCCACAAGCAGGGGGCCACTGCAGAAAAGGCCAGTTCTCGTGTTGCCACCCTCCATGCCTTTCGTGGAGGGGGCACATGGACAAGGGCCTCAGGTGATGATTGCAGAGTGTGGGTTACTTCATCCAGGGAGATGCAGTATTGCAGTCCTGAGCCATTGAAGGCTTTATAGGTCAAAACCAGGACTTTGAATTGGGCCCAGTAGTCAATGCACTCAGGTCAGGACCAGTGTAATATGTTCAAGCCATCTTGCCCCACTGAATAACCTGGTGGCTTAATTCTGCACGGCTGAAGCTTCTGAACTGTCTTCAGAGTCAGCCCCACAACTGAGGACTTGTAGTCTTCCTGGCTGCATCTGTTTAGCTGCTGTTAGGTCAGTTGGTTCATTGGTTTGATCCACCAGGGCTCAGCTGACTTTCTCTTATTGAATGGCTTCTGCCTTTGACTTGATATGCAACCCTGAGCAGCTATCATCTCTCTATGTGTGCTTCTCCCTTCAGCCTTTGTTTTCACTGTCTATAAAGGCTGGGAGAATCTCTTGTTGGTATTCTAACTTTTACACCAGGCATCCGCAAATGTGACCCTCCAGATGTTTTGGAACTACAATTCCGATCATCCCTGACCACTGGTCCTGTTAGCTAGGGGTGGTGGGAGTTGTAGTCCCAAAACATCTGGAGGGCTGAGTTTGGGGATGCCTGTTTTAGATCCTAGTTTGTATTCTAACTTTTAGATACTAGGAATATGAGTCGCACAAGCATTGTCAAAGCACTACCAGGAATGTTTGGCTCTAAAGCTGAGCTCTTCAGAAATCATTAGTGGCTGATCTTCTCACAGTACAATGGGTACTAATTAAAGGTTGTTGGTTATTCCAGAGAAAAGGACAATATTTCATCCATCGCAGAACAAGGCATCTCAAACATTCATCCTTCAGGCTTTCCTCTTGAATATTTTTTCACAGTGTGATGGGTTTGTCCAGCCATGAAGGATTCCTGGAAAAACAGTGCATGGCTATACAATAATGGTGAAGAACAATAAGTTCTGTCTGTGATTCCCTAATCATTATATGGTATGGCTCCTTTATGTCAAAACCATATCTATACATCTGCCCAGCAGACGCCTTTCTTTTTAAACCATGGAATCTATTTTATGGCGTTTTTCTTTTTAAATGGGTTCTGAAACAGTCACATCAATCCTCAGAAATCTTAAGTCTGACATCCTGTTGCATTTATCAAAACACTGGCAATATTCAGTTGTATCCTTGCTGCACAGCAAGCTTGCCGAAGCCTACTAAAAAGTTGCTAGGACTCGCATGCTGCTTAGAAAGGAATGCCATTGTCCGCACAACAAAAAACATACGAGAGGAAAAATAGAATGCCTTTCCCTTTCATTCACAGAAGAAGAAGAAAGACCAAGGAAATAATTGCTTCAATTTTTCGTTCTCAAATATAAAGGCAAAAGCAGCTGAATAAAGAGCTGGACTAAATGCTCTATTCCCGGTAGTGGCCAGATTTTCAAAACATGGAGATCGGGGAACATTTCTGCACCATAAGGGAGGCTAATGTGTGTGCTGAAAAATCTGCACTGGGTGTATCAATTATTCTGTGCCCCACACATTAGGGAGATTCCTGAGTAGCAGCGTCTCTACATGAACAGTGGTATCATTGTGATGGTGAGAGCAAGGGTATACAGAGATCCCTGATGCAGTTTGTGCTAGAAGTAATCCGAACACATGAGTTCTTGAAAGTGCAGAAATATTAAGTCAGCTATGCCACATAGTTAAACCAGAGAGCCTAGGACTTGCCGATCAGAAGGTCGGCGGTTCGAATCCCCGCGACAGGGTAAGCTCAGTTACTGTTAAATCTTGGAAGGTAAGGCCCAGTTTGGGGCATGTCTAGTGAGAGAACCACAAAACATAAAGCAAAGAAAATTGTGGAAATGTAGGCTACAAATCCTTTAAAATGTGCCTTTCCAGTGAGTCCCAAAATGTCCCCTATTAGAAGCATAGAGATAGACCACATGTTTAGTAAGGCATAAAATGGTTTACTTACAGAACTCTCCAAAGGTCAGATTCATGTGCTTTTCCATACAGCAATCTGAAAAGGTGCGCAGGCAATTAAATTGTTGCTTGGTTACAAAAAGTAAAAGTCTCTACACAACTGGGAAAGGAAGGAAGGAAGGAAGGAAGGAAGGAAGGAAGGAAGGAAGGAAGGAAGGCTTGGAGACCCACTTCCTCTCAAGATGAGAAGTGATGACATAAGCTATGCCTGGCAGGACAGTCTACTCTATGGTTTAACCCCTTCGCGCTCTAATTAGAGTCAAACATGCTATGGTTTTATGAGGCTGGAACTCTTAAGTTGCAAGGCGCAGAGGAGGGCGTTTCAGTTTTTCTCAACCCCTGCAGAACAATATTTTTTTCCTCTCAAAATCTTTGTTAAGTTTATTTTTAAAAAAGAAATATACTACCTAAATTGTTTTATTTATTTCTTATTCATTAATGCATTTAAATCCCATCTTTCCTCCAAGGGGAGCAAATGGGTGGGGGTGCCTTTCCCCTTTTTATCTTCATAAAACACTACTGAGAGACAGTGGCTGGCTTTCACAGAGTGAGCCTCATGGCTGAACCCTCATCTCTCAGGTCCTAATATTTCATTTCCCCCTAGCTCAGTAACGACAGAATAATTCCCACATCATTTTCAAATGTGTATGAAGGCCGTCTGATATGTTCCTTACCATGTTTCACAAAATGCCTAAGAATGCGTAAGAACTACACAGCATTTCACCAGGCACTGTGGATAATTGAGGGAGGGAAAAATATTGAATAAAAATATAAGTAGATTTTTAAAAACATTTGTTCAGCTTCCACATGAAGAACCTAATTCTGAAGTGAACAACAAAGCAGCCACAGTAGCAATGTCAAGTTATTCTTGTACAGTAATTCAGTGTTTTAGTAACAACTTCCAAGTGAAGAATACGACGTCAACTACATTTTATAATTGGGGAAATGACAAATTGGAAAAGATGAGAAACCAAAATTGACAGTGTTATGTACTGAAGTTCTCACCCTGGGCCAGCAGGGGGATACTGTAGATAGTTTTCACTCAGGTCCACGTCAGTTATTTTAGGCTGGAAACCCTGGGTTGTTGTTGCTACAATGTTGACAGCCGGCTGCCTATAAAAGCAGGCCGGCTGAGCTGTTTGCTGTTCAGTTCTGTTCCAGCTTACAAAATAAAGAGCTGCTTTGGAGAAATCGCTGTGTCGTCTGCCATGTCTACCCACTATTCAACAGACAGCCTTGCCCATCCCAAAGTGGAAGACCACTAGTTGAAAAGATACACATTTTGTTACGGATGTTTGTATTCAAAATAAATAAATGATAGCGTTAGAAATAATGGATGATTATGGAAGCAGTCTCACTAATTCACTCTGCATTTTATGTCAAATTGGGTGAAGCATGATAAGATTAGTACAAAGATGTAATCTTCACACAAAGAATGAGGACGGAACCACTTGATTGAGAGTGAACTCTGAATGGCATTAGGCATGAGAAAGGCTCGCCAGAAATCTATTTATATGGAAAGCGCTTAGAGGTTTTTACACATACGGTACAAAACATGGATGCTTTAGTTGAGATTCCTGCATTGAAAAAAGCAAAGGCACTAGGAAAACAAGGTTGGGCCAGGGAAGGGAAGCAAAAAAAGAGGTGAACCTGGCCAGGACCTCCATAGATAGAGAAAGCTTTCACATAAATAATAATAATAATAATAATAATAATAATAATAATAATAATAATAATAATTTTATTTATACCCCGCCCTTCCAGGTTCAGAAAACTGGGCTCAGGGCGGCTAACAACAAATTTAAAACAGTTAATTGATGCAACAAAAAACAGCATAAAATACCGTATAAAATGTGAATAACAATAAATTCAGAATTCAAAAATCAATTTAGTGGGGGAAATCCATCCAATAAACATTAGATGATCACCAGGGCTAGCTGGTTCAATTAGTCCTATTTGGGCCAGCGAGGAGACCAGGGGAGAATTAGCTGTGGGATCCCAGAGCGGGTAATCTTCATAAAAAGGGGAGGGGGAGGGAAGGAAGGGGAATAAAAGATCAGGCTAAGTTCAAATTGAAAGCCAGGTGGAATAGCTCTGTCTTACAGGCCCTGCGGAAGGAAGTTAAATCCTGCAGGGTCCTGGTCTCATGGGCTGAAGTCACCAGCTAAATATAATAATAATAATAGTAGCAACAACAACGCCTTTATCATCAATGTACAACCTGTGTACAATGAAATTAACCGAGCCTCCCTCCCACACAAGCACTCAATCTCATTGCACTCTGTGTGCTTGTCGCACGACACACCAACCCCAAAAGTCAGTTGCACTATATTATTTTCTGTTCAGCAGCCTAACAGCCCACGGATAGAAACTGTTTTTAGCCTATTGGTCAGGTCGGCGGTTCGAATCCCCGCAGCGGGGTGCGCTCCCGTTGCTCGGTCCCAGCGCCTGCCAACCTAGCAGTTCGAAAGCACCCTTAAGTGCAAGTAGATAAATAGGGACCGCTTACTGGCGGGAAGGTAAACGGCGTTCCGTGTGCTGTGCTGGCTCGCCAGATGCAGCTTGTCACGCTGGCCACGTGACCCGGAAGTGTCTGCGGACAGCGCTGGCTCCCAGCCAATAGAGTGAGATGAGCGCACAACCCTAGAGTCTGGCAAGACTGGCCCGTACGGGCAGGGGTACCTTTACCTTTACCTTTAAGACTGATTACACTTCTATATCTCCTGCCCGAGGGTAGAAGATTAAAGAGGTGCTGGGCGGGGTGTGAATCATCCCTGAGGATTTTTCTTGCTCTCCTAAGGCATTGATCCCTTGCGATGTCATCTAGTGGGCTCAGGGAGCAGCCCATGATATCATGTGCTGTGTTCACCACCCTCTGTAAAGACTTTCTGTCCGTGGCTGTCAAGCCAACGTACCACACTGTGATACAATATGAGATTACACTTTCTACTGTGGACCAAGACAAAAAAAAATTCCTTCCAGTAGCACCTTAAAGACCAACTAAGTTAGTTCTTGGTATGAGCTTTCGTGTATCTGAAGAAGTGTGCATGCACACGAAAGCTCATACCAAGAACTAACTTAGTTGGTCTTTAAGGTGCTACTGGAAGGAATTTTTTTTGTTTTTACTATGGCAGACCAACACGGCTACCTATCTGTAACTGGTACTGTGGACCAGTAGAAGGAGGTCATCAATTGTTGTTTAACATTGTTATTTCGCAAGACCCTGAGAAAATGGAGTCTCTGTTGGGCCTTCCTAACCACCTGAGTTATATTGTTTTTCCAAGTGAGGTCTTCACTAAGGTGAACTCCCAGGAATTTAAAGGAAGAGACTCTCTCCACACAACCCTCCCTGATATATAACCTGGCTAGTTCCCCTCTCTTCCTCCGAAAGTCCAACACCATCTCCTTTGTCTTGCTAATATTTAGGTGCAAGTTATTCTCTAAGCACCATGTAGATACTTTTTGAAGCTCCCCTCTGTACGCTGATTCATCTCCACCAGTAATTAGACCCATTATAGTAGTATCATCTGCAAACTTAGTAATTACAGTGGGTGGATCAGATATTTGGCTGCAGGGCTCTAGCACACTTTGGATACCCTGAATTCCTTCAGTTTTTTCTTCAATAGTAGATCTTGCTGGTTTTTAGTTACAAAAATCAATACCTATAGACTAGCACATGGTTTTCAACCACAAGCAAGGAGAGGAACACTTGAAGTCGTTCTATAGTCTGATGGGTATGAACCATCTTATGAATAAATAAAAATGGTTCACACAACCAAGTAACAATCCTAACGCTGGCTGTTAAAAAACAAACACATCATAAATGATCCCTCCCAAATTTATCTCTAGTAAGGTTGCCGCCAGTGTGAGAGCCAGTGTGGTGTAGTGGTTAAGAGCGGTAGTCTCCTAATCTGGGGAACCGGGTTCGTGTCTCCGCTCCTCCACTTGCAGCTGCTGGGTGACCTTGGGCCAGTCACACTTCTTTGAAGTCTCTCAGCCCCACTCACCTCACAGAGTGTTTGTTGTGGGGGAGGAAGGGAAAGGAGAATGTTAGCCGCTTTGAGACTCCTTAAAGGGAGTGAAAGGCGGGATATCAAATCCAAACTCTTCTTTTTCTCTTCTAACTGCTCTGCAGCGCTGTGGCATTTTTGTACAGTTAACAAATGATCCATAAGAATGCAATCTACATCTGGGCTGCTACCAGGAAATGGATCACAGTTAAGGGTCCCCCCCCCCCAAGCATAAAAATGGAAAACAATACATTTTTCTAAATTCTTCCTGTTGGAATGCTCATTACTTTATGCTCTGTAAAAATTACATCTTCCTCAGTTGTGGAAGATAAAGGCAAAAAAACCACAACAACCCCTAAATATTACCAAGTAACCATGCAAAAAGTAGTTGTCATAGTCTGAAGGCCACACTAGTAAAACATACAAAATGCCATTCTTATTCATTGAGATTAATAAATGATGTGTTTTTAAAGGTCAGGCTTTCACTGTAATCACTGCTGTGGGGAAGCAAAGTGTGAGGTGAATATCAATGGTCTACGTGCAATAAGGGAAGCCCCTTACACTTATTGGTTGAGCTGCTCTGATGTCACAGAAGAGTGAAGCAGGTAAAAAGATCTCTGGCTGCCATTAATCATATAGGGAGGCAGTATAGACGCGGGTGGCGCTGTGGTCTAAACCACAGAGCCTAGGACTTGCCGATCAGAAGGTCAGCGGTTCAAATCCCCGCAACGGGGTGAGCTCCCGTTGCTCGGTCTCAGCTCCTGCCAACCTAGCAGTTCAAAAACACATCAAAGTGCAAGTAGATAAATAGGTACCGCTCCGGCGGGAAGGTAAACGGTGTTTCTGTGAGCTGCTCTGGTTCGCCAGAAGCGGCTTAGTCATGCTGGCCACATGACCCGGAAGCTGTATGCCGGCTCCCTCGGTCAGTAAAGCAAGATGAGCGCCGCAACCCCAGAGTCGGCCACGATTGGACCTGACAGTCAGGGATCCCTTTACCTTTACCTATAGACAGATAAGAGGGTTGGAAAGAGGGAAAATTGGAAAATACCTACGTATTAGTAAAGGTTTAAAATGGGGGGGAAATGGCTAACAGGCCCTCCAAGTGTCCCTATTCTCCAGGGACAGTCCCAGATTTACAGAAACTGTCCCAGTTTTTTATTTGATCCCAGAATGTCCTGCTTTTCCTTAAGACATCCCTGTTTTCAGCAGAGAAATGTTGGAGGGTGTGGAGTTTTATGTGCCCCCCAAGCCAAGGAGATAAGTAACTTTAGAAGACATCTGAAGGAAACCCTGTATAGGGAAGGGTTTTTTAAATGTTTTGTTATGTTTTTATATATGTTGGAAGATGCCTAGAGTCGCCAGGGCAGCCCAGTCAGGTGGGCAGTGTATAAATATTATTGGGTCTATTACTCACAGTGGGTCTACTCTGAGTAGAACTTAGCTGGACACAACCGGAAAATTCTATTTCAAAGCTAATAGTCAACACAAACCCACATTATACAAGAGAGAGAGAGAGAGAGAGAGAGAGAGAGAGAGAGAGAGAGAGAGTGTGTTTTCCAAAGTATCACTGGGAAAACAGTCATTATTTCACTTAACAGTTCCAAATTAGCCCAATAGATCTTTCCACCAACCCAAGAAGTTGGTCACGATCCCGGCTGAAAACGAAGCGACTGTATAAAAGGGCATTTAAATATTACAGAGTAGCAGACCACGAGCAAAATCCAAATTCAAACGAGGAGGTTTGTTTTATGCATAAGGTGTCTCAACTGGGCCAGGTGGCCTCACCCTGACAGATGCTTGAAGAAGCCGTAAGGGCATAAACACAATTCCCTGGCAAACTGCTACTTTTGCAAGCGTAGAATTGTTTTCATTCGGCAGACTCTGTAGGCTGCTCTCCACAGCCCGAGATAAAAAGTTTTGCTTTAGAAGCAGGAATGTTTAAAAAGACTGATGCCATGGGGAGGGAGGAGGGGGTGAAATCAGGGAACTCCACTTCTCCCATAACAGGTTGCAAGGGACTTTCAAAGCTGAGTGGCAGCTCAGTCTAAGAAAATCAAAGCAGACCAAAAGGGAACAGAGGCGTACAAGTCCACGGATATGCTTGATAGTTTCCATGGCTGGAGCATCGCTCTGAGTGACAGATAATTCATCTTTTACCAGCTGCCATTGCCTAGAGACCAGCCTCGCAGTTGTTTTCGGCTAAATGTACATAAACTGAAGCGTTTTCAGGCAGGAAACCAGATGTGACAGGGACAACCCCAGACTGTGACAGGGACACCTGGGTTAATGATGACTGATGCCATAAACGCTTTTCATAAAGTCCACACTGGCCACGCTGGGTATTTTTCCTGTCATTTATGGAGTGTTGCCAAAGACTTCCGCTATAGGGGGCCTTAAGGTCAAGGAGAAAGGAATGGAGGTGTTAAATAGCAAATTAGACTGGGCTGGGAGGGGAGAGACAGAGAGAATATTACGGAAAGTTAGGTTACGTACACAGCACAAGGGAAATCCTTTCCATTTGTGGTCTGTTTATGGGCAGTCCTGAAACGTGGGTGATGCCATCATTGACCACCACTGGCCCCTAAGCATGCAGTGAGGTGTGTGGTGCACTGGAGCATATAAGAATAAAAGAAAAATATTATAAATTAGTTTGGAGCTGGTATTTAACACCAGTCAGATTAAATCAAATAAACAAGGAATATTCGGTGTTATGTTGGAGGGGATGCCAGGAAACAGGGAATTGTGTTCACGTGCGGCGGGGGGTGTAAATATGTACAATTTGTTTTGGCAAAGGGTGTTTAAGAAGATAACAGAAATCACTGGGTTAAAGCTAACCGAAAGTCCAGAGGCAGCATTATTATCAATTTATGATGGGGTGGAAGGTTCACTCACAAATTCATTGACAGCTGCATGAATTATTATAGCTAGGAAGTGGAAGGGGCAAGTAGAATATAAAATGGAAGAATGGTATAAAGAGGTGTGAGGTTTTAATGATAAATTAACACGTGCCATTAAGGTAAGATGGGGAATCTGCAGGAAAAATTATTTTTGAGGAGATACGGAGGGTGTTTGTAGAATTTGTACTGTTAAAACGGAAAGGGGTCAAACCATCGCAAGAGGTGCTGAAATTTTGGTAGGTTGGATAGTTACAATGGAATGGTCTCGGTGGTGGCGTGCACATTTTTACAGTCCTCAGGTTACAGACACTTCGGGTTGCGCAATTTCGGGTTGTGCACCGTGCCAAACCTGGAAGTACCGGGATGGGTTACTTCTAGATTTTGGCGCTTGCACATGCGCAGAAGGACTAAATCATGCTTTGCACATGTGCAGAAGCACTGAATCATGACCCGTGCATGCGCAGACGCGGCGCTGCGGGTTGTGAACGTGCTTCCCGCACGGATCATATTCACAACCCGAGCATCCACTGTATTCTTTTTTATTTATGATTATTGCTTTGTTAAAAAAACCCAACTTTGGAGATCTGTGTTCTCCAGAGCACTGTGTGAGCTTTGTATCTGTGTGATAAACCTTGTTATCCAGCCTTAACGTCATATTGACTTGTATCCCACCTGAAGCAAGTCCTACCTGGCCTTGTGTCCATTCTAAAATCTCTCTCTCTCGCTCTCTCTCCCTCAGGTGGGCTTTGCCCTGTCTCGACACATGACAGCTGCATGTGCATGTTGTCCTATTATGCAGTGGCGTAGCGTGGGTTGTCAGCACCCGGGGCAAGGCAAGTAATTTGCACCCCCTAACCCGTGGATTTGCGCCTCCTAACCCGTGGATTTGCGCCCCCTAACCCTAACCCCCAGATGTTGTGCCCGGTGCAGCCGGCCCCCCCTGCACCCCCCACGCTACGCCACTGCTATTATGTTAATGCTGCACATGGAGTTGTGCACAGGTCATGAGCTGTGCTAACCCAGAAGTAGTTGCTCCTGAATGCGAACTTTGCCCTGGGATGCGAGCGTGCAGCAGGAGGCACGCTTTTGCTAATGGCACCTCATGTTAAGAACAGTTTCAGGATAAGAACAGACTTCTGGAATGAATTAAGTTTGTAACCAGAGGTACCACTGTAAAAGGATGAGGGAGAAATTTGATTCCGTTTCCATTTAAAGGGGAACTTACACAGTTTGCACTTTTCAAAACAAGATGTAAACCAGCCTTCAGAATTTGTCCAATGTTCACAAAATGAATGCCTGCACTAAGGTTTGCATTTGATATGGGGAAATTGCAAAATGTTAGGAGAAATTGCATGGGGAAATTGCATAGTAGCAGAAATCCACAGGAAAATGCTGGTTAATTTTGATGAGAACGTCACTGATGTGAAAACGAAATGGACTTAAGACTGGGAAATGAAAAATGGAGAGAAACTGAAATTGACAAATCTTCACATCCCTGTTGATGGGGAGTCAGCCCTGACCAGGCAAGTTCCTTTTACAAATTCAGTGTCTCATGGTGTAAATATGCCAGGGCCGGAGCCAGGCTCACTCTGCCCCTTTTTGAGGCATTTCACATGTCTTGCCAATCATCAGTGCCCACTGAAGATGGCAGGCCACGCAATATGTTCCCAGATGCTTTTCCAACCCTGCAGGGATAACCCACTAAAACAATTCCCTTACGTTATTTTAAAGGTTGCGATTGCAGAGGAACGTTGGGAAGGCAAGATCTGAAAGGGGAAAGAAATTAGCAAACAACCTTCAAATTAGCTGCAGAGAAGTGCACAAAACGAATTACCCTCCGTTTGCAGCCCTTCATGAATAATTCAAATCCCCCCATGTCAGTCGATCTAATTAGTAATCATCCAAACTATTCTTAAATTATCTGGTTTTAAGTTACTTGCATAGCAACTATCTTCTGTTCTGATATAATTATTAATCCATTTGCGAGGCAGCGCCTTCAATTTGCTCGCTGCAAAAAGCACACCATCCATTTAGATTATGAACGGTCCTTCTAACAAGTGACCTTTCAAGTGCTCAGAGCCACAGTGTATCTCCCAGATGAATAGGTATTCCTTAAGCCCTAGCAGTACATATCGGGCATCCTGCTGGTTTAACTGGCAAGAAATGCGGAAATCCCTACACAAAGAGAAACAAAACCTAATCACACAGGATGTAACGAGTTACAACTGCACACCTTCCAACATTTCACAGGTGAAACTAGGAACACCAAAATAAAATAAAATAGGAATGCAACTGCAACATGCATTTTCTCAAACCAGGATCACTGCCTAAGGCCCTCCCAACACACACACACACACACACAAACACTCTTACACATTGCAGAAGGATCTGTTCTATATCCTTTGTGGTGTATTCATTTATTCTCTGCTAACCTGCCTACTGATTTAAAAACAAAAACACCATGACCCAGTTTAGACAGAACATGAAACCCTGTTTCCTTGCTATATGAACAAATTGCATGTAGCCTTAGGCTTGCATACTCACTTTCCCCCTCGCCTCCTCTTTCTCAGGTGCAAGGAGATTAGAAGCACCCACTTCCACTTTTAAACAAACCACAGTTTCCTGTTATATCCAAACTTAGTAAATGACAAGGAGCAAGGAGCAAAGTGTTGTTTGTTATTGCATCTATACCTGGTCTACTTGCTTTAAGAGATTTCTTATAAAAATATAGCTGCTTGACATTCTGCCCCAGTTCAAAATTTAGCTCTGCCTCCACAATGTGTGAAACATCGGGCTGTGTACACTATGGAGCCCAAGTCTTAAATCTTAGAAGAAATTAAAGATGTTCATGGAAGAGAAGTCCCTGGATCCACCAGACTTGCACAAAGCTCTGGGTTGCTGTTTTCTACATGTGTGCTTCATGCCTGCCCCCCCCCCCAAGCTGCCATATAAAAAACAAAACAAAAATGACCCACCCACGCAAATGCGCTTTAGCAAGTCCACAGCTGGGTAACATGCAACTTTATGAGGGATTTTATTTTTCCATGGATATGGAGACTCCAAATCGGGGGGGGGGGGGCTGCCACTTGGATGAAGACAGTGTTGTGTGGATAATGAGAAAAGCATGCACTCCAGGGATGCATCAAATCCATTTTCAGCTGTCTTAATGTTTCCACAGCTTGTGTAGAAAAATGCTATTGGGGGTTGTGTGCATCACTGCCTGGAACCCACAGAAATCTTTAACAAAGGGTGCTGTAGAGCTGAAATCGGAATTGAATGAAATGTTCCGTTGTGAGCTATTGTCAGGGACCGTGCTGAGGAGCGCTGCACTGAGGAAGAATAGTCGGAGCCACCCCCTCTCGACAATCGCAATCCTGAATCTTCCCAGGATCAGGAGGACAGCATAGATTTGGAGCAGTGGTTTGCAGAGGGGCATAGTTCAGAAGGCAGAAGCTGGGAAATACTGGATGGGGAACAGCTAGCAGAAGAAACTCTAGGAGAGAGTTAACAGATTCACAGTCTCTGGACAGCATTCACCCCCCATCCCCAAAGACATGGAGAGCTCGGAGAATGTTAGAACAGAAAGCACAGAGGGTAGAAGCTCAGATTACAAGATGTAGGAGTGACATAGATTACAAGGGACAGAGGCGGGGAGTGAGCCTTAATTGGGAGCACCACCATTTCTAGGCAGACGTGTTCTTTGTTCTCTCACTGTGATTATTAAAGAATCTAACTGGTAAGACATTCCTTTCATTTAATCTTCTTATTTACTGCCACGGGGGAGGAAGCCAATTCCCCGAAGCCTGACAGATATAAAACGGGTTTTTAAAAAATCATTTTCAGAGCATATTTTTATATCTGTGTAAATGCAGCCCAAGTATATCAGTAGCTACCCATATCTTAGAATGTGACTCCAATGTCAATGGCCACAAATTAACAATGTGGGAAGCAAATTTCAGGCAGAGGATGAAATAAAAGGTAAAGGTAAAGCACCCCTGTACGGTTAAGTCCAGTCAAAGGTGACTATGGGGTTGCGGCGCTCATCTCACTTTCAGGCCGAGGGAGCCAGTGTTTGTCCGCAGGCAGCTTTCCAGGTCCTCTGGCCAACAGGACTAAACCGCTTCTGGTGTGAACATCGTGATGGAAACCAGAGCACACAGAAACACCATTTACCTTCCCACCCCAGCAGTACCTATTTATCTACTTGCACTGGTATGCTTTTGAACTGCTAGGTTGGCAGGAGCTGGGACAGAGCAACGGGAGCTCATCCCATCGCACAGATTCGAACTGCCGACCTTCTGATCGGCAAGCCAAAGAGGCTCAGTGGTTTCAACCACAGTGCCACCCACGTCCAAGAGGATGAAATATGAGGGATGCAAAATGATTTCTAAAAATGTGTAATTCAAATAACTTTAATGTTTCTTTCCTGGACATGATGGCTAACTTCTCTATCCAGAAGTAAGGGGCCACTGAAGCTTCCGCCTGCTGACATATAGTTCCCAAGGGAAAGGACAAGAAACAGGGGGAAATATTAATATTTGAGATGGATGAGTAATTTGATTTTGTTTGCATTTTAATGGGGAACTATATAATCTGAAGCTCTCAAACGAAAATCCATACTGAAACACAGTTGCCCTTCAAAATTCTCACTTCTCCAAATTTTGTCATGTAGTTCTCCAACCAAACAACACAGACAAAAATACAAATATTAGGGAAAATGTGTATTAAAACACAGTTATTAGTGAAAATAACATACAGAAATGCATTATATTAGAGTAAATTACTTGCAACAACAACAACAAAAAAACCATGTACAAAATCTAGGAGAAATCTGCGTTAAAATGCTGGCAAATTTCCATGAGGATTTTTAAAGCACACACAGAATCTACTGCCGAAATGTGGACTTTAACAGAATTTAAGATTGGAAAAATAATGAGCTAAAAGAACTGAAAGTGAAAGAAATTTGTTTATCTCTAATGCCTCCCCTGCCTTCAAATCAAAAGGAGAATAAGAGGAACAGCAGGATAGTGTCTCTTTCATCAGAAAGTCTATTGGGAAGAAAATGTCAGTTTTGGTTCTCTCTGCTTTCCACCTTTAAGTGCATATTGACAAGCAACTGGAAAAGTGAGGAATGGATTGCACCTAAATCCAGTTTTCTGAGTTGGAAGCTATCTTGGAGAGCCAGTGTGGTGTAGTGGTTAAGAGCGCTGGACTCGTAATCTGGGGAACCGGGTTTGCGTCTCCGCTCCTCCACATGCAGCTGCTGGGTGGCCTTGGGCTAGTCACACTTCTCTGAAGTCTCTCAGCCCCACTCACCTCACAGAGTGTTTGTTGTGGGGGAGGAAGGGAAAGGAGACTGTTAGCCGCTTTGAGACTCCTGAAGGGGAGTGAAAGGCAGGATATCAAATCTAAACTATTCTTCTTCTTCTTCTTCATCTCCCTCTTGTCAGCTGGAGAGAGGAGCACTCAGATATAGTGCTGCAGACCAATGCCCAGTTGCCATCAAGAATGAAGGGTGGGGAAAACACTATAACCAAGCTCTCCTGGATAAAGTTTCAGATGTTTACCAGGATTAGGCCACTGCAAGATCATAAGTTAACCAAGTGCATCGTAGAGCAAATGCTGCATTTTAGAGTTAACAATGGCAGGAGAAGGACACAGAACAGTGATTAATTAAAAATGTGCGAGTGTTTCCTCATTAGCTCAATATGTTTTGCCAGAGTTGGCCAGTTGGAAAAGTTCTGCATGATAAACTACCGGATACACAACTCACGCGCAAATAAAATGGATTCAGCCAAACAGAAGCAGCGGCTATTGTAAACAGATTTATGGGGTCTTAGCCAAATGGGTAGAATGGCGCGGCCAAGAATATTAAAGGGAAAATCTGTTGAGCAGACAGCTCACAACCAGCGTTTCCCATAGGGTGGTCGTGTTAATCGATTAATGGGTCAGATTAATCAATACAGATGGCTGGGCTCGATTAAATGGCAGGACCTGATTAATGGAGCGTTGCTCCATGGTCGGTTCCTTCTAGCGGAGTATGGGAGGGATGCCAAAGTTCTTGTGGTGAACAAAGAACACGCCAGACTCTACAGATCTGGAGTTATGCATACAAGCTTCCGGGGTGAAGATCACGACTTCGAGGCGGGCCAGCACCCCAGCTTACAAATTAAGCAGGTGAAAGAGCAGAAGGCAGCTGGGTTGGAGGGAGGATTAAAAAAGTAGCAGGTGGAGAAGGAGAAGCACAGAGAGGAGGTCCATTTCCTGGCTAAAGCCATCCAACACTCCAGGGTCCAGCCTGAAGGCATGGTTGTGTCGAAGAATTAGACTGTCCTGACATCCCTGAGCAAAAACGTGCCTCGTGAGTGATGTCAGAGAAGACACCTTCAGAGAGATTTCTTTTTAGAGCTTCCGTTAATTGCAAATTCCCCCAGGGGCCCTCCCCCGCACCCCCAACTGGATCAATTAAGTGACAACTGCGCTGATGAAATCCCACTCCTCGTTTCTAGTGATTTCTCAACCAGTTTGAGATTTGCCTTACAGTTCTTACGAGCTGGAGATGTTTTAATGAGATTTTTTTTTCCCCAGACAACCGTACTCGAAGGCGATCTGTTAAACCAGCAGCTTTAATGGCCTTTGGGTTTAGGAGTGAAGGGGGGAGGTGCAGGGTTCAATAGTAGGTTGTAGATTCAATCCCTGGCGTCTCCTCCTCTGGGGGGAGACACGTTGTGCTTCTTCGGGGGTAGTTTGTCTACCTTTGCCTCCCACCCTGCACTCAGCTCTCACCTCTAGAAGCTGTCGGCATGCAACAGTGGCCACATCCCGGATAACAGCTTCAACTGGCCAGCTAAACCAGGTGAAGGTAGCTGATTGGTCTTAAAACCTTGGTGAGTTAGGGACTGCATGCAAAGACAGGCTCCGATGGACTTAGTGGATGAGACCAATAGTGGGTCCAATGATCAAGCATAATAATAATAATAATAATAATAATAATAATTTATTATTTATACCCCACCCATCTGGCTGGGTTTCCCCAGCCACTCTGGGCGGCTTCCAACAAAACACTAAAATACAATAACCTATTAAACATTAAAAGCTTCCCTAAACAGGGCTGCCTTCAGATGTCTTCTAAAAGTTTGGTAGTTATTTTTCTCTTTGACATCTGGTTGGAGGGCGTTCCACAGGGCGGGTGCCACTACCGAGAAGGCCCTCTGCCTGGTTCCCTGTAACTTGGCTTCTCGCGGGGAGGGAACAGCTACAAGCGCCCTCAGTGTCAGGACAGAAAAATGGAGGTGGAGACGCTCCTTCAGGTATACTGGACCGAGGCCGTTTAGGGCTTTAAAGGTCAGCACCAACACTTTGAATTGTGCTCGGAAACATACTGGGAGCCTGTGTAGATCTTTCAAGACCAGTGTTATATGGTCTCGGCGGCCGCTCCCAGTCACCAGTCTAGCTGCCGCGTTCTGGATTAGTTGTAGTTTCCGGGTCACCTTCAAAGATAGCCCCACATAGAGCGCATTGCAGTAGTCCAAGCGAGAGATAACCAGAGCATGCACCACTCTGGCGAGGCAGTCCGCAGGCAGATATGGTCTCAGCCTGTGTACCAGATGGAGCTGATAAACAGCTGCCCTGGACACAGAATTGACCTGTGCCTCCATGGACAGCTGTGAGTCCAGAATGATTCCCAGGCTGTGCACCTGGTCCTTCAGGGGCACAGTTACCCCATTCAGGACCAGGGAGTCCTCCACACCCGCCCGTCTCCTGTTCCCCAAAATCAGTACTTCTGTCTTGTCAGGATTCAACCTCAATCTGTTAGCCACCATCCATCCTCCAATAGAAGGCAGATTCTGCACCTGCTGTAGGGGGAAGTGAAGAGCAGATGGGGCTCATCAATGTGGGAAGTGAGTCCATCGAAGAGGAGGAAAACTCTGATCCTAAACCTCTGCTACCTTGCAGGATATCCTGCGGAGAAGAAAAGGCTCCACAAATCTGGAGTGGAGTCCCTAAGATGGATGGATGGCGCCTTGTACGTTTCTTTCCAGCAACTCCTGCCGCCAAACTGCTGCCAAACATTTTCCTCTGCTTTCCTTTGGACCACATCAGCAAGGCCAAGACCTTGCCCAGGCTTGTGCCCCGGGGAAGTCACTTAAGTGCTGCTAATGCAGCGGTTTGGCTGGAGGAACACTCCATTGTCTCTTGAGACAGAGGGGTGCCTGCAACAATGACCCCTGCTGCAGACAGTCCTGATCTGGGTGGTCCAGTGGCCTGATTTGGTAGAAGGCCGCTTCCTCAGATCCTGGAGAACTGCTTTCAGCCTGAGACCTCCTTTGCAGGCTGCTTTCAACTGCAGTTGAACTTAGCTTTAATTTGAAAGATGAATGTGCAGTGTTTCACTGCATGCTGCTAAAACGGTGAGCAGGAGCGGCCTGCCCCATTTTGCTGCCTGGGGTGAAATGGTAATGAGCAGCCCTGCACCTGTGCTGCCCCACACTTGCCGCCCCAAACCAAAGCCTTGCTAACCAGGCTTGCACAGCTGCAGGTTCTAGCAAGATATCACGAGAGTCCCATGAGATTGTGCAGGGCTCCTGTGGGATCTCACCAGAACCTGGAAGCCACCACAGCCACTTCTCCTCACTTCTCCGGTGGCTGGTGGGCCACCTGATTCTGCCACCTGAGGTGGCTACCTCAGTCTGCCTCAGTGCTGAACTGGATCTGGTATTAGTTTATTAAGATACCACAAGACTTCTTTTTGTGGTACCTTATTTCTCGTGTTCCTTTTTTGTGGGGAACTGCACTAGGGGCCCCAACCACCTTGCCCATCTCCTGAACACAACCCTGCCACCACCGTCCTCATCTTCGCTGTCCCTTTCCTGGACTAACAGTGTTTACTATAACGACAGTAGCACAGGAGGTGATCTGGAAATCCTGCAGGGCCTTCTCAACTCTGGCTCCGGCCTGGTGGAACGCTCTGCCTCATGAGACCAGGGCCCTGCAGGATCTTATTTCTTTCCGCAGGGCCTGTAAGACAGAGTTGTTCCGCCTGGCCTTTGGCTTGGAGCCAATTTGATCCCCCCCCCCCTCTTTCTTTTTTCTTTTCCTTTCTCCTCCTGCGATGAGGCTACATTTTAATGTTTCAATATTTTAATGTTGTATTTTAATTTTGTTTTTAAGTTGTATTCATTCAACTTGTTTTTATTATTGCTTCTTAGCCGCCCTGAGCCCAGCCTTGGCTGGGGAGGGTGGGGTATAAATAAAAATTATTATTATTACTATTATTACGGCTATTTCCCCCTGTGCTTCCTGGTGCTTGGACAGTGATAGGGGCCATGGGAGATATAGTTGCCCAAGGCACCTGCTTATGACACAGGTGCCATAGGAACTTGGCAGAAGCTGGCAGTCAACAGCAGAGCCTGCAAAGTGCATTCAACGGCGAGCAAATAAAAAAAATTAATATCATGCTTGGGCTGCCCCTGGTATTTAATATATTTTGACACTGATGCTGATTTCCCACCAGTTTTACTGTTAGTATCATTGCAAGAATGCATAATTGGCAATTATATAATCACTTAACGTTATCAATCACACCCGCATCTTTCAGCCAAAAAATCGGTCCCAAAACAGACTGTGATTAAAATCCAAAACAAGAAACAAAATCAAAATACAGCACTGCTCCAAGGGAGGCGATTCTCAACTGGAGCCGTAACTGGGCATGTTGTTGACGCTGCCTTTCTTTCTCTGATGGCTTTATTTCCTGAGCACCTAGGCAGGATTGCAGCCGTACCTGTTTAAACATATGACTGATCGGGTCCTCCCTTAAAGAGGGCACATATTGCGGTGAGACCTGCAAACCGACAGCCTGTGTTGTGGGTGGGTATGATTAGTCAGCCACAGCACCCAATTGGTGGGTCCCTTGTAGCTGGGTGCAATCTGGCCAATGGGACGCAGTCCAAATGGTTCGAGGGACCTATTTATGCCCATGCACGTGACCCAGAGCTTCCTCTTTCGGCGCGTGCATTCGGAACACTCACCCACCTCTCCCTACTTTTAGGGCTTTGCATTTGACCTTGCTATGCCGTTGTGTGTCGTCTGTTGTTGGGACAGGGGCATGGCAGGAATTTTCCCCACTTTGCTGATTGGCTGTTGCCATTTGGGTTTCGCCTGCCATGTAGCAAATCGTCACAACTTGTAAGGTTGCGGATAGGCTCTGGTTCAGGTGATAGGGATGGGAGAACGCTCTCGCCATTCCTTTGTGAAGGGTATTCCATTAAAGGAATCCAGGGACTCGATGGTTTGGTCAACCCCTGAGAGGGGGTTGTGCCCGTGCCTGAGTCCAGGGGGACATTTGGGTGGCAGAGATAGCCCATTCCTGGCTTTCCTCTTATCCAGGTGTTCACCCTTGGCTGACCTATGCTGGAACCCTGGGTCAGCGCTACCTGCATGGCAGGGAGCTAGTCGAACCAGAGCCTATGCAACTGGTCACTTTCTGTAATCAATAAAGTTGTGGCCTAAATTCTGCCAAAAACCAAGACCAAAAATTTGAGTCCAGTGTGAATATATTTAGGGGGGAGGTCTCTGGGTCTGAACACGCAATGTTATCTGGTAAGGATTTCCTTGGTCTCTCTTTTTCCACATTATATAATATGACAGTCGGGGTGGCAGGAATTGGCCTTGCGGTTCTAAGCAATGGTGTTGGTGGTTAATGACAGACAGAAGCAAATACGCGAAGGGTTGCCCCTGATGACCTTGGCTCTGTCGGCTTGTATGCAGAATATAGTTGTGAATGGCTAAGGTTTGTTGCGATTGGCTGGGCTTTATCACATAGATAGGCTGTGATCAGAAGCTGAGTGAGACTCATAGGAAGAACAGAGAGGACTGTCAGTTTATTCTATTGGCAAATATTTATTTTGGCAAAGCAAATATAATCAGTTGTAGCAGGCTCGGGAAACAAACAAGACTGGCTGCATTTTTGGAGCCGTGTCGTGTCATGAATTCAGAATTCAACCCTCCTCTGCTTTTTAAGAGCAAATGAGAGGATTTGTGGAAATAACTCAGTATATAAAGTATGCAAAAATATAAAGCCCCATTTTTCTCCTGGTGTAATATATGCAATGAAGAATCCCCAGCGTACTTGTATTTAGCCTCAAATAAGCCAAGGTTAATAGCTATAATGGGAAATAATCATCGGCAGTGAGGCAGTAATTAGGGACCCTGGAAACAATGTGAGCAAAGGGAATTCCAGTGGGGATGCACAATTTCTTCCTTAAGGAAGAGATGCGCTGTGTTCTTGAGGCTTGAGGGAAGCGATGTTCTTTGCAGGTCCATTTTAGCCCTCTTCAGGCGTTACTCAAGTGAAAGAGACAGGGGTGGTGAAAAGAGCAGTGGGGCCCATGTGTTTAGTGTGGGATGGCCTCCACTGGTACAGTCAAATGCAACATTCCTTATTCCCCTAGAGTGGGCACAGGCAGGGGGACATCCAGTCAGTGTAACTTCCTGTTCCACTGGTCTGGAGCTTCCTCCCCCTGCATGTGACCTGGGAGATGGGCATGGCCCCGGCGGACTCCACAAAAGAGCCGAGTCACGCGGCCATTTTCTCAGTCTTGATTTCTTACTGCTCTTGCATGCTGCTCTCCTGCTGCCATTTTGTTCTGTTCATGTAATTTTGCTGTCTGCTGGCTCTCAGCCAGCAGCACATGAGTTCAGCCTCCATATGAGATGAACTCACTGTTTATTGTGTAGCTGTTAAGTAAAGCCTTCCTCTCAGGGGTCAAATTGTGAACTGAAATGTGAGTACAGTGGAACCTCTACTTATGTACGGCTCTACTTACGTAGAATTCCAGTTACGACCTTCAGTAGGTGCTTTGACTTATGAACTTTCCTCTAGATATGGACAGAGGTAAAACCACAGAGCCTAGGACTTGCCGATCAGAAGGTCGGTGGTTCGAATCCCCGCAACAGGGTGAGCTCCCGTCGCTCGGTCCCCGCTCCTGCCAACCTAGCAGTTCGAAAGCACGTCAAAGTGCAAGTAGATAAATAGGTACCACTCCAGTGGGAAGGTAAACGGCGTTTCTGTGCGCTGCTCTGGTTCGCTGGAAGCGGCTTAGTCATGCTGGCCACATGACCTATTTATCTACTTGCACTTTGTCATGCTTTTGAACTGCTAGGTGGGCAGGAGCAGGGACCAAGCAACGGGAGCTCATCCCGTCGCGGGGATTTGAACCGCCGACCTTCTGATCAGAAAGCCCAAGAGGCTCAGTGGTTTAAACCACAGTGCCACCCGCGTCCCTGCGTATAGTTATACCTTATGTCTTTCCCCCCAAGAGTTTACAGTACAGTAGTACCTCGGGTTAAGAACTTAATTCATTCTGGAGGTCCGTTCTTAACCTGAAACTGTTCTTAACCTGAAGCACCACTTTAGCTAATGGGTCTTCCTGCTGCTGCTGCGCTGCCAGAGCATGATTTCTGTTCTCATCCTGAAGCAAAGTTCTTAACCCGAGGTACTATTTCTGCGTTAGCGGAGTATGTAACCTGAAGCATATGTAACCTGAAGCGTATGTAACCCGAGGTACCACTGTACATAGATCCATTAAGATATATATAACATAATTTCAAAACCCACCACTTAAAGCAGATTTATTATTCAAATACTTTTGTTCCTCTTCACTCCGTCTTAGGACACTCCCCAGCTCCTTTTTATTTTTTTTATTTTTCTCCCCCGCTCAGCAATTTATTGTTTCAGAACAATTACCAATGAGACCTTCCTGAACACACAGGCTGCTGGAGCTTGAAATTACATCTCTTCTAGCACTGAGGTGGAAGTTACAGAAATCTCTACACCAACGCAGCTTGTTGCTCTGGAGTGATAGCTCCCCTGGGGCTCCTTTAAAGGGCCAAGTTTATTTTTCTTTCCTTCTTTGCACCGGGAATCTGCAGACAATCTGTGTCGGGGCCAGCTTGTATATTCTCTGCCTCACACCTTAGCCAAGGAATGTACAATTAGTTCGGCTGCAAAGACTCTGGGATGAAGCTGGACGTCTCCAGTCTCAGCCACAGAATCTGCCTTGGTCCCCAGATGGGTGACTTTCCTCAGAAGAGGGATTCAGGGGTGCAATCACACTGATGCTCCTGAATCTCTCAGTGGCTTCTGGTACAGTGGACCATAGGATCCTCCTGGATTGTCACTGGGAACTGGGGACACTGTTTTGTGGCAGTTTGTCCTATACAGGGCTGCTTTCAGGTGTCTTCTAAAGGCTGTGTAGTTACTTATCTCCTTGGCTCGGGGGGTCACAGAACTCCACAACCCTCCAACATTTCTCCAGAGAAAATAGGGGATGTCCTAAGGAAAAGTGGGACATTCTGGGATCAGGACGGCTTCTGTAAATCTGGGACTGTCCCTGGAAAACAGCGATACCTGGAGGGTCTGCAGGACACAGCTTGGTCTCCATTACAACTTAATATCTGTATGAAGCCAATGGAAGTTGCCATTAGTAGCATAGCTGTCAACTTTTCCCGTTTCTTGCGAGGAATCCTATTCGGAATAAGGGAATTTCCCTTTAAAAAAGGGAAACATTGACAGCTATGATTAATAGTTCTGGGGAAAGTTTGCTTCTCTGCCCCCCCCCCCCCCAGATTTTACCAGTATATAAAAATTGTTATAAGGTCTACACAGTTACATAAACATATCCTTTTAAAAATTACAATCACAGAAGGAGGGTTTGCCGTGTGTGTGTGTGTGTGTGTGTGTGTGTGTGTGTGTGTGTGAAAGGCCAAGATAAAGAGGTGTGTCTGCTTAATACAACACAATATATTAAAATCAAAAACCATTATCTTCACTCAGAACATCAATATATCAATACTCATATTATCAATATTTGCACCAGCATGGCAAGAGTGTTGGGTGTGTTATCATTGTGTGCATGCATATGGGATGGGGGTGGAGATGAAATGAAGAAACAGAAAGTGCTGTCAGGACGAATTCGTGAGCACGTGAGCAGGATGTTAGGATATAGTTCCGTTCCACCTTAAAAGGGTACAGGCATGACTGTTGTGTGTCACATGCCTGTTTACTTCCAGCACTTGCTGGGAACTTCCGTTTTGTATATTGCTTTTGTATTGCTGTTTTGCTGGAGACGAAGGGAAGCAGACATGTTTCCCTTTGTTCCTGAAGTACGCTGAATAAAATGCTGTAGATAATGCTTACACATGGCTCTGTCCGCCTCTTCCATTGTGAGAAGATTTATTCACTCTGCTGATAGAGCGTGCCGAGTCTCTAACCGTATCTGAGGCTTGTGTCGCTGTTTGATGCTGTTCCAAGAGAGACTGGTGGTCGCCCGGCAGCCGGCCGGTGGCTGGAGCCAGCTGGGGGGCTGCCTGATGTATCCCAACAAACCAGACGTTCCAAAAAGACTGGAAGAAATTTGTAACTTACCTTGAGAAACACTGTTTACGTATAAGAACACTGGCAGGTTTGAGATAAACCTTACAACGTATAATTGAAGGGGCATTCTATATGAGATTATAGAAAGAACTATGTATAGATATGAACAGTATGCTGATATAAATCAATGTGTAAATATTATAGCGGAAAACAAGAAAACCAGAAGAAGGGTAGAGGGAAGTGGTAATCCTGACAGTTTTAGGTTATTAATATTGTAAGAATGTATAAATATATAACATGAAAATCAAGAAAAACAACTGCAAAAAAGAAAGAAACAGAAAGTGAAAGTGAAAACAAGCTGCTCCTGCTCCAATTCCAAAACTAATTTTAGAAATTACGGTATCCTAGTTAAGGTGGAGTTCAGGAGGAATGGAACACAAGGCGAAGCCAAAATAAAGGAATCAGCAGAAGGCAATCCACTGATCTCCATATAAATATTATAAATGGTTTTTTTAAAAAGCCAACAAATGGCCATAAGGTTCTTCTAGGAACGCAAACAAAAAAAATTATGATCGTTACTCAGGTCTCCCGTAACTCGTTAGAGCACTGGACAGCTGGCCTAACAGAATCTGAAAATTATGCATTTAGTGCAATCCATCTTTCCAACATCCATTTTGCAGCCACGATACCAGAAATTTATCGTTGCTTTTGCTTCCTCACATTTTGTCTAATTAATCTTTATGCATGGCTGACACTTCTGGAGACAGGACATTTGCTGCATAACCTCCCCCCACAATCTTCTTCTTTTTTTAAAGACAGCCGACTTTATAAATAAAATACAGCACAATCTATTAACACTACTAGCCATAATTCAGGCACAACACATTATCATTTTGAGACTCTTTTTTTCCCCTTTCTGTTGGCAGTAAGTCAATAGAATCTGAGTCAAAGCGGCCTTGCTCAACGCTTATTGATCTGTCTGCTTGCTCACTGTTTACAATAAAATGCTCATTGTCAGGTTCTAGTGCTATAATATTATCCTACAGGAAATAGGACATACAGCTTCAAAGTGCCAACCAACCACCAGGGCTGCTGATACCGAGAACCTATAAAACATCCATAGATGAGGATAACTTACATTTTGGGTTTACATCACCCTGACACCATGACCTGCTTGAGTGGTTTGCATATGTATCAGGGATAGATTTTTATAGCCTCTTTCGAAATAAATAACGGCCATCCCTAGGCCAATGGGTGTTTTAAACATCATTAGATTCTATTAGGGGTGCGCTGGTCCCCAAGATTCACCTTGTATCTGTGATGTAGAAAGTCAAGCATAAGAGCATGAGAAGAGCCTTTGTTGGATCATCCTGTTGCGTGTTTAGACCTTTAAACCTCCTCCTTAAATAAATTCAGACAAGAAAGACTCAAATTTTTGTTTGGTTTTTGGCAGAATTTAGGTCACAACTTTATTGATCACAGAAAAGTGAGTGGTTGCATAGGCTCTGGTTCGACTAGCTCCCTACACCCTTGCAGGTAGGTCAGCCAAGGGTGAACACCTGAGGTAGGTGAAAAGCCTGGGAGCAGACTCTGTTCACTCCCCAGATGCTCCCCTGGACTCAGGCACGGGCACAACCCCCTCTCTGGGGTTGACCAAACCAAGTTGAGTCCCTGGATTCCTTTAACGGAGTACCCTTCACATAGGGATGGCGAGAGCTTTCTCCCATCCCTATCACCTGAACCAGAGCCTATCCACAACCTTACAAGTTGTGATTATTTGCTACACGGCAGGCGAAGCCCAAATGGCACCAGTCAATCAGCCAAGTGGAGAAATTCCTGCAGTGCCCCTGTCCCAACGACAGACGACACATGACGGCATAGCAAGGTCAAGCGCACAGCCCTAAATATAGGGAGACGTGGGTGTGTGTTCCAATTCACACAGCGAAAGAGGAAGCTCTGGGTCATGTGCATGGGTATATATAGATCCCTTGATCCGTTTAGCCTGCGTCCCATTGGCCTGATTGAACCCTGCATCAAGGGATCTACCAATCGGGTGTTGTGGCTATCCAAACGTAAAAGGTAAAGGTACCCCTGCCCGTACGGGCCAGTCTTGCCAGACTCTAGGATTGTGCGCACATCTCACTCTATAGGCTGGGAGCCAGCACTGTCCGCAGACACTTCCGGGTCACGTGGCCAGCGTGACAAGCTGCATCTGGCGAGCCAGCGCAGCACACGGAACGCCGTTTACCTTCCCGCTGGTAAGCGGTCCCTATTTATCTACTTGCACCCGGAGGTGCTTTCGAACTGCTAGGTTGGCAGGTGCTGGGACCGAACGACGGGAGCGCACCCCGCCACGGGGATTCGAACCGCCGACCATGCGATCGGCAAGTCCTAGGCGCTGAGGTTTTACCCACAGCGCCACCCACGTCCCTTATCCAAACGTACCCACCCACAACACAGGGTTAGATTGCCAGGTCTGACCGCAAAACATGCCCTCTTTAAGGGAGGACCCGATTTCTCACAGCGGCCAACAAGACGCCAATAGGAAGCCCCAAAATGGAGTTCAGTGCAACAGCATTTTCCCTTTCTGTGGTTTCCAGTTGCTGGTATTCAGAAACCTACAACCTACAACAAAGAGGAAGAGGCAGACTGTTCTCTGTGAGGAGTGGTGAAACTCAACCACAGCGACCAAGAACTGTGAAAGCAACTCTTACTCATTCAGCAGAAAATAACTGCATTTGTATTTGGTTCTCCTTGACACGTTGCTGTGACCAGACCAGTGGCGGAGCTGCATGCTCTGGCACCGGGAGTGGAGAGCAGGCAGGGGCATGGCTGGTGCGCATCCCAGGGGGTGTGGCGTGCATTCCGGACGCATGGCATGCCGTCCTCAGGGGCGTGGGCTGCGTCCTGGGGGCGTGTCACACTGCCTGTGGGGGCATGGCGCCTGGAGCAGTTGGGTGTGCGGTGTGCATCTGGGGGGTGGCCGCAATGGTACCCCCCCCTCCCCGATGATGCCAGGGGCGGTGCGCTCCCCCCGCCCCCCATTCCTTCACCAGTGGACCAGTCTCCAGAGTCATGGCCATTCTGCCCTTCTTTGCCCTGCTTCTAGAAAACAGTTCATTGCAGTAGCAGAAAGCCGTCCTTAAGATAGCAGGGACACAAGCCAGTTACAGCTTTACATTTCAGTTGCTCTTAGAAATGTATCAGGTGCCCAGGCCATTGCTTTGAGACTGAGGAGGTACAGTGGTACCTCGGGTTAAGAACGTAATTCGTTCCGGAGGTCCATTCTTAACCTGAAACTGTTCTTAACCTGAGGTACCCCTTTAGCTAATGGGGCCTCCCGCTGCCGCCACGCGATTTCTGTTCTTATCCTGAAGCAAAGTTCTTAACCCAAGGTACTATTTCTGGGTTAGTGGAGTCTGTAACCTGAAGCATCTGTAACCTGTGGTGTCTGTAACGCAAGGTACCACTGTATGTTCCTTTCACCAGGTCCCAGTCAGTAATGAGCTACCCGCTGTATTTTGAAGCAACTGAGGGTATTGTACGCATTAGTGGCTTACCATGCAATGGCTTGCTGACACTAGGAAGCAGGGGTCAAAGCAGTTTCCCAATTGCCCCATCCTTCAGAGGGGGTTTGCGTTTGGCCTGCCGCTCTCCCTTGGAAAAAACCTGGAGTGGCATAGCATGGGTTGCCGGTGACTAGGGCATAGCTGTCAACTTTTCCCTTTTTTAAAGGGAAATTCCATTATTCCGAATAGGATTCCTCGCAAGAAAAGGGAAAGGTTGACGGCTATTGACTAGGGCTGTGTGGAAAAGTGGGGTGGGAGGGAGGAAAACAGATGGGATACATCTGTGCATTCAATGGCCTAACGGCATCAGCGTCGCCCAGGAGATTGCAGTTACAGACACAAGTAAGGAAGAATCATTCAGTTATCTGGCGAGGTCACTTCCTGGTTTGCATGAGAAGCCGTTTTCAATGGAGCCCAGTGACAGGAGCTCACAGCATCTTTTTAATTGCAAAGTCTTTGATCAGATCCTCAAAACTAATCTTACGTTACACATCTGCTTCTGTACTTAGTAGAGATAAGGCATTCAGCCTGCCTTGCTGCATAGTTGTTCAGCTGGGATTTTTAATATACTTCAGCTGAGAAAATGAATGCTCACTTGAACGATTTGTTATGATTGATGCTAAAAATGTGGCAATGGGCAATTTCTGTGGTGCCCCTGCTCCCCCCCCCCCCCCGATGCCCTAAGCCTGTGCATATTTGGCTTAAGGCTTACTCCATCGCTGGCACTGAGCACTATGGAATATTAACACTTTCTTGAACACATTGGCTTAGAAGTAATTCCTCTTTATTTCCATGGAACTTAAGTAAACTTGCTTGAAAACTGTGACTGGTGTGTATTGTGCCCCACTGGAACATAAGGCTCTTGTGAATGCAATGCTCCAACAATTTACTCCAAAGGTCAAAGGAAATAATTGCCTCTCTGATTCTTAACCCAAAGGTAAAGAAGTAGAGACGTCACCTTGCCAACAAAGGTCCGTATAGTTAAAGCCATGGTTTTCCCAGTAGTGATGTATGGAAGTGAGAGCTGGACCATAAAGAAGGCTGATCGCCGAAGAATTGATGCTTTTGAATTATGGTGCTGGAGGAGACTCTTGAGAGTCCCATGGACTGCAAGAAGATCAAACCTATCCATTCTGAAGGAAATCAGCCCTGAGTGCTCACTGGAAGGACAGATCCTGAAGCTGAGACTCCAGTACTTTGGCCACCTCATGAGAAGAGAAGACTCCCTGGAAAAGACCCTGATGTTGGGAAAGATGGAGGGCACAAGGAGAAGGGGACGACAGAGGACGAGATGGTTGGACAGTGTTCTTGAAGCTAGTAACTTGAGTTTGACCAAACTGCAGGAGGCAGTGGAAGACAGGAGTGCCTGGCGTGCTCTGCTCCATGGGGTCACTAAGAGTTGGACACGACTAAACGACTAAACAACAACAACAAGCTCCACTCATCTCAAAAATGTTTACATGCCTTGGAAATATCAAAGAAGGGAGTTCTGGAAATTCCCAAAAATGTTAGCTGGAGTCCCGAGCAGCCAAGAATAAGGATTAGTTAACTTGCAAAATCAGCAGAAAACAGGGATCCCCTCTGTACTGTTTTGACATTTTGCTTTGTTGGCTCAGGCACTAATCACAAATGGCCAATTAAAAGCCAAGCGCGCAGATGAAAAAATAACAAGCTCCTTTGCTTCTTAATGATGCTCCCTATCCCGCCATCTTATGCCTGAAAACAGGAGCAAGGTTACTGTTAAGGGTCATTTGGTTCTCTAAATTCTGACTTTCATGGCACAGCGAGGACTGTTTGGAGAAGGAAATCAATTGACAAATTATTAGCTTCTAAATGCTGGAGGAGCAAAAAAAAAAGGGGGGGGGGAGATACAGACCAGGCTGAAAGAGCAGTACTGTATCTCGTCTTATTTCCTAACCTCATGCCCAAACGGTTCCTTTGGCTAATCGCATGATCACTCATTTCAATCAGACTCAAGCAAAGATTGACAGGTTGAAGCCCATGAGAAGGTTCAACAGAAGACAGGGGCGGGGGGCAGGGAGTTGGCGACAAACCCTAAAAACTGAAGATGGACGTTTAATGCATATTTAATCCCTCTCTGGGTGGTCTAATCCTTCACATGATGAGGGAAAGCAGGGACAACTGCAGTAGCTCCATGCACAACCTTCAGCCAAGCTGGGGCCAAATCAATTGCTCTGATTTTCTTTGGACCACATCAGTGTGGCCGAGAGGAGGAACTTGTCATCTGGTCTGCCTAGGACCTCCAGACACACTACCCAGACTTGCACCCCAGGAAGGTCACTTCAGTGATGCTAACGCAGAGGTTTAAATTCGCCCCTGGAGGTACACTCCATTGTCTCTTGAGATGGACAGATACCAGCAACAAAGGACCTCAGAAAAAATGGAGGTGGAATCTCCAACCAAAATAGTTTTTTTAAAAAATTATTATTCTTACACTGCAATCCATATCCCAACCTGGCAGCAGTGAGGCTTAACATAGCCTGGGGGCCACCACTGTATGCAGTCCTGAAGCTCACAAGAGCCAGGGCAGAAGCTGGGTGGGGACAGAGAAATCGCTTCGTCAGCCTGGAGATTGTGCAGGTGACTGGGAGTGGCCGCTGAGACCATATAACACCGGTCCTGAAAGACCTACATTGGCTCCCAATACGTTTCTGAGCACAATTCAAAGTGTTGGAGCTGACCTTTAAAGCCCTGAACAGCCTTGGCCCAGTATACCTGAAGGAGCATCTCCACTCCCATTATTCAGCCCGGACACTGAGGTCCAGCTCTGAGGACCTTCTGGAGGTTCCCTCACTGTGAGAAGTGAGGTTACAGGGAACCAGGCAGAGGGCCTTCTCGGTAGTGGCGCCCGCCCTGTGGAACGCCTTCCTATCAGATGTCAAGGAAATAAACAACTATCTGACCTTTAGAAGACCTCTGAAGGCAGCCTTGTATTGATAATTTAAAATGTTTGATGTTTTATCATGTTTTTAATGTTCTGTTGGGAGCCGCCCAAAGTGGCTGGGGAAACCCAGCCAGATGGGCGGGGTATAAATAATAATTTTATTATTATTATTATTATTATTATTATTATTATTATTATTATTATTAGGCCTGGATGAGGATTGATGGCATCAAGTGAAAGCATGGGGCTGGGATTCAGCACATCTCAGCCTGTTCTTCCTCTCCCCTCCCCGCAATAGCACACTTTGGGACTTCCCATGCAATGCCTTTCTGCCTGCAGATTTGGCAGGTGAGACAGGGAGCGCCATGCTGGTGGGTTGATGCTGATGTCACGATGCAGCCATGGCCTTCAACAGCCAGGTGATCCAAATTGGGACTCTCTCTTTTTTATTGTCCTGAGCTTTCGCGGGAGCTAGCTGATTCGTGCCAGAGCACTGGGCCAAAAAACGGGGGATTCTGGGATCCAATCAGAAGCCAATATGTAATTCTGGGATGTCCCGCTTAAATTGGGACGGTTGAGTGGTACTCATGCAGCTAGAAGCTGGTGCAAGCCAGCAGAATTGGGCAAAGAGATACCCAACCCTATCCAATGCACACTCTGACATGCAGTCTAATTTATCTCTTATATGAAAGCTCTTTTTAAAAAATAAAGCAGAATAATGCACATGAACAATTTCACTCCTGCAAGAAGGTTGGGGGTAGGGGAAACACACCTAAAAATAGTTGCAATTAAAATTTAAAAGCAACAGTCTGCTGGGTTATTTTAAAATGCACAATGGCACAATTTGAGCCCCCTCCCAAGTCAATTTCTTTTAAACAAAGCAGCAAACTGGGATTTATATTTTCCCTGCAATATTCCAGATACGGCAAGAATAAAAGGTTCTGACAGGCGGCGTTCCATTGCATAAAGCATATCAGAGAGCACAGAATCTCAGCATCCAGTGTGGAATTTCGTCGAGGCAGATTCCCTAAACATCCCTAATTTGGATTTTTGTGGGTTTCCATTAAACAGCGCTGCCCACCCTAAGCTAATATTAAGGTCCCCGCAGATGGCAAATTTCCCATCTTTACACTTTCAATGATTCTTATCGCTCCAAGACAGGAGAGTTTTGTTAATAACTGTAAATCGTTTTAAGAGCGGCTCGAGAAGAGTTTGTGCTGTGATTGACAAGGTAATAAATGTGTTAATGAAGGAAAACTGGCAAGGCCAGAGAAGTTACTCACAGGAAAAACAATCCGACTCTCCCATTTTGTAGATTTCTTCCAAAGTGCTTGAGAACGTTTTCTCATAGAAAGGACTTCTATCATTTAAGAAATGTTCCTTTTATGATGTTTCCAGATAGGAATTCGGTTGTGTATAAATGGAAAGTGATTTGGGTGCACACTCCAGAGTTTGTTTGACAACTAATAGTGTGAGCCCGGAACTGAAAAACTGCCTTGCTGGATCTAGCCTCTGATTCATCTAGCCCAGCAGTAGACAGTCAATTGCCACAGGATGCTCACAACCAGGACCTGTTTATTCAGCATTCCTCCTGATTTCCTTGCACAAAGCTTATGCAGAGCTTAGACTACACCCAGTCTTTATTGAGCATTGTTACTGATGGTGGCGCTGTGGGTTAAACCACAGAGCCTAGGATTTGCCAATCAGAAGGTCAGCAGTTCCAATCCCCGCGACGGGGTGAGCTCCCGTTGCTCGGTCCCTGCTCCTGCCAACCTAGCAGTTCGAAAGCACGTCAAAGTGCAAGTAGATAAATAGGTACCCCTCTGGCGGGAAGGTAAACGGCGTTTCTGTGCGCTGCTCTGGTTCGCCAGAAGCGGCTTAGTCATACTGGCCACATGACCTGGAAGCTGTCTGCGGACAAACGCCGGCTCCCTTGGCCTATAGAGCGAGATGAGCGTGCAACCCCAGAGTCAGTCACAACTGGACCTAATGGTCAGGGGTCCCTTTACCTTTACTTTACTTACTGATGGTGACAGCAGTCACGTAATTAAAAGACACCTGCTTCTTGGGAGAAAAGCAATGACAAATGTAGACAGCATCTTAAAAAGCAGAGACACCACCTTGCCAACAAAGGACCGTATAGTTAAAGCTCTGGTTTTCCCAGTCGTGATGTATGGAAGTGAGAGCTGGACCATAAAGAAGGCTGATCGCCAAAGAATTGATGCTTTTGAATTATGGTGCTGGAGGAGACTCTGGAGAGTCCCATGGACTGCAAGAAGATCAAACCTATCCATTCTGAAGGAAATCAGCCCTGAGTGCTCACTGGAAGGACAGATCCTGAAGCTGAGGCTCCAACACTTTGGCCACCTCATGAGAAGAGAAGACTCCCTGGAGAAGACACTGATGCTGGGAAAGATGGAGGGCACAAGGAGAAGGGGACGACAGAGGATGAGATGGTTGGACAGTGTTCTCAAAGCTACCAACATGAGTTTGACCAAACTGTGGGAGGCAGGAGTGCCTGGCATGCTTTGGTCCATGGGGTCACAAAGAGTCGGACACAACTAAACAACAACAACTGATTTGTTTGCAGGGAGGTTATACGACAATGAGCATCCATCCAGAATTCATTCTGATTTTCTTCTGCTGTGATTGTACATCTACCCATTAACCATTCGCTCATCCTGAACTTTTCAGTGTGTTTCCCCATCACTTTCCTAACTGCAAAAATTCTGGTTTTTGTTTTTTTAAAGGTGGTTTGTTAATGTAAGCAAGCTGCTATATCTGAGTTCCAATCGCACAGCCGTTACTTCCATCTGCAATGCAAGGGGAAAGAATACTGACCTGCCTTAATAAGGATTCCCTTAAGGATTGCTAAGATAGCAAGATAATAGCAACAAAGGAGTGCTGTGTAAATGCTAAGTATGATTATTCATCATTACTATTTGTGCTGAGCTCAGTTTGTGTTTCCAGCTCTTGTCCCAAAGGAAGCACGTGAATTTACAGCTTTAGCCCTTGAGGGCTTCCCTTCACTCGCCCGTGGCTGGAGTGAACACCACCACCAAAAAATAAAAATTGAAAAGTGCTGTAAATAAGATAATGAGTTATTCTTCCATTTGAAAAGGATAGCTAGAGTCCTAGTCATCTCCTGGATGGATGGCCAGCAAAGGAATTATGTATGGGGGCATTGCATCATACATGAGGGTTAAAGGTAAAGGTCATTAGGTCCAGTCATGACCGACTCTGGGGTTGCGGCGCTCATCTCGCTTTATTGGCCGAGGGAGCCGGCTTACAGATTCCGGGTCATGTGGCCAGCATGACTAAGCCGCTTCTGGCGAACCAGAGCAGCACACGGAAACGCAGTTTACCTTCCTGCCAGAGCAGTACCTATTTATCTACTTGCACTTTGACATGCTTTCGAACTGCTAGGTTGGTAGGAGCAGGGACTGAGCAACAGGAGCTCACCCCGCCACGGGGATTTGAACCGGCAACATTCTGATCGGCAAGCCCTAGGCTCTGTGGTTAACCCACAGCACCACCCGCGTCCCTACATGAGGATTAGGTCGCTCATATATGTGAAAATTGCATATAGCGTAGGTGCCAAAATCCCAAAGGGGAAGAATACTGTAGTCTATTTATGTATGCGACCACATCTGCACAGATGTTACTGGCCCAGAAATGGAAAGAAGACAAAGTTCTCACCAGAGAAGAATGGCAGATGAAGTTAATGGACTATGCTGAAATGGGAAATCAGGAAGACGAAAATTTTAACAAGGAATGGAGAAAATTTATAACTTACCTGAAAGACCATTGTAAACAGTTAAAATCGTTAGTAGGATTGGAATATCACTTGTAGTTTAAGGTTGAATTCTGGACATAATGGAAGAGGTAAAGGCTTAGGATTATGGTAAAAGATATGGGAGGAAAGGATTAATAATAGGACCTACAAAGGGAGGCTGGAATTCCAGGAGATTCCTTGGAATCTTGTTTTTGTTATTTATGTGTGATTTTCTTTTGTAAAATTTTAATTTGAAAAACCAAATAAATAAATTTTATTTTTTTAAAAAAATGCATATATAGCCTATAACCCTTGGAGCCACTTCGGAGCTAGACAGCCCACGTTCTGTAAAGTGGCCAGTGAGACACTGGTGGAGGAAGAGAAGTGTGGGGGAGCACACCGCCCCCGGCAGCACAATCCTGGCAGGGTGCTATAGCGGCTGCTCCCTGCCTGCGCGGGGCGCCACGTCCCAGAGGCGCCACGCCACACCCCCAGGACACATGCCACACCCCTATGGGCGGTGCGTCATGCCACTGCAGTGAGGAGAAAGTCCCACTTGGTGTGCCCCGTGAGTGGGGTATCTTTGGTTCTCGTGAGATCTCACAGGAAATCCCTATGGCTCCCAGAGCCACTGCATTGCTGGCTCAAGGCTTGCCTGGGACGTCTGAGCCTTCCCCTCAGCAACCCGCCTTCAACCGCATGCAGTTGAAATCACGCAAGCCAAATGAGCATGAGATAAAATCACAGAATTGTTGGAAGGGACCACGAGGGTCATCTAAGTCCAACATGGGGTTCAAACCCACGACCCAGAGATTAAGAGCCTCATGCTCTACCAACTGAGCCACCCTCCAATACTGGTTTTTAGCGAAGTATATTTTAGCTTGGGAAAAGAGGAGAGTACTAGAAGGAGCCATGCTTTGATGCAACACCTCAGGGTTTACAAGAAATATCCATGTTGGCTCACATGGATGAAATGAAACTTTCATTTTCATTACAAAATTCAGCTTTAATTTAGAAGGGGTTCCCCTCCTTCAAAATCATGGTTTAAGATTGAAGGACGACATCAAGCTGCAAGAGTTTAGAAATTGGATTTCATAGTGGGAGGGGTATGGCACTTAAAAATCAAATGTCTTCCACTTTACATAGTGAGGAGATGCAAAGCTTCTAAGTCCACATCAAATCTTTCCCTCAGCTGGGAAAGAGAGGAGGAGAGAAATCTCCCATCCAGAAGGTAAAGGACCCCTGGACGATTAAGTCCAGTCAAAGGCGACTATGGCGTTGCAGCGCTCATCTCGCTATCAGGCCAAGGGAGCCGGCCTTTGTCCACAGACACCTTTCCAGGTAATGTGGCCAGCATGACTAAACTGCTTATGGCACAATGGGACACCTTGATGGAAACCAGAGTGCACGGAAATGCCGTTTACCTTCCTGTCGCAGTGGTACCTATTTATCTACTTGCACTGGTGTGCTTTTGAACTGCTAGGTTGGCAGGAGCTGGGACAGAGCAATGGGAGCTCACTCCATCGCAGGAATTCAAACCACTGACCAAGAGGCTCAGTGGTTTAGACCACAGCACCACCTGCTCCCTGAAGACAAGTCCAGAAGACAAAGTACAGAAATAGCCAAGGTGAGCGACTTATAAGCCAAGCCAGTCTTTGGGCATGGGGTTGGCCCGCTTAGTGAATGTCATGGGTTTTCCAAACTGCAGGAGTTTGTTCTCAAACGTGCCAGTTACAAGAAGTGCAGCAGCACTTGCAGGCAAACCAACGTAACGCAAAACAAAGAAGTTTATCTTTCTGGCTTACGGTATTTCCTTCTTTCCTCAGCTTCTCTGTTGATGGGATGCAAAACCCCAGCTTTGTGTAACCCCATTATTATTATTTTTAATGGAGGTGCGTGGTTTAGAGGTCAGGGCAAGCAGCTTCTCGCCGCCGTGTTTCATTATTTGTAAGCAGTCCTGGCTTGAGAAATAAGGCGAGATAAGGCCCAATTGAATTCCAGCTTATGCCAGGTCTTATCATCCGCTCGGCAACCTTCTTCTGTATCAGCTCCTCCCAGCTCACTGCTAAGAAGAGCCACGCAGGGAGGAGGGGAGAGATATTTGCTTTTCATCACACTGAAGAGCTTCACTCTGCACCTGTCTCTCACACTGAAGGAAGGCAAGCCCAGGGCCTGACGTTCCCCACTCAAGTCTTATCCCACCGTAGCTTCCACAAGGCCTCACCGTTCCCGCTAATAACAGCGCAAGTGCTTGGTGTCACGTTGACAGGCTGCCTGCTGGAAGCTGTGGTCCATCAATGTGACAGCAAGCAGCATTTCAGTGCCTCCAACATGTGCTGAGTCTAAAAGCAAGCTGTGCATCTGTGCCACATGGCCCTAAGGGTACCTGGGGAAGGAGAAATCACAGCATGCTCCATGGCAGAGCAGAGAAGGACCCAGGCATCTTCAGGAGGGGATGCAAGGAGACCCCTGTCTGAAAGTCTGGAGGGCTGCTGCCAAACAGTGTAGCCAGTACTGAACTAGAGGAACCAATGGTCTAGTTTGTCTTCCTATGAAGTATGCAGAAGCATACTTATTAGGAATTTTGAGTAAGGATATCCCCAGAGATAAAATTAACATATTCCTATATGCAACAACGGGACGCGGGTGGCGCTGTGGGTAAAAGCCTCAGCGCCTAGGGTTTGCCGATCAAAAGGTCGGCCGTTCGAATCCCCGCGGCGGGGTGCACTCCCGCTGCTCGGTCCCAGCGCCTGCCAACCTAGCAGTTCGAAAGCACCCCCGGGTGCAAGTAGATAAATAGGGACCGCTTACTGGCGGGAAGGTAAACGGCGTTTCCGTGTGCGGCTCTGGCTCGCCAGAGCAGCTTTGTCACGCTGGCCACGTGACCCGGAAGTGTCTGCGGACAGCGCTGGCCCCCGGCCTCTTGAGTGAGATGGGCGCACAACCCTAGAGTCTGTCAAGACTGGCCCGTATGGGCAGGGGTACCTTTACCTTTACCTTATATGCAACAACAGCAGCGAGAACGTTGGTGGCCAGTTACTGGAAAGGAAATAACATCCCAACAAAAAGGGAATGGCTAAGTAAACTATGTGAGTATCTGGAGTTAGCAAAATTGACGGATATAATAAGGCATAAATCTAAAACTACGGTACAGAAACAATGGGAATGCTTAAATGAATATTTACACAAACAGGGATCAAACACAAAAGTTTGGTTGTGCTTAGACTAACCTTGTTAAGAATACAGAGAATACAAAGATTAGATGGACTATGAAAGAATTTAAGGAAAGGAAGTGACTGAAGAACCGATCTAAAGGTGAATTAGATAACCAAGAGATGTGTGGTGAATGTGGTGGAAGTCTTTTATAATATTTTAACTAGGATTTAAATATTGCAATATTGCAATATTTGAAGTTTGAATTTGGAATAATTGGTTATGAAAAGTATTTTTTCTCTTCATTCTTTTTCTTGTTGCTTTCTTTTATCTTTTGTCTTTCTTCTTTTCTAGTCTGCATTCTGGAAAATTGTGTAGATAAAATGTTTTTGTGTATGGTTATGTATTGTTTCTATTTCTTTTTTCTATTCATTTTTCGTAACATTTCATAAAATAATTTTAAAAATTTTAAAAAGAAGTGATCCTAAAACTGATCACTAAACTGATCCTCAACTTCCGCTGCCTCACAGGGTATCTTCAGGAGAAGAAAAGGCTAAGGCACATATCCAGAGTGGAGTCCCTAAGGCAGTTGGGTGGCGCCTTGTATATCTCCTTCTGGCAATTCCTGCAGCCAAGCTGGTGCCAAACATACTGCTCTGCTTTCCTTTGGACCACATCGGCCAGACTTGCACCCCAGGGAGGTCACTTTGGTGCTACTAATGATTTGACTTCACCCACAAAGGCACACTCCATTGTCTCTCGAAACAGATGGATGGATGGATGGATGAATCTTTATTTGCATCAGTCTTCGGCCATACCAATAAAACAACAAGATGATATACAAAGAATAGAAATAAAAAGTCAATTATATAGAATACATTTTAGGGTTTAGAATCAATAGTCAAATAGTGGGGCTTATTCTGATTGTCCCAGCTAAAAACCTTGCAAACTTTGCTCATCTTGATCTGCCAAGAGAAAGGACATTGTACCCGGAATGGACAATAAAAGAGGAGTGATAATCTCATTCCTCAAGTCTTTATAAAGAGTGCAAGACGGATGCCAACAAATCCACATTTTACCTTTGCATGTGCATGTTTGTATGCATCACTAGAGAACTGCACTGCAAAATTCGGAGCAGTGCGAATCTCAAAGGACCGCTGCATTTCAGTTTGCGCACCAATTCAGGAAGGTGATAATTAAGTAGATTTGCTTTTAAAGGCAATCCCCATCCCCAACCCCTACCTCTAGGCTGGGGGAGGCTGTACTAGAAAGTGGCAGAATAGTTAGCGATGAACTTTGTATGTTTAGCTAAGTGCACCTTATGCATTTATAGAGTGCCAGCAAATGTACTTGGCATGATGAAACAAGAGAGAGATATGCCCCCCCTCCCTCAAGGACCTATACTCCACAGCAGCCTTCTCCAATCGGGTGTCCTCCAGATATTTTGGACCACAGCGCCCATCAACTCTAGCCAGTGTCTGGAGCTGATGGGAGTTGTGGTCCAAAATACCTGGAAACCACCAGGCTGAATTGAAGTTTGACTGTGAAGAGTCAAGCAGAGGATGCTGAAGGATGAGATAGACAAGCAGTATCCATGAATCAATTTTAGCACATGCCATAGTGCAGATTTCACATGTGCAAAATAGCCAGTCTCTCCAAAGTGACCTGATGGGGCATGTTTGCAATGTGTTCAATTTCCATGCGGTGCATTCAGAGTAAAGTACAGTGGTACCTCGGGTTACATACGCTTCAGGTTACAGACTCCTCTAACCCAGAAATAGTACCTCAGGTTAAGAACTTTGCTTCAGGATGAGAACAGAAATTGTGCTCCGGAGGCATGGCGGCAGCAGGAGGCCCCATTAGCTAAAGTGGTGCTTCAGGTTAAGAACAGTTTCAGGTTAAGAACAGTTTCAGGTTAAGAAAGGACCTCCAGAACGAATTAAGTACTTAACTCGAGGTACCACTGTACTGCAGGCTTTCGAGTTTCAAATGCCTTGTGACCATTCCATTTCAAGTAGCAACAAACAACCTCTCCAAAGTGCTCCGATCCTCCTCAACATATATTCTTATTGCTGTGGCGAAACATAACGACAATGGGGCCCTTTGGCTACATCGCTTTCTTCTTTTCTTCCTTCCAAGATTACCGCAAAGAAAGGAAAGAGAGAGAGAGAAGCCCCCAGGCTGTCTTCAGCCCCCTTATTTTTCTTTGTCACATCATTAAAGGTTCAACGAATCTCCAATTAAATCTCCCTGCCTCCTGTCGCCAGTTTGATTGATAGGTGTCCTTGAATCAACCTTAGTAGGACATGGGGTTGAAACTAACCCCTCCTCTTTCTTCACACACACACACACACACACACACACACACACAAACACTTACGTCTCCCCTTCCTTCAGCAGCCATCAATTATCCAGCGCTTGTCATCATTACCCTCCCATGTCAGTTCATGGACTACAGAAGCTTCCAGTGAACAGGAACAATAGGAAACATTAATTACAAAAGGAGAGGAAATGTTCATAATCCAGGAAGCTCAGGATCAAGGGCACAATGCCTGTTAATAGTGATGGAGTGAACTCAAAAAATTGGGCTCAGATAGAAGAAGAGTTTGGATTTTATATCCCGCTTTATCACTACCCTAAGGAGTCTCAATTGGGACGCGGGTGGCGCTGTGGGTTAAACCACAGAGCCTAGGACTTGCCGATCAGAAGGTTGGCGGTTCGAGTACCCATGACGGGGTGAGCGCCTGTTGCTCGGTCCCAGCTCCTGTCAACGTAGCAGTTCGAAAGCATACCAGTGCAAGTAGATAAATAGGTACTGCTCCGGCGGGAAGGTAAACGGTGTTTCCGTGTGCTGCTCTGGTTTCGCCAGAAGCGGCTTAGTCACGCTGGCCACACGACCCAGAAGCTGTACACTGGCTCCCTTGGCCAATAAAGCGAGATGAGCGCCGCAACCCCAGAGTCGGCCACGACTGGACCTAATGGTCAGGGGTCCCTTTACTTTTTAAGGTGTGTCAAAGCAGCTAACAATCTCCTTTCCCTTCCTTCCCCACAACAAACACTCTGTGAGGTGAGTGAGGCTGAGAGACTTCAGAGAAGGTCACCCAGCAGCTGCATGTGGAGGAGCGGGGAATCCAATCCGGTTCACCAGATTATGAATCCACCACTCTTAACCACTACACCACAATGGCTCACTGGAGTTTTGAAACCAGCCCCCTGGATCCGTTTCTGATCCGATCCCAGGCACTTGCAGAGTTCAAAACCAATGCAAAACTGATCTCTTCCAGGTCCACAGGGAGTCCCAAGACCTCTTCCTGCAGCTCCTCTTTCTCAAGCCTGCTGGGGCAAGGGATTTCTTGGCCCTGCTGTGACAGAGTCTCATCTCCTAAGCAAAGGACACATGCTGCATGCAACTGCTGTCGCTTTTGGACACACCGGGAACCTTAATTTCCATGGTTCCTGTGAAAGGTAGACACTGCCCCACCCTAGCTCACTGGGTGCCTCTGCAAACCCCCAGACAGAGTGTGAGGTCCGGGGCCTCAAGGAGACAAGCCTGTTGGATGCAATCCATTGGTACAGTCAAATGCAACATTCCTTATTTCCACAAAAGAGTTGTTTTTTCCTCTTGTCTTGTTTGTTGATCCTTTGCTGCTATGCTGCTCTCCTGCAGCCAATTGGTTGTATTAATGTAATTTTGCTGTCTGCTGGCCCTCAGCCAGCAACGCATGAGTTCAGTCTCCATATGAGACAAGTTCAGAATTTGTTTATGTAACTATCAAGTAAAGCCTGCCTTTCAGGGATCATATCGTGAACTGAAATGTGAGTAAACTTGTTGTTACTTTACTCAGAAAGACTCTCCTGTCTTTATTCTTTTAAGAGGGATCAAAAGGGGACACCAGGAATAAACTTAACTAAGAGATTCAAACGAATCTGCAGGCTAGCTTCCAGCTATATTGAGGGGATTCTGCTCTGCTACATCACTTCGCTAGCGTGAGTGGAGGAAGGATAACACTTAATTCAATATATCCTTTCCTACTATCCTTAACATTCCCACAAAGCCCCAAACGTTTCCCACCACTAAGAGTTAGAGAAAGTTAGAGCATGGGGAGGGGAGCACAGACTGTGCAAAAGTCTCTAGAGCTCATCACATTCCCAGTGATATCATCCTAAGCAGAACATTGGAGGCCTGGAACGGATCAGATTGATAAATGAATTTTGGATATCCCCCAGACACCCGACAACTTAATCCATTCAAAATGGATTAACGTGCAACACAAGACCTGTGTTTATTTTGCCGTATAGCTAAGCATTCAAGTGGGGGGGGGGAGGATTTTAAACCCTGCTTCTGTCTTCATCTGCAATAACCAGGGTCAGAGGGCTGACTTTGGGAGCCAGTGTGGTGTAGTGGTTAAAAGCGGTGGACTCGTAATCTGGTGAACCGGGTTCGCGTCTCCGCTCCTCCACATGCAGCTGCTGGGTGACCTTGGGCTAGTCAGACTTCTCTGAAGTCTCTCAGCCCCACTCACCTCACAGAGTGTTTGTTGTGGGGGAGGAAGGGAAAGGAGAATGTTAGCTGCTTTGAGACTCCTTCAGGTAGTAATAAAGCGGGATATCAAATCCAAACTCTTCTTTGCTAGGGCTATAGAATCAGGGACATGGCAGCAGAAAACTGGTTGAGCCCATTATGTTTTGGTTTTGGGATGTGGTTAACTCATCAATAAATACAAAGACTGGACCTGATGATACAGACTTTTTCTTCTTCTTTAACAGGGAAAGCACGTCAGCCATTTTCTCCCCACCTTGGAACTGTGCACACATTTTGTGCTGCGGCAATTTTGGTCTCGCTTTCCGTCAAACAGCAGTCGTAAATCATTTGGCTGTTTCCACTCCACGCCCCCTTAAGTTATAGCCCTGGACTTTCAAAGGCCACTGCTAAGTAGAAAGAGATAACATTATGATCCCCTTGACAAACTCGCCTATAAATCAGATGCTCAAACAATCCTCTGGATTGTTCCCAAGACTTCATTTTGGTTCTACCACACAATAAACAGGGAAAAAACAGTATAAATAAGTCACAAGTTAAATCATTATAACAACAACAGAAACGCTATGGAAAATCATTTAGAATTTTTCTTTGCTCTCCAGCGCCATCTAGTGTTGGATGTTTATAACACATTCAAAATGCTGGCTTTTTTTTTTACTAATGTAGCTGAGTCCAGACAGTTCCAATGCGCAGGTGTTGCCACATTAAACTATTCACTACTTACAAATGCAAAATGGTTATTAGTATGTGGCACCTGTATTTGGTTAAGCCAAACTGAGACAATGTGGGTTATTGGGAGCCTCCGTTGGGGTGTCAAAGAGGGAGGCATTTTGTCTTGCAGAACAGGATCAAGACTTTGTGGCAGGAAGGACAGGTCACTCTTGCCAGCGGCCTGAATTGATAAAATTGCAGAGAGTTTTTCCTGCCTCCTTCTTCCATCACAGGCATGATCCTGGTAACTGCAAAACAAAAGAACAAATCAAGCACCTCTCTATTTCTCTATCCAAGTAATTGCTGCCGACTGATCTTCGTTACGGTAGATAAGGATGGAAGGAGGCGCTGCCCTACTTGCATGCTTTAAAACATGGCAAAAATAAAAGTGGGTCCCATGTTGCAGCTGATCTAGTTAAAATGGATTTATCCGTAAGATGTCTGCAGCTTATCCAAAATTAGTTTATAAATCTGATCCATCCAAAATGCATTTGCATCGCTCTTTACTGCATCATCTTTCACAGTGTAAAGATGGGGTCGTAACATCTTACATTTTGCATGTAGCCGTTGCTTAAAATCATGGTTGTGCAACCAATATTCTTGCAATGCTGAGATTAACCCTTTTTGTGGATTATTTCTGTTAAATTGTGGATAAACATATCAGACGACACAGAGATTCTTCAGACAGCTCTTGTTTATTCACAGGCCAGAACTGAACTGAACTGAAGCGTTCAGCCAGCCTGCTTATATAGAGCTGCACTACAAGATAACAGTAACAACTTTCTGTAACTATCCAATCACTGAACGTCACTTTCAATTCCTTATTTGCATATGTGGACCTGAGTGAAAACTATCTACAGTATCCCCCTGCTGGCCCAGGGTGAGAACTTCAGTACATAACAGTTTCTTCTTGTGTTTTTTAGACCGAACCTGCACGACAGTAACGGTTGACCTTGAAAAGCCGTGCTGTGGACTTGTGTTGTTTGTTTGGGCAAGTTATATGCCACATAACTACAATCGAAGTGGTGTGCAAGGAATACAACACAGCAAAAATAAAAATCGATTGGAAAAATCACAATTCGCTTTAAATGCCGGCGCTAATTTCTGATCCACCTTCATGTGCCAAAATGCCTTGGGCTGGCCCTGATGACTAGATATGTAGCAGAGCAACTCCAGTTGCCATAAAAGGGTAGCCACTGATTGATAAAAAGTTCCCTATGAAATGCTCCCTTGGGTGCCCGCAGGAGAAACTTGCACCTACCAAATGCGCCATCCTGTTGAACTCAAGAGATAGGGAACCTGTGGCCCTTCAGGTACCACTGGCCACAATGGTCGGGGCTGATGGGAGTTCAAATCCAACAACATCTGGAGGGCTTTCAGATGCCCCACCCCTGGAGTAACTAATAGAGCACCTCAACCTGGCAGCTCTAGTCTATATGCATGTATACACAGATCTCTTAGACTGAGATTATTTGAAGTTCCCATTAACCTTAAGGAATCTTCCCTCCCGCTGGCCTGAGTGAGAACCCCATGCTGTCTCCTGCCCCATGCAGGGACCTCACCCTTCCTTGCTGTGCTAGGCAGGCTCCCTTCATTTTTCACGGGGCTCCGTACATTTCATCACAGCCACTTACGTGATCATCCCACATCCTTCTCCTTAATTAGAGCGGTTCTGCTCTGCCTTCCCTTCCTGCTGCTTTCGACGAGCTCCTCCTGCAAATTAATCAAGAAGTATCTACAAAGATAGGAAACAATTACAATGCGATTCCTCGCCAGAGTGATTAAATCAACGTTAAATTTGCAATTCCTCGTGCAGTGTGGCTGCCATTAAACCTCAAACTTCACTTTAAATGTGAGGCATGTCGGATAAGCCTCCTTGCATAAATTAAGGCGCGCACGCCGATTTTCAGATAAAAGGAGCGTGACCCAGGGAAGCCGTGGGTGCCCAGGGGGGCATTTAATGGGGAACTTTCCATCGATCAGAGGCTATACCAGATAGGGAGGGACAGATATGCACAAGCATAAAATCCAGGAAGACTTTGGCAAGTAAGCAATTGCTTCTGATAAAAAGGAAGACGCTTTGGGACTCTGATCATCTGAATATCATCAGCATAAAGTCAAACATCAGTCTACACGAGAAAGCAGCCTTAGGGACTGTATTATTTATCTGTTGGAGGGAGGGGTTTGAACGAATGCTCACACTAGCATTACCCATGATAGCTCAGCTGGTGAGAGCATAGTGCTGATAATGCCAAGGTTGCAGGTTCGATCCCCCTATGAGACAACTACATCTTCCTGCATTGCAGGGGGGTTGGACTAGATGATCCTGAAGGTCCCTTCCAACTCTTCAGTTCTATAATTCTGTGACTCCTAACGGAGGCCAGTTGGGCATCTGTACCTAGAGTAAGGTCCATATAGTTAAAGCTATTGTTCTCCCAGTAGTGATGTATGGAAGTGAGAGCGGGACCATAAAGAAGGCTGATCGCCGAAGAATGGATGCTTTTGAATTCTGGTGCTGGAGGAGACTCTTGAGAGTCTCATGGACTGCAAGAAGATCAAACCTATCCATTCTGGTTTGTTTGTTTTTAATATCATATTTATTGAAATTTCAAAAAAAAAAAAAAGCAAACATTTACATTTAAGCCTTACTTTCAATAACATCTTTTCTGGACTTCCCCACACCTCCCCTTCTTGTATTCCATTTCCATTTGTTTAGTTCAACAAGTTCTTGTCTCAAATTTCTGACCTTATTTATATTTAGCCCGTTATTCAATTTAGTTCATTTTATAAAGCCACTTTTCCTTTATAATCCACAGTCTTTAAGCATTAGAATCTTTTTCTAAGGTCGACCCCAATTCCCTTCCACGACTTCCCCTTTTTTATACTCATAACAAGACAAAATAAAGAAAAAAAGAAAAGTTTAAAATATAATTGTACACCCTTTGGATTCCCAAACTCCATCCCCCCTTTCCCGGTTTCGATCCCCAATGTCCATCAGTCTATCTGCTATCAGCCTGGAGACCTCACATCCGAGGCCCTTAATTCTCTCTCAGTTCCTCTTTGCCGGTTTTTTTGGTAGCCCTTTATATCAAGCACCAAATCTCGGAGAAGCTCTGTCTCGAAAATGTCCATTTTTCTTCCATCCAGACCTCTATATTTAAAAGTGGAACTCAAGCCTTGTTTCTTAATTCTTTTAAGTCTGAATGTCCCAGATGCTCCAACTTCCATCTTGCTCAACTTTGTAATCCATAGGTCTTCAGATCTCCACACCAGGAGATCTCTCCAATCCTCATTGTCCAAATCAAACCAAATTTTCATGATCCAATTCTTGTTTTCCTTTATGTCCTTCCTAACGGGCCTTTGGCCTTCCTTGATCTTCTGCGGCGATATGGCTTCTCCTTCATTCCCTTCCAGATCCTCATGTGTCTCTTGTTCCCTTTCATCACATTTCTCAGGTTTCTTTTCATACTCAGCTGCAAAAACTTCTAGTTCCACTACAGGGGCTTTTGGTTCAGAAACAAAAGCTTGAGTCAAGTCCTTTCCATTTTCAATAGATATGTTTATTGTCTCCTTCAGTATAGAGACCCCTGTAGTCAAAATAATGCTTTGTTGTTGAAGCTTTCCCAGAAGATAAAAAGTCCTGTTCAACTCAGTGAGTAATTTTCCACTTACAGCCATTCTTGCAGTGTCCCAAACTCCCTCTAGAGGGATAAACCTATCCATTCTGAAGGAAATCAGCCCTGAGTGCTCACTGGAAGGACAGGTCCTGAAGCTGAGGCTCCAATACTTTGGCCACCTCATGAGAAGAGAAGACTCCCTGGAAAAGACCCTGATGCTGGGAAAGATGGAGGGCACAAGGACAAGGGGACGACAGAGCATGAGATGGTTGGGCAGTGTTCTCGAAGCTACCAGCATGAGTTTGACCAAACTACGGGAGGCAGTGGAAGACAGGAGTGCCTGGCGTGCTCTGGTCCATGGGGTCACGAAGAGTCAGACACGACTAAACAACAACAACTTAGAGCAACTGTGCAGAAGGTACAGCCTTTTTCACCCTCACCTGAGGAGTTGTGTCTGCAAAAAACAACAACCCAACCCTTAGGAGGTTCCTCTCCATCCAGTCAAGAGTAGTTTGCTCCCGGAATCACAGTTTCCATGGCAGAAACGCAATCTATCAAGAATTAGGTCAACTGCTGGGTCTTCTTCAGCTTTCTCTCTTATCCCATACTTCAGGCAAGCTGATTTTTTTATTTCTGTTTTTGAAAAGCCTGATGCACATTCTCCCAATTTTATGTTCAGGCTTTGCTTACTTTTTTTAAAGTACACATTTTGTAAACAATTTGCAGATGGCACCAAATTGGGAGGGGTAGCTAATTCCGCAGGAGACAGACTTGGAATTCAATATGACCTGAACAGATTGGAGAACTGGGCCCAAAAACGAATTTCAATAGGAACAAATAGAAAGTTCTGCACGTAGACAAGAAGAACCAGCTGCACAAATATAAGAGGGGGGTGGAGCTTGGAGGTTTTTCATCAGAGGCTGGATGGCCATGTATCATGGATGCTTTAGTTGAGATTCCTGCATTGCAGGGGGTTGGACTAGAAAACCCTTGGGCTCCTTTCCAACTCTACAATTTCATGTTTCTGTGATTTATACAAAGCGTGTTCTCCTTCATGGAGACCATAGGTTGCGGTGGGGTTAACAAGACACCTCACTGTTGTCGAGCGGGTTAGTTTGGATGTCCACCGTTGTGAATGGGCTCCTCTTGTTGTTGGGGAGAGTTTGATGTTGCCAATTATTGATTGACAGCCTTGGGTTATATATTCTCTGCATGCAGCGTTGAGCTTCCTCTTTTCGCTGCGTGCATTGGATCACCCGCCCACCCTCCCTAATTTTAGGGCGTTTGTCACATTTGTTTGTGCCTGTCATGGGGTCATCAGCTTTTGGGGCAGGGGCCAGGTAGGAATTTTGTCCATTTGGCTGATTGGCTGCTGCCATTTGGTTTTTGCCTAATGAGTAGCAAATCATCACAACTTGTAAGGTTGCGGTTAGGCATTGGTTTTAGAAAATTGGTTGGTGGAGGGGTATGGATTGGCTGTACCTGCCCCTCCAACACTGTTGCTGCAAGGGTATTCTGTTAAATGAATCCAGGGGCTCACCATGCTTTTGTCCGCACCCCTGTAAAAGGGGATAGGGCCACGCAAGAGCCCCTGGGAGCATTTGAAGAGAGGTGAGGGTCTGGCACCGAGCTCCATTTTCTCCCCAAAACTGTTTTCCCTTACTGAGTTCGCAGGTTTGCGAATGTCAGTTCTGTCCCTGGGTGGGGACAGATAGTCACAACCAATGCCTAAGCAACCACTCACATTTTATATTTTAATAAAGTCGTGGCCAAAATTATGCCAAAACCCTTAAACAAAAAATTCCTGTGTGAAGTGTGAATTCATTTGGGGGTGGCTTGGGGACCTCGAGACACAAGTTGCAAATCCAGTCACTGGTACAGTGACTGGATGATAGCAGTAGTGGCTGGTGCCCATAAGGACTACTGTCACAGAAGGCAGGCAGACCTGTGACCTTTGACTTCTACAAGCTACTGACACTAAGGAGGAGGGTGCTGGCAGGAGCCAAAATAGCCAATGGTTGCTCTTTCATACCATATCCTAAACAGAAATCCACCCAGCGAATATGATTGATCAATATTGGCTCCTGTTGCTTTCAGCCCACAAATAATATGTAATTGATTACATGTCAATCTGCACTGCATTTTCTTTGCATTGAAAGGAATGGGGTCGAATTACATAATCACAACACAATTAAGATAATTTATGTGATTAATTGCGTAAGTTTAGTTTTTCAAGTGAAAGTGCCATATAAGCAACTAATCCTTATAAGTTCCGATTTGTCTGTTTTATGAACATAGCTCTCTTTCTTCCCAGTATCACCTTTTATTGAGAAACATGAATGGCACACCTTCAGTTCCTACAAATGGCTCAGCTTCCTGATCCGCTTGTTAGATCACAGTTTTCACAGTCTGAAAGTTGCCACTGCCTTAATCTCTCCGGCAGAAATGAGTCCTAATTATAGGAAATACAATCTCTCCCTCTGAGAATTCACAAGGAATTCCAAAAGTGGAATCAATACTTCTCTTGCCACAGAACTTCAGAGGCAGCAGGGAGAATTGATATGCAAGTACTTGCTTTTAAAACACTGGGTAAGGTATCCACCAGAACAGATGGCTTTGCATCTGCAATGCTTAATGTGTCACCAGATCCAGTCTCCTGCCTGAATGAGAGGTTTTATCCTTAATATGAATGCTTTTTCCAAAGAGGCACTTTCGAAATCCCGTTTTGCCCTTGAAAGTGCATGCTTTTACATAAAGAAGTCTTAGGAAATTATCATCAATACATCCCTCCAAGCAGGTTTTGTCGTATTAATTTACAGCTTGCTCACCAGGATTACAACAGAACCTTTCATACTATGTTCATATGAACCGTAAAGCTCCTTGAAAGCTTATTGGAGGCAAGACCTTAAATGTGGGCAATTTAAGGTAAGAGCTGTTTCACAGGGGAATGGGCCTGCTATTGAACCCAATGGGTTTATGACTATATGGCGCTGTGGTCTAAACCACAGAGCCTAGGGCTTGCCAATCGTAATGTCAGCAGTCTGACGGGGTTAGCTCCCATTGATTGGTCCCAGCTCCTGCCCACCTAGCAGTTTGAAAGCATGTCAAAGTGCAAGTAGATAAATAGGTACCACTCTGGTGGGAAGGTAAATGGCGTTTCCGTGCGCTTCTCTGGTTCGCCAGAAGAGGCTTAGTCATGCTGGCCACATGACCTGGAAGCTGTCTGCGGACAAACACTGGCTCCCTCGGCCTATAGAGTGACATGAGTGCCACAACCCCAGAGTTGTCCGCGACTGGACCTAATGGACCTTTACAATCCCCAGAACATCAACCCTAAGGAAGTTGAAGGCTTCCTGTACTCTATTACTAGACTGGCCCATGCACTTAGCAAGCATTGCTAACAACTCTGTGTTACAAAGATGTCTGCAAATGTGGCATGGAGGATGGCAACATCGATCCTGCCATGTGGGAATCCCATGCAGACGACTGCAGTGCCTGGAGAAAGGCAGTCAGGTCATGCATCCATAGCAGTGACCAAAGGAGGAATGATCGCTGGGAGGAGCTCAGAAAGAAGAACCCCTATGGTGAATCTGCAGCAGTGCAACCCGAGGCCTTCATCTGCCCCAGCTGCAACAAAACATGTCCCTCCCATATCAGTCTCTACAGCCACAGCAGGCGCTGTAAGTCTCCAACAGTTTGACTTCACCCCAAAGGCACACTCCTCCGTTGTCTCCCAAAACAGATGGATGCCAGCAACCGAGGAGCATTAATAATAATAAATTTTTATTTGTATCTGAGATGATTTACTGCTCAGATAAGCCTGGCGTCCGGCCTGCTGTCGCTGCCAGGCCTCTGCATTCCAAAGTCCTGAGCAAAAGCAGAGTTCGCAGCGGTCAGAGAAAGCTGCTGTCTTCCGTGCTTCTTCAGTGTGCTTAAACAGAGTCCACACAGCATTCTAGTAACTAAAAGCAGCTTTATTTACAGCAGAAAATATCCATTGTCTATCACAGCACGCAGCATCGTGAAAACACGTCCGCTTCTCTCAAAAGCGAAAGTAGAGAGAACAAAGGGTTGAGACTCTCGGAAGTGACACAGAATCTCCCCCCACCCCACAGTAGGCAGGACGTACACTCTGAGTTGTTTAACCCTGTTCTCCTCACAGTATCCCGCCCTCCCTGGCCGAGGCCGCGCTCAGAGCGGCTAACATCATAAAAACAACACAATATGCATAAAAACAGATACATTGGGGGTCCCTTTCAATACGCAGCTCTCTGAGTCTAAGTTTACCTGGAAGAAAGCTAATCAGTCTTCATTGACCCTCTTTTGAAATATCCAGGAGTGTAGACATTTAGAGTATGTTGGGTATGTTCTAAATCACATTCTCAGTTCAGCTTCCTGGGGACTGCGATCTACTCACATGATTAAAATCTGGCAGTGATCTACCTCGGGGGGGGGGGGGTTCAGGTCAATGTTGTTGAACTTTTTTAGGGGAAAACCTCCTTTTTTTAGGGGTTTAGCTAAAAGTTTAGGGGTTTAGGTAAAAGTTGTTGAGATGTTAGGGAGGAATTGTTCGTGAATTTAGGGGCTTAGGTCTGATGAATAAATAAGAAGTTCACAAAGAGATTGCTAATGAGACAAGCAGCCTCGCTGCGATAACTCCATCTTCCGCTCTAGCAATCTAGAGGGTGGGGCAAGGGGGCAGGGCAGGATGAAGGAGCCAGTGATCTATTGTGATCTACCAAAACCTCCCTGGGATCGGCCAGTCGATCCTGATCGACCTGTTGGACATCCCAGTGGAACGGCCCCTCTCATGAACTCAGAGAATGTTCGTAATGTCTGGAATGTCCAGTATACATCCCAGAGTCCTCTGAAAGTTGCACAAGAGCCAGGCAGACAAATCAGCACTGTCATAATCTCAGGGAAGAATTTCATATTTTAAAAGACTGGATTACATTGTGTAAACATTATCTAGTGAATACATCACAGTCGTGCTATTGCTTCTTGTATTCACATGCCAATTTTGTGTTCAAGTGCAGGAGGCTCCCTGCTTAATACAGCAGTTCTGATGGAGTGTGAGAAGAATGGCAAGATGTGGAGCTAGCACTCTCTGTTGCCACAAACCCACCAATGTCCTTTCTTTCCCATAAAATCTGTACCCTGCAGCTGCCCCTCCATGGCTTTTTCCACCACCTTCCTCTGTTGTAAACAAAAATCTCTGTTCTTTTTCCCCCAAGAGCCCATATAGAGTCCTTATGTAGGTTCCCTATTGGTAGGAGAAAATAACAGAGGCCAGCCAGAGAATATTGAGAAGCAAAGCAGCTAGTAAGCCTGATCTTTATTGATCTGTTGCAACAGGGTCCTCACTCACCTCACACACAGGAGGAAGGAGGAACCCAGAACAACGGCGCGCAAGGCCTTATATAGACATTTTAAATACCCTATCCTGGAGCTCAAGACCACCTCTCCATACATCATACATACATCACAGAAGGGGTGTAACCCAAGACCACCACCCCAGATATATCATACCTACATCACAAAAAGGGCTGTTTACAGCAGAAATCTGAGTGGTTTGTTTACCTCCTGTCTGCCAGGTTACCTGTTTAATGGTCACTTGATTGGATTGCCTGGGGAGCCTGGCCAGTCTTTTGTAATGATAAATACTTAGTTCCTGAGCCAGGTTACAGCCTCACACCCTATTCATATCTTAAATGTGCCCTTAAGACAGGATTTGTGAAGGAAAATACAATGGGGAGGCTTTTCCATTTTCCTTTGACCTTGCAGAGAAAACATTTGCTCAGTTTGGGAATCAAAATGGTTTCAAGTCAGTCTTCCTGTGCTGATCTATGTACGTGCTTGGTTGGTACACTTATGAACATTTAACATATATCTAAGACCTCAAAATTCCTATCACACACCCCAAAGCAGGTTATGAAGAGAGGTTATATCATTTGAGTTTCTGAGTTACAGCAACTCCCTGAAATGCAGAATATGAGGCCTGGGCTCATATGAAACTGTTGCAAATAAGTTCCATTTTCACTAATTTCCTTGACCAGTGGAAAATACAAGAGCTGCTATCAAGAGAATCTTCTTTCCCTCTTCGACAAGTGCTTATATCATTGCAATTAACAGATGGAAATGCTCCGTTTGACCAATGGCTCATTAACAAGCATTAATTTCAGGCAGCTGTTTAGAATGGCGGAAGCTACTACACAGTTAATGGAGAGTCAAATTATTCAGATGCACCAGCACAACAGGGTGGTAACTAAAAATACAATTCCCATTGTTAAAATCACTTATAGCTCAGTCTCTGCTGCATTCAAAGGGATTTACTCCCGGGTGGCGCTGTGGTCTAAACCACTGAGCCTCTTGGACTTGCCAATCAGAAGTTCGGCAGTTCAAATCCCCTTGATGGAGTGAGCTCCCGTTGCCAAACTAGCAGTTTGAAAGCATGCCAGTGCAAGTAGATAAAAAGGTACCGCTGCGGCGGGAATGTAAACAGCGTTTCCATGCACTCTGGTTTCCGTCACAGTGTTCTGTTGCACCAAAAGTGGTATAGCCATGCTGGCCACATGACCCAGAAAGCTGTCTGTGGACAAATGCTGGCTCCCTTGGCCTGAAAGCAAGATGAGCGCTGCAATCCCATAGTTGCCTTTGACTGGACTTAACTGTCCAGGGGTCCTTTGCGTGGATAGGCGGAGTCCCCAGATCCCGAGCGGTCCCCCCCCCCCGTCATGTGGAATAACAACTCAAGACAATGTGCTATGGGATTAAATTGGCCACAACTTTATTAAATTTCAAATGTGGGTAGACCTTGGCTCAGGCATTGGGCATTCTCCCTCCCCAGTCCCCAGCCGGGGACCTAGGGAGCTTCAGGGTTATCCAGTGGGGGGGGGATGGGCCGGCTCTGGAGAACATATGTTCAAGCAGAGATAGCCGCCCCCGTTACGCCACCGCCGCAGGGGAGAGCAATGACGACCTTTCAGCGTACGGTCAAAGCCTCCCTTCAGAAACCCCTTTAACGGGGAACCCTGGTATCGCCACCGCAAAGAGGAAGATGGACTAAAGGATTCCGCCCAAGGCCTGATACCGCCAAAGTTGTGACGTTTTGCTACGGGAAAGGCGAAACCTGCCAATGCAGGGAAATTCCTTTCTGGCCCTTTAACAGCGACCTTAACGTAGCAGCGTCCGCATACCTGTGAAGAAAAGTTAACCTGCAAAAGAAGACATTAACTGAGGGTGGGTAGGGTGGGAGAAGCTCTGGAGCCAAGTGAGGATTCCCAGGTAAGATCCTCCCTCTACAATCAAGCAGTATGCAAAATGTATAAATAAATGATTAGTAGGTAATGTAAAATACTGGAGGGTAGATAACATCCTGAACACAGAATTGGTGGGAAATGCCTGCAGAATTAATTGGTTACATTTGGGATACAGAACAAAAAAAGACAAAATTTACTTTGTTTTCTTTTAAAGAAATTGGCAACCTTTTATTAAGGCTTGCAAAAATAGACATTGCCCTTTTACAAACGATATTGGTATGTTTGATGGATTATAATTCTAATTTTATTTTGGTCTCGTTTGCTCTTCCATTTGCATATATATATATATGTAAAGAGTGTATAAATGTATCACTATATATTTTATAAAGAGAGAATGGAAACTCCAGGCAACCTTAAATTATTAGTTATTTTTGAAGTTTCTCCTGCTCCTGATTCTCTGTACAAATAAATTAAAGTTTGCTCACAAAATAATTTTTCTACCGTATTGGCTTGAATATAAGCCACACCGTTAAAATTTGGCGGGGGGGAGAGAGAAAGATAATCCACAGGCACTCACACCTGTTCCATTTTACTATATGTCTGTTTCAGCAGAGATATCGTAAAAGCCCATTTTTGTCAGGTCACAAATTTAAGCCGCACTTTAACTTTCAGGGTCAGAATTGTGGGGGGGGGGGGTGAGGCTTATATTCAGGCCAATAAGGTATTTAAATCCCTTTTATCCTGCTCTTCAGCCAAAAAAAAAGGGTTCCAAAAGTGGCTTACAAACATCAGAAATAAGGCACTGCTGCTCCTGGGCTATAACTGATGGACAGAGAGGTTTAGAAGAGAGGTTCTTTTATTCTTTGCTCTCCTATAGGAGAATTAGCACAATGGTGATAGCTCCAAGCGCATTAAAACTTGGTTAGATTTTACATCTGCCCTCATCCACCTTTAAACAAACGTTCCCTATGGAAATTCCTAGGCTAGAATAAATCACAGAGAGCAAAATGCTGAGAACTTGTTGCCGTGTTGTTTTGCATGCCATGAGAGCAAAAAGCCCTGAACAGTACCCCACTTGCATTGTTGACAGGGAGCAAGATGGGGTGTTGTACCATGCGCTGGCAGCTCACGCCCACCTGCCTCTCACATACAATAAGTCCTAGAAAGAGTTTCCTACACAAACATATACATCCCCTCTCTTTCTCTTTCTCTTTCAGCTTCTGTCACAGAGGAGGGCCGGGCAATCAGCTGATTGATTATTCAGAAAGCGTTGCTTGTTCTGTTCTGAAGCTGATTCTAATTGGCTCAAGCCAGGACCTGCTGTATAAAACCACAAAACTGTGGACCCAGTAGGAGAGGGTGTGTGGGAGACATGCGGTGCAGGATTCCCAAAGAAGCAAGCTAAAGACATGAGAATGGCCCACTCTATTGCTTTATCGAAGGAAGGTGTAGACTTACAGCAAAGCAACCCCACAGTTCCCCTTGCCCCACTCACAGCACCACAGCAAAGAGATGACTTATCTGTACCCAAGCAAAATACAATTTTGAATACTCATTTTAACATCTTTAAAATATCAATGACTTCCCTTCTTCTCCTTCCATGGTTCATTTTGCATATCATAAATCCCTGCATATTTTACATAAAGTAAACCATTCAGTGTTCCATTATTACATCCATCAAAACTTATTTACACTGTTGAATTTATCTCAATGTTGCCCACGTCTTCAAGTGTACACAATTTTCCCCCATATATTCAATAAACGTTTTCCAGTCTTCTCTAAACGTATGTTCTTCTTGTTCTCTTATTCTATGTGTTAAGTCTGCAAGCTGCGCATATTCCGTCAACTTAAGTTGCCAGTCTTCTTTAGCTGGGGCCTTGCTCGTTTTCTATATTGGGGCTAACAAAACTTGGGCCGCAGTAGTGGCATACATAAATAACCTTTTTTGACACCTGGGAATTTCCGTCTGAATTATCCCCAACAAAAAGGACTCTGGTGTTTTTTCCGGGGGGGGGGGGGTACTTTTAAACAATTTTTTTTAATTCATTATGGATTATTTCCCAATACAATTTTACCCTTTTAAGAGATAACAATACTCTCAAAGCTAAGCCAATTAGCATATATCAAAGCAAGTGGATTATGGACATTACTCATAGAATCATAGAATCATAGAGTTCGAATAGACCACAAGGGCAATCGAGTCCAACCCCCTGCCAAGCAGGAAACACCATCAGAGCACTCCTGACATATGGTTGTCAAGCCTCTGCTTAAAGACCTCCAAAGAAGGAGACTCCACCACACTCCTTGGCAGCAAATTCCACTGTCAAACAGCTCTTACTGTCAGGAAGTTCTTCCTAATGTTTAGGTGGAATCTTCTTTCTTGTAGTTTGGATCCATTGCTCCGTGTCCGCTTCTCTGGAGCTGCAGAAAACAACCTTTCTCCCTCCTCTACTCATGGCTACAGCAACTACCAATTAGTTGTGGGGTTATCTTGAGTGCCAAGATGGCGCTAGCACGCCTTCCGGAATGGTTCATCGTTGATTCAACACACTGGTTCACCTATGAGACAAGGTGAGGCAACCACACCAACCACTGGGTAATGTTGATTTGGTAACCCACCTTGTTCCCAATGTAGATCTTCACTCACCTCTTCTTCCCTGGTGGTGGTGGGGGGAGGGGGGTCCATTTTGTTGTTTGCCTCAGGCAGGGTTACCAACTTGAGGAAAATATTGGGGAGGCCCAGGTAAGCCCCGCCCAAAGATAATCAATCACAAGACACACACCATTAAAATGGCAACGTCCATTAACTTTGAGGGGGTCCTGTCCCCTCAAATATTTTATGGAGGGGGCAAAGGGACCTCAGTTACTAGGAACTGGCCTCAGGCAGGGCCGTCTTTAGCATATGCTGGGGTGCAAAGATCTGCCCAGCGCTCCAAATTAACTTTTATTGAGCTTTTGGGGGAAGGGGAAAAGCCAAAGTTGTTGACCTTTTTTTTGGGGGGGGGGATAGCTCACCTGTAACAACAACGCAGTGGGGAAAAAACTAAAAAAAACTGTTTTTCTGACTCGTCAGGAATATTAGACACTACGGAGTAACAGAGCGACGGGAGAGGGGACTTTCGCTCCATTGCTTTTCACTTCCGCCGATCAAGGGGGACTGGTATACAGTAGGTTTACATTTGGTGCCCCCCAGAATTCGGTGCCCGGGTGCCCCGCACCCCTTGCACCCCGGGGTAAAGACGGCCCTGGCCTCAGGTGCCAAAATGTCATGGGCCAGCCCCGGCTCTGGCAAACTTCAGAAGAGCTGGGCTTCCCACAAATTCAGGAAAATTGAGTTTGCATAAACATCCTTAAGTATGATCTTCTGTTTAGCTTCATTTCTTCCTCTGGGATTATATCCCAGGCTTGGCTCTCTGTACTCCAGGCAGGGGTGAAACTAGGCTCTATTTCATCTGGGTCACAGCCCCAGTTTGGTAAAACAAAAAAACAAAACAACCCATACGCATTTGTGTACACACACCTTCACTTCAGGCAAAGCCACTTCCGGCGTAGAAGGAGGTGGGGTTGCGGGCTTCACCCTCCCACCATGCACGTAGGGGCTGGCTCTCAGCCTCCATGTGATTGAAGGAATCCCGATCACATCATCCCCTGGCCAGCCAATCGGCTGGCCTGTGGTGTGTGGCCTCCTCCATTTAATGCAGGGGCGGCCTGGGATCTCCCTCTTTGCCACTTCCAGCTGCTCCAGCTCCCCACCCTCCCGCCCTTTAAGGTTTTTTCGTCTTTGACCTTGCTATGGACCTCGGTTGGTCGCTGTTGAGGGGTCTGGTAGGAATTTTTCCACTTGGCAAATTGGCACCAGCCACTTGCTTTTTTGCCTTTGTTGTTGTTGTTGTTTAGTCGTTTAGTCGTGTCCGACTCTTCGTGACCCCATGGACCAGAGCACGCCAGGCACCCCTGTCTTCCACTGCCTCCCGCAGTTTGGTCAGACTCATGTTTGTAGCTTCGAGGACACTGTCCAACCATCTCGTCCTCTGTCGCCCCCTTCTCCTTGTGCCCTCCATCTTTCCCAACATCAGTGTCTTCTCCAGGGAGTCTTCTCTTCTCATGAGGTGGCCAAAGTACTGGAGCCTCAGCTTCACGATCTGTCCTTCCAGTGAGCACTCAGGGCTGATTTCCTTAAGAATGGATGCGTTTGATCTTCTTGCAGTCCATGGGACTCTCAAGAGTCTTCTCCAGCACCATAATTCAAAAGCATCAATTCTTCGGCGATCAGCTTTCTTTATGGTCCAGCTCTCACTTCCATACATCACTACTCGGAAAACCATGGCTTTAACTATACGGACCTTTGTTGGCAAGGTGACGTCTCTACTTCTCAAGATGCTGTCTAGGCCAGTTATTGCCCTTCTCCCAAGAAGCATAGGAAATCATCACAACTTCCTTGGTATTGGCGGTTAGGCATTGGTAGGGGTATTGTTATGTAGATGAAGGGGGGGAGGAAGCGCCATCACCTGCCCCGTATATTGAAGGGTAGTCCGATAAAGGATTCCGGGGGGCGCGGCCCTGTCCGAAGCCTATGGAGTTGAGGGCCTAAGGCACGCCCCCAAGCGGGCGTGTTGATGTGCATCAGCAGGACTCCCCCTACTGGTGGTTAACCCTTCCCGGACTTCAAGCAAACAGGCTGAAGCCGGATAGTCGGTTAGGACCAATGCCTAAGCCAATACCACTCATCACCTGTAACCAATAAAGTTGTGGCCATATTTAGCCCATTAACCTTAGATATCTGTGTCATGTGTCTTTATTTCCACTGGGGGGAGGCGGGAACTCGCCACGCAAAAAACCCAACCATTCTCCCCATAGCTTCAGGGCTCTGCTTCAGGGCCTGATCCTGTGTGTGTCAATGGGTGTTTCCTTTTTCACCCATTACCACAGCCCAAGGCATTCATATAGATAGACCCTGCCTGCTTTTTCAAACCTTTAAATTCTTTTTTTGATTGGCATTTGAGCTGCCTCTGGATCTCACTAGCATCTCCCTGCAATTGCATTAGCTCTGTACATTTCCGTCGCTCCAGCCTAATCCATTCCCTTCGTGTTTCCTGACTGTGTGAGGGTCTCGGCAGGAAATGAATTGAAACAGACACTTCCATTCGCATTGTTAAAAACTTTCCCCTCTCAAACCTACTGCATTTGGAGAAACAGAGACAGCAGCTATAAACGTACTCTGTCGATTATCAATATAGGTTTCTCCATTATGGCCTCTCTTAAGAAGGCAATTCCATGATACATATTTAAGTTGGTTTTCCTCGCTGCCATGGCTGCCATCCTGCATGTCAGAAAGCAAGGAACTATTACTGTGAAATTGCCTTTAGCTCTTCTGCACAGGAGGCAGCAATTGGCTAATAGTTTCTTCAGACAGCTTTGGCAGATGTGCCAGGTTCCTATGCAACTGTGCCCTGCGTGTCAGTGCAATGCCTGAGATATTCCCTTTTATTAATGTCCTGAGCTGTAATTAATCCCCAGCATCATTTGATACTGTCAGCAACACCATATGGGCTAAGCATGGTTTTCAAGGACTAGCTATTGAGCAACAGAAAAATCACAGCTAAATGCCTGAGCGCTCTGCATCAGGAGAGAGGGCAAATCAGGCCGCGCAGCGATGGAGCTTGCTTCTTTTTAAGAGAGTGTTGAAGGGAGCTTTGAAGGCCAGAACTGTTTGCTGTCCAAGGCAAAGGGCAAGGTCACCCCTCTACCATTCCACGTTCCAGACAGGAAGCTGGATCTCACTTCAGTCCTGGCTTCAGGGGAACGTGTATCAAGAGCCAGGAGAAAGAAGTGTGTCTTCAGTATATGAGAAAAACCACATGATGACAGTGCCAGATGTGTTAGTTATATGAGTGAAATTCCCTGATCTGGACCTTGGGCAGTTGGAATCAACATGCTCTCCACCATGCCCGGATTTAGGTCTGATGAGGCCCTCAGCTCCTGAAGGTAATGGGACCCTTTATATGTCCAGCTGGGGGGACGCGGGTGGCGCTGTGGGTAAAAGCCTCAGTGCCTAGGGCTTGCCGATCGAAAGGTCGGCGGTTCGAATCCCCGTGGCGGGGTGCACTCCCGCTGCTCGGTCCCAGCGCCTGCCAACCTAGCAGCTCGAAAGCACTCCCAGGTGCAAGTAGATAAATAGGGACCGCTTACTAGCGGGAAGGTAAACGGCGTTTCTGTGTGTGGCTCTGGCTCGCCAGAGCAGCGATGTCACGCTGGCCACGTGACCCGGAAGTGTCTCCGGACAGCGCTGGCCCCCGGCCTCTTGAGTGAGATGGGCGCACAACCCCAGAGTCTGTCAAGACTGGCCCGTACGGGCAGGGGTACCTTTACCTTTACCTTTTATATGTCCAGCTGTCCTTTGTCAACAACAAATTGCCGCTGTTTTTTGTGTTGAATATATGCTATATGGTAATTTATGGACCTAATAGGTATCTAAAGCCATTTGCACATAACAAACAAACCAGTCCATGTAGAATATAGACACCTATATATAGAAATGAGCAAACCAGTGATATTTTAGGGAGCAGGCGAGCAGGTGGGGCCCATTACTTACATCGTAGCAGCCTACACAACACAAAACACTGCTGCTGTATGTAGGTTTTATTTTATTTGTTTTTATTATGGAAATGTACATCCAGGGTTTTTTCCCCTTTATTTGGGGGGGGAGAGAGGGGCCCTAAGTCAGACATAGGCAAACTCGGCCCTCCAGCTGTTTTGGGACTACAATTCCCATCATCCCTGACCACTGGTCCTGTTAGTCTGGGATGATGGGAGTTGTAGTCCCCAAACACCTGGAGGGCCAAGTTTCCCTATGCCTGCCCTAAACTATAGCTTGTTTAGCTTATACGTAAATCCGTCACTGCATATATGCTACAGTGCAAGTCAAACTCAGGACGCAAGGGAGAAATGTGCTAAGAGGAAGGCACGCTTGGCAAATCCACACCGTGATCAACTTCTGCCCGCAAACCAATGTCCCCACTGTGGAAGGATGTGTGGATCCAGAATTGGCCTCCACAGTCACTTACGGACTCATTGTTAAAACCGTGTTTATGAAAGACAATCTTACTTCGCTATGAGTGATCGCCAAAGAAGAAGAAGAAGAAGAAATCTAAAACCAACATGTATGTTACCTGTAGTTTGGTGCTCAGTGGCAGAGCACATAATTTTGCCTGCAGAACATCCCAGGTTTAGTCTCTGGTCTCACCATTTCACAGGATTCTCAGGTATCGGGTGCAATCTGCTTTATCACACACACACACACACACACACGCATATGTTCAAAGAGCACTGCTAGCAGTGCTACCACCCATTCAGCACATCAAAGAATTCTCACTTAATAATTTTATTTTATTTTTAAAGAATGCTTGTATTAGAGAGAGCGCCTGTTAAAATAAAGGAGCTGTAATCTCTGGCAGTTGCTGCCATTAATATATATCATAAACAGAGCACAAGAGGCAGGTTGCTTGATTTATCATGAATTGCTGTTCTCGTATATCTTCTTTCCTGTGTTTTATTTTATTTTTTAATCAGCGAAATCACCCCATTGTGAGCACTGAGCTCAGGACCTCTACATTTGTACTGCTAAATTCTGCGTCTTGTAAAGATGACAGGTCTGTTATGAAAGATTTGTTCTTCCTTTGTAGAAAAGGAGCCTGTGCTGCAGTTTTCATCAGAATGCTCTGGAACTGCTTAGGTACGTGTAAGTGTCCTTAAAATGTGCATGTGTGCTTAAAGTTATATAGCATTTCAATAGATTTGCTGGCAGAATATCCCAGGTTTCTGGAAGCCTTCCACTGCAGCAGCTAGCACAGAATGCAGTTGCCAGACTCCTTACAGAAATAAACAGCCACAGGAGATGGTGGTGTTTCAGTGTCTACAACGGCTTCCTTCCCCAACTTGGGCTCGGTTCAAATGCTGGCTGTAACGTAAAAGTAAAGGTAAAGGTACCCCTGACTGTGAGGTCCAGTCATGGACAACTCTGGGGTTGCGCACTCATCTCGCTCTATAGGTCGAGGGAGCCGGCATTTGTCCACAGACTGTGGTTTAACCCACAACACCACCCACGCCCATGGCTGTAAAATGTTGTTGTTGTTTAGTCGTTTAGTCGTGTCCGACTCTTCGTGACCCCATGGACCAGAGCACGCCAGGCACTTCTGTCTTCCACTGCCTCCCGCAGTTTGATCAAACTCATGCTGGTAGCTTCAAGAACACCATCCAACCATCTCATCCTCCGTCGTCCCCTTCTTCTTGTGCCCTCCACCTTTCCCAACATCAGGGTCTTTTCCAAGGAGTCTTCTGTTCTCATGAGGTGGCCAAAGTATTGGAGCCTCAGCTTCACGATCTGTCCTTCCAGTGAGCACTCAGGGCTGATTTCCTTCAGAATGGAGAGGTTTGATCTTGCAGTCCATGGGACTCTCAAGAGTCTCCTCCAGCACCCTAATTCAAAAGCATCAATTCTTCTGCGATCAGCCTTCTTTATGGTCCAGCTCTCACTTCCATACATCACTACTGGGAAAACCATAGCTTTTACTATACGGACCTTTGTTGGCAAGGTGATGTCTCTACTTTTTAAGATGCTGTCTAGGTTTGTCATTGCTCTTCTCCTAAGAAGCAGGCATCTTTTAATTTAACTGTAACGTACAACCCTCTAAATCAGTGTTTCCCAATTGATGGTCCCAGGGGAGTCCATGACACCATTCACATAACAGAAACTAGCATGGAGATATCAAGATTGTCAAAAGTAGGGGATCTATGACTTGGCTTTGGGAAAACAGGGAGTCCACAGTACTTAATTTAGAGCCACTGCTTCAGGTAGCTCAACAAAGCACATCCTAGGGCTAAAGTAGACAGGATTCCAATGGGACACATTGGGGGGGGGGACTAGCGTGGGTGGCACTGTGGTTAAACCAGAGAGCCTAGGACTTGCCGATCAGAAGGTTGGCGGTTCGAATCCCCGCGATGGGGTGAGCTCCCGTTGCTCGGTCCCTGCTCCTGCCAACCTAGCAGTTCGAAAGCACATCAAAGTGCAAGTAGATAAATAGGTACCGCTCCGGCGGGAAGGTAAACGGCGTTTCCGTGTGCTGCTCTGGTTCTCCAGAAGTGGCTTAGTCATGCTGGCCACATGACCCGGAAGCTGTACGCCGGCTCCCTCGGCCATGAAAGCGAGATGAGCACCGCAACCCTAGAGTCGGTCACGACTGGACCTAATGGTCAGGGGTCCCTTTACCTTTACCCTTAGCCCCACCTTGGAGGGGATGCTGTCTTACACCGAGGCCACAGTTGTACTCGGTTTTCTTCCTTGTGCCTCAGCTTGGCTTTAAAGTAAGGCGTAGTACCACCGCCGTGCCGGAGGTGAGAATGGGCCCGTTCTTTTTCAAGCTTTTGCTCTGCAAACTGGAGAAGTGGAAGGGGTGTCCGTATCGAGAGACCAGCTGACCTTGATCAAAGGACAGCTTCATTTTACTACCCTATCATGTGTGCTACACTTCTACCTGATTAGACTCGAAAACCTTTAATCGCTAAATGAATTAATAGACCATCCTTGATTTCAAAGTCATCAGCATTCTCTAATTAATTTTAAGTACTCCACGGGTGGATATTTTTAAATCAGAAAAAAAAACCTACACACACACATCCTCCAATATCTAAGGGAACTATGGAACAATATTAGTTAAACCAAATCATGGAATGGGGAGAGAGAATGATGGGAGAGGATCTGTAGATGTTTGGAGGTCTGTCCCACACAATGTAAGGATGTGGGTGGCGCTGTGGGTTAAACCACAGAGCCTAGGACTTGCAGATCAGAAGGTCAGCAGTTCAAATCCCCATGATGGGGTGAGCTCCCATTGCTCAGTCCCTGCTCCTGCCAACCTAGCAGTTTGAAAGCACATCAAAGTGCAAGTAGATAAATAGGTACCGCTCTGGCAGGAAGGTAAACGGCATTTCCGTGCGCTGTTCTGGTTCGCCAGAAGCGGCTTAGTCATGCTGGCCACATGACCCGGAAGCTGTACGCTGGCTCCCTTGGTCAGTAAAGCGAGATGAGCGCCGCAACCCCAGAGTCGGCCACAACTGGACCTAATGGTCAGGGGTCCCTTTACCTTTACCCACACAATGAGGGGCAGTGTTGTGATGCCTACCGTTTTTGGAATTCCCCCAGTAAATAGTGTCTTTTTGGCACTGACTCAGAGTAGATTCCAATGTATAGTTAGCAGAGTAAAAACTTAAGCACGTTGCAGAATTCCCCAAAAATAGACCAGAGGCAATTATATTTCATCCAGCAGAGCTTGGAGAGCAACTGAAGGCAAATGAGCATGTTGTTGTTGTTGTTGTTTAGTCATTTAGTTGTGTCCGACTCTTTGTGACCCCATGGACCAGAGCACGCCAGGCACTCCTGTCTGCCATTGACTCCCGCAGTTTGGTCAAACTCATGTTGGTAGCTTTGAGAACACTGTCCAACCATCTCAGCCTCTGTCATCCCCTTCTTCTTGTGCCCTCCATCTTTCCTAGCATCAGGGTCTTTTCCAGGGAGTCTTCTCTTCTCATGAGGTGGCCAAAGTATTGGAGTCTCAGCTTCAGGATCTGTCCTTCCAGTGAGCACTCAGGGCTGATTTCCTTCAGAATGGATACGTTAGATCTTCTTACAGTCCATGGGACTCTCAAGACAGAGTTTTCTCCAGCACTATAATGAGCAAAATGGTTACAAATCCAATACATTCAGTACTGGCACTTTCCATAGGAAATCCAGTTGCAGCAGACTTAACTTAAACTTATAAAAACTTACAATAAGTCTAAAACCTAACACCACATACAGAAAGAAAGAGAATGAAACCCAGGCTCCTTCTAGCGTCACTATTATAGTCAACATGACCTTGACAGAAAGAGATAAGAGAACCGGTTTAAACCAGTTGTGCTCAGCTTCTCTGAAGGAATAACCCAAACATCATGAACCTTCTGCTTGTTTCTTTCACACAGAGAAGCTTCCAGAACCCTCTTGAATTAAGTAGAATAGGAAAGATCTCTACACGTCAGATCAATACTTTCTGCACTAAGAAATGCAAACTGACATATAGATGTAGATATATTAATATATTAAGTGTACATCTACAAAATGTAGGGTTGGGTCTTGTGAGAGGATTCTTACTAGCATTTGGGCAAGAGCTTGCGCAGCTCTGCTTTATGTATACTCTGTTGTGCATAAATTCTATAGCAGCTTTTCAATGCTGTTTGTGGAAGAGGTTCTGCAAGTTCTTGCACAAGCAGGAGAAATTTACTTGGCTTGGTTTCAGTTTTTCCACACAACCTGAAAGGAGATACAGTGGTACCTCGGGTTACAGACGCTTCAGGTTACAGCCTGCGCTGACCCAGAAATAGTACCTCGGGTTAAGAACTTTGCTTCAGGATGACAACAGAAATCGGGGGGCAGCGGTGCAGCGGCAGCGGGAAGCCCCAATAGCTAAAGTGGTACCTCAGGTTAAGAACAGTTTCAGGTTAAGAACGGACCTCCAGAATGAGTTAAGTTCTTAACCCGAGGTACCACTGTACTTCCTACCTGCTGAGATGCCCCATTTGCTTATGAATGAGAAAGCATAGATCATGCAGGCTCACCCATCAGAACCAGGAATGACTGCTACCTCTGTGATCTATGCTATTCCCTTACAAATTGCCCATAAAACACATGGGAAGAACAAGCTTTATTAACCACCTCAAAACTGTAAAAGCTGCTCTTGCAGGAAAGCCATGGCAGCTATCCCTTTGACATTTGGCAAGATTCCTCCTCTCAGAAGGGGCGCTCCCATGCCTGTGGATTTCATCTAATTCAGAAAAGGGTGGGGGCATTTTAAAGGAGCCTAGCACAGAAATGCCTGCATCTATCTGTAATTTGACAGGGTTTAGCTTCCACACAAACACACACACACACCATGATTCATGATATATTGCCAGGCCAAAAATTATGAAACTGATATCACGATATGGACATCAAACCAGTTTGAATATAACCATACAGTATATCTCTTACCCCTCTCTCAACCATCAGGCTGAATTCCATGGGCACTGAGCATTCTCAGCCTTCATGGGGCCGGTTTTTTTGTGGGTTCCCTTCCCCTGAGGGTGTTTTTCCCTAAAGGTTATATTTTATTTTGGTGCTTCTGCAAAATTCAGGTCTGATGAGTCCTCTCTCTTGGGCACTTTTGGCCGCTTAAGCAACAGCAGTCTGAAAACTAAATTAGAAATATAAAGGACGACTGAATGTGTCCTATATGAAAATGGTAACCATTTTACAGAGTATCGCCTATACAGTGGTACCTCAGGTTAAGAACTTAATTCATTCTGGAGGTCCGTTCTTAACATGAAACTGTTCTTAACCTGAAGCACAGAGGGAAAGCAAATGAAAGGATTACAGTGGTACCTCGGGTTAAGTACTTAATTCGTTCCGGAGGTCCGTACTTAACCTGAAACTGTTCTTAACCTGAAACACCACTTTAGCTAATGGGGCCTCCTGCTGCTGCCGCACCACCACCGAACAATTTCTGTTCTCATCCTGAAGCAAAGTTCTAAACCCGAGGTACTATTTCTGGGTTAGCGGAGTCTGTAACCTGAAGCATCTGTAACCTGAAGCGTTTGTAACCCGAGGTACCATTGTATGTCCCAGGCAGTACCTGTTCTTCTTTACAGCTATCATTTGCATAGTCTTATCAGTCAATATGGTGCTTCACAGAAGAACGAGAAATCCTTTCAACCCGATTGCAGTCTAAGGCTTAAAATGCAACAAGGCCATTTGCCTATGTTCTATTTCAAGTGACGCTTGCACATTATTGTACATACCAGAGGAGATGGGGATGACTTCATCAGATCAACATGAGCTATTCAGCCTTCCTGCCCCTGAACTCCTATTAATGAAGCTGTCATCTGCGCATGCGTTGTCATTTAAGCATGTGCAACGGCTGTCTTCAGAAATACACACCTCTGCTTAACTGTGAAGCGAACATGGCTTAGATCTCCCTTTCCAATTGGCGTTGGTTCGAGGGGAAACGCGCAAAGCAGACGAATTTCTCAAGAAACTACAGGACATCTCTGCATCCTGGGTAATGTTTGTGTGTACAAGGAATGCCCTGAGGGCAGAGTAAATGGCAATGTGTACACAGCCTAAATTTCCAAGGGTGGCGGGTGGGGGGAGGATGGTAAAGAGCAGGGGTCAGCAAACTTTTCCAGCCGGGGGCCAGTCCACTGCCCTCAGACTATGTGGTGAGCTGGACTATATTGGGAGGGGGGGGCAAATGAATGAATTCCTATGCCCCACAAATAACCCAGAGATGCATTTTAAATAAAAGGACACATTCTGCTCATGTAAAAACACAAATTCCCGGACCGTCTGTGGGCCGGATTTGGAAGGCGATTGGGCCGCATCCTGCCCCCAGCCCTTACTTTGCCTACCCATGGTAAAGAGTGAAATAACATTGGGTTTCATGGACTTGTTGAGGAAGAATGAGAGAGGGTTGGTGAAATATACTCGGAGTCGAGAGTGGATTTCATGCTCTTTATTCAGCTTATACTGTTGAGGAGGAAGTTCCCCCAGAATGTCTGCTCTATATGCACTGTTTACACAATGGGCCCCACGTGATTGGCTAATTCCGGGATTCACCTGTAGGCCAATCAGGATGCGGATTCACTTCCACCTGGAGCTGCATTGGGTGGCTCCTATGGACCAATCAGACTGCTGCATTCTGAATCCTATTGTTCTAGGACCAATCAGACTGCTGCATTCTGAATCCTATTGTTCTAGGACCAATCAGACTGCTGCCTTTTGGATCCTACTCAACTCAGTACATAACAGTTGGCCATTCCAGGCATAAAGGGCCGCAAAGGAGACTGAGCGGGTTTGTTTAAGACAGCATGAGACCTGGGTGGATTAGGGTGGTGGAGCCGAAATTAAAGACAAAGATCAATAAATGTAGAATCAATAAAAGCAAATGAAATCAATCAAGATCTGGCAGCCTCTTCAAATGTTCGTTTGTGAAAATAAGGCCACTGTATCTGAAGGAATGAACAGCTGCACGCAAGACTAGAAGCTGACTGCTCTCTTAAACATGTATAGTGTATCCTCACTTGTTTCTGCTAACCTAAAAAAAACCCCAAAAACCCTGCCTTTAATATGCATAGAATATGCAGACTTATTTGTGGCCCACAATCCACTGCAGCAGGTTGTGAAAATGAGGGAGGACACTTCATTTTACTTCAGCTGATTCTGAATGAGATGAATATATATATATATATATATATATATATATATATATATATATATATTCATTCTACAAAAACGGAAAAGGGAGAATAGGCAATTTAATTCCACTTCACTGGATTGTGAGCACCACTTCTCTGAGAAAGAACTCCCCCCCCCTCCCCATGCTGAGGTGGAAATTGAACACCTGAATTAAAATATGTAGGGGGGAAAGGGGGAAAAAGGAAAAGGACACTACCATTCCGCGAGCAAGTGGGAAACTTGTTCTCTGACATTGTACTGACATCTAGCGGTTGTCTGACGATATGTTTCAAAAAGTTGAATTGCATTTCACATAAGGTAAAGGTAAAGGTACCCCTGCCCATACGGGCCAGTCTTGACAGACTCTAGGGTTGTGCCCATCTCTAGGGTTGTGCCCATCTCACTCTATAGGCCGCAGACACTTCCGGGTCACGTGGCCAGCGTGACGAAGCTGCTCTGGTGAGCCAGAGCCGCACACGGAAATGCCGTTTACCTTCCCGCTAGTAAGCGGTCCCTATTTATCTACTTGCACCCGGGGGTGCTTTCGAACTGCTAAGTTGGCAGGCGCTGTGACCGAGCAGCGGGAGCGCACCCCGCCGCGGGGATTCGAACCGCCGACCTTTCGATCGGCAAGTCCTAGGCGCTGAGGCTTTAACCCACAGCGCCACCCGCGTCCCTGTTTCAAAAAGTTGAATTGCATTTCACATACAGTAAGGTAATTTCCAGATAATCTTTCCTGAAAGGAAGCTGTGACAGTTTATATTTCAACAAGGCCAAGAGTCTTGTGGCATCTTAAAGACTATTATTTATTCATTCATATACTGTTTAATTGCCAAGGTCGCTTTATAAGCGGTTTACAAGTATAAAACCAATTACAAAATGTGCATATAATACAACACACACACACACACAAAACCAATTTAAGTGAAACACGGGGGGGGGGTGGAGGACACCCACCCACAATTTAAATGAGCAATAAATCAAGTCTATTAAAACATCCCAACAATTCAAAGAGTTAAAAGAGAAATTAAAACAAAGTCAGGGGATCAGGGGAATAATCTGATGGCCATCTGCCATGGATGCTTTAGTTGAGATTCCTCCATCGCAGTGGGTCGGACTAGATGTCCCTCAGGGTCCCTTCGAACTGTACAATTCTATGATTCTATGTCTGAGCAAGTGCCCATTTTAAAGAGCTGACAGAACACCAATGGAGCCTCTTGCAAGGAGATTGTCCCCTAAGCTACACCACCCAAAAGTGTTAATTCCTGTCATATATCAATAATGCTGAATATAATTTCTGGAAATGTTTGCCCTCCAAAACAGGAATCTGCAACAACCGCTGTGTGTGCAACCACAATTTTAAGTGTGTTTCGTTTGTGAATGCTGGGTAATAGGAGATTTTACAAAACTTTGGAGGTGAGTTTAAGTCAAAAGTTTAGGTGTGCACACTTTACAGTTGTTGTTGTTGTTGTTGTTTAGTCGTTTAGTCGTGTCCGACTCTTTGTGACCCCATGGACCAGAGCACGCCAGGCACTCCTGTCTTCCACTGCCTCCTGCAGTTTGGTCAAAGTCATGTTCGTAGCTTCGAGAACACTGTCCAACCATCTCATCCTCTGTCGTCCCCTTCTCCTTGTGCCCCCCATCTTTCCCAACATCAGGGTCTTTTCCAGGGAGTCTTCTCTTCTCATGAGGTGGCCAAAGTCTTGGAGCCTCAGCTTCGAGATCTGTCCTTCCAGTGAGCACTCAGGGCTGATTTCCTTAAGAATGGATACGTTTGATCTTCTTGCAGTCCATGGGACTCTCAAGAGTCTCCTCCAGCACCATAATTCAAAAGCATCAATGCTTCAGCCACCAACCTTCTTTATGGTCCAGCTCTCACTTCCATACACCACTACTGGGAAAACTATAGCTTTAACTATACGGACCTTTGTCGGCAAGGTGATGTCTCTGCTTTTTAAGATGCTGTCTAAGTTTGTCATTGCTTTTCTCCCAAGAAGCAGGCGTCTTTTAATTTCGTGACTGCTGTCACCATCTGCAGTTATCATGGAGCCCAAGAAAGTAAAATTTCTCACTGCCTCCATTTCTTCCCCTTCTATTTGCCAGGAGGTGATGGGATCAGTGGCCATGATTTTAGTTTTTTTTAGGGTTCAATTTTATTCCCTATGCCAGGAACGTCCAACTCTCTAGAGACTGCGATCTACTCCAAGTTTAATAAAACTGGCAGTGATCTACCCATAGCCATTGCCCATAGTTGTGGAGCTTTTTTTAGGGGGGAGCAATCAAAGTTTTTGAGGGCTTTTTAGGGGGGAATCAAAGTTGAAAGTTGTTGAGGTTTTTTTTGCAATGTAACAACCTTTATTAATAGTCTTACAATACATTACATATATATATATAGTACATCTCGTGGAGTAAATTGAGATTTCAATCATACACACACACACACACACAAAACATATACTTGTCTTTCCTTTTCTTACACAGTTATAAACCATAAGCTTCAGCTATTTTTATGCTACTTTTTATGTGGTTATTAACAAAGATTATTAACAAAATATATCATAAAAACTTTGGACTTCTTGTCAATTCCCGTTGTGTGCTTTTATTCTGATAGTGAATGTACCTACCATTATTAATCTATTCTCTATATATTCCCCAATACATTCTTACAACATATTGTACCGTTAATCTTATTTCTCCTATATTTCTTTATCCAAGGTCATTCCAATGCTGCCCTAGACGAAAAATCATTGGTATGTTTTTGTACATATCTCTTGTATACAAATACAGTGGTACCTCGGGTTTAGAACTTAATTCGTTCTGGAGGTCCGTTCTTAACCTGAAACTGTTCATAAGCTGAGGTACCACTTTAGCTAATGGGGCCTCCCGCTGCCGCCATGCGATTTCTGTTCTCAGCCTGAAGCAAAGTTCTTAACCCGAGGTACTATTTCTGGGTTAGCAGAGTCTGTAACCTGAAGCGTATGTAACCCGAGGTACCACTGCACAAGAAATACAAGATGTTGAGTTTTTTTTACGAGGAGAAATCATAGTTGTTTTGCTTCTAAAACATTATGGGGGGGGGGAATTGCTTCACTCTGATTGCCCAGCACTCTACTGGCCTCCCTCCTTCCATCAATCAGCGGCCTACGCACGGAATACAACCTCTCAAAGCTGCGCCAATTGGAGGGGGAGGGGCACATAGCCGTCACTATAGTTCAATTGGGCGAGCGCTTCTTTAAATCCCGTGGCGAGGGGAAATAGCAACGGGGCCAAGGCGCATAGCGATCAATCAGGATTACGCGATCGATGAGGATTGACCAGGAACGCCCAGCGACTGAACGGTAGATCGCGATCGACTGGTTGGACATGCCTGCTCTATGCTATTTAGCATCTACATGAAACCGCTGAGTGGAGTTATTCGAAATTTTGGAGTACATTTTCAGCTCTGGGCTGGTGACACACAGTTGAAGACTGTTGAGGAAGCAGGTGGATGTGCTGGACCGTTTTCTTGTCTCAGTAATGGGCTGGATGAGAGCCCACAAACTGAAGCTCAATCCAGATAAGACACAGGCACAGTGAGTGGGTGATTCCCTAGACCAGGTGGATGGGAGGTTGCCTGCAGCTCCCTCACACGCTGGAGCCAAGTTCCCTATGGGAGCCTGTTGTGGGGGTGGCAGGTCGCGCCCCCTCCAGAAAATGTGCCTGGGGCAACAGCACCCCCAGCACCACCACACATGCACTATGCCGCTGCTAGGGGCTAACCCTACCCCACCCTGATTTCATTCAAATCCAGAATTGTGTAGTGATAATAGGCTAAGATATAGAGTAAAGATAAATGAAAGCGGGTAAGGATTTGCTGAAATGATTTTGTAAATGGGAATACAAAAAGGGGAGGTGTGAGGAGGTCAAGGAAATAAGTAAATGAGCCTAAAGATATTGAAAAATGGATTTATTTTTTTAATTTTTTCTTTCTAGTTATTTGTTTTTTGCATTTTGTATCTTTTTTCTTCTTTTTTTCTATGTGTGTTTTTTAGTTTGTTAATCTTTGTTTTAATTTTCTCTATTCTGTAAACCTATGTTTTTTGTAAAACCTTAATAAATATTTCTTTAAAAAATAATAATCCAGAATTGTGGTGAGGCACCACAGATCCTCCAGGGGGAGCTGTGCGATGACAACCTTGCATTTTTATTTATATAGGAAGATACATTTTCCTTGTTTAGAAATATATAAGCCCAGGAAAACCAGTTCGACTTCTGCAAGGCAGATTCCAAAAGAGATCCTGTCCAACACGAAGAGATCCCAGGCACGGTCCCACTCTCTCACTTCCTATCTCTTACTTATCTGCTCTCTTCACTCAAACATGCAAGAGAAATCTCTGTGTCAAGAAACCAGTTCTTAAAAATTAGCTCATCCTATGGGGGGGGGGGCGGGAAGGCATCCGGTGACCATCAAGAACTATTAACAAGCAATTTCCCTAGCAAAAGGAATGTCTGAACATGGCTCGGTAATGTATTGCTACAAATGCTAGCCTTTGTCAGGCAAAATAATGTTAATCGCCAGTTGATGGCTTCTTAATTGAGCTAGGGACTAGAAAATAGTTCAGAATTTCTCCAGAATGTTCTTAATGGGGAAATCTGTCAGAGGCCAGAGAAACAGAATCATTCCCTGCCCCCTCTCTAGCTGAGGTGGATCCCTGGGGCAGAAGGGGGGGGCACTGAGAGGGAGAAGCTGCAAGCAGCAAGAATACTTATTGCAAAATATTGGAAGACACAAGATTTACCCACTCTGGAAGAATGGCAGATGAGGGTGATGGATTACATGGAATTGGCAGAAATGACTGGCAGGATCCGAGACCAGGGAGAAGAGTCAGTGGAAGAAGACTGGAAGAAATTTAAAGACTATCTACAGAGATATTGTAAAATTAATGAATGTTAGAATGATGTTGGATTGAAATTAAGTGGTTTCTAGCTGTAATAGTATAAAAGAATATGAAAAAATGGTTTTTTATAAGTAAAAATTCAAGGTAATAATAATTTAAGATTAAAGATCAGGGTAAAATAAAGAGGGAAAGAAAGTGCTGAACTAATAAATAGAACTGGAATACAAAAAAGGGAGGTATGAGGAGGTCCAGGAAACAAGTAAATGAAAAATAAGTGATGAAAAGATTGACTGTTTTTAACTGTTTTTATTTGTATTTTTTCTTTTTTCTTTTTCTATTTTGTAATATTGTAAAAACCCTAATAAAAAATTTATTAAAAAAAAGAGAGAGAGAGGGAGAAGCTGCAGAGAAATTCAGAATGAACAGGGAGGGAAGGGGAGTGGCCAGGGGTGAACGAAGGCATTGTGACATAGCAAACCGCTATGTACAGCGCATATGCGGCGTTGCTACGTATGGCGCATGCATCATACGTAGCAACGTCGCACATGCGCCCTACGTAGCAAAAGCTGAGACTTGCGCTGAGAGCCAGAGCAAGCGGCGCCCCCTTCCGCCGGGAGACCCTCGCCCGCCCGCCGGCTTCCTCTTGGAGGGTTTTGGGGAAGGCAGGGCACGGCGAGGCCCCTCGGAGCTCTCCTCCCTTCCAGTCGGCAGAAGCAGCCGCCGCCTGTGGCTGGGCTGGGGGGATGGCAGCGGTGGCGGGGTGCGGAGGCTGCCCGTGCCCGGCCAGGCGTTGGTGGTGGCATCAGCGCTGCTGCAGCGGCTGCTCCTCCTGCGAGCAGTGAGTAGAGCGCAGCCACAGCGGCGGCGGCGGGGGGCGCACGCTAGGGTGCAAGGCTGGCGGTGGCGGCGGGGAGCCCGGCGGAGGAAGGAACTTGTCCCTTCCCTCTGGACTCGCGCCCCCCCCCCGATGTTGCGCCCGGTGCAGCCGGCACCCCTGGCACCCCCCACGCTACGCCACTGGGAAAGACACCTGCTTTTTAGAACAGACAGGAGAACCGGCAGCTCACTTCCCCCAATTTCCTAGGAAGCAGCAGAGGGAAGATTATGTGCCTCTAATAGGATGACTTGACAGAGCTGGATGTATAAAACATTGCTCCAAAAGTCGGGTTTCTCCCCCCTCTCTGCCCAGTGGGCAGTGGGGGCAACAGCCCAAGGGGTTCCAGACTCTCCCCTTTGGAGAACTGAGACATGGCGGAGACTGTCATGGCTTTAAGAAAGAGGAGAGTCATTTGCAGAGGGACTTGTCCTTCACAGCAGGGCAGCCAGCCTTCCCAAGTTGGATTCCAGATTCCCCTCCTCTTCCTCCTCCTCCCCTAACAACTTGCTCATAGCCTCTCTTTTCCTGCCACCTAAGCACCCACTAGGGACACGGGTGGTGCTGTGGGTTAAACCACAGAGCCTAGGACTTGCCGATCAGAAGGTCGACGGTTCGAATCCTTGTGACGGGGTGAGCTCCCGTTGCTGGTAAACAGCGTTTCCATGCGCTGCTCTGGTTCACCAGAAGTGGCTTAGTCATGCTGGCCACATGACCCGGAAGCTGTATGCCGGCTCCGTCAGCCAATAAAGTGAGATGAGCACTGCAACCGCAGAGTCGGTCATGACTGGACCTAATGGTCAGAGGTCCCTTTACCTTTAAGCACCCACTTATCCCGGCCCCCTTCCAGATCCCCCGTCTCTGTTCACACCGCAGGACAAAGGAGAAGGACTTCTCTTGCATTTCCAGTTAGTTCCTCAGGGGCCTTGTATTGCGTGTTCAGACCCAGAAACTTCCCCCCCTAAATAAATTCACACTTGACTCAACTTTTGGTTTGGTTTCTGGCAGAATTTAGGCCACAACTTTATTGATTACAGAAAGTGACTGGTCCCAGGGTTTAGTGGGTATCCCCCCTAAATCTATATTTTTAAAAAAAGGTGTAATAGGATAATTGAGGTGAAGCCATTAGAATTCCCAAGGGAACGTCAAGCAGGGAGGGAGGGGGGAAGAGAGAGAGTGGAATTCTGGGGGAGAGAGAAGATTGGAGGAGACTTGAAAAGGGAGTTTGAATGTTGAGAGGAGGCAGTTGAGAGTCAGTTGAGAGCGGTGGGTTCTCGAAGGGGGCACTTGGTGGGGGACCTGAAGCTGGGCAGGTCAGCTATTCAGCTTAGGATCAATAGTCCAGTTGCCATTGCCCGGGGCATGTGGCTGTTCCCCGACAAGAGAAGAGAGGCTCTGTCAGTTCCCCAGGAACAGAATAACCTCAATTTAGGAGCTAAGGCTTGGCTTGTACTGCTCAGGCCCAGATGCCTCACACCACCCTCTCCAGTTACCTGGAAAGCTGCTTTATGGACCTGGGCTACACCTGATTATCGTCTTCCCAAGCAACTTAAAAATGTAATGCTGGTGGTCAGTGAAAGAGGTTTAAAGACTTCTCAAGGCAAATCTAAAAGAAACGTAGTAGAAACAATTGGGAAAAGCTGGCTTGCGAGCGCTCAAATTGGAGAACAGCCTTTACCGAAGGTGTCATGGACTTTGAAGACGCTCGAACTCAGGAAGAAAGAGAGAAACGAGTTAAGAGGAAGGCATGTTCAGCAAATCCTCACCATGAATGACTCACGCCAGGAAACCGCCAGGAAACTGCAAGGACATGTGGACCCAGAATTGGCCTCCACAGTCCATTATGGACTCACTGTTAAGATTGTGTTCATGGAAGACAATCTTACTTGGCTACGTGTGAGGCCCCTGCCCTGACATTGCTCCCCAAAAAAGCTTGGCCCACCCACTTCCAGACAAGACCATCTCCTTTCTGCTCTCATGCAGGAAGGTTCTTCTCCCATTCTCTGTTGACACTCAACTTGGAGGGTGTTCTCCCAGCCCTTCCTCTTTCCCGTTCTTTTTATGGGAGGAAACTTTGGCAGCAGCCACAGCGGTGCAGACAGGAGATCCTGGAAGAAAGAAGGGATCTTTGAAGCAGGAGAGAAATTGACGCTAAGGGCTGCTTTGAGGGAAGAATCACTGGACGTGTGAATGGGCTGTCACAGGCCATGAGAGGCACCAAAAGAGCATCTCTGACTGCATGGCTTAAAAAGAGGATGAGGCGACTGAATGGAGGAGAGGGTGGTCAAAGGCTACTAGTCGTGATGGAAATACTTCAGGATAGCCATTGCAGGGGCATTTCCTCCTACCTGATCTTATAAGGGCTCCCCATTTGTCCTCCTCCGTACGGGCGTCTGGGCTCCGTCCCAGCCGGCCTAGCACAGCAGCCAAAATCTCCTCCCTCTGTGAAATAACTCTAGATGCGGTTTTAATGGGAGGAAACTTTGGCTGCTGCTTCTGCGCCAAACAGGGCCGGGAAGGAGCCATGCCCGTACGGAGAAGGGCCACTTCTTCTTTTGTCTGAAGGAAGGAATGACCGGGGGAGGGGGGGAATTCTGGGATTGATCTCCACAGAAGCATTCCCCACCAGAGCCAGATTACCCAATGGTGGTAGGATATATGTGGGAAATGGATTCCCCATGGAATTAACATACCACGATTTCCAGTGATATTTCTTTCTGCTGCGGCCTTCCTTTCTGAGAACCTGTGATACAGAAAGGAAAATAAAAGCAGAGGAAGTAACCAACCAGTAATTCACAACAGAAAATATCATCGGGGACCACAGCTGAGGACCTGCCAAGCTATCAACATCTGTGGACAAGGCAAGCCAGGGAGCCAAACCGGGCCGGGAAGGAGCCATGCCCGTACGGAGAAGGGGCAGTGACGAAGCGTTGCGAGGGTTGACAGCCATTAACCGCCGGGATGTTGTGTGGTTCTTCATCCTGGGAGCTGGAGCTGGAGCCTCATCCCTGGAGGCGTGGCCCAGTTTTATTTGGGGGGGGCCTTCAGCAGCAGCCACAGTGGTGCACAAGCGAGATCCTGCAAGAAAGAAGGAATCTTTGAGGCAGGGAAGAACGGAATGCCACGCGCTGCTTCGAGGGAAGACTCCCTGAACATGTGAATGGTCTGTCACAGACCGAACTCCAGGGACGGTGCTTCAAAAAGCTGTTGCAGGAAGTCCCAGGTGCGCAGAGGGCTCTTGGGCTCGAATCCTGTTTGTGGCCAGCGACATACAGAAGGGGGGGTATGGGGGTGGTCCGCCCAGGGTGCCATCCTGAACGGGGGTGACATTTCGGCACCCCTTCCCCGACCGCAACCCCCAAACCGGGAAATTGCGAGCTGCAAAGCATAGACCAGATAAAGCAATAAAATCATGCCTAGCCAGGGCACCACTCAAGAGAATCACACTTAGGCAGGGTTCTATGTGGAAAGACAGTCCTTTAGGTTGCTCGTGGCTGAAGGACATGCCCTTTGCACAGGCTCAGAGGGCCCCTGGTGAGTTTTGGGTTTCCAAGCATAAAGACCCCCCACAAAAAGGTGGAGGAGACCTGGGCAGAGTGTCTTGCCCTCTGCACCCCAAGGCAGCTTGGATGCAGGAAAAGTCACGTGCCACGCCCCCCCTCTATCCAGGTGCCAAAGCCCCTACCTCCGCCACTGTTTGTGACTTTCCCACTGGGTGGCCCCTGGGAGAAGAGGAGGATGGACCAGGGAGGCCCTTGGCCTGATCCTGCAGGCCCTCCTTGTGTGTTTCCTAAGGCCTCCCTCCTTCCCCCTGTACCATTACCTCAGGGACGAGAGGCCGTCGTCTGGGCTCCAGTCCCTCCCGAAATGCGGCGGTTCCACGGCTGAACTTCTCCCTCGCTGCAAAACAAACGGAGACATCAGCAGGTGCCTGGCTCCCAGGCATGCTATCCCCAGTCTGGGGCGGGGGGGCGGGGACCTGGGAAGGGGGCATTTCCTCCTACCTGATCTTATTAGCTGCCCCAACCTGTCCTCCTCCGTACGGGCGTCTTGGCTTTGTCCCAATCGGCCTAGCACAGAAGCAACAGCCAAAGTCTCCTCCCTCTCAGAAATCACTCGAGAAGCTGTTTTAATGGGAGGAAACTTTGGCGGCTGCTTCTGCGCCAAACTGGGCCGGGATGGAGCCATGCCCGTATGGAGAAGGGGCAGTGGGGACGCGCCACGAAGGACGTCAGCTGGGAACCGCCGGGATGTTGTTCGGTTCTTCATCCTGAGAGCTGGAGCTGGAGCCTCATCCCTGGAGGCGTGGCCCTGTGGAGGAAGAGGGACATCACATGAGTATGGAAGCCACAGGTGGGGAGAGTGTTTCTAGGACTCCTAAAACATGTTTCACAAGGATCCCTTCATTCCCTCTGCCCTCGTACCTGATGTTCGCCACATCTCTCCAGGGATTTGGCCAGAACAAAATACGTGTTGGGGAAAGGCTCCCACACTGTAAAGAAAAAAGAAACATGAGCAGGCGCCTGGCTCCCTGCCATGCTAGCCCCAGTCTGGGGCATAAGGGTGGGGGACAAGGGAAGGAAGCATTCCTATAATATGGGGCACTCGGTTGGCATCTCCACTTACCTGAGCTGGGAGCCTTTCCCCCTTTGTTCTGGCCGGCCTCTCACCTAAGGAAGAAACAAGCTCAGTTAGTTTGATTGGCTGGAGGAGTTCCGGATAAATATATAGGTATATCTATTTCATTCTAAGGTTCATTATGATAACTGAGACCACCAGTTGAGCTTGGCTAGAACCTCAGGAAGGACATTTGCATGGGATGCAGAAATTAGAGAATAAGATGGGCTAAGACGGCAAGGAGAGCCACTTCTTCCCCTGGTCCAGTTCCACACACCATGTCTGCTTCTGACTGAAGGAAGGAATGACCGGGGGGGGGGGGGATTCTGGGATTGATTTCTACAGAAGCATTCCCCACTGGAGCCAGATTATTCAATGGACAGAGCAGGCGCCTGGCTCCCAGCCACGCTAGCCCCCGTCTGGGGCAGGAGGGTGGGGGACCTGGGAAGGGGCATTTCTTCCTACTTGATCTTATCAGGGCTCCCCACTACTCCACCATACAGGCGTCCGACCAGCCTAGCACAGAAGCAGCAGCCAAAGTCTCCTGCCTCTCAGAAATCACCTGAGAAGCTGTTTTAATGGGAGGAAACTTTGGCTGCTGCTTCTGCGACAAACAGGGCCAGGAAGGAGCCATGCCCACACGGAGAAGGGGCAGTGGGGAAGCGTCGCGAGGGACGTCAGCCGGGAACCCCTGGGATGTTCTCTTGCCCTTCATCCCGGGAGCTGGAGCTGGAGCCTCATCCCTGGAGCCTGGCCCTGTGGAGGAAGCAGGACACAGTGTGTGAGCCAAAGCCCGCTGGAGACCTTTCCCTTGAAACCATAGGCTGTGTACCCACCATACCTTTGGGGCTCATCCCCACTTCCCCTTGGGTCGTGTGCCCAGCAATCTCAGGTGTGTTAACAGATTTGCTCTTTGCTAGACGGGCCAGCCTGGTTTGCAAAAGTCAGCCCAGGAATTCCTTGTCTGGCACAGTTGTGCAGCCTGTACTTTCATTGATATCCCAATTTATCAAAATTCTATCTTTTGTGTATTTCTGGGGTTTGGGAGGGGGTCTCCGGCAACTGTATAGCACTATTTTGCCTGCACAGTTTTTAATGCCACTATTGATGTGAACCGATGCATGATTATAAAGTAAATAAAGCTTATTTTTAAAGTTCCCATGTTGTTGATGCCTGATTCTTTCTTAAGTGGGGCAAAGGGAGGGAAGGCTGGACTTGTTCAAAAGAAGGTTTTGCAGCCTGATTCCTATCCTTTTAAGTTTGCTGTCAATGATGGAATTTTAATGTTTTTAAAGAACCAGGTGGCAACCCTTCTTCAGGTATACAGGACCCACACTGTGAATGGTGCTCACAAACGTACTGGGAGCCACCATAGATCCTTTAGGACTGGCGTTCTCTGGTCCTGCCAGCTGCTCCCAGTCCCCAATCTAGCTGTCGCTACATCTGCTAGCTCCTCTCAGAGATGCCTGAGCCAATCTGATCTGAGGGGAATCCCTTCCTGTCCTCCAATATGTGGGATAACCTGTTGGGTCATCTGTTAGAGCTTGAGCAGGACCAAACCCCATCTCCCAGGCGTCCCCCTTGAAGGCAAGGCACAATCCTGGGACCCTCAGCACCCAATGGTTCTCCATTTCCAAGGCACGGGGTCCCTCCCCAACTCAAGAACGGGGCATCTGAGCTCCTCCTACCTTCCTGGTTCCTCCTCATGACTGAGTTCCTAGGACTCCACGGATCTCTGCTAATGGGAGCTGTTCCCAGAGCCCCTAACAAACTACAGTTCCCAGGATCAGGGGGGGGGGGGGAGACATCTGCTTTTTAGAACAGGCGCTTCAGGTTACAGACTCCACTAACCCAGAAATAGTACCTCGGGTTAAGAATTTTGCTTCAGGATGAGAACAGATATTGCGCGGTGGCTGTGCGGTAGCAGTGGGAGGCCCCATTAGCTAAAGTGGTACCTCAGGTTAAGAACAGTTTCAGGTTAAGAATGGACCTCCAGAACGAATTAAGTCCTTAACCCAAGGTTAAGTCCTTAACCGCACGGTGGCTGTGCGGTAGCAGTGGGAGGCCCCATTAGCTAAAGTGGTACCTCAGGTTAAGAACAGTTTCAGGTTAAGAATGGACCTCCAGAACGAATTAAGTCCTTAACCCAAGGTACCACTGTACTACTACTAGTAGTAGTAGTAGTAGTTATTTGTACCCCGCCCATCTTCCTGGGTTGCCCCAGCCACTCTGAGGTAGATGGAGCAATCTAAGGTCTAAACCCCCTTCCTGTGTTTCTGTTTGGGAGGGGCTACAGCTCAGTGGCAGAGCATCTTCTGGGCACCCAGAAGGGCCTTGACTCAACTCCCTGCTTGGCTTCAGGTGTGGGGATGAGAAGGCCCAGCTTGCAGGTTTGATTCCCATCTGGCACAGCTGCATCTTCATGCATGGCAAGGGGTTGGACTAGATGACCCTCAAGGTCCCTTCCTGCTCTGTGATTCTTTGAGTCTAAGGATGCAAGAAGCATTGTCACTCCCGCTGTGCGAACCCAACACAGGCGCACAGAGAGACAGATTGAAGTTCGGCCATGGAGTGTTCAGTCACCAGAGGTGAATATGCAGGAAAGCGCCTGGCTCTTTGCCTGGCAGAAGACCTCACCCACTGGGCTGCATAGACAGCTGCCTCAGGAGCCAGGTCCCAGGTACCGGGAGCTCCAGACTGCCTTCCTCTGGCCTGGCTGGCAGCAGCTCACCTGGGGATCAGAGTTTCCCAAGCCTCACCTGGAGATGCTGAGGACTGACCCTGTGGCCTAAAAGGGTCCCTGGGTGGGTCCATCCTTGGTCTATCTAGGCCAGGCTGGGAGCAACTGCTACCTGCCACCCTTTGGACAACCATGGCCAGGCAGTTGACAGCTGGGATGAGGCACCCAAGGCCCACCATCCGATTCCATGCATCCCAGAGATGACACAGAGAGAGGCATGGACTGTCTCTTGTGGGGAGGGGACTCTGCAAACTTGCAGGGCAGGAAACACGGCTCACTTTGCCTTGACCCACGATCAGCTGCAGCTACAAATATACCATATTTTCTCCTGGGGATTAGAAATTTGTCTTTTTAATTTTTTATTTAAGGAATGCAATATTAGACCAAGGCAGACTGTTTCAAAATCCTAATGTGCCTGCTAGGTGGTGGTGCTTCAAAAACATCCCAAAGTGCTTTACCCAAAGCTCCAAATTTACCATATTTTCCCATTGGGACTAGAAATTTTTCTTTTCAAACCTTTCCTTCCTCTTACCTGTTCTTTTCTCAAGGGAGGCTTGGGCAGCAGCAGTTTTCTCAATATTCTTTTACGTCAGATTCCTCCACTGGAAACAAAAACAAAAACCACCTTGCGGTTTTATCCTACTGCATTTGTAGTATTGCCATAATGTCAAGGGTGTGAATGGACTTAGGGGGAAGCCTCTTAACAACTACACACACCCACACACACCCCTCTCTGATCTGACAAGCTCTATTGTGAAGGCGGCGGTTCCTACGTTTCGGGGAAACTGCAGCCATTGGGGAGAGGCATGCCTTAGGCTGCCACCTCATAGGGAACATAACAACTATGGTCCTCCTTTAAAAAGTGGCTCCTTGGTGGAGCATCTCCTTTGGAGACAGAAGGGCCCAGATTCCATCCGGATAAGGCTGGGAGATGCTGGGCCTGAAATCCTGCAGAGCCCTGCCGGCGTAGACCATACACCGAACAAGGCGTGGACCCACGGTCAGTATAATAAGGCAGTTTCCCCTACCAGCCTGCTGGCAAAATGCCACTTTGTCTGCATCTCTTGCCGCTGGTGTGGGTGAACGAGGCACCTCCCGATGGGCTGGATTTGGTTCTGGCGCCTCCAACCACCGACCCAGAAGATAAAAAGCTTTTTTACCCCCTTACAAGGAAGTATAGGAGGCCTAGAGGGGCCAATAGTGCACATTTGATTGACCAGTCCTGTTACTCCTCTTTTTCTTGTTGGCCAAGACCCAACTGTGACCTTGCTAATGGCACTGCGCCGTCTTTTAAGATTTGCTGGACTTTGAAAATCCAAAAGAGGTTTCCCATCTGCACATTGGCTTTGTACATACCGAGCGAAAAGAGCAAGGCGACTGAAGGCCTCACTTTTTTCTCTTCTGCGCTCCCCTCCCCCCAGAACAACCTTTTTTGTACATTTTTAAAAATATGGTTCAAGCAATATCACTCTGTATGTTTGCAAAGCTGTATGATGTCTTAACGTGCTTTATTAAATTATGTTATTCATATATTGTTATTGGTGAAAACATTTGTATCAGTGAGACAGTTTGTAAATGGTAATCAGTGCTACAACTTTGTCCTTCAGCTCTGGGGTCTGGGATTGTTGTGCTTTGCAAGTTCTCTCTCCCCCATCGCCACCCCTCAAAATCCCAAGCTCCACAAAAAGGGCCCAAATGGCGTCATCCCAATGGAAAACTTAAGCCTCTTGTCAGTTTAAAGACAATGGGGTGATGGATGTTGTTCTGGACTTGGTGGCGGAGTATGAAATATCTATGGCAGCAACTAGATAAAGGGATTTCTCTGATTATCATTCTACTTGCATATCGCACCATGATTGCATTATCTTCCTTCCTAATAGTTTTGACACCATTGCTGCTGCTTTTGGTACCACAGAACTCAGACTGTCTTTATATGTTTTCAGTGAGGCCCAAACTAGAAGTGACATTGAATACGTCTTTGCATTTAACAGGTGCCATTTTTGCAAAACCACAAATAGCAGCTGGGTGGGTGGGTGAGAGCAGCTTAACCCTTTGATGAGAGGGAAGCTCCCTTGGGCACCAATGGTGGCTTTCCAATCCCAATGTCAATAGTAGTTTCAGAGGAGGAATTTCCCTTGTGACTGAAACAGGGGAGACGTCCTTCCAATCTGCGGTGATCCTGATAACAATCAGCGCTCTCCTCCTTGTATTTTAAAAAGCTACTTGTTGCATTCAACGTCATATCTAGTTTGTTACTGGCAGGGCTCTCTGCGCACTCTCCACACCAAACAATCTCTGAGTTTCTTTCAAGTGCCGCCCTACCAGTGACTGTGCAAGCACGTTTAAGGCCATTTTAAAACTGCCAAGAAAAGATGGTTGGGGATCAAACTGAGCCCATCTGCATAATTCCTCCTTTCGCAGAACATTCTGATTCTGTTCAGATGCATTGTAAGTTTGTTCCGTCTGGGCATTCCAAGGATGTGAAAGCCCCACCCACAAGCCCCCAAAATCTTATTCAGCAACCTGTCTAGTGTCTGAGACTTTATCAGGCGTTTTCCACACAGTTTCAAGTTTTCAAAGACCATGAGGACCAGAAATTTGCCATTTAATTTTTTTTAATTAAAAAAAGGTAAGATTAGCAGGAAGCTGGATTTTGTACCCTATTATACCTTCTGCATGCTGTAGCTCCAGCAGATCAGGTGTTATCCCTGCAAGTACCTGTGTTATCCCTGTGCTAACAGAGCAATTTAAAGAAAAGATTTCTGGGCTGTGTACAGCAGACAGAACATAAAAATGCAGAAATACACAGGATCCTTATTTGCAGTGGGTGAAGTGCAGCCATGGCAAAAACCAGTATCTCCTCCAGCTGGCCTCCTTTTTAGGAGAATGACTGCATCATTCATCCGTCTTGACATCCAAGTAACTGCCCAGCTTCAGATCCCCCACCAAGTGCCTCCTAGAACTCACTACTCTCAACTGCCCCCCCCCCAACATTCACTCTACCTTCAATTCATCAACACCTGTGGGTATCTGGAGGGATTAATTTCAATTCACATATACTCTCCTTCCTGTTAAAACCCATCCCACACAGAGGCAAGATCCCAAAACTTTGAGAAATTCTCTTTGAAATGATCTAGAATTTTTTTAAAGGGAAAATGAGTCTGTAGGTTTACATTTAATGGAATGCCCCTATGACTTCAAGGTGAGAGGTTTCCACAGCCTTAGATTTCAGAGAATAGAGGCATGGAAAGGCCATATGGTTCAATCTAGTACCCAACCAGATATTCACAGCAGTAAATATAATGTAGGGATCACAGCTGAGGACCTGTCCAGCTGTCAAGAGCTGTGGACAAGTCAAGCCAGTGAGCCAAGTCACAGGCAACAGTGATGGATGATGCTAATAATAATAATAATAATAATAATAATTCTATGCCACTCATCTCCCCTCTGGGCCTCGGAGTGCCTCCTACCTTCACAGTTCCTTCTCATTATAGCTGATGGGCACACTTTTCTCTGTAAGTCCCTCACCCTCATCTGACAGGCATCCCTCTTGCAGGCCACTATAAGGCTTGCTTGCAAAGCAGCACTTTGTGACATCAGCTGGCAAAGAGAGGCCAGGCTGCTGGGTTGCCAGGCAGCTGAATTAATAAAAATAAAATGGGGGGCGGGTGTCAAAGTGTGCTGGGATGAGGCCACCGTGGGTCGGACCAGAGGGTGCTGTTGGGGTGTGTAGTTGTTCCTCCCCTGGTTCTGCATCTTGCTCCCCCGCCCCTTCCTTTACCTGCTTGATGGAATCATAGTATGCTAGATTTGGGAGGGACCCCAGGGGTCATCTAGTCCAACCCTAACAATGCCAGGATCCTGCCCACAGCCAGCCCTGGCAAGGCTCCAAATTCTGACCCTCTTCTTACCAGCCAGATGCACTGACCCCTTGCAATTTCTCCTGGGGTGGAAAAAGGGGAGAGAGAGATGTTTTGCTCTCTGTCCCTCAGGACATGGATATGAGAGCCATGCCATGCAGCCCTCTCAATATCTCAAGGGCCGACACAGGGAGGAGGGAGGAAGCTTCTTTTCTCCTGCTCCAGAGACCCTCAGGACCTGAAGCCGTGGATTTAAGTTACAAGAAAGGAGATTCCGACTCAGCTTCAGGAAGAACTTTCTGACAGGAAGAGCTGTTTGACAGTGGGAAGAAATCCCTCGGGAGGCGGTAGACTCTCCTTCCTTGGAGGTTTTTGAGCAGAGGTGGGATGGCCATCTGCCATGGATGCTTTAGCTGAGATTCCTGCACTGCAGGGGGTTGGTCTAGATGACCCTCGGGTCCCTCCTAACACTACAATTCTATGATCCTATGATTTAAAGTGCATCCAATGAGCATTGAAAGCACATGACGTCCCCCAAAAGATCCTGGGCATTGCGGCTTTCCTCTCGCAGAACTACAATTCCCCGAACCCCTGACAAACTACAATTCCCAGGATCATTTAGGGATCATTTCCTCACCACATACCATTATCCTGGACCCCTTTCAAATCCCCAGTCTCTGTTCACACAGCAGGGCAAGGGAAAAGGACTTCTTTTGCATTTCCAGTTAGGCTCTCCTTGTCCTTGAATTCTTTCTTAAAGGCCCTCACTTGGCCAGGTCCTTTTGCACAGGCTAGCCCAGGAATTCCTCTGCAGCTTGTATTTCTCCCTTCACATCCCAAATAATCCCAAACCCCACCATTTATTAATCTCTAGGCTTTAGTGGGATTCCCCCATCAATCTATAACAATATTGCAACTAAGGTCATTCTGTTCGGATTCCCAAGGGAATGTCAAGCAGGGAGGGAGGGGGGAAGAGAGAGTGTGGAATTCTGGGGGAGAGTGACGATTGGAGGAGGCTTGGAAAGGGAGTTTGAATGTTGGTGGGGAGGCAGTTGAGAGTCAGTTGAGAGCGGTGGGTTCTGGAGGGAGGAGGTCAGTTGGGCTGGGCAGCTCTTCAGCTTAGGACCAGTATGAGAGTCACCATCGCCCTCATTTGATGGTGGCCAAAAAGGAACAGAGACGCAGAGAGGGACTGTGAGTCTCCTGTGGAGGCCGGGGAATATGGCAGTCCCATGCCCAGCGAAGAGGGGCTCTGCCAGCTGCCCAGAAACAGAATTTCCCTATTTAGGAGGGCCACGGAGCCAGGCTTGGCTTGTATTCCTAATGCCCAGATACCTCACACCACCCTCTGAAAACACCTGGAAAGCAGCTTTACAGACCTGGGCTTTGCCTGATTATCATCTTCCCAAGCAAGTTAGAAATGTAATGCTGGTGGTCAACAAAAGAGGTTTAAAGACTCTCTCAAGGCTAATCTAAAGAAATGTAGTACTGTAAACAATCGGGAAACGCTGGCCTGTGAGTGCTCCAGTTGGAGAACAGCCTTTACAAAACGGTGTCATGGACTTTGAAGACACTCGAACTCAGGGCAAAAGGGAGAAACAAGAGGAAGGCACGCTTGGCAAACACTCACTGTCATCAACTCCTACCCAGAAAGATATGTCCCCACTGTGGAAGGACGTGTGGATCCAGAATTGGCCTCCACAGTCCATTATGGACTCACTCTTAAGACCATGTTCGTGGAAGACAATCTTACTTGGCTACGAGTGATCGCCAAAGAAGAAGATGATAGATTTGGGTTCTACAGCCAATTTCATGGCCTTCATGGAAAATCCTTCTGGGAAGATGCTCCCCCTCCCCCCAGTTGGTCCATCACTTCCACCATTGTGCTCCCCAAATGCTGGCACCCACCCAGCAGGTGGAGGCGCACCTTGGGGAGTGGGATAGTGTCATGGGGCAGGAATCTGCTTCACCTGCTGAACAGCAGCCTGAAGGGGTAAAAGGGGGAGTGACTTCACCTGTAGCTTCAAGGACTCCAAGAAGAAAGTGCTGATGAGAACCAGCTGGCTCCAGCCTTCTTAAGTAGAGCTCCCAGTAGCAGTCAGAGAAGGCAGAGAAGGAAAGAAAACAGCTCGTTATTTTTTCTTTTCTTTTTAACACTGTTTATTATGAAATATTATTTGATCATTGGCATATCAAAAGCAACCAGTTGCTCTAATTTCTTTGTTTAGTTTTAACATGTGCCAGACATGCTGCTCTCCGCTTTCAGGGAAGGACACATTCAGACAGCAACCAGGACATCCGTGAAAACATGCAAGGCACTGAGTAGCATAGATTCCCCCAGCAACATGGAAGGACTTTACAATCCAGAAAAGCCAGACCGAAATGTTACAGAATACTGAGTTTGGCTCTTGTCTATCAGCTTGGGAAGTGGCGACGAAGACCATTTTCTGGAAGCGTGGCCCTATGGAAATATTAATCTGAATTTTCAGCATTAAGCCTTAGTCCAGAAGTCACCTTGAGACCTGCTTACTCACATCAAAGTTCAAATGTTGAGAGAAGTGCTTAATCAAGGAGCTGGTGCATGTGATCGCTCTTTCCTGTTCATATATTTTGGGAGTCAATCCAGAAATGCAAGTCTGGAATGCCACAGATGACGGAGTTTGGCTATTGTCCATCAGCTTGGGAAGTGGTGATGGAGACCATTCTCTGGAAGCGTGGCCCTGTGGAGGAATCCACTTCTGGACGAGACCACCTCTTTTCTCCTCTCATGCAAGAAGGTTCTTCCATTCTCTGTTGACACTCAACTTGTAGGGTGTTCTCCAAGTCCCATGGAAATCTTTCCTTCCTCTTACCTGTTCTTTTTATAAGGGCGGCTTGGGCAACAGCCACAGGGGACAGTGTTCCTACGACTCCCCAAACATGTTTCAAAAGGACCCCTTCTTTCCTTCTGCCCCAGTACCTGAGGGTCCTCACGTCTCTCCAGGGATTTGGCCAGAACAAAGTACACCCACTGGCAAGGGTGTCTGGCCAGCTGGCCCAGGGAAGGAGGGGGACAGAACAAGCACACCTGCCAGGCTGCCCATGCCCACGTCACCGCTGGCTGCCAACGATCACTGCTCCTGCCTGGGCACATAATGGCCAGACCCCTGGCTTGGAAGGAGGGGGCGAGGGGGTGGGGCAAGACAGGCCTGCTCCCCCCCCCCCACTCCAGCACTCAATTGGCTTTTCCCCCTACCTGAACTCTGAGCCTTTCCACACTTTCCTCCCTACGGGGGTCTTTGTCCTTCCCTCTGTCCCAGTACCTCTGGGGTGAGAGGCCTTTGTCTGGGCTCCAGTCCCTCCCGTGATGCAGCGGCTCCCAGGCTGAACCTTCTCCTCCCTGCAAAGCAAACGGAGACATCAGCAGGTGCCTGGCTCCCAGCCACTCTAGCCCCAGTCTGGGGCAGGAGGGGGGGGACCTGGGAAGGGGCATTTCCTCCTACCTGATCTTATTAGCTGCCCCAACCTGAACTCCTCCGTACGGGTGTCTGGGCTCCGTCCCGGCCGGCTTGGCACAGAGGCAGCAACCCAAGTCTCCCCCGGCTCCGGAATAACTCTGGAGGTGCTTTTGATGGGTGGAAACCTTGGCTGCTACTTCTGCACCAAGTAGGGCCGGGAAGGAGCCATGCCCGCACGGAGAACGGATGGAGGGTGAGGCAGGCGAGGATCAGGGGCCGGGAACCGCCGTGATGGTCTGTTGTTCTTCGTCCCAGGAGCAGGCGCTGGAGCCTCATTCCTTGAGGTGTGGTCCTGTGGAGGAAGCAGGAAGCATCTGATGAGAAGGGGCTGGGGCGGCTGAAAAACTACTGCCCCATTTTTGATGACCCCCCAAAAGAAGTTCCACAAGGACCCCTTCCTGCTGCCCCAGTACCTGATGTTCGCCACGTCCCTCCAGGGATTTGGCCAGTACAATGTAAACGTTGGGGAAAGGCCTACAGAGAAAACGGAGGAATCAGCAAGCGCCTGGATCCCAGATGATAGCACCAGTCTGGTGCATGAGGGACGGGGGACACAGGAAGGAAGCATTCCTAAAATATGGAGCACTCAGTTGGCATTTCCACTTACCTGAAGTGGGAGCCTTTCCCCCCTCGTTCTGGCAGGCCTCTCGCCTGAGGAAGAAACAAGCTGTTATTCTGATTGCTTGGAGGAGTTCCAGATAAATATATAGATGGTAATATTTATTATTATCATCTGTATATCTAGACATATTTATGGACATATTTATGAGCCCATTTTGTGCCCCACCCCTCACCTGCGCCCCTGTTGGGGGCCCACCTCACCACCCCCTAGCTACGGCCCTGCCTGTACCACCCTAGAATTTGGCACCCCTCCCGCATTGTTTTAGCCCCCTCTGCAGCATGGTGCCCAGCGTGAGCGCCTTCCTCCTCCAGCTGGCAAGATCACTGGAAACACTTCCCCTGCCACACAAGGTCACAACATAAATCCGGATTTTGGTGGGTTTCCCTGCACCGCTGGGCTGCTGCTGGGCTGGTTGCGGCTTCCCCAAACCATGTCCCTGTGAAGGAAGAAGGATATTGTACTCTCTAGGGGACAGGGGTCCTGTGGGCCATCTCCAGTGATTTCCTTCTGGGGCACATCACCCTCAATATTTTCTCTCCCCCCCCCCCCCGCCAGTCTGCCTTCCCAGCTCCCTCCCTTCCTCACTCTTCCTTCTTTCCTTCTCCTGTTTGGCACAGAGCAGCCCGGCAGCCCCCCTTTGGGCAGGCAAGCCAGTGGAGGCAGGGCCCTCCTGCGGTGGAGTCATAGGGCCCCCTTCTGTAGGGACAGCCTGAGCGCTGGCGAGGGTGTCTGGCAAGCTGACCCAGGAAAGGAGGGGGACAGAACAAGCACCCCTGCCATGCTGCCCATGCCCACGTCACCACTGGCTGGCAACGATCACTGCTCCTGCCTGGGCACATAATGGCCAGACCCCTGGCTTGGAAGGAGGGGGCTGAGGGGCTTGGGCAAGACAGGCCTGCTCCCCCCCCCACTCCAGCACTCAATTGGCTTTTCCCCCTACCTGAACTCTGAGCCTTTCCACACTTTGCCTCCCTATGGGGGTCTTTGTCCTTCCCTCTGTCCCAGTACCTCTGGGGTGAGAGGCCTTTGTCTGGGCTCCAGTCCCTCCCGTGATGCAGCGGCTCCCAGGCTGAACCTTCTCCTCCCTGCAAAGCAAACAGAGTCATCAGCAGGTGCCTGGCTCCCAGCCACTCTAGCCCCAGTCTGGGGCAGGAGAGGGGGGGGACCTGGGAAGGGGGCATTTCCTCCTACCTGATCTTATTAGCTGCCCCAACCTGAACTCCTCCGTACGGGTGTCTGGGCTCCGTCCTGGCCGGCCTGGCACAGAGGCAGCAACCCAAGTCTTCCCCGGCTCCGGAATAACGCTGGAGGTGCTTTTGATGGGTGGAAACCTTGGCTGCTACTTCTGCACCAAGTAGGGCCGGGAAGGAGCCATGCCCGCACGGAGAACGGACGGAGGGTGAGGCAGGCGAGGGTCAGGGGCCGGGAACCGCCGTGATGGTCTGTTGTTCTTCGTCCCAGGAGCAGGCGCTGGAGCCTCATCCCTGGAGGTGTGGCCCTGTGGAGGAAGCAGGACATCATATGAGAATGGGCCTCTGATGGGCCAAAAACTATGGAAGGACCCCTTTGTTCCCTCTGCCCCAGAACCTGAGGGTCGTCACATCTCTCCAGGGATTTGACCAGAACAAAGTATATGTTGGGGAAAGGCTCCCTCCCTGCAAAGAAAACAGAGACATCAGCAAGCGCCTGGCTCCCAGCCACATTAGCCCCAGCCTGGGGCAGGAGGGGGAGGAACCTGGGAAGGGGGCATTTCCTCCTACCTGATCTTATTAGCTGCCCCAACCTGTCCTCCTCCTTACGGGCGTCTGGGCTCCGTCCCGACCAGCCTAGCACAGAAGCAGAAACCAAAGTCCCCTTCCTCTCTGAAATAACTTGAGAGGCTGTTTTAATGGGAGGAAACTTTGGCTGCTGCTTCTGCGCCAAGTAGGACCGGGAAGGAGCCATGCCTGCACGGAGAACGGACGGAGGGTGAGGCAGGCGAGGATCAGGGGCCGGGAACCACCATGATGGTCTGTTGTTCTTCGTCCCGGGAGCAGGCGCTGGAGCCACATCCCTGGAGGTGTGGCCCTGTGGGGGAAGCAGGACATCATATGTGAATGGGCCTCTGATGGGCCAAAAACTATGGAAGGACCCCTTTGTTCCCTCTGCCCCAGAACCTGAGGGTCGTCACATCTCTCCAGGGATTTGACCAGAACAAAGTATATGTTGGGGAAAGGCTCCCTCCCTGCAAAGAAAACAGAGAAATTATCAGGTGCCCAGCTCCCAGCCACGCTAGCCCAGTCTGGGGCAGGAGGGGGGGGGACCTGGGAAGGGGGCATTTCCACTTACCTGATCTTTGCAGCTCTCCCCACTTGGCCTCCGTACGGGGGTCTTTGTCCTTCCCCCTATCCCACTAGCTCTGGGGTGAAAGGCCTTTGTCTGGGCTCCAGTCCCTCCCGTGATGCAGCGGCTCCCAGGCTGAACCTTCTCCTCGCTGCAAAACAAACGGAGACATCAGCAGGTGCCCGGCTCCCAGCCACTCTAGCCCCAGTCTGGGGCAGGAGGGGGGGACCTGGGAAGGGGGCATTTCCTCCTACCTGATCTTATTAGCTGCCCCAACCTGAACTCCTCCGTACGGGTGTCTGGGCTCCGTCCCGATCGGCCTAGTACAGAAGCAGAAACCAAAGTCCCCTCCCTCTCTGAAATAACTCAATACGATGTTTTAATGGGATGAAACTTTGGCTGCTGCTTCTGCGCCAAACAGGGCCGTGAAGGAGCCATGCCCGTATGGAGAAGGGGCAGTGGGGAAGAGGTGCGAGGGTTGCCAGCCGGGAACCGCCGGGATGTTCTCTCGCCCTTCATCCCGGGAGCTGGAGCCTCATCCCTGGAGGCCTGGCCCTGTGGGGGAAGCAGGATACAGTATGGGCTCTCATGTGAATGGGCCCTCACTGTCTGCAGATTCCCCAATTATTGCATCGCCACACCATTACAGTGGTGTTGGAGGCCCAGTGTTGTCCCAGAGGATACATATGGGAAATGCCAGGGAACCCAGAAGTTTGAACTGACAGATCCTGGCTTCTGTCTTTCAGCTGGACTCAGGGACCACCCTGGACCCTCAGCCTTTCGCTGTTGCCTCCTTGCCTCAGATTAAGAGTTTAAGGAGCCTCTTTTCAAAGGGTCACGCGCAGTGATGGTGCAAAGAAATAATACAAAATAAATCTCACTACGCTCCTGCCCTGTGTGAGCTAAAGCCTGCTAGAGATCTTTCCCTTGAAACCAAAGGCTGTGTACCCACCATACCTTTGGGGCTCATCCCCACTTCCCCTTGGGTCGTGTGCCCAGCAATCTCAGGTGTGTTAACAGATTTGCTCTTTGCTAGACCGGCGAGCCAAGTTTGCAAAAGTCAGCCCAGGAATTCCTTGTCTGGCATAGTTGTGCAGCCTGTACTTTCATTGATATCCCAATTAATAAAAAATCTATCTTTTGTGTATTTCTGGGGTTGGGGGGGGGGGTCTCCGGCAAATGTATAACACTATTTTGCCTGCACAGTTTTTAATGCCACTATTGATGTAAACCGATGCATGATTTATAAAGTAAATAAAGCTTATTTTTAAAGTTCCCAGGTTGATGCCTGATTCTTTCTTAAGTGGGGCAAAGGGAAGGAAGGCAGCTAGCTTCATGGCTGGACTTACTCAGAACAAGGTTTTGCAGCCTGATTCCTATCCTTCTAAGTTTGCTGTCAAGGATGGAACTTTCAAACTCTGTTTTTAAAGAACCAGGAGGCAACCCTTCTTTAGGTATACAGGACCCACACTGTGAATGGTGCTTGCAGACGTACTGGGGGCCACACCTGCTTTTTAGAACAGGGATGAGGAACCTGCAGCTTGCTCACGCCCATTTCCTAGGAACCGGGATTGGGAAGTTGAAGTGCTTGTTCTAACAGGATGATTGCAGGGAGAAGCAGTGCTTTTCTTCTTCTGGACTTCTGGAATTCCACCACCTTAATTTTTTATTTTATTTTTTTGCCCAACTTTCCCCTGCTTTCCCCTTTCTGGCTGAGAAAAGAATCCCCCCCCCCCCCGTCAATGCAGCTAAGATGCCTTGCTGCTGCGTGCCCAGGGAAGGGCCACCCTTGCCCGCTGCAGCAGACACCTCGTGTGTAAAGAGAGGGATGCAAGAAGAAGCAGGCGGCTTCTGGGATGCTGATTCCTGGACGTCTTGCAGCTGTGTGGATGCAGGAATGGGTGGGCAGGAGCCCTGGTCCATTTGTGGGAAAGAAATAAAGCTGCCATTCGAGGATATCTTTATCAGCACCACCCACAATGTCACAGCATGGTGAATAAGACTTGGGAATACCCAGGAATGTTTCTCTGAGTAAACTGGAGGGGAAGCAGAGTAACAGGGTGGGGTGCAGTGGGGAGGGAAAGTGGGCATGATGGCAAAGCTCAAAATTGATGCAGGACTGCAGGAGCTATAATGCAGACTTAAGATGTAGCACCCTGCTTGTGGTTAACGCTTAGCTGGAATGAAATATTCAACGCAGCAATAGAGAAATTAAAATAATAATTTATTTGTCAGACAAATAAATGAGAGGCACAGTGGTATATGGTTACCAAGCTCTGGCCTGCCCTCCTGCCATTATGGCCAGCACTTATATTCCCTTAATCCAGCCCCCTTTGCTCCTCCTTGGGCTGCCTCTGTCCAATCAGCCTGGTTGGATTTCCTATTGGCTGATTGCTATAACCAATCCTAAAAGATACACCCATATCCTCCTGTCCTTATATGGAACACAAAGAGCTATATATTGTTACATCTATAAATGACAAATAAGTAGTAATATATCTTACATGTGTCTCAACAAGGAATCTTAATTACCAGCTCACCTCTTGCCCTCCTTGCCCAATTGCCTTCTAAAACAAATGGTTAATCTTAAATTTTTATCTTAAACATATGTCAAGGATCTTGAGTTCACATCAACATTGAAAGATCTCCTTCATTTGAAGGTTTCTAAACAAATGCCTGACAACTATATATCAGGAGTGCTCGATTGGCGTCTCCTGTCTGGCAGGGGGGCTAGGCTGGTGGCTGACTTAATTTCAGGATAAATACAACTCTTACAACTATATGAAATAAGGATCTAGCATTTCTTAAATCCTTTGCATAATTACATTTAAGCCAATATATTTAATACATAACATAGGTAGCCTTTTAAAAGGAATAAGGTCTTTGTAAAGTTAAAAAGGAACTCAGTATAAAAAACCAGCTTCAAAAGAAGCCTCTTCAGTTTACACCCCCCCCTTCAGCCAGCTGCTTTTCCCATTAGCTCTTCCCAACATTTATTGCCCTTTAACTCTCTCAGTTTAAGAAAAAAACAGCTTTAGAAAAAGACTTCTCAAAAATGCTCTTTTTCTGCCAGCTAGATGCTTCTCCATTGCTCTTGGCCTTTTAACCTTAGGAAGAAGATCTGGCTCATTTTACTGGGAGGCACATTGGTATTATTTTACTATTTACTCATTCCTAATTATGTTTATCTCTGCTTTTTTATCTTCTGTAACATGTAGGGTCAATGTCCTCGCTCTTAGCCTGTAATTCCCTTTTTACGACTTTGAGAATTGTTTTTTGCTATAAATCAAGGGGCCCCTTGTCTAGGAGGAAAAACATTGCCAAGGTTCTCTAAGCAGCTGGTCTTCTGCCTGGCATGAAACTTTTGAAAATCTAAGCCCATTTAATTTAGGAACCTGATCAAGATATAAGCCAATATAAGCCTTGATTAAAAATGCAGTCTATATTCAGATGCCACAAAGATGAGCATCGTTTTAGGGAATTCAATGTGTTATATAATAGAATAGAATATATAGGAAACAAAACAACCAATTTGGGCAACATCTGGAGGGAAAGGGTGAATCTCCCCTCCTGGTGACACAGCTAAGATGGCTCGCTGCTGCATGCCCAGGGAAGGGCCACCCTTGCCCGCTTCAGTGAACACCTCGTGTGTAAACAGAGGGATGCTGATTGGGAAGCAGTGGAAAAGCTCTAAATTGGTGCAGGATTGCAGGAGGTATCATGCAGTCTTAAGATGAACGTCATTTTATGGAATTAAATGTGCGATACAATACAATAAAATACAGCATATACGAAGCAAAAGCAATTTGGGCACCATTTGGGGGGAAAGGGTTGTTTTCAGTCCTGATCTGGAGGCTTTCTTCTACTTGGAAATAAATCCCAACAGTTCAATGGAGTTTCCTCCCAAGTAAAATATGCATGGATTTGGGGCTTCAATGGCTAAAGCCATTTGTGTTTGTGGAAATACTTCTGCCTTGAGACCGTCCAGAGCAATTGCTGGTTAGTGTAGGCTAATAATAATAATAATAGTTATTTGTACCATGCCCTGGTTGTGCTCTCTGAGCACTCTCCACACCAAACAATCTCTGAGTTTCTTTCAAGTGTCGCCCTACTAGTGATTGTGCAAAAACATTTAACGCCATTTTAAAACTGCCAAGAAAAGATGGTTGGGGATCAAACTGAGCCCATCTGCATAACTCCTTTTGCAGAACGTTCTGATTCTGTTCAGATGCATTGTAAGTTTGTTCCGTCTGGGCATTCCAAAGATGTGAAAGCCCCACCCACAACCCCACAACCCCCAAAACTCTTATTCAGTAACCTGTCTGGTGTCTGAGACTTTATCAGGCGTTGTCCATACAATTTCAAGTTTTCAAAGACCACAAGGACTAGAAATCTGCCTTTTATTTATTTATTTATTTATTTATTTATTTATTTTTAAAAAGGTAAGATTAGCAGGAAGCTGGATTTTGTACCCTATTATACCTTCTGTTGGGATGCGGGTGGCGCTATGGGTTAAACCACAGAGCCTAGGACTTGCCAATCAGAAGGTCGGTGGTTCCAATCCCCGCGACGGGGTGAGCTCCCGTTGCTCGGACCCTGCTCCTGCCAACCTAGCAGTTCAAAAGCATGTCAAAGTGCAAGTAGATAAATAGGTACCGCTCTGGCGGGAAGGTAAACGGCGTTTCCATGCGCTGCTCTGGTTCGCCATAAGCGGCTTAGTCATGATGGCCACATGACCCAGAAGCTGTACGCCGGCTCCCTCAGCCAATAAAGCGAGATGAGCGTCGCAACCCCAGAGTCGGTCACGACTGGACCTAATGGTCAGGGGTCCCTTTATACCTTCTGTAGTTTTTGTTGTTTTGTACATCTGTTGCAACATGAACACAATTCTACACAGACACGCACAATGGCAAGGCATGTTGTTTTAAAATCCTAATGTGCCTGCCAGATGGTGGTGTTTCAAAAACATCCGAAAGTGCAACATGCTGCATGTGCATCAAACCCTTGTCTTTTTTTCTGTTCTTCCCTCGTTGAAGAACTCTTCATAGTCTTGGGATTTCACTTTTGGCGGATTTTGGCAATGAACTCTCAGCACTGGCAAGTGCTTTCAGAACTGCTGGCATTATTCAGAACTGGGCATTATCCACAAATGATCCTGTATGATCTAATACCACAGTTGCTGAATAATAATAATAATAATAATAATAATAATAATAATAATAATAATTTATACCCTGCCCCTCTGGCTGGGTTTCCCCAGCCACTCTGGGTGGCTTCCAACCAAATATTAAAAACAATACAGCAATTGTTTGTATGCAGACATAGAGCCAAAAAATATAGCCACCAAGCAGTGCATAATGAGCATCAAGTGAGGCTTCACACAACCGCTTAGCCACGTAATAGCAATGGGTGCAAATCGGGGACAGGAATTGCAATTTCCCAATTGCATGCTGTAGCTCCAGCAGGTCAGGTGAACCTGTGTTATCTCTGCAATTCCTTCAGTGTCAAATGTAATGTTTTTCTTTTGTGTTTTTGTCTATGTATTATAAGAGAAAACTAATTTATTATTATTATTATTATTATTATTATTATTATTATTTAAAAAGGAGGCTACTTAAGCAGTGATATCTTTGTCCCGATCTTCCAGGAGAAACCTCATTTGACTTCTTCTCGGAGTTCTAGGCTGGAAGTCCAACATTTTGCTCAGCATCAGTTGGTGAGGTCTGCTGTGTCAAGAGCAATCTAAGAAAATGTGGTCCATTGAATCAATACCTGGATTATAAGTACGCCAATTGAACACTCATGACCTGATACGTTATTATCAAGCTGCGTCACAAGCTGGACACGGAGCTGCTTTCAGAATATCACCAAGGTGAGTAGCATAGCATTTTGGATCAGGGTGTCACAATCTCAGAAGCGTCAATTCGGAAAGCTGAATTCAAGGGACACGATAACTGAAACCAGCTCTGGCCACGTGGTGGCAGCAAAATACACTTTTTGAAAGCACCTGCATTTCATCCTATGATGGATTGTCACTAACTAAATGAATACTTGTCATTTGAAAGGCTTCGGAAGGGCCAGAAGCAGGTTTTAATTTTTGTTGGGGATCTATCAATACCAGCCTTGGATTGCATTAGATAAAAATTTTACCTGGACATGTGCTGAGCTCCATTACAGAACAATCATCCTGGATAGCTCAGTCGGTAGAGCATGAGACTCTTAATCTCATGGTTGTGGGTTCAAGCCCCACGTTGGGCAAAAAGATTCCTGCATTGCAGGGGGTTGGACTAGATGACCCTTGGGGTCCCTTCCAGCTCTAAAATTCTGTGATCCCTTCTATGCCCATATACTCTGAGACTGAAGGTTTAGTTGTACCTGTTTCTTTCCAGTCCGATTTCCCCCACGCGGTCTGGAGTGGACTCCCTTATTTCACCCCCAGACACTTTTCAAGAATTGTTCCACTAATTCTTTGAATTCTCTCTCCTTATTTTGATTTAATTTGGGAAGTTTTCTCGCTCTGGTGAGAGTCTTGGAGGCTGATGCGCTGATCTCTGCCTCTAGTGCCAGGGCTCATTTCCCAAATTGCAAGAGCTCGAACTCTTCAGAGCTTGCGTTGCCCCAGCGGGGAGCTTGGGTTTTTGTGTGTGTGTTTGCAATTATAGAAAATTTTATTCAGTGTTTTTAAAAGATGGCATGTCAAGTCATCAAGCACAAGGAAAGAAGAATTAAACAGCAAATACCTGGGTTATATATGGCAAAGAACAAGAACATTCAATCTAAAGTGTCCCCTTTCTATAGACTTTTTAATGTCTACTGTTCCACAGTTGCAGACATGAAACAGTAATTGCCTTGAATAGAGATATTTCCTGATTTTTTAAAAAATTACCCAGTTACAAGACATTACTGACAGTAAACACAGAACAAAAGTAATATATTTAAGTATTTAATAGAACAAAAGTAATATATTTAAGTATTTAATGTGCCTTGTTTTCATCAAGGTAGGTAATAATATGGTTTAATATGGTTTAATTGTACCTACAGGGACACAGGTAAGAAACATTTCCATGAACAGAAGGATGGAGTACGTGCGCATTATAAGAAACCAAGTTTGTGTTCAACCAAAAGATGAGGATCCCCCATTCCTTCACTCTGTGCCGGGTCATTCAGAACATCCTCAAAACCAATGCAGTCACAGTTGCCTTTCCAGATATCCAGGGACAAGTTAGAACTAGGAAGGAAAGGAAAATGCTGGAGCAGCTTCACTGCTTGGAATTCCATCTGCAGCTTCAGCGGTGCATGCAGCCCTCAGAGTAGACAAATTCATCTTATCTTGATTTAGCAACAACAAAATTATCCGGTGTGTCCAAAGGATGAACAGGGAAAAGTTCGCTCTTCACATTTGTAAAGCCTCTATTTATCACATCACAGCTTTCAAATGCTCCAGCAGCTGAAAAATCAGAAACTGGAATACAGTCCTTCAGTTGAGATCCAAACGCTCTGGAATTCATCTTTCCACCGTCACCCAATGCCTCTTCCTTCTGCCAGCCGGCGGGGAGCTCGTTGACGGCATCGCCGGGGAATCCTCAAGCTGTTCCTTTTTATTATATTGTCCATGGTCAAGGACAATGGGAACTGTAGTCAAGCAACCCCTGTAGGAAGGCCCCCAGTTCCCAAACTCATCTTATTAGTGTAAGCCTTTTTTTCAGAACTGCCTCCACAGCATGAACACTTCCGCTCAACTTGTAGAGGGTTGAAAAGCAGAGTCCCGTGCCCAGCGGAAGGATGAGGAGTACGTGCTGCATACTCTATATTGCTTTATTTATAGTTCAAAGCTGGTATATTACAGAAAGACATCTTGCCTCTGCCGGAGCAGAAAATGCATCCTCTCTCCTCGACAGCTCGGAGAGAATCACGAAGTGAAACTGCAAAGAACAGTGAAAAACAGGAAACCAGTGTACGTCACATCCAGTCTCCCTTTCCCGTGAGAAACTCCAACAGTACAGACTGTGGAATGTAAACACCTGTCTCGTGACAAGCCCTCTCGCTGCACAGTGAAGGAAAGCAGAAACCAACATCCTCCCCCTTTCTGTGAACATCACTGGGCAGCGTGTTCGTACAATATCAGTACAAACCCAACTTCTGCACATAGGTACAGTGTTGATCCCTTGATACAATCTTGGACAATACATCAGCAGGAATTTCATTACCTGGCATATAGGACACCGTTACGAGTCCCTTCTGAATACATTCCCTAGCATGCTGCAACTTTAATTGCAAGTGCTTCGTGCTTTGCTTACAACCTTCAGACTTCAGCAAAGCCAAACATGCTTTGTTGTCCTGGTAAACCTGCATTGGACATTTGACAGGAATTTTCATATCTTTGCACAATTGTACCAACCATTCACAATCCTTAAGTGAATAAGACAGTGCATTCAGTTCGGCTTCACAAGTACTTAAGCTAACTGTTGTTTGCTTCTTGCATGACCAATCAAACAGACCTTGATTGTACATGTAGCAAACTCCAGACGTACTTTTCCTGTCTGTAGTGTCACTTCCAAAACTTGCATCTGCAAATATTTCAAGACCACCAGACTTCTGATTGTTAAATCTCAGTCTGTAATGCATAGTGCCTTTCAAATACCGCGCTATGCGTTTCAGAGCTTTCCAATCCTTGACACTAGGATTGTTGACTTGTCTGCTTAGCAAATTACAGCTAACAGCAATGTCTGGTCTTGAACATCTGGCAATGAAGTTTAGCTTGCCTAGCACACTTCTGTACAGTGTAGTGTCAGAAAATGCTTCTTCAGTGTCATCTACCTGATAACCTGTTGTCATCGGTGTGTCTACAGGGTTAGCATCCATCAGATTTAGTTTGCTTAACACATCAGCAATTTTTCGTGACTGGTGTACTAGAATGTTACCATCTTGATCTCTCTCTATTTCCAGAGATAGGTAGTTGTTTACCTCACCAAGATCTTTCATGTCAAAGTGCTCTTTCAGTTGAGCTAGGGCGTTATTGTACATTGCGACATCTTTCCAAAAGAATAATAAATCATCAACATAAAACAAACAGTACAGTTTCTTTTGCCCCTCCTCTTTGACAAATACACATGGATCAGCTTTCCCTTGCTGAAAACCTAGACAAAACAATACTTCAGTGAGTTTTGTGTGCCAACACCGTGCACTTTGTTTGAGACCATAAAGGGATTTCTTCAGAGCACAAACAAATCCCTGTTTTACCTGTACGCCATCAGGTGGAAGCATTTAAAGTGATTCATCTAGAGATCCGTACAGAAAAGCTGTATTAATATCATGGTGACTAATGTGTAGATTTTCCTCTGCAGCTAGCTTGAGCATAAGCCTAATGCTTTCATACCTCACTGTGGGTGAGTAGGTCTCGTGATAGTCTTCACCTGGTACCTGTGCAAAACCTCTGGCTACCAATCTGGCTTTGTGTCTGACTATCTTGCCATTTTGATCTGTCTTCGCTTTGACGACCCATTTGCTTCCAAGCAGTTTCATTCCTGGAACTACTGGAACTAGCTCCCATGTTTTGTTCCTTTCTAAGGAATCAAGCTCAGCCTTCATGGCATTTAACCATGGCTCAGCTTCCTTTGAATCCAAACCCTGGATTTCTTGGAAACTTGAAGGTTCAAATACCTTCTTGGAGCTTTTAACAGCTGTTACTGCTATCGTAGCAAACTCATCAGCAAATCTCTTTGGAGGTCTGCCTTTTGTGGCTCTCTGTGACCTACGAATTAGCCTTAAGTCTTCAACACTCTCCTCTTCCTTCTTAGGAGAAAAACGACCTACTGTGAACAATGGTTCCTCCAATTCTTGATCAGAGCTTTCAGAGGGTCGCATAGAGGCTTTCGCACTCTTGAAATCCTCTGAATCACCCGATTCAGTTTCAGATTCAGACTCAGAACCTTCATCAGTGGGTGTGGGTTGTTGTGGTTGCTTTTGACTATCCTCAGTCTCATCACCGTCATCAGGATAACATTGGAAAATTCCCACATTCTCCCCCCACTTTGCATTGTACTCAACACTTCTCGTGAGCTTAATTGTCTTAGAGTCAGTCATCATTATTCTGTAAGACCCTTTCTGATAACCTAGAAAGATACCATGCAATCCACGCTTGTCTAACTTGGAATTTTGTGGTGAGTGAACCCACATGTCAGAACCAAAAATTTTCATGTGTTTGATGTATGGCTTCTTGCCAAACATCTTCTCATAGGGGGTACAACCAATCGCTGAAGATAACCTGCGATTGTAACTGTAAACAAAACACGAGAGAGATTCGGCCCAATAACTCTCTGGAAGATTGGCATCATGCAGCAAGGTTTTTAACCCTTGAAGCAATGTCTGATTTGCCCGTTCCGCAAGTCCATTCTGCCATGGCGAGCGAGGACTAGACAAATCGTGTTGAATTCCTTTCTCAGTCAGAAAAGCTTCAAACTGCTGAGAAGTGAATTCTCCCCCGCGATCACTGAAAAGAGTCTTTATCTTCTTACCATGCACATTTTCCAACCAAGCACAGAATTCCTTGAACCTAGGAAAAGCCTCTGATTTCTGCTTGAGATTGTACACAAAAATGTATCTAGAAAATGCATCAATGAGAACCATGAAGTACCTATTTCCACCCAAAGAGGGTGCTAGTGGTCCAACCAAATCTGCATGAACAACCTGGTATGGTTCCGTAGCTTGCCTACTAGACACCTTACCTTTCGCAGCCATTTTCACCTTGTTTGCTGCGCATGCTTTGCACTTCATGTGGTACCTGCAGGGTTTAATAGTCATACCTTCAACCAAGGCAGGCATTTTAGATACTGCCTCAAAATGCAAATGACCAAATTTTCTATGAAAATCGTGAATACATTCTGCATGCAAACTTTTGTTAGAACCTGCAATGCAACAAGTGTCATCCTGCACAACATCATCATAATACAAAACAAACAAACGATCAACATATTCAGCATGCAATACATAATCATTTTTCTTTGTGATGATGCACTTCTTGTTCTTGAAGGAAACGTCAATGTTCCGCTCATTCAGCTGTCCAACACTGAGCAGATTATGTTTGGCGTCTGGCACGTAAAGCACATTCTGTATCGATAAGTCCAAACTGTGAAGAACAACAGTTCCGTAGCCTTTACTTGGAATAGTGTGGTCATCCGCCTGGTGAATCGCACCTTCCTGCGGTGTAAAAGACACAAACAGTCTCTTGTCGTTGCACATGTGGTGGGTCGCCGCTGAATCAACAACGAAGAAAGATCTAGACGTCTTCTGGACCTCTGCAACCTTTGGAGTGAAGCGTGAAACCATAGCCTTGTGCTGCGTTGTCCTAGACACCGGACCTTTGCCTTTGCCTCGGCCTTTTCCGCGCGATGAGCTTTCGCTGCGCTGCTCTGTCTTGGCCCTGGGATATCTGCATTCCCTCTTCATATGGCCTAGACGTCCACACGAGTAGCATTTCACTGCCTTCAAAGCTTTGGCGCCATCTGGTGGTTCCACTGCACTATGGGACGACGTCTGTGAAGACTCCCCCTTGCCCATGCAGCTAGCACCCCGGCGATCTGCTTCATTCTGAATCACGGCAGTAACAAAGTCCACTGTCAGCTGAGCAGTTGGCTGCACAGCAATCTGGGTTGCAACAGACTCCCAACCTGAACCCAAAGATTGTAGTATCATGAAAGAATACACAGCCTCTGGAAAGTTGAGTCCTCTCTGTTGCAGCTCATGTCTCAGATTTTGCATCTCCATCAGATGTAAACGCACATCTCCACCTTCAGCAAGAGCCATATTATGCAGCTTGTTGAAGTAAAACATAGTGGATCCAGCTTCTGTCCTTAAGTGAGCTTCTCTCAAAGCGCCCCAAATTTCTCTGGCTGAGGTCTTATCACGCAATAGACAGAGCTCTTCCGGGGATACTATCAATGTAAGAGTTCCCCTTGCTTTGGAATCCTTAGCTTCCCATGCATCTGTAACTGGAGCTGGGGGGGTTTCTGTAATCACCTCAAACAAACCCTCTTTCCGCAGAATTGCCTCTGCATACAGAACCCAGTCCGCATAATTTTTCTTGTTGAGCTTAGGAATCCCACAAGCATCCTGAAGGGCCATCATGACTCTGGCATTAGCCTTCAGCGTCATATATGCTGCTTTAAATCTTGCTGCGTCACTGCTGCAGCTGCTTTATTCCAAAAGCGCACTTAAAAGTTACTTTCGATTTCCCCAGCATAGTAACTTGTGCCTGGGAGCCTTTTGCCTATTCCCGGCAAAACGGCTTTGAAAGTTCAAAGTCCAGCCATAAAGCCATTAACTAGAAGCTGGCAGGCTGCCCGGAGCAGTAGCACATACCTCATCAATCACCTTTACGCGCAGAGCAGATTCCGATCCGATCTGTCCCTCTGCATTCCGATCCTTTGCCGGCACTCCGATTCGACTTCTGGAGCCCATAACCACGTGTTAGTGTAAAGCAGAGTCCCGTGCCCAGCGGAAGGATGAGGAGTACGTGCTGCATACTCTATATTGCTTTATTTATAGTTCAAAGCTGGTATATTACAGAAAGACATCTTGCCTCTGCCGGAGCAGAAAATGCATCCTCTCTCCTCGACAGCTCGGAGAGAATCACGAAGTGAAACTGCAAAGAACAGTGAAAAACAGGAAACCAGTGTACGTCACATCCAGTCTCCCTTTCCCGTGAGAAACTCCAACAGTACAGACTGTGGAATGTAAACACCTGTCTCGTGACAAGCCCTCTCGCTGCACAGTGAAGCAAAGCAGAAACCAACACTCTGCACCCTATGCAAATCTTTCCTTCGTCTTATGTGTTCTATTTATAAGGGCGGCTTCAGCAGCAGCCACAACAGTGACGACAGGAGATCCTGGAAGAAAGAAGCAGGGGAGAACTTGACACTAAGAACTGCTTTGAGGGGAGAATCCCTGAACATGTGAATGGGCTGTCACAGACCAAACGCCAGGGAGAGAACGTCCCCTCATCCGCCCATCCAGCTGTCACACCCACCCCAGGGAATTTAAGCCCATCCCGCTGCAGAGCTCAAAAGAGCCGTTCTTTGGCAGGAACAATCAGATGACTATGAGATGCAGCAGAAGAGCATCTCTGACTGCATGGCTTTAAAAGAGGACTTCCTGTTTGTCTGCCATGGCGATCGCCTGTGCCAATTACACTGGAGCCCTTCTGTGCTGGTAATAGAAGATAATATGGGAGTAATTATCCTCCCAACCCCCCTGGGGTTGGGGGGGGCTCTCCACCTGCAGATCGTCCGATACCTGCTGCCTGTCCAGAAGGAAGAGGGGGCAGGGGAAGCTGGGTGTACACCGCACGGCTGTGGCAACTCTCCACATCATCTTCTCTCACCATCTCTTCTCTCCACATCTCTTCTCTCGCCATCATCTGACAGGCATCCCTCTTGCAGGCCACTATAAGACTTGCATGCAAATTTTTCTGACATCAAAGTGATGGACTATATGACACTGGCTGAGATGACCGGCAGAATCCGCGATCAGGGGAAGGAGACAGCGGAAGAAGAATGGAAGAAATTTAAAATTTATCTTAAGGACTACTATAAACTTGATGAATGTTAGAATGTTGAGGTTATGAGAAAGAAAGGGTGACAGTGATATAAGATTAGACTGAAGGAAAGATTAAGAGGACAGAGGTTTGACAGAAATATTTAGAAGTTGCTAAAAAACTTTGGACATTGGGATGCAGAAAGGGGAGATATGGGGGAGTCTGTGAAACAAGGTTTAGGGAAAAAAAGGTTATGAAATTATACACGTTTGTATGTCTTTTTATATGTTTGTATTGTTTTAAAAATATTGTAAAACCAATAAAAAAATTTTTAAAAAAAGAACAACAAATTTTTCTGACATCAGCTGGCAAACTGATGTCAGGTGCCAGGATGCTGGGTTGTCAGGGAGCTCAGTAAATAGATATAAAATCGGGGGGGGGGGGTGTCAAAGTGTGCTGGGATGAGGCCCCTGTGGGTCAGGCCAGAGGGTGCTGTTGGAGGGGGGGGTGTTTGTGCCTCCCCTTGTTCTGCATCTTGCTCCCCTGGCCCTTCCTTTGGCTGCTTGATGGTAGAGTTGGAAGGGATGCCAAGGGTCATCTAGTCCAACCCCAGACAATGCCAGGATCCTGCCCACTGCCAGCCCTGGCTGGGCTCCAAACTCCGACCATCCTCTTACCAGCCAGATGCACAGACCCCTTGCAATTCTGCCTGGGCTGGAGAAAGGGGAGAGAGATTTGCTCTCTTTCCCTCAGGACAAGGATATGAGAGCCACACCATGCAGCCCTGTCAATATCTCAAGGGCCGTCAGAGGAAGGAGGGAGGAAGCTTGTTTTCTCCTGCTCCAGAAGCCCTCAGGACCTGAAGCCATGCCTTCAAGCTAGAAGAAAGGAGGTTCTGACTCAACTTCAGGAAGAACTTTCTGACAGCAAGAGCTGTTTGACAGTGGGAAGAAATCCCTTGGGAGGTGGTAGACTCTCGTTCCTTGGAGGTTTTTGAGCAGATGTGGGATGGCCATCTGCCATGGATGCTTGAGCTGAGATTCCTGCATTGAGGGGTTGGTCTAGATGACCCTCGGGGTCCCTCCTAACACTACAATTCTATGATCCTATGATTTAAAGTGCATCCAATGAGCATTTAAAGCACTTGACGTCCCCCAAAAGATCCTGGGCATTGCGGCTTTCCTCTCGCAGAACTACAATTCCCAGGATCATTTAGGGATCATTTCCTCACCACATACCATTATCCTGGACCCCTTTCAAATCCCCAGTCTCTATTCACACCGCAGGGCAATGAAGAAGGACTTCTTTTGCATTTCCAGTTAGGCTTTCCTTGTCCTTGAAATGTTTCTTAAAGGCCCTTGCTTGGCCAGGTCCTTTTGCACAGGCTAGCCCAGGAATTCCTCTGCAGCTTCTATTTCTCCCTTCACATCCCAAATAATCCCAAACCCCACCATTTATTAATCTCTAGGCTTTAGTGGGATTCCCCCATCAATCTATAACAATATTGCGGCTAAGGTCATTCTATTCGGATTCCCAGGGAATGTCAAGCAGGGAGGGAGGGGGGAAGAGAGAGTGTGGAATTCTGGGGGAGAGTGACGATTGGAGGAGGCTTTGAAAGGGAGTTTGAATGTTGGTGGGGAGGCAGTTGAGAGTCAGTTGAGAGCGGTGGGTTCTGGAGGGAGGAGGTCAGTTGGGCTGGGCAGCTCTTCAGCTTAGGACCAGTATGAGAGTCACCATCGCCCTCATTTGATGGTGGCCAAAAAGGAACAGAGACGCAGAGAGAGGGACTGTGAGTCTCCTGTGGAGGCCGGGGAATATGGCAGTCCCATGCCCAGCGAAGAGGGGCTCTGCCAGCTGCCCAGAAACAGTATTTCCCTATTTAGGAGGGCCACGGAGCCAGGGCTTGGCTTGTATTCCTAATGCCCAGATACCTCACAGCACCCTCTGAAAACACCTGGAAAGCAGCTTTACAGACCTGGGCTTTGCCTGATTATCATCTTCCCAAGCAAGTTAGAAATGTAATCCTGGTGGTCAACAAAAGAGGTTTAAAGACTCTCTCAAGGCTAATCTAAAGAAATGTAGTACTGTAAACAAACGCTGGCCTGTGAGTGCTCCAGTTGGAGAACAGCCTTTACAAAACGGTGTCGTGAACTTTGAAGACAGTCGAACTCAGGGCAAAAGGGAGAAACAAGAGGAAGGCACGCTTGGCAAACACTGTCATCAACTCCCACCCAGAAACCTATGTCCCCACTGTGGAAGGACGTGTGGATCCAGAATTGGCCTCCACAGTCCATTATGGACTCACTCTTAAGACCATGTTCGTGGAAGACAATCTTACTTGGCTACGAGTGATCGCCAAAGAAGAAGATGATAGATTTGGGTTCTACAGCCAATTTCACGGCCTTCATGGAAAATCCTTCTGGGAAGATGCTCCCCCTCCCCCCAGTTGGTCCATCACTTCCACCATTGTGCTCCCCAAATGCTGGCACCCACCCAGCAGGTGGAGGCGCACCTTGGGGAGTGGGATAGTGTCATGGGGCAGGAATCTGCTTCACCTGCTGAACAGCAGCCTGAAGGGTAAAAAGGGGGAGTGACTTCACCTGTTGCTTCAAGGACTCCAAGAAGAAAGTGCTGATGAAAACCAGCTGGCTCCAGCCTTCTTAAGCAGAGCTCGCAGTAGCAGTCAGAGAAGGCAGAGAAGGAAAGAAAACAGCTTGTTTCCTTTTTAACACTATTTATTATGAAATATTATTTGATCATTGGCATATCGAAAGCAACCAGTTGCTCTAATTTCTTTGTTTAGTTTTAACATGTGCCAGTCATGCTGCTCTCCGCTTTCAGGGAAGGGCACATTCAGACAGCAACCAGGACATCCGTGAAAACATGCAAGGCACTGAGTAGCATAGATTCCCCCAGCGACATGGAAGGACTTTACAATCCAGAAAAGCCAGACCGAAATGTTACAGAATACTGAGTTTGGCTCTTGTCTATCAGCTTGGGAAGTGGCGACGAAGACCATTCTCTGGAAGTGTGGCCCTATGGAAATATTAATCTGAATTTTCAGCATTAAGCCTTAGTCCAGAAGTCACCTTGAGACCTGCTTACTCACATCAAAGTTCAAATGTTGAGAGAAGTGCTTAATCAAGGAGCTGGTGCTTGTGATCGCTCTTTCCTGTTCATATATTTTGGGAGTCAATCCAGAAATGCAAGTCTGGAATGCCACAGATGACGGAGTTTTGCTATTGTCCATCAGCTTGGGAAGTGGCGATGGAGACCATTCTCTGGAAGCGTGGCCCTGTGGAGGAATCCACTTCTGGACGAGACCACCTCTTTTCTCCTCTCATGCAAGAAGGTTCTTCCATTCTCTGTTGACACTCAACTTGTAGGGTGTTCTCCTAGCCCCATGGAAATCTTTCCTTCCTCTTACCTGTTCTTTTTATAAGGGCGGTTTGGGCAACAGCCACAGGGGACAGTGTTCCTACGACTCCCCAAACATGTTTCAAAAGGACCCCTTCTTTCCTTCTGCCCCAGTGCCTGAGGGTCCTCACGTCTCTCCAGGGATTTGGCCAGAACAAAGTACACCCACTGGCAAGGGTGTCTGGCCAGCTGGCCCAGGGAAGGAGGGGGACAGAACAAGCACACCTGCCAGGCTGCCCATGCCCACGTCACCGCTGGCTGCCAACGATCACTGCTCCTGCCTGGGCACATAATGGCCAGACCCCTGGCTTGGAAGGAGGGGGCGAGGGGGTGGGGCAAGACAGGCCTGCTCCCCCCCCCCACTCCAGCACTCAATTGGCTTTTCCCCCTACCTGAACTCTGAGCCTTTCCACACTTTGCCTCCCTATGGGGGTCTTTGTCCTTCCCTCTGTCCCAGTACCTCTGGGGTGAGAGGCCTTTGTCTGGGCTCCAGTCCCTCCCGTGATGCAGCGGCTCCCAGGCTGAACCTTCTCCTCCCTGCAAAACAAACGGAGACATCAGCAGGTGCCTGGCTCCCAGCCACTCTAGCCCCAGTCTGGGGCAGGAGGGGGGGGGGACCTGGGAAGGGGCATTTCCTCCTACCTGATCTTATTAGCTGCCCCAACCTGAACTCCTCCGTACGGGCGTCTGGGCTTCGTCCCGGCCGGCTTGGCACAGAGGCAGCAACCCAAGTCTTCCCCGGCTCCGGAATAACTCTTTTGATGGGTGGAAACCTTGGCTGCTACTTCTGCACCAAGTAGGGCCGGGAAGGAGCCATGCCCGCACGGAGAACGGATGGAGGGTGAGGCAGGCGAGGATCAGGGGCCAGGAACCGCCGTGATGGTCTGTTGTTCTTCGTCCCAGGAGCAGGCGCTGGAGCCTCATTCCTTGAGGTGTGGTCCTGTGGAGGAAGCAGGAAGCATCTGATGAGAAGGGGCTGGGGCGGCTGAAAAACTACTGCCCCATTTTTGATGACCCCCCAAAAGAAGTTCCACAAGGACCCCTTCCTGCTGCCCCAGTACCTGATGTTCACCACGTCCCTCCAGGGATTTCGCCAGTACGATGTAAACGTTGGGGAAAGGCTCCCTCCCTACAGAGAAAACGGAGGAATCAGCAAGCGCCTGGATCCCAGATGATAGCACCAGTCTGGTGCATGAGGGAGGGGGGGGGACATAGGAAGGAAGCATTCCTAAAATATGGGGCACTCAGTTGGCATTTCCACTTACCTGAAGTGGGAGCCTTTCCCCCCTCGTTCTGGCGGGCCTCTCGCCTGAGGAAGAAACAAGCTGTTATTCTGATTGCTTGGAGGAGTTCCAGATAAATATATAGATGATAATATTTATTATTATCATCTGTATATCTAGAGATATTTATGGACATATTTATGAGCCCATTTTGTGCCCCACCCCTCACCTGCGCCCCTGTTGGGGGCCCACCTCACCACCCCCTAGCTACGGCCCTGCCTGTACCACCCTAGAATTTGGCACCCCTCCCGCATTGTTTTAGCCCCCTCTGCAGCATGGTGCCCAGCGTGAGCGCCACTGTCGTGCCATCCTAAATCTGCCCCAGCGCAGCCTTGGCAAAGGATCCCACTCCTTGTCCTGGCCAGGTGGACCACAGAGAAACCCTCTCCATAAAACTATAGGGATCTCTAAATCGGGCCTTCCTCCTCCAGCTGGCAAGATCACTGGAAACACTTCCCCTGCCACACAAGGTCACAACATAAATCCGGATTTTGGTGGGTTTCCCTGCACCGCTGGGCTGCTGCTGGGCTGGTTGCGGCTTCCCCAAACCACGTCCCTGTGAAGGAAGAAGGATATTGTACTCTCTAGGGGACAGGGGTCCCGTGGGCCATCTCCAGTGATTTCCTTCTGGGGCACATCACCCTCAATATTTTCTCTCCCCCCCCCCCGCCAGTCTGCCTTCCCAGCTCCCTCCCTTCCTCACTCTTCCTTCTTTCCTTCTCCTGTTTGGCACAGAGCAGCCCGGCAGCCCCCCATGGGCAGGCAAGCCAGTGGAGGCAGGGCCCTTCTGCGGTGGAGACATAGGACCCCTGGGGGGGAGCAGCCCCCCAACTTCTGTAGGGACAGCCTGAGTGCTGGCGAGGGTGTCTGGTCAGCTGACCCAGGAAAGGAGGGGGACAGAACAAGCACCCCTGCCATGCTGCCCATGCCCACGTCACCACTGGCTGGCAACGATCACTGCTCCTGCCTGGGCACATAATGGCCAGACCCCTGGCTTGGAAGGAGGGGGTGAGGGGCTGGGGCAAGACAGGCCTGCTCCCCCCCCCCCACTCCAGCACTCAATTGGCATTTCCCCCTTCCTGAACTCTGAGCCTTTCCACACTTTGCCTCCCTATGGGGGTCTTTGTCCTTCCCCCTGTCCCAGTACCTCTGGGGTGAGAGGCCTTTGTCTGGGCTCCAGTCCCTCCCGTGATGCAGCAGCTCCCAGGCTGAACCTTCTCCTCGCTGCAAAACAAACGGAGACATCAGCAGGTGCCTGGCTCCCAGGCACGATGGCCCAGTATGGGGCAGGAGGGGGGGGGACCTGGGAAGGGGCATTTCCTCCTACCTGATCTTATTAGCTGCCCCAACCTGAACTCCTCCGTACGGGTGTCTGGGCTCTGTCCCGGCCGGCCTGGCACAGAGGCAGCAACCCAAGTCTCCCCCGGCTCCGGAATAACTCTGGAGGTGTTCTTGATAGGGGGAAACCTTGGCTGCTGCTTCTGCGCCAAGTAGGACCGGGAAGGAGCCATGCCCACATGGAGAACGGACGGAGGGTGAGGGAGGCAAGGGTCAGGGGCCGGGAACCTTCATGATGGTCTCTCATTAATAATTCTGGCGCTGGAGCCTCATCCCTGGAGGTGTGGCCCTGTGGGGGAAGCAGGACATCATATGAGAATGGGCCTCTGATGGGCCAAAAACTATGGAAGGACCCCTTTGTTCCCTCTGCCCCAGTACCTGAGGGTCGTCACATCTCTCCAGGGATTTGACCAGAACAAAGTATATGTTGGGGAAAGGCTCCCTCCCTGCAAAGAAAACAGAGACATCAGCAAGCGCCTGGCTCCCAGCCACATTAGCCCCAGCCTGGGGCAGGAGGGGGAGGAACCTGGGAAGGGGGCATTTCCTCCTACCTGATCTTATTAGCTGCCCCAACCTGTCCTCCTCCTTACGGGCGTCTGGGCTCCGTCCCGACCAACCTAGCACAGAAGCAGAAACCAAAGTCCCCTTCCTCTCTGAAATAACTTGAGAGGCTGTTTTAATGGGAGGAAACTTTGGCTGCTGCTTCTGTGCCAAGTAGGACCGGGAAGGAGCCATGCCCACATGGAGAACGGACGGAGGGTGAGGCAGGCGAGGGTCAGGGGGCCGGGAACCTTCATGATGGTCTGTTGTTCTTCGTCCCGGGAGCAGGCGCTGGAGCCTCATCCCTGGAGGTGTGGCCCTGTGGGGGAAGCAGGACATCATATGTGAATGGGCCTCTGATGGGCCAAAAACTATGGAAGGACCCCTTTGTTCCCTCTGCCCCAGAACCTGAGGGTCATCACATCTCTCCAGGGATTTGACCAGAACAAAGTATATGTTGGGGAAAGGCTCCCTCCCTGCAAAGAAAACAGAGAAATTATCAGGTGCCCAGCTCCCAGCCACGCTAGCCCAGTCTGGGGCAGGAGCGTGGGGACCTGGGAAGGGGCATTTCCACTTACCTGATCTTTGCAGCTCTCCCCACTTGGCCTCCGTACAGGGGTCTTTGTCCTTCCCCCTATCCCACTAGCTCTGGGGTGAGAGGCCTTTCTCTGGGCTCCAGTCCCTCCCGTGATGCAGCGGCTCCCAGGCTGAACCTTCTCCTCGCTGCAAAACAAACGGAGACATCAGCAGGTGCCCGGCTCCCAGCCACTCTAGCCCCAGTCTGGGGCAGGAGGGGGGGACCTGGGAAGGGGGCATTTCCTCCTACCTGATCTTATTAGCTGCCCCAACCTGAACTCCTCCGTACGGGTGTCTGGGCTCCGTCCCGATCGGCCTAGTACAGAAGCAGAAACCAAAGTCCCCTCCCTCTCTGAACGATGTTTTAATGGGATGAAACTTTGGCTGCTGCTTCTGCGCCAAACAGGGCCGTGAAGGAGCCATGCCCGTATGGAGAAGGGGCAGTGGGGAAGAGGTGCGAGGGTTGCCAGCCGGGAACCGCCGGGATGTTCTCTCGCCCTTCATCCCGGGAGCTGGAGCCTCATCCCTGGAGGCCTGGCCCTGTGGGGGAAGCAGGATACAGTATGGGCTCTCATGTGAATGGGCTCTCACTGTCTGCAGATTCCCCAATTATTGCATCGCCACACCATTACAGTGGTGTTGGAGGCCCAGTGTTGTCCCAGAGGATACATATGGGAAATGCCAGGGAACCCAGAAGTTTGAACTGACAGATCCTGGCTTCTGTCTTTCAGCTGGACTCAGGGACCACCCTGGACCCTCAGCCTTTCGCTGTTGCCTCCTTGCCTCAAATTAAGAGTTTAAGGAACCTCTTTTCAAAAGGTCACGCGCAGTGATGGTGCAAAGAAATAATACAAAAGAAATCTCACTACGCTCCTGCCCTGTGCAAGCTAAAGCCTGCTAGAGATCTTTCCCTTGAAACCAAAGGCTGTGTACCCACCATACCTTTGGGGCTCATCCCCACTTCCCCTTGGGTCATGTGCCCAGCAAGCTCAGGTGTGTTAACAGATTTGCTCTTTGCTAGACCGGCGAGCCTAGTTTGCAAAAGTCAGCCCAGGAATTCCTTGTCTGGCATAGTTGTGCAGCCTGTACTTTCATTGATATCCCAATTAATCAAAAATCTACCTTTTGTGTATTTCTGGGGTTTGGGGGGGGTCTCTGGCAAATGTATAACACTATTTTGCCTGCACAGTTTTTAATGCCACTATTGATGTGAACCGATGCATGATTTATAAAGTAAATAAAGCTTATTTTTAAAGTTCCCAGGTTGATGCCTGATTCTTTCTTAAGTGGGGCAAAGGGAGGGAAAGCGGCTAGCTTCATAGCTGGACTTACTCAGAACAAGGTTTTGCAGCCAGATTCCTATCCTTCTATGTTTGCTGTCAAGGATGGAACTTTCAAACTCTGTTTTTAAAGAACCAGGAGGCAACCCTTCTTTAGGTATACAGGACCCACACTGTGAATGGTGCTTGCAAACGTACTGGGAGCCACATCTGCTTTTTAGAACAGGGATGAGGAACCTGCAGCTTGCTCACGCCCATTTCCTAGGAACCGGGATTGGGAAGTTGAAGTGCTTCTTCTAACAGGATGATTGCAGGGAGAAGCAGTGCTTTTCTTCTTCTGGACTTCTGGAATTCCAGCACCTTAATTTTTTTATTTTATTTTTTGCCCAACTTTCCCCTGCTTTCCCCTTTCTGGCTGAGAAAAGAACCCCCCCCCCCCCGTCAATGCAGCTAAGATGGCTTGCTGCTGCGTGCCCAGGGAAGGGCCGCCCTTGCCTGCTGCAGCGGACACCTCGTGTGTAAAGAGAGGGATGCAAGAAGAAGCGGTCAGCTTCTGGGATGCTGATTCCTGGACGTCTTGCAGCTGTGTGGATGCAGGAACTGGTGGGCAGGAGCCCTGGTCCATTTGTGGGAAAGAAATAAAGCTGCCATTTGGGGATATCTTTATCAGCACCACCCGCAATGTCACAGCATGGTGAATAAGACTTGGGAATACCCAGGAATGTTTCTCTGGGTAAACTGGAGGGGAAGCAGAGTAACAGGGTGGGGTGCAGTGGGGAGGGAAAGTGGGCATGATGGCAAAGCTCAAAATTGATGCAGGACTGCAGGAGCTATAATGCAGACTTAAGATGAGCATCGTTTTAGGGAATTCAATGTGTTATATAATAGAATAGAATATATAGGAAACAAAACAACCAATTTGGGCAACATCTGGAGGGAAAGGGTGAATCTCCCCACCTGGTGACACAGCTAAGATGGCTCGCTGCTGCATGCCCAGGGAAGGGCCGCCCTTGCCCGCTTCAGTGAACACCTCGTGTGTAAACAGAGGGATGCTGATTGGGAAGCAGTGGAAAAGCTCTAAATTGGTGCAGGATTGCAGGAGGTATCATGCAGTCTTAAGATGAACATCATTTTATAATAATAATTTATTATTTATACCCCGCCCATCTGGCTGGGTTTCCCCAGCCACTCTGGGCGGCTTCCAAAAAAATATTAAAATACTGTGATACATCAAACATTAAAAGCTTCCCTAATTCCCTAAATTATGGAATTAAATGTGCGATACAATACAATAAAATACAGCATATACGAAGCAAAAGCAATTTGGGCACCATTTGGGGGGAAAGGGTTGTTTTCAGTCCTGATCTGGAGGCTTTCTTCTACTTGGAAATAAATCCCAACAGTTCAATGGAGTTTCCTCCCAAGTAAAATATGCATGGATTTGGGGCTTCAATGGCTAAAGCCATTTGTGTTTGTGGAAATACTTCTGCCTTGAGACCGTCCAGAGCAATTGCTGGTTAGTGTAGGCTAATAATAATAATAATAGTTATTTGTACCATGCCCTGGTTGTGCTCTCTTATCACTCTCCACACCAAACAATCTCTGAGTTTCTTTCAAGTGTCGCCCTACTAGTGATTGTGCAAAAACATTTAACGCCATTTTAAAACTGCCAAGAAAAGATGGTTGGGGATCAAACTGAGCCCATCTGCATAACTCCTTTTGCAGAACGTTCTGATTCTGTTCAGATGCATTGTAAGTTTGTTCCGTCTGGGCATTCCAAAGATGTGAAAGCCCCACCCACAACCCCACAACCCCCAAAACTCTTATTCAGTAACCTGTCTGGTGTCTGAGACTTTATCAGGCGTTGTCCATACAATTTCAAGTTTTCAAAGACCACAAGGACTAGAAATCTGCCTTTTATTTATTTATTTATTTATTTATTTATTTTTAAAAAGGTAAGATTAGCAGGAAGCTGGATTTTGTACCCTATTATACCTTCTGTTGGGATGCGGGTGGCGCTATGGGTTAAACCACAGAGCCTAGGACTTGCCGATCAGAAGGTCGGTGGTTCCAATCCCCGCGACGGGGTGAGCTCCCGTTGCTCGGACCCTGCTCCTGCCAACCTAGCAGTTCAAAAGCACGTCAAAGTGCAAGTAGATAAATAGGTACCACTCCAGCGGGAAGGTAAACGGCATTTCCGTGCACTGCTCTGGTTCGCCAGAAGCGGCTTAGTCATGCTGGCCACATGACCCAGAAGCTGTACGCCGGCTCCCTCAGCCAATAAAGCGAGATGAGCGTCGCAATCCCAGAGTCGGCCCCGAGTGGACCTAATGGTCAGGGGTCCCTTTATACCTTCTGTAGTTTTTGTTGTTTTGTACATCAGTTGCAACATGAACACAATTCTACACAGACACACACAATGGCAAGGCATGTTGTTTTAAAATCCTAATGTGCCTGCCAGATGGTGGTGTTTCAAAAACATCCGAAAGTGCAACATGCTGCATGTGCATCAAACCCTTGTCTTTTTTTCTGTTCTTCCCTCATTGAAGAACTCTTCATAGTCTTGGGATTTCACTTTTGGCGGATTTTGGCAATGAACTCTCAGCACTGGCAAGTGCATGCAGAACTGCTGGCATTATTCAGAACTGGGCATTATCCACAAATGATCCTGTATGATCTAATACCACAGTTGCTGAATAATAATAATAATAATAATAATAATAATAATAATAATAATAATAATAATTTATACCCCGCCCATCTGGCTGGGTTTCCCCAGCCACTCTGGGCGGCTTCCAACCAAATATTAAAAACAACACAGCAATTGTTTGTATGCAGACATAGAGCCAAAAAATATAGCCACCAAGCGGTGCATAGTGAGCATCAAGTGAGGCTTCACACAACCGCTTAGCCACGTAATAGCAATGGGTGCAAATCGGGGACAGGAATTGCAATTTCCCAATTGCATGCTGTAGCTCCAGCAGGTCAGGTGAACCTGTGTTATCCCTGCAATTACCTGTGCTCTCCCTGTGCTAACAGAGCAATTGAAAGGAAAGCTTTCTGGGCTGTGTACAACAGACAGAACATAAAAATGCAGAAATACACAGCATCCTTATTTGCAGTGGGTGAGGTGCAGCCATGGCATAAATCTCCACCAGCTGGCCTCCTTTTTAGTTGTTTTCTCGCTACGTCATCCATCAACAGCTAGAAGCCAAGTCAGGAGAGTAGTCAGGGGAAGAGAGACCAAGGATTTGGAAGGAAGAGGGACCTCAAGCAGTTGTGGAAGTTGTGCTGGGACTCATTGGGTTGCCTCACGAGTCTGGATAATGCATTATTTTTGAAGAGGATACCTGGATTAATCAAATCAAATACCTTTCTTGGCATCACAGTCTAAAACATTTCAAGTCACTGGGATAATTAAAAGGACAGGGGTGAAGCTGTTGAGGGTCATAAGGTCACATTGTGATCGTGTGCACTTAGGTATTCTGCTTCTCCCTGCCTGCTCCCTGAAAGGATGGACCTTTTGGGTAAGATTGTGGCTAAAAAGGAGGCTACTAAAAAAAAAATGGAAATTGCAAGAAATACCGACAATAGAAGAATGGCAGATGAAGATGATGGACTTTTCGGAGCTGGCTGACCTGACTGGAAGAATCTGCGACCAGAAAGAGGAGGAAACACAAGAAGACTGGAAGAAATTTAAGAAATATTTAGTGAGATACTGTAATATAAGATAATTCGAAAATCCCTAGAAGTAACAGATTAGGCTAAGGGATAGAAAAAGATTAATAATAAAGATTATTATGGATGGCAATTGGAAGTAAGGTTAAGAAGTTTGTAATGAAAGAAAATACTGATGTTATAAATATGAAATTGGGAACTGCTAAATATGTAATTTGATGAAATCCAGATTGGAGGGTGTCGAGGAAGTCTTTTAGCAATGTAAATACACCAGGGTATAAGAAGGGGGGGAAATCTTCTTTTATTTTGTGTGTTTTTATTAAGTTTTTATGTTGTGTCAAATGTAATGTTTTTCTTTTGTGTTTTTGTCTATGTGTTATAAGAGAAAACTTATAATAATTTATTATTATAAATTATTATTATTATTATTATTATTATTATCATTATTATTATTATTATTATTTAAAAAGGAGGCTACTTAAGCAGTGATATCTTTGTCCCGATCTGCCAGGAGAAACCTCATTTGACTTCTTCTCGGAGTTCTAGGCTGGAAGTCCAACATTTTGCTCAGCATCAGTTGGTGAGGTCTGCTGTGTCAAGAGCAATCTAAGAAAATGTGGTCCATTGAATCAATACCTGGATTATAAGTACGCCAAATTGAACACTCATGACCTGATACGTTATTATCAAGCTGCGTCACAAGCTGGACACGGAGCTGCTTTCAGAATATCACCAAGGTGAGTAGCATAGCATTTTGGATCAGGGTGTCACAATCTCAGAAGTGTCAATTCGGAAAGCTGAATTCAAGGGACACGATAACTGAAACCAGCTCTGGCCACGTGGTGGCAGCAAAATACACTTTTTGAAAGCACCTGCATTTCATCCTATGATGGATTGTCACTAACTAAATGAATACTTGTTACAGATAGGTAGCCGTGTTGGTCTGCCATAGTCAAAACAAAAAAAATTCCTTCCAGTAGCACCTTAAAGACCAACTAAGTTAGTTCTTGGTATGAGCTTTCGTGTGCATGCACACTTCTTCAGATACACACTGTATCTGAAGAAGTGTGCATGCACACGAAAGCTCATACCAAGAACTAACTTAGTTGGTCTTTAAGGTGCTACTGGAAGGAATTTTTTTTGTTTTGATGTGTATCTGAAGAAGTGTGCATGCACACGAAAGCTCATACCAAGAACTAACTTAGTTGGTCTTTAAGGTGCTACTGGAAGGAATTTTTTTTGTAAATGAATACTTGTCATTTGAAAGGCTTCAGAAAGGCAAGAAGCAGGTTTTAATTTTTGTTGGGGATCTATCAATACCAGCCTTGGATTGCATTAGATAAAAATTTTACCTGGACATGTGCTGAGCTCCATTGCAGAACAATCATCCTGGATAGCTCAGTCGGTAGAGCATGAGACTCTTAATCTCATGGTTGTGGGTTCAAGCCCCACGTTGGGCAAAAAGATTCTTGCATTGGAGGGGGTTGGACTAGATGACCCTTGGGGTCCCTTCCAGCTCTAAAATTCTGTGATCCCTTCTATGCCCATATACTCTGAGACTGAAGGTTTAGTTGTACCTGTTTCTTTCCAGTCCGATTTCCCCCACGCGGTCTGGAGTGGACTCCCTTATTTCACCCCCAGACACTTTTCAAGATTTGTTCCACTAATTCTTTGAATTCTCTCTCCTTATTTTGATTTAATCTGGGAAGTTTTCTCGCTCTGGTGAGAGTCTTAGAGGCTGATGCGCTGATCCCTGCCTCTAGTGCCAGGGCTCATTTCCCAAATTGCAAGAGCTCGAACTCTTCAGAGCTTGCGTTGCCCCGGCGTGGAGCTTGGGTTTTTGTGTGTGTGTGTTTGCATTTATAGAAAATTTTATTCAGTGTTTTTAAAAGATGGCATGTCAAGTCATCAAGCACAAGGAAAGAAAGATTAAACAGCAAATACCTGGGTTATATATGGCAAAGAACAAGAACATTCAATCTAAAATGTCCCCTTTCTATAGACTTTTTAATGTCTACAGTTCCACAGTTGCAGACATGAAACAGTAATTGCCTTGAATAGAGATATTTCCTGATTTTTTAAAAAAATTACCCAGTTACAAGACATTACTGACAGTAAACACAGAACAAAAGTAATATATTTAAGTATTTAATAGAACAAAAGTAATATATTTAAGTATTTAATGTGCCTTGTTTTCATCAAGGTAGGTAATAATATGGTTTAATATGGTTTACTTGTACCTACAGGGACACAGGTAAGAAACATTTCCATGAACAGAAGGATGGAGTACGTGCGCATTATAAGAAACCAAGTTTGTGTTCAACCAAAAGATGAGGATCCCCCATTCCTTCACTCTGTGCCGGGTCGTTCAGAATATCCTCAAAACCAATGCAGTCACAGTTGCCTTTCCAGATATCCAGGGACCAGTTAGAACTAGGAGGGAAAGGAAGACGCTGGAGCAGCTTCACTGCTTGGAATTCCATCTGCAGCTTCAGCGGTGCATGCAGCCCTCAGAGTAGACAAATTCATCTTATCTTGATTTAGCAACAACAAAATTATCCGGTGTGTCCAAAGGATGAACAGGGAAAAGTTTGCTCTTCACATTTGTAAAGCCTCTATTTATCACATCACAGCTTTCAAATGCTCCAGCAGCTGAAAAATCAGAAACTGGAATACAGTCCTTCAGTTGAGATCCAAACGCTCTGGAATTCATCTTTCCACCGTCACCCAATGCCTCTTCCTTCTGCCAGCCGGCGGGGAGCTCGTTGACGGCATCGCCGGGGAATCCTCAAGCTGTTCCTTTTTATTAAAAAAGCCGGGGGGGAAAGGATAGTGGTCAAGGACAATGGGAACTGTAGTCAAGCAACCCCTGTAGGAAGGCCCCCAGTTCCCAAACTCATCTTATTAGTGTAAGCCTTTTTTTCAGAACTGCCTCCACAGCATGAACACTTACGCTCAACTTGTAGAGGGTTCTCCGCACCCTATGCAAATCTTTCCTTCGTCTTATGTGTTCTATTTATAAGGGCGGCTTCAGCAGCAGCCACAACAGTGACGACAGGAGATCCTGGAAGAAAGAAGCAGGGGAGAACTTGACACTAAGAACTGCTTTGAGGGGAGAATCCCTGAACATGTGAATGGGCTGTCACAGACCAAACGCCAGGGAGAGAACGTCCCCTCATCCGCCCATCCAGCTGTCACACCCACCCCAGGGAATTTAAGCCCATCCCGCCGCGGAGCTCAAAAGAGCCGTTCTTTGGCAGGAACAATCAGATGACTATGAGATGCAGCAGAAGAGCATCTCTGACTGCATGGCTTTAAAAGAGGACTTCCTGTTTGTCTGCCATGGCGATTGCCTGTGCCAATTGCACTGGAGCCCTTCTGTGCTGGTAATAGAAGATAATATGGGAGTAATTATCCTCCCAACCCCCCTGGGGTTGGGGGGGCTCTCCACCTGCAGATCGTCCGATACCTGCTGCCTGTCCAGAAGGAAGAGGGGGCAGGGGGAGCTGGGTGTACACCGCACGGCTGTGGCAACTCTCCCAAGCCGGCACCACAAGCAGAGAACACCTGCTTTTTAAGATAAAAATTTGGACTTAATTAACAGGCATGCCCTGAACCAGCAGAGACAAAATGACTTGCTAATTTAATCAGCCACTGAGAAGGAACTGATCTGGGGAAAGAGTTTAATCATGACCAAAATACAACGGCTTGAAAATGTAAGTGGATGCTATCTTAATTATGAAACGGACTGGTGAAATTTTGACTATGAGTCTGGCAATGATCACTAAGGGAAAGATGAAAGGAATTCCTAATGGAGCTATCATTTTAGTGTAGAGGTATCATCTCAATAGCGTCTGGAAGAAGGCCAAGAGGAGAGTTCTGGATATCTGCCTGGGATTAATGGCAGACAATGATGCAGTTAAAATATCTCCGAGAGCAGAAAACGAAACTAAAGATCGCTGAGGAGCAGAAACAACCGTACAAAGGACTGGCCCACTCACTGAAATAATTGATGGATTACTTGTATAGCCCCAGGGGGAGGAGAGCCTTTTTTAATTCTCTTTTGATATATATGCATTTGCAGTTTTACCTGGTTAACCTCTCCCAAAAGTCAATAACCTTTCAAGGTTTCCTGCTCGTGTCATATTAAAGATTGTAAGGCCCTTGGGGCAGGAACCTTCTTATCAAGGGTCACACACAGCGATGTTGCAAATAAAGAATACAAAATAAATATCACTAGGCTCCTGCCCCGTGCAAACTGAAGCCTGCTAGACGCATTTCCCTTAAAACCAAAGGATGTGCACAAACCATCCATTTGGGTCTCCTGCAGCATGAAAAGGAGCTAGGTCTGCAGAGCTGCATTGCTGGCAGGCAGGGACTTGGACATTAGAAAGACAACTGGCAGAGAGGGCTCTGTGTGAGGTCCCTTCCCCTGTGCTCCTGGAGAGAAAGGAACATATTGCTCCCCTCTCTCTTCCTTTGACCTGGGTTGGATGCAGACATGTCCCACTTGTCCCAGGGGTTGGCCCTGGGGGCTACAGTTGAGGACCTGCCAAGCTGTCAACATCTGTGGAGATGTCAAGCCAGGGAGCCAAGACACATGTACATCATCATCATCATCATCATCATCATCACAACAACAATCAATTTATTTCTCTGTCACTCATCTCCTCTGGGCCTCAGAGCTCCTCCTACCTTCACAGTTCCTTCTCATGATAGCTGATGGGCACAATTGTCTCAGTAAGTCTCTCCCCATCATCTGACAGGCATCCCTCTTGCAGGCCACTGTAAGGCTTGCTTGCAAAGCAGCACTTTGTGACATCATCTGGCAAACTGATGTCAGGTGCCAGGATGCTGGGTTGTCAGGGAGCTCAGTAAATAGATATAAAATCGGGGGGGGGGGGGGTTCAAAATGTGCTGGGATGAGGCCCCTGTGGGTCAGGCCAGAGGGTGCTGTTGGAGGGGGGGGGTGTTTGTGCCTCCCCTTGTTCTGCATCTTGCTCCCCCGCCCCTTCCTTTGGCTGCTTGATGGTAGAGTTGGAAGGGATCCCAAGGGTCATCTAGTCCAACCCCAGACAATGCCAGGATCCTGCCCACTGCCAGACCTGGCTGGGCTCCAAACGCCAACCATCTCCTTACCAGCCAGATGCACTGACCCCTTGCAATTCTCCATGGGGTGGAGAAAGGGGAGAGAAAACCATTCGTTCTCTGTCCCTCAGGACATGGATTTGAGAGCCACACCATGCAGCCCTGTCAATATCTCAAGGGCCGTAAGAGGAAGGAGGGAGGAAGCTTGTATACTCCTTCTCCAGAGGCCCTCAGGACCTGAAGCCATGCCTTCAAGCTAGAAGAAAGGAGGTTCCGACTCAACTTCAGGAGGAACTTTCTGACAGCAAGAGCTGTTTGACAGTGGGAAGAAATCCCTCGGGAGGTGGTAGACTTTCCTTCCTTGCAGGTGTTTGAGCAGAGGTGGGATGGCCATCTGCCATGAATGCTTTAGCTGAGATTCTTGCATTGCAGGGGGTTGGTCTAGATGACCCTCGGGGTCCCTTCCAACTCTACAATTCTATGATCCTATGATGTAAAGTGCATCTAATGAGCATTGAAAGCACATGACGTCCCCCCCAATGATCCTGTGCTTTGCGGCTTTCCTCTCACAGAACTACAATACCCAGAACCCCTGACAAACTAAAATTCCCAGGATCATTTAGGGGAAGACACCTGCGTTTTAGAACAGGGAGGAGAACCTGCAGCTCATTTTCCCCAGTTTCCTAGGAACCAGGAATGCGAAGCTCAAGTGCTTCTAACAGGATGACTTGACAGAGCAGGCTTATAAAATTTTGTTCCCAAAGGTGCCTCCCCTCTCTCTACTGAGCGATGGCAAAAGTCCATGGGGTTCCGGGTTTTCACCTTTGGAGAACTGAGACATGGCGGAGACTGTCTTACCTTTAAGAAATACAGTTTATTCACCTGTTTACATCTTCAGTTTGCATGGAGGGAGTCCAGATCTTACAGCAAAGTCCTTTCAAGAGGGACTTGCCCCCCACAACAGGGCAGCCAGCCTTCCCAAGTTGGATTCCAGACTCTGCTCCTCCTCCGCCTCCCCTTGCTCAAAGCCTCAGTTTTCCTCACCACACACCATTATCCTGGATCCCTTTCAAATCCCCCCCCCCCCCCCGTCTCTGTTCACACAGCAGGGCAAGGGAGAAGGACTTCTTTTGCATTTCCAGTTAGGCTCTCCTTGTCCTTGAAATGTTTCTTAAAGGCCCTCACTTGGCCAGGTCCTTTTGCATAGGCTAGCCCAGGAATTCCTCTGCAGCTTCTATTTCTCCCTTCACATCCCAAATAATCCCAAACACGACCATTTATTAATCTCTAGGCTTTAGTGGGATAACCCCATCAATCTATAACAATATTGTAACTAAGGTAATTCTATTCGGATTCCGAAGGGAATGTCAAGCAGGGAGGGAGGGGGGAAGAGAGAGAGTGGAATTCTGGGGGAGAGTGACGATTGGAGGAGGCTTTGAAAGGGAGTTTGAATGTTGGTGGGGAGGCAGTTGAGAGCGGTGGGTTCTGGAGGGAGGAGGTCAGCTGGGCTGGGCAGCTCTTCAGCTTAGGATCAGTATGAGAGTCATTTGAAGGTGGCCAAAAAGGAACAGAGACACAGAGAGGGACTGTGAGTCTCCTGTGGAGGCCGGGGAATGTGGCAGTCCCATGCCCAGCGAAGAGGGGCTCTGCCAGCTGCCCAGAAACAGATTAACCTCAATTTAGGAGGGCCACAGAGCCAGGGCTTGCCTGGTATTCCTAATGCCCAGATGCCTCACACCACCCCCTCTAATTACCTGGAAAGCAGGTTTACAGACCTGGGCTATGCCTGATTATCGCCTTCCCAAGCAACTTAAAAATGTAATGTGGTGGTCAACGAAAGAAGTTTAAAGACTCTCTCAAGGCAGATCTAAAAGAAATGTAGTAGAAACAATTGGGAAACACTGGCATGCAAACACTCCAATTAGAGAACAGCCTTTACCAACGGTGTCATGGACTTTGAAGATACTCGAACTCAGGACAAAAGGGAGAAACAAACTAGGAGGAAGCATGTTTGGCAAACCCTCACCGTGATCAACTCCCACCTGGAAATCTATATCCCCACTGTGGAAGGACATGTGGATTCAGAATTGGCCTCCATAGTCCACTATGGACTCACTGTTAAGATCGTGTTCATGGAAAACAATCTTACTTGGCTATGTGTGATTGCCAAAGAAGAAGATGATAGAAATTGGGGGGGGGGGGGCTACGGCCTTTTTTATGGACATGGACTTAATGGAAATTCCTCATGGGAAGGTGCCTTGCCTGTCCATGCTCCCCCAATGTCCGGTTGGTCCAACACTTCCACCATTGTGCTCCCCAAAGGGCGGCACCCATCCGGCAGGTGGAGGGCACCTTGGGGAGGGGGATAGTGTCATGGGGCAGGAATCAGCTTCACCTGCTGAACAGCAGCCTGAGGGGGAGAAGGGGGAGTGACTTCCCCTGCAGCTTCAAGGACTCAAGGACTTCCCCTGCAGCTTCATTCTCTTGAAGCGTGGCCCTGTGGAGGAAGAAGGACTTGGTATCCTCCTGGCAGACGTGGGGAATGGATGCCCAATGCCCCTGCCCTGACATTGCTCCCCAAGAAAGCTTGGCCCACCCACTTCAAGACAAGAGCATCTCCTTTCTGCTCTCATGCAGGAAGGTTCTTCTCCCATTCTCTGTTGACACTCAACTTGGAGGGTGTTCTCCCAGCCCTTCCTCTTTCTTGTTCTTTTTATGGGAGGCTTTGGCAGCAGCCACAGCGGGGCAGACAGGAGATCCTGGAAGAAAGAAGGGATCTTTGAAGCAGGAGAGAACTCAGCACTAAGGGCTTCTTTGAGGGAAGAATCACTGGACGTGTGAATGGGCTGTCACAGGCCATGACAGTTTTATTGATTTATTATGCTGTAAACCGCTTTGAGATTTTTATTACAAATATAAAGCGGTATAGAAATTAAAATAAATAAATATGTGGGAAATGGATTCCCCAAGGAATTAACATACCACAATTTCCAGGGATATTTGTTTCTTATGGCACCATGGCTGTGCCCTTTCTGCCTGAGAACCTGTGAGACAGAAAGCAAAATAAAAACAGAAGAAGTAACCAACCAGTAATTCACAACAGAAAATATCATCTGGGGACCACAGCTGAGGACCTGCCAAGCTATCAACATCTGTGGACAAGGCAAGCCAGGGAACCAAATTGGGCCGGGATGGAGCCATGCCCGTACGGAGAAGGGACAGTGGGGACGCGCCGCGAGGGACGTCAGCCGTGAACCGCCGGGATGTTGTTCGGTTCTTCATTCCGGGAGCTGGCGCTGGAGCCTCATCCCTGGAGGCGTGGTCCTGTGGAGGAAGGGGGACATCCTATGAGAATGGGCTGTGAGGGGCCAAAAACTACTGACAGAACGTCAACTCAGACGCACTTTCACCAACCCGAGCCGTATCTGGCACATGTGGGGAATGGATTCCCCATGTAATTAACATACCACATCTTCCATGGCCGTCACCCCTTTGTCCATTTGGGCCCTGCGGTACAGTAGCCTCTTAGGACCTGGGAGACAGAAAGGAAAATACACATCACCACTGGCTGCCAATGATCGCTGCTCCTGCCTGGGCGCCTGACCCCTGGCTTGGAAGGAGGGGGCGAGGGGGTGGTGCAAGACCGGCCTGCAACACCCCAACCCAGCCCTGTTTCACGCAGGTCGGGGTCACAACCTTCCTGCACATGTGGGGAATGGATTCCCCATGGAATTAACATACCACGACTTCCAGTGATTCCTGGCGCCACAACCGCTGCATTGTCCTTCCTTTCTGAGAAGCTGTGAGACAGGAAGGAAAATGAAAACAGAGGAAGAAGTTACAGGTGGGAAATGTCCGGGAATCCCAAAGTCTAAACTCAGAAACCCTGGCTTATGTCTCGCAGGAGGACTCAGGATCCAGCCTGGACCTCAACCTTTCTCTCTTCCCTCCCTGTGTCATATTAAAGATTGTAAGCCTCTCGGGGCAGGAACTTTTTTTTACCTGCAGTTGGTAAGATGACAGGGAAACACTTCCCCTGCCACAGAAGGTCACAGCATACCTCCGAATTTCACTGGGTTTCCCAGCACCGCTGGGCTGCTGGAGGTTTTCCCAATCCACAGCCCTGCGAAGGAAGAAGGACATTGTACTCTCTAGTGGACAGTGGTCCCATGGGCCATCCCCAAAGATTTCCTTCTGGGGCACATTGCCCTCAATATTTTCTCTTCCCCCCCCCCCCCGCTGCCTTCCCAGCTCCCTCCCTTCCTCACTCTTCCACATCCCTCCTCCTCCTGTTTGGCACAGAGGAGCCCGGCAGCAGCCCATGGGCAGGCAAGCCAGTGGAGGCAGGGCCTTCCTGCGGTGGAGACATAGGGCCCCCGGGGGGAGCAGCCCCCAAACCTCTGCAGTGACAGCCTGAGCGCTGGCGAGGTGAACCAGGGAAGGAGGGGGACAGAACAAGCACCCCTGCCATGCTGCCCATGCCCACGTCACCACTGGCTGCCAACCATCGCTGCTCCTGCCTGGGCACATAATGGCCAGACCCCTGGCTTGGAAGGAGGGGGTGAGGGGCTGGGGCGACACAGGCCTGCTCCCCCCCCCCACTCCAGCACTCAATTGGCATTTCCCCCTATCTGAACTCTGAGCCTTTCCACACTTTGCCTCCCTGCGGGGGTCTTTGTCCTTCCCCCTATCCCACTACCTCTGGGGTGAGAGGCCTTTGTCTGGGCTCCAGTCCCTCCCGTGATGCAGCAGCTCCCAGGCTGAACCTTCTCCTCCCTGCAAAACAAACGGAGACATCAGCAGGCGCCTGGCTCCCAGCCACTCTAGCCCCAGTCTGGGGCAGGAGGGGGGGACCTGGGAAGGGGGCATTTCCTCCTACCTGATCTTATTAGCTGCCCCAACATGGACTCCTCCGTACGGGCGTCTGGGATCTGTCCTGTCCGGCTTGGCACAGAGGCAGCAACCCAAGTCTCCCCCGACTCCGGAATAACTCTTGATGTGCTTTTGATGGGTGGAAACCTTGGCTGCTACTTCTGCACCAAGTAGGACCGGGAAGGAGCCATGCCCGCACGGAGAACGGACGGAGGGTGAGGCAGGCGAGGGTCAGGGGCCGGGAACCACCATGATGGTCTGTTGTTCTTCGTCCCAGGAGCAGGCGCTGGAGCCTCATCCCTGGAGGTGTGGCCCTGTGGAGGAAGCAGGGCATCATATGAGAATGGGCCTCAGATGGGCCAAAAACTATGGAAGGACCCCTTTGTTCCCTCTGCCCCAGTACCTGAGGGTCGTCACATCTCTCCAGGGATTTGACCAGAACAAAGCATATGTTGGGGAAAGGCTCCCTCCCTGCAAAGAAAACGGAGACATCAGCAGGTGCCCAGCTCCCAGCCACGCTAGCCCAGTCTGGGGCAGGAGGGGGGGGGACCTGGGAAGGGGGCATTTCCTCCTACCTGATCTTATCAGCTGTGCCACCCTGTCCTCCTCCATACGGGCATCTGGGCTCTGTCCCGACCAGCCTAGCACAGAAGCAGAAACCAAAGTCCCCTCCCTCTCTGAAATAACTTGAGAGGCTGTTTTAATGGGAGGAAACTTTGGGTGTTGCTTCTGCACCAAGTAGGGCCAGGAAGGAGCCATGCCCACACGGAGAAGGGGCAGTGGGGAAGAGGTGCGAGGGACATCAGCCGGGAACCGCAGGGATGTTGTTCAGTTCTTCATCCCGGGTGCCGGATCTGGAGCCTCATCCCTGGAGCCTGGCCTTGTGGAAGAAGCAGGATACAGTATGGGCTCTCATGTGAATGGGCTCTCACTGTCTGCAGATTCCCCAATTATTGCATTGCCACACCATGCTGCTGGGCAAACTCACAGAGCATGAAATTGCTGGTGGCTCCTGCGGTTTTAATGCTCACAGTTGTACTCTGTGTCCATCTGGGAACTGTAGCGTCACACGCGAGCTGAGACCAGGAATAGCCAGTGGTGGTGGAGGCCCAGTGTTGTCCCAGAGGATGCATATGGGAAATGCCAGAGAACCCAGAAGTTTGAACTGACAGATCCTGGCTTCTGTCTTACAGCTGGACTCAGGGACCACCCTGGACCCTCAGCCTTTCGCTGTTGCCTCCTTGCCTCAAATTAAGAGTTTAAGGAACCTCTTTTCAAAGGGTCACATGCAGTGATGGTGCAAAGAAATAATACAAAATAAATCTCACTACGCTCCTGCCCTGTGCAAGCTAAAGCCTGCTAGAGACCTTTCCCTTGAAACCATAGGCTGTGTACCCACCATACCTTTGGGGCTCATCCCCACTTCCCCTTGGGTCGTGTGCCCAGCAATCTCAGGTGTGTTAACAGATTTGCTCTTTGCTAGACGGGCCAGCCTGGTTTGCAAAAGTCAGCCCAGGGACTCCTTGTCTGGCACAGTTGTGCAGCCTGTACTTTCATTGATATCCCAATTAATCAAAATTCTATCTTTTGTGTATTTCTGGGGTTTGGGGGGGGGTCTCCGGCAAATGTATAACACTATTTTGCCTGCACAGTTTTTAATGACACTATTGATGTGAACCGATGCATGATTTATAAAGTAAATAAAGCTTATTTTTAAAGTTCCCATGTTGATGCCTGATTCTTTCTTAAGTGGGGCAAAGGGAAGGAAGGCAGCTAGCTTCATGGCTGGACGTGCTCAAAAGAAGGTTTTGCAGCCAGATTCCTATCCTTTTAAGTTTCCTGTTGTAGCAGGAACCCCCCCACCCCAATCATTCTGCTTGTACAAACTTCACACACACACACACACTCACACACTACATACGCCACATTTCTGTTATAAATTCATAGAAAATCAACCATACATCGGATGTGCACTGTTCCATTTTTATTTTACTCCATATGACAAGAACTAACAAAGGGGGGTGACTTATTCCTGGTCAGCCATAATCCCTCCACCATCTCAGCACATCTCAGCACATCTGCAGGAGCCCTGCCCAGATGATCCCAGACAGAAGACAATCAAGGCCACAAAGAACTTGCATATGGGAGTGGATTCAACACGGACTGAAACAAAGGACAATGATCAGATCTTCCCTCAGGGGGCAGGAAACTGCAAACTCCCCTTTGTCTCCTGGAAGTGACTCATGGGGAGGGGGGAAAGGAGGAACCAGCCAGGTGACCAGACACTCAGGTTACCACCAACTCCTCCCTCAACCCCTCCTTTCTGTAATGTATGCATGATGTTTCTGGGGGTGGGCTTGACCTAGAGGAGGGGAATTTCAAAAGTTTTTATAAGACCTTGCACACTATTTTTCTGGGTCTTTCCTCTCTCCTGCAAGTGAGGGGAACACCCTGATGCATCAGTTCAATAAAGGCCAAGCCTACAGGCTGCTGTTTTGCTCCAAGTTATCCTGGTTGGTGTCTTTGTTTTGTCCAAGGGAGCCCTCGGATTTTTCCTGTAACACTGTCAAGGATGGAATTTTAAAACTCTGGTTTTAAAGAAACAGGTGGCAACCCTACTTCAGGTATACAGGACCCACACTGTGAATGGTGCTCACAAATGTACCGGGAGCCACTGTAGATCCTTTAGGACCAGTGTTCTGTGGTCCCGGCAGCTGCTCCCAGTCCCCAGTCTAGCTGTCGCTACATCTGCTGGCTCCTCTCAGATACACCTGAGCCAATCTGATCTGAGGGGAATCCCTTCCTATCCTCCAATATATGGTCTTCTGTTAGAGCTTGAGCAGGACCAAACCCCATCTCCCAGGCGTCCCCCTTGAAGGCAAGGCACAATCCTGGGACACTCAACACCCAACGGTTTTCCATTTCCAAGGCACGGGGTCCCTCCCCAACTCAAGAACTGGGCATCTGAGCTCCTCCTTCCTTCCTGGTTCCTCCTCATGACTGAGTTCCTAGGACTCCACGGATCTCTGCTAATGGGAGCTGTTCCCAGAGCGCCTAACAAACTACAGTTCCCAGGATCTTTGGGGGGAAGACACCTGCTTTTTAGAACAGGCGCTTCAGGTTAAAGACTCCACTAACCCAGAAATAGTACCTTGGGTTAAGAATTTTGCTTCAGGATGAGAACAGAAATCGCACAGTGGCAGTGGGAGGCCCCATTAGCTAAAGTGGTGCTACAGGTTAAGAACAGTTTCAGGTTAAGAATGGACCTCCAGAACAATTTCTTAACCCAAGGTACCACTGTACTACTACTACTACTACTACTACTACTACTACTACTAATACTACTACTAGATATTTGTACCCCGCCCATCTTCCTGGGTTGCCCCCGCCACTCTGAGGTAGATGGAGCAATCTAGGGTCTAAATCCCCTTCCTGTGTTTCTGTTTGGGAGGGGCTGTGGCTCAGTGACAGAGCATCTTCTGGGCACCCAGAAGGGCCTTGATTCAACTCCCTGCTTGGCTTCAGGTGTGGGGATGAGAAGGCCCAGCTTGCAGGTTCGATCCCCTTCTGGCACAGCTGCATCTTCCTGCATTGCAGGGGGTTGGACTAGATGATCCTCAAGGTCCCTTCCAACTCCACAATTCTTTGATTCTAAGGATGCAAGAACCACTTGCACACTCGCTGTGCTAACCCAACACAGGCACACAGAGGGACAGATTGAAGCTCGGCCACGGAGTGTTCAGTCGCCAGAGGTGAATATGCAGGAAAGCGCCTGGCCCTTTGCCTGGCAGAAGACCTCACCCACTGGGCTGCATAGACAGCTGCCTCAGGAGCCAGGTCCCAGGTACCGGGAGCTCCAGACTGTCTTCCTCTGGCCTGGCTGGCAGCAGCTCACCAGGGGTTCGGATCAGAGTTTCCCAAGCATCACCTGGAGATGCTGAGGACTGACCCTGTGGCCTAAAAAGGTCCCTGGGTGGGTCAATCCTTGGTCTATCTATGCCAGGCTGGGAGCAACTGCTACCTGCCACCCTTTAGAGAACCTGACGCCCAGCGTAAATTAATAACGCAGAGTCTTCTTCACTAAAAGAATCAAAACTTTACTGAGTTAAACTTATTTGCAAATAACAGCATAGTGAACAGAAGATTGAACTAGCTCCAGAGCATACACAGAGTTACTGAGTCACACAGAGGCATTATGCACCAACAGCCTCCGTTGAGCACAGGCTTCCCAGAGCTCAGGCTCCATCGCACACTCTGAGTCTGCCTGCAAGCAGATACTGTACTTATACAGAGAAGGAGTCATCCTCAAGATGAGTCACAGTGATTCAGCATGCTAAACGATTCTGCAGCTTTTCAGCACTTCACAACACTTCTAGACTCCTTTACGGCTTCTGCTCTCTGTATACCTTTGTCACACGAGAGAACCATTGCCAGGCAGCTGACAGTTTGGATGAGCAGCCCAAGGCCCACAACCTAATTCTCTGCGTCGGGAATCGGCAAAACGATTTCGTAGGATTGATCCCAAATGCGTAAGACTTTGTGAATCATCAACCCCATACGTTGATATCAGAAGAGCAACACAGTGAGCTTGGTTCTGCTCAGGGCAGTCTTAAGTATATATGGCGCCATGGTGCAAAGATCCCTCCGGTGCCCTTTTTAGGGCACTGCTTCAGCGAGGCTGGGGAGGGCAACTGATGCCTGGAGGTGCCACATCCAGCCTCCGCCTCTTCCCTGGCACCCTCCAGAACTTGGCACCCTGGCGCCTTCGCCACTTAGCTCTATGGGCAAGATGCTCCTGGTTTTGCTTATTCTTAATGGGGAGAGTTCTTGGTGTTTAGCACAACTGTGGGGCTGTGGAAATTTCACTCTGTGTGTTTCGTTCCCTTTTTGTTAGTTATTCCCCTTCCAGAAGAAGAAGAGGGTGGGACTCATCGTCTCCCTGCCCATCCCTTTCCCCACAGAAGCAGCCTGAAGGTAGCAATTGTGAGTCACGATAATAGGGGAAGGTACAAGCTGGCTTCAGTGGGGCAGAACTAACCACCTAGAATGCATTTGGAAAATATATGTGAAGAAGATGCCCTCCTGTTGCTGATGGCTAGTGCCCTGGTGCCCATGCAGAGCACTAAGAAGGAAACAGATCCTGGGACAGATTTTTCTTTACTCTCTCCCTGCTCCTGGAGGTCCAACCCTTAAATGAGTGATGGGAAGCAGTCTCTCTTCAGGGCGAGGCATTTATCCCTGCAGGATGCAACTTAGTATATTTGTACGAGATTGTGGGGGGGAAATACGGAATAACAGATACAAGTTTGTTTAAAAAGTGATGGAAGTCAATCAATGAAATTTTATTATTGAGATATTTGTAGAATAAATTTGGAAGAAATTCTTCCCATTTTTCTTCTTCTTCCAATTTTTCTTCTTATTTTTTCATTTTCTTTTTTCTTCTCTTCCTTTTCTCTTTTTTGTTATTTTTTTTATATATGTGTGCTTATCTGAAATATTTATATGTATGTATGTACGTATGTATGTATGTATGTATGTATGTATGCATTTGTATACATTCTGCTTGTATTTTGTAATAATTATGTTAAATAAAATTTAAAAATAAAAATAAAAATAAAAAAGAAGGAAACAGATCCTGGAACGGATTTGTCTTTACTTTCTTCCTGCTCCTGGTGGTCCAACCCTTAAATGAGTGATGGGAAGCAGTCTCTCTTCAGGGTGAGGCATTTATCCCTGCAGGATGCAACTTAGGGGGTCATCGCAGCCCCTCAGATGCAGGCCATTCACAGCATTTGTATGAGAATCAAAGAACAGTAGAGTTGGAGGGGACACTGGGGGTCATCTAGTCTAACCCCCTGCATTGCAGGAATCTTTTGCCCAACGTGGGGCTCCTGCATTGAAGGGGGTTGGACTAGATGATCCTTGTGGTCTCTTCCAGCTCTACAATTCTTGGATCCCTTCTATGCCCATATACTCGGAGACTAAAGGTTTAGTTGTACCTGGTTCTTTCCAGTCCGATTTTCCCCACGCGGTTCTGACCAGCGCAAGAGTGGACTCCCTTCTTTCACTCCCAGACACTTTTCAAAAGTTGTTCCACTAATTCTTTGAATTCGCTCTCCTTATTGGGATTTAATTTGGGAAGCTTTCTCACTCTGGGGACAGTCTTAGAGGCTGTGTGCTGATGAGCTGATCTCTCCCCCTGCTGCCACGGCCCATTTCCCAAATTGAGACAGCCTAAACTCTTCAGAGCTTGGGTTGCCCCAGTGGGGAGCTTGGTTTTTGTTTTGTTTTGTTGAATTTATAGAAAATTTTACTCATTGTTTTTAAAAGATGGCATGTCATCAAGCACAAGGAATGAAAGATTAAACAGCAAATACCTGGGTTATAGATGGCAAAGAACAATAACATTCAATCTAAAATTTCCCCTTTTCTATAGACTTTTTAATGTCTACAGTTCCACTGTTGCAGACGTGAAACAGAAATTGCCCTGAATAGAGATATTTCCCGATTGTTGTTTTTTTAAAAAAAACCCAGTTACAAGATATTTGTACTGACACAGAACAAAAGTAATATATTTAAGCATTTAATGTGCCTTTTTTTCATCAAGGTAGGTGAGACATTGTGTGTATCTAAACAAGTGCTGTACAACTACTGCTTATATGGTTTACCTGAACCCACAGGGACACAGGTAAGAAACATTTTCATGAACAGAAGGATGGAGGATGTGCGCATTATAAGAAACCAAGTTTGTGTTCTACCAAAAGATGAGGATCTCCCATTCCTTCCCTCTGTGGCGGGTCGTTCAGAATATCCTCAAAACGAATGTAGTCACAGTTGCCTTTCCAGATATCCAGGGACAAGTTAGAACTAGGAAGGAAAGGAAAATGCTGGAGCAGCTTCACTGCTTGGAATTCCATCTGCAGCTTCAGCGGTGCATGCAGCCCCGGAATATTTCCCAGAGTAGAAAAATTCCTCTTATCTTGATTTAGCAACAACAACAAAATTATCCGGTGTGTCCAAAGGATGAACAGGGAAAAGTTCGCTCTTCGCATTTGTAAAGCCTCTATTTATCACATCACAGCTTTCAAATGCTTCAGCAGCTGACAAATCAGAAACCGGAATACAGTCCTTCAGCTGAGATCCAAACGCTCTGGAATTCACCTCAAGCTGTGTTTTTTTATAAAAAAAAGAAGGGGGGAAAGGACAGTCGTCAAGGACAATGGGAGATGTAGTGAAGCAACCCCTGTAGGAAGGCCCCCAACCTTCTCCCCGCCCCATGCAAAGGTTCCCTTCCTCTTACCTCGTCTTTTTGGGGGAGGCTTAGGTAGCAGCCACAGCGGTGCACGATCAAGATCCTGCAAGAAAGAAGGGATCTTTGAAGCACTGCTTCTTGGGCTCAAATCCTGTTGGCTGCTTTCGCAGTGGCATCTGGATGGCCCCTGAGAGAAGAGGAGGCTGGACCAGATGGCCCCTTGGCCTGATCCTGCAGGCCCTCCTTGTGTGTGTCCTAGGGCCCCCTCCTCCCCCCTGTCCCATTACCTCAGGGGCGAGAGGCCGTCGTCTGGGCTCCAGTCCCTCCCGGAGGAATGCGGCGGTTCCACGGCTGAACTTCTCTCTCGCTGCAAAGGAAACAGAGACATCATCAGGCGCCTGTCTCCCAGCCACGCTAGCCCCACTCTGGGGCAGGGGGGGGGGACCTGGGAAGGGGGCATTTCTTCCTACCTGATCTTATCAGGGCTCCCCACTTCTCCACCGTACGGGCGTCCGACCGGCCTAGCACAGAAGCAACAGCCAAAGTCTCCTCCCTCACCTGAGAAGCTGTTTTAATGGGAGGAAACTTTGGCTGCTGCTTCTGTGCCAAACTGGGCCGGGATGGAGCCATGCCCATATGGAGAAGGGGCAGGGGGGACGCGCCACGAGGGACGACAGCCGGGAACCGCCGGGATGTTGTTCGGTTCTTCATTCCGGGAGCTGGCGCTGGAGCCTCATCCCTGGAGGCGTGGCCCTGTGGAGGAAGAAGGACATCACATAAGAATGGAAGCCACAGGTGGGAGAGTGTTTCTAAGACTCCCAAAACATGTTTCACAAGGATCCCTTCATTCCCTCTGCCCTCGTACCTGATGTTCGCCACGTCTCTCCAGGGATTTGGCCAGAACAAAATACGTGTTGGGGAAAGGCTCCCACACTGCAAAGAAAAAAGAAACATGACCAGGCGCCTGGCTCCCTGCCATGCTAGCCCCAGTCTGGGGCATAAGGGAAGGAAGCATTCCTAAAATATGGGGCACTCAGTTGGCATTTCCACTTACCTGAGCTGGGAGCCTTTCCCCCTTTGCTCTGGCCGGCCTCTCGCCTAAGGAAGAAGGAAGCTCAGTTAGTATGATTGGTTAGAGGAGTTCCAGATAAATATATAGATAATAACAGGTATTTCTTTCATTCTAAGGTTTTAATCTGGAACTGTGCCAACCAAGGGCCAACTTTGGGCTCTCAAATATCAAGGGCGCCCTGTAGGAAGAGCCGTAGCTGAGTGATCTTGCGCCCCTGGAGAACCGTCCAGATCACGCCCCCTAGCCACGGTCGAATGAGCTCTTCTTTCTGCCTCTCCTCCAACCCTCCACCCTTTCAATTCACCCTCTATTAAAAACCTTTTCTTATGAGGCAATAGCCCAGTGTGAGCACACCGGCTGTGCCATCCTCAGACTGACCCACCCCTGCCACAGAAGGGCACAGCATACCTGCAGATGTTGGTTTGGGATGTGGCACCGCTGGGCTGCTGCTTGGCCGGAGCCCTGACCGGCACTTCCAAACCACGGCCCTGCGAAGGAAGAAAGACATTTTACTCTCCTGCCATAGGCATCCACTCCAGGGGACAGGGGTCCCGTGGGCCCTCCCCAAAGATTTTCTTCTGGGGCAGATTGCCTTTCAAGTTTTCTCTCCCCCCAGCCACATCAGGGGACGGCCAGCCAGTGGAGGGACGTAGGGGGCAGGTGGGAGAGTGAAGGCCGCTCCCTGCAAGGCCCTTTCCACCTGGCCTGGGGGGCGAGGCCCAGACCCACCTGCCAGCCCCACTGAAGAGGCTCCTCCTGAGGCCGGAGGAACATCGCCCAGCTAGTGTTTGGTTGTTTTGTTGTTTTATTATTCTGCAAACCGCTTTGGGATTTTTATTTAAAATATAAAGCAGTATAAAAATTAAAATAAATAAATAAGTGGGAAATGGATTCCCCGTGGAATTAACATACCATGATTTCCAGTGATATTTGTTTCTTATGGCACCATGGCAGCTGCTGTGGCCTTCCTTTCTGAGAACCTGTGAGACAGAAAGGAAAATAAAAACAGAGGAAGTTACCAACCAGTAATTCACAACAGAAAATATCATCTGGGGGCCACAGCTGAGGACCTGCCAAGCTAGCAACATCTGTGGACAAAGCAATCCAGGGAGCCAAGCCACATGCATCAGTGATGGGTGACGCTAATAATAATAATAATAATAATAATGCCACTCATCTTCTCTGAGCCTCCTACCTTCAGAATCCATTTCTCTCAAGTCTCTCACCATCATCTGACAGGCATCCATCTTGCAGGGCACTATAAGGCTTGCTTGCAAAGCAGCACTTTGTGACATCAGCTGGCAAACAGGGGCCAGGTTGTCAGGCAGATGAATTAAGAAAAATAAAATTGGGGGGGGGGTCAAAGTGTGCTGGGATGAGGCCACCGTGGGTCAGGCCAGAGGGTGCTGTTGGGGTGTGTGGTTGTGCCTCCCCTGGTTCTGCATCTTGCTCCCCCGACCCTTCCTTTAGCTGCTTGAGTTGGAAGGGATGCCAAGGGTCATCTAGTCCAACCCCCGGCAATGCCAGGATCCTGCCCACAGCCAGCCCTGGCTGGGCTCCAAACTCCAACCATCTCCTTACCAGCCAGATGCACAGACCCCTTGCAATTCTCCATGGGGTGGAGAAAGGGGAGAGAGATGTTTTGCTCTCTGTCCCTGAGGACATGGATATGAGAGCCACGCCATGCAGCCCTCTCAATATCTCAAGGGCCATCACAAGGAGGAAGCTTGTTTTCTCCTGCTCCAGAAGCCCTCAGGACCTGAAGCCGTGGCTTCAAGCTACAAGAAAGGAGATTCCAACTCAGCTTCAGGAAGAACTTTCTGACAGCAAGAGCTGTTTCACAGTGGGAAGAAATCCCTCAGGAGGCAGTAGACTCTCTTTCCTTGGAGGTTTTTGAGCAGAGGTTGGATGGCCATCTGCCATGGATGCTTTAGCTGAGATTCCTGCATTGCAGGGGGTTGGTCTAGATGACCCTCGGGGTCCCTCCTAACACTACAGTTCTATGATCCTATGATTTAAAGTGCATCCAATGAGCATTGAAAGCACATGGCGTCCCCCAAATGATCCTGTGCTTTGCGGCTTTCCTCTCACAGAACTACAATTCCCAGAATCCCTGACAAACTACAATTCCCAGGATCATTTAGGGGAAGACACCTGCGTTTTAGAACAGGGAGGAGAACCTGCAGCTCACTTCCCCCAATTTCCTAGGAACCAAGAATGTGAAGCTCAAGTGCTTCTAACAGGATGACTTGTCAGAGCAGGCTTATAAAATTTTGTTCCCAAAGGTGCCTCCCCTCTCTCTACTGAGCGATGGCAAGAGTCCATGGCTCTCACCTTTGGAGAATTGAGACATGGCGGAGACTGTCTTACCTTTAAGAAATACATTTTATTCACCTGTTAACACCTTCAGTTTGCATGGAGGCAGTCCAGATCTTACAGCAAAGTCCTTTCAAGAGGGACTTGTCCCCCACAACAGGGCAACCAGTCTTCCCAAGTTAGATTCCAGACTCTCCTCCCAGCGGCGTAGCGTGGGTTGTCAGCACCCGGGGCAAGGCAAGTAATTTGCACCCCCTAACCCGTGGATTTGCGCCCCCTAACCTGTGGATTTGCGCCCCCTAACCCATGGATTGGCCCTAACCCCAAATGTTGCGCCCGGTGCGGCCGGCCCCCCCTGCACCCCCCACGCTACGCCACTGTCTCCTCCTCCCCTTGCTCAAAGTCTCAGTTTTCCTCACCACACACCATTATCCTGGATCCCTTTCACGTCCCCCATCTCTGTTCACACCACAGGGCAAGGGAAAAGGACTTCTTTTGCATTCCCAGTTAGGCTCTCCTTGTCCTTGAATTGTTTCTTAAAGGCCCTCACTTGGCCAGGTCCTTTTGCATAGGCTAGCCCAGGAATTCCTCTGCAGCTTCTATTTCTCCCTTCACATCCCAAATAATCCCAAACCCCACCATTTATTAATTTCTAGGGTTTAGTGGGATCCCCCCATCAATCTATAACAATATTGTAACTAAGGTCATTCTATTCGGATTCCCAAGGGAATGTCAAGCAGGGAGGGAGGGGGGAAGAGAGAGTGTGGAATTCTGGGGGAGAGTGACGATTGGAGGAGGCTTTGAAAGGGAGTTTGAATGTTGGTGGGGAGGCAGTTGAGAGTCAGTTGAGAGCGGTGGGTTCTGGAGGGAGGAGGTCAGCTGGGCTGGGCAGCTCTTCAGCTTAGGATCAGTATGGGAGTCGTTTGACGGTGGCCAAAAAGGAACAGAGACACAGAGAGGGACTGTGAGTCTCCTGTGGAGGCCGGGGAATGTGGCAGTCCCATGCCCAGCAAGGAGGGGCTCTGCCAGCTGCCCAGGAACAGAATAACCTCAATTTTGGATGGCCACAGAGCCAGGCTTGGCTTGTATTCCTAATACCCAGATGCCTCACACCACCCTCTCCAATTACCTAGAAAGTAGCCTTATAGACCAGATTATTGTCTTCCCAAGCAACTTAAAAATGTAATGTGGTGGTCAACGAAAGAAGTTTAAAGACTCTCTCAAGGCAAATCTAAAAGAAATGTGGTATAAACAATTGGGAAACACTGGCGTGCGAGCGCTCCAATTAGAGAACAGCCTTTACCAATGGTGTCATGGACTTTGAAGACACTCGAACTCAGGACAAAAGGGAGAAATAAACTAGGAGGAAGAATGTTTGGCAAACCCTCACCATGATCAACTCCCACCTGGGCATCTATGTCCCCACTGTGGAAGGACGTGTGGATCCAGAAGAAGATAGAAATTGGGGGGTTACGGCCTTTTTTATGGACATGGACGTAATGGAGAATCCTCACAGGAAGATGCTTTGCCTGTCCATGCTCCCCCAACATCCGGTTGGTCCAACACTTCCACCATTGTGTTCCCCGAAAGGCAGCACCCACCCAGCAGGTGGAAGCACACCTTGGGGAGGGGGATAGTGTCATGGGGCAGGAATCTGCTTCACCTGCTGAACAGCAGCCTGAAGGGGTAAAAGGGGGAGTGACTTCACCTGCAGCTTCAAGGACTCCAAGAAGAAAGTGCTGATGAGAACCAGCTGGCTCCAGCCTTCTTAAACAAGCTCCCAGTAGTAGCCAGAGAAGGCAGAGAAGGAAAGAAAACAGCTCCTCCCCTCCCCTTTTTTGATACTGTTTGTTACGGAATATTATTTGATCATTGGCATATTGAAAGCAACCAGTTGCTCTGACTTCTTTATTTAATTTTAACATGTGCCAGTCATGCCGTTCTCTTTCAGTGAAGGGCACATTCAGACAACAACCGGAACATCCCAGAAAACTTGCAAGGCACCAAGCAGCATGGATTCCTCCAGCGATTTGGAAGGACTTTGCAATCCAGAAAAGCAAGACTGGAACGCCACAGAAGACAGAGTTACACTCTGTCCATCACCTTGTGTGCTGGCAACTGAGACCATTCTCTGGAAGCGTGGCCCTGTGGAGGAAGAAGGACTTGGTATCCACCTGGCAGACGCGGGGAATGCCCAATGCCCCTGCCCTGACATTATTCCCAAAGAAAGCTTGGCCAACCCACTTCTGGACGAGAGCATGAGAGCAGAAAGGTTCTTCTCCTATTCTCTGTTGACACTCAACTTGTAGGGTGTTCTCCCAGCCCCATGGAAATCTTTCCTTCCTCTTACTTGTTCTTTTTATAAGGGTGGCTTTGGCAACAGCCACAGGGGACAATGTTCCTACAATTCCCCAAACATATTTCAGAAGGACCCCTTCCTTCCTTCTGCCCCAGTACCTGAGGGTCGTCACGTCTCTCCAGGGATTTGGCCAGAACAATGTACACATTGGGGAAAGGTTCCCTTCCTGCAAAGAAAATGGAGCAATCAGCAAGTGCCTGGCTCCCAGCCATGTTAGCACCAGTCTGGGGCAGGAGGGTGGGAGACATAGGAAGGAAGCAATCCTATAATATAATATAAGGCACTCAATTGGCATTTTCCCCTACCTGAACTCTGAGCCTTTCCACACTTTGCCTCCCTATGGGGGTCTTTGTTCTTCCCTCTGTCCCACTACCTCTGGGGTGAGAGGCCTTTGTCTGGGCTCCAGTCCCTCCCGTGATGCAGCGACTCCCAGGCTGAACCTTCTCCTCCCTGCAAAGAAAACAGAGTCATCAGCAGGCGCCCAGCTCCCAGCCACGCTAGCCCAGTCTGGGGCAGGAGGGGGGGACCTGGGAAGGGGGCATTTCCTCCTACCTGATCTTATTAGCTGCCCCACCCTGAACTCCTCCGTACGGGTGTCTGGGCTCCGTCCCAGCTGGCTTGGCACAGAGGCAGCAACCCAAGTCTTCCCCGGCTCCGGAATAACTCTGGAGGTGCTTTTGATGGGTGGAAACCTTGGCTGCTACTTCTGCACCAAGTAGGGCCGGGAAGGAGCCATGCCCGCACGGAGAACGGACGGAGGGTGAGGCAGGCAAGGGTCAGGGGCCGGGAACCACCATGATGGTCTGTCGTTCTTCGTCCCGGGAGCAGGCACTGGAGCCTCATCCCTGGAGGTGTGGCCCTGTGGAGGAAGCAGGGCATCATGTGAGAATGGGCCTCTGATGGGCCAAAAACTATGGAAGGACCCCTTTGTTCCCTCTGCCCCAGAACCTGAGGGTCGTCACATCTCTCCAGGGATTTGACCAGAACAAAGTATATGTTGGGGAAAGGCTCCCTCCCTGCAAAGAAAACGGAGACATCAGCCGGTGCCCAGCTCCCAGCCACGCTAGCCCAGTCTGGGGCAGGAGGGGGGGGGGACCTGGGAAAGGGGCATTTCCACTTACCTGATCTTTGCAGCTCTCCCCACTTGGCCTCCCTGCGGGGGTCTTTGTCCTTCCCCCTGTCCCACTAGCTCTGGGGTGAGAGGCCTTTGTCTGGGCTCCAGTCCCTCCCGTGATGCAGCGGCTCCCAGGCTGAACCTTCTCCTTGCTGCAAAACAAACGGAGACATCAGCAGGCACCTGGCTCCCAGCCACTCTAGCCCCAGTATGGGGCAGGAGGGGGGGACCTGGGAAGGGGGCATTTCCTCCTACCTGATCTTATTAGCTGCCCCACCCTGAACTCCTCCGTACGGGGTCTGGGCTCTGTCCCGGCCGGCTTGGCACAGAGGCAGCAACCCAAGTCTCACCCGGCTCTGGAATAACTCGGGAGGTGCTTTTGATGGGAGGAAACCTTGGCTGCTGCTTCTGCGCCAAGTAGGACCGGGAAGGAGCCATGCCCACATGGAGAACGGATGGAGGGGGAGGCAGGCGAGGGTCAGGGGCCAGGAACCACCATGATGGTCTGTCGTTCTTCATCCTGGGAGCAGGCGCTGGAGCCTCATCCCTGGAGGTGTGGCCCTGTGGAGGAAGCAGGACATCATATGAGAATGGGCCTCTGATGGGCCAAAAACTATGGAAGGACCCCTTTGTTCCCTCTGCCCCAGAACCTGAGGGTCGTCACATCTCTCCAGGGATCTGACGAGAACAAAGTATATGTTGGGGAAAGGCTCCCTCCCTGCAAAGAAAACAGAGAAATTAGCAGGTGCCCAGCTCCCAGCCACGCTAGCCCAGTCTGGGGCAGGAGCGTGGGGACCTGGGAAGGGGCATTTCCACTTATCTGATCTTTGCAGCTCTCCCCACTTGGCCTCCGTACGGGGGTCTTTGTCCTTCCCCCTATCCCACTAGCTCTGGGGTGAGAGGCCTTTGTCTGGGCTCCAGTCCCTCCCGGGATGCAGCGGCTCCCTGGCTGAACCTTCTCCTCCCTGCAAAACAAACGGAGACATCAGCAGGTGCCTGGCTCCCAGCCACTCTAGCCCCAGTCTGGGGCAGGAGGGGGGGACCCGGGAAGGGGGCATTTCCTCCTACCTGATCTTATTAGCTGCCCCACCCTGAACTCCTCCGTACGGGGTCTGGGCTCTGTCCCGGCCGGCTTGGCACAGAGGCAGCAACCCAAGTCTCACCCGGCTCTGGAATAACTCGGGAGGTGCTTTTGATGGGAGGAAACCTTGGCTGCTGCTTCTGCGCCAAGTAGGACCGGGAAGGAGCCATGCCCACATGGAGAACGGATGGAGGGGGAGGCAGGCGAGGGTCAGGGGCCAGGAACCACCATGATGGTCTGTCGTTCTTCATCCTGGGAGCAGGCGCTGGAGCCTCATCCCTGGAGGTGTGGCCCTGTGGAGGAAGCAGGACATCATATGAGAATGGGCCTCTGATGGGCCAAAAACTATGGAAGGACCCCTTTGTTCCCTCTGCCCCAGAACCTGAGGGTCGTCACATCTCTCCAGGGATCTGACGAGAACAAAGTATATGTTGGGGAAAGGCTCCCTCCCTGCAAAGAAAATGGAGACATCAGCAGGCTCCTGGCTCCCAGCCACGCTAGCCCAGTCTGGGGCAGAAGGGGGGGGGGGACCTGGGAAGGGGCATTTCCACTTACCTGATCTTATTAGCTGCCCCAACCTGTCCTCCTCCCTACGGGCGTCTGGGCTCCAGCCTGGCCGGCCTGGCACAGAAGCAGCAGCCAAAGTCTTCTCCCTCTCTGAAATAAATTGAGATGCTGTTTTAATGGGAGGAAACTTTGGCTGCTGCTTCTGCTTCAAACAGGGCCGGGAAGGAGCCATGCCCGTACGGAGGAGGGGCAGTGGGGAAGAGATGTGAGGGTTGCCAGCCAGGAACCACCGGGATGTTCTCTCTCCCATCATGAGCTGGAGCCTCATCCCTGGAAGCGTGGCCCTTTGGAGTAAGCAGGACATCATATAAGAATGGGCCTCTGATGGGCCAAAAACTATGGAAGGACCCCTTTGTTCCCTCTGTCCCAGAACCTGAGGGTCGTCACATCTCTCCAGGGATTTGACCAGAACAAAGTATATGTTGGGGAAAGGCTCCCTCCCTGCAAAGAAAACGGAGACATCAGCAAGCGCCTGGCTCCCAGCCACATTAGCCCCAGCCTGGGGCAGGAGGGGGAGGAACCTGGGAAGGGGGCATTTCCTCCTACCTGATCTTATTAGCTGCCCCAACCTGTCCTCCTCCTTACGGGCGTCTGGGCTCCGTCCCGACCAGCCTAGCACAGAAGCAGAAACCAAAGTCTCCTCCCTCTCTGAAATAAATTGAGATGCTGCTTTAATCGGAGTAAACTTTGGCTGCTGCTTCTGCTTCAAACAGGGCCGGGAAGGAGCCATGCCCGTACGGAGAAGGGGCAGTGGGGAAGAGGTGCGAAGGTTGTCAGCCGGGAACCGCCGGGATGTTCTCTCTCCCATCATGAGCTGGAGCCTCATCCCTGGAAGCGTGGCCCTTTGGAGTAAGCAGGACATCATATGAGAATGGGCTATGATGGGCCAAAAACTACATCTTTGCACTGTCACCCAATGCCTCTTCCTTCCACGCTCTGGAATTTGTCTTTGGGGAATCCTCAAGCTGTTTTTTTTAATTAAAAAAGAAGGGGGAAAGGACAGTGGTCGAGGACAATTGGAGCTGTAATCAGCCAACCCCTATAGGAAGGTCCCCAGTCCCCAAACCCGCCTTATCAGTATATGCCTTTTTTCAGAAATGCACCCAGAGCATTAACAACTTGTAGGGTGTTCTCCCCGCCCCATGCAAAGGCTCCCTTCCTCTTACCTGGTCTTTTTGGAGGAGGCTTGGGCAGCAGCCACAGCAGTGCATGATCGAGATCCTGCAAGAAAGAGGGGATATTTGAAGCAGGGGAGAACTCAACGCTACGCACTGCTTCTTGGGCTCGAATCCTGTTGCTGCTTTTGCAGTGGCATCTGGGTGGCCCCTGGGAGAAAAGGAGACTGGACCAGACAGGCCCTTGGCCTGATCCTGCAGGCCCTTCTGGTGGGTTTCCTAAGGCCCCCCCTCCTCCCCTCTGTCCCATTACCTCAGGGGCAAGAGGCCATCGTCTGGGCTCCAGTCCCTCCTGGAATGTGGCAGCTCCAGGCTGAACTTCTCCCTCGCTGCAAAGCAAACGGAGACATCAGCAGGCACCTGGCTCCCAGCCACGCTAGCCCCAGTCTGGGGCAGGAGGGGGGGGCCTGGGAAGGGGCATTTCCTCCTACCTGATCTTATCAGGGCTCCCCACTTCTCCTCCATCCGACCGGCCTAGCACAGGGATGTTGTCCGGTTCTTCATCCCAGGAGCCGGCGCTGGAGCCTCATCCCTTGAGGCCTGGCCCTGTGGAGGAAGAGGGACATCATATGAGAATGGGCTGTGAATGGCCAAAAACTACTGGCAGAACTTCAACTCAGACACTCTTTCAGCTGCCTTAGCCACACCAAATATTCAAAGGCTTCTCTCTCCACTTTCACCATCATGGAGAATCCTAGAAATCCTGTAGTCTGTTCAGGGTGCTGGGAATGGGAGCTGCCAGGAATGGTAGGTCCTTGACAAAGGACAGGTCCCAGGATTCCTTGGTGGAAGCCAAGACCGTGAACGTGGTAGAAGAGGCCTTTGGATGTCCGGTGTGGTGGATGCTCTCAAGAGGAAGCCTGCCACTGACATGGGGGTTATGTTCTGGGGATCACACCACAAACCAGAATCTCACAGGGTCAAAACACATGGGGTTCAGGGCTGGGTGGCAATGCCAAAGTCCCTTTTCCCAGACACCCGCCTGCTTTCTGCCCCCTTTTTGATAGATTTTTGGGCCAAGAACAGAAAGCTAAATGCACGCAAGTTAGATGCGCCAAAGTTGCTGGCTTTATAGAATCGTCAAGGAATGATGGACACATGCCATTGCGAACCAGGGGGGACTTTTTTAAGCTGTGTGAACAGGATCACAGCCCAGGGACTCCTTGTCTGGCACAGTTGTGCAGCCTGTACTTTCACTGAAATCCCAATTAATCAAAATTCTGAAATTGATCATTTTCTAGTGTTTAGTTGGGGGGGGGTCTCCTGCAAATCTATAACAGTATTTTGCCTGCACAGTTTTTAATCCCTGTATTGTTGTGAACCGATGCATGATTATAAAGTAAGTAAAGCTTATTTTTAAAGTTCCCAGGTTGATGCCGGATTCTTTCTTAAGTGGGGCAAAGGGAGGGAAGGCAGCTAGCTTCATGGCTGGGCGTGCTCAGAACAAGGTTTTGCAGCCTGATTCCTATCCATTTAAGTTTCCTGTCAAGGATGGAATTTTAAAACTCTGTTTTTAAAGAACCAGGTGGCAAGCCTTCTTCAGGTATACAGGACCCACACTGTGAATGGTGCTCGCAAACGTACTGGGAGCCACCGTAGATCCTTTAGGACCGGTGTTCTATGGTCCTGCCGGCTGCTCCCAGTCTAGCTGTTGCTACATCTGCTGGCTCCTCTCAGATATGCCTGAGCCAATCTGATCTGAGGGGAATCCCTTCCTGAGCTTGAGCAGGACCAAACCCCATCTCCCAGGCATCCCCCTTGAAGGCAAGGCACAATCCTGGGACACTCAACACCCAACGGTTCTCCATTTCCAAGGCACGGGGTCCCTCCCCAACTCAAGAACCGGGCATCTGAGCTCCTCCTACCTTCCTGTTCCTCCTCATGACTGAGTTCCTAGGACTCCACGGATCTCTGCTAATGGGAGCTGTTCCAAGAGCCCCTAACAAACTACAGTTCCCAGGATCATGGAGGGGGGGGGGGAAGACATCTGCTTTTTAGAACAGGGATGAGGAACCTGCAGCTTGCTCACTACCATTTCCCAGGAACCGGGTACAGGAAGTTAAAGTGCTTCTTCTAACAGGATGATTGCAGGGAGAAGCAGTGCTTTTCTTCAGCTGGACTTCTGTTCCAGCACCTTAAAAAAATTAAGGTTTTTTGGGGGGTTTTGTTTCCCCCCCCCAACTTTATCAGCACCACCTGCAAAGTCACAGCGTGGTGAATAAGACTTGGGAATACCCAGGAATGTTTCTCTGAGTGAACTGGAGGGGAAGCAGAGTAACAGGGTGGGGTGCAGTGGGGAGGGAAAGTGGGCATGATGGCAAAGCTCAAAATTGAGGCAGGACTGCAGGAGGTATAATGCAGACTTAAGATGAGACTTAACCAGGGCCAGAGCCTCAGCCACTTGGCTTCCTGGCGCAGCTGAAGCAGGGCCCACTAAAAAGAAACAAAAGAAACAGGACAATGGGAGTTGTAGTCAAGCAACCCCTGTAGGAAGGCCCCCAGTTCCCAAACTCATCTTATTAGTGTAAGCCTTTTTTTCAGAAATGCATCCACAGCATGAACACATACACTCATCTTGTAGGGTGTTCTCCCCGCCCCATGCAAATTTCCCCTTCCTCTTACCTTCTCTTTTCAAAAGGGAGGCTTTGGCAGCAGCCACGGTGGTGAAGACAGGAGATCCTGGAAGAAAGAAGGGATCTTTGAAGCAGGGGAGAACTCGGCGCTAAGGGCTGCTTCAAGGGAAGAATCGCTGAACACGTGAAAGGCCTGTCACAGACTGAACGCAAGGGACAAAATGTGTCCTCAGCCGCCCATCCAGCTGTCACACCCACCCCAGGGACTTAAAGGACATCCCATTGCTGAGCTCACAAGAGCCACCTTTTTCAAAAACAATCAGATGACCAGGAGATGCAGCAGATGAGCATCTCTGACTGCATGGCTTGAAATGAAGGTGTGCTGGTCCCGGGAGGGTTACCGTGTGGCGTGGGCTGAGTCCGGTCCTGGGTAGAGGGTCTGGAGGCTGTCTGTCAAGGGCAAAGGAGGGTTCAAGGCAAGGAGCCGGGCGTGGTCAGGAACTCCGGAAGAGAAGGTCAGGGTGCTGGCAGGAACAGGTTTCCAGCGATATTGCTCCGGCAACCTGGGGCTGGGCTGACTGGCCTTTATCTTCTCTGGGGCCTAGGGCAGTGACTTGCCTCTCCTGGCCTTAAGGCAAGCACTCCTCCTGAGAGAACTTAGTTCCCTCCGCCTCTCTGCCCTGAGCCTCTGCAGCTCAGGAGAGGCTGGAGGGTTACTGGACCCAGAGGCAACCTCACCTTCCCCTGACAGGGCTGGGAGAGGAGCACCTGCAGGCAACGGGTCCTCAATCACCTCCAGAGCCACAGCGGATTCAGTTGGTGTCTGCTCCTGAGGATCCAGCACAGGTGCGGGCCCTTCAGATTCAAGCCCCTGCCCTGGCTCAGCCGGCTCTGGAGGCGGGGACTCCTGTGTAGGCTGAGATTCTTCAGGTTCAGCCTCTGAATCAGATTCCCAGGCCATCACAGAAGGTTAGGCAACTTAATGGAGGAGAGGGCAGCCAAAGGCTACTAGCCCTGATAGATCTGTTCTGCCAACACAGTCAGAGGCCCAGCCTCCTCTTTCCCCAGGGGCCAGCCATTTGCCTGTGGGAATGCCGCAAGCAGGATTCGAGCACAAGAGCCCTCTGCCCACCTCAGACTTCCTGCAACTGCATTTCTGAAGCATGGTTGCCTCCAACCACGGAAACACAGCAGAGCCATCAGGGAGACTTGAATGAGATAGTAGCCTCAGAATATGAGAGATCGAATCAAACAATAAGGTCCAATGAAGGGAAATTACCAAACTACTTTTTTGATATAGTAAGGCATATGGAGTTAATATAGCTATGTAGATTAAAACATCTAACAGAACGCAACTATACTTTCCATTCAAGTTTAACAAAATAATTCCAGTAGACCACATACGGTGTGGGCGTCCAGAGATTTGGGGGTGGAAAAGGGTGAAAAAGGTGGAGATCCAACCGAGAACCATCTCAGACCACAATTTGGTCTCCTGGATCCAGCTCTGGCACCAGAGTCCTAGGTCACCTCAGTAGCTTGGAGTGTGCTTAACCAGCTTGGGCTGTCAAAACTACATTTATGGAGCTAGTCTTGCCTTGTAGTCCATGTGCCGGTAACCCACAGACTGGATCACTGCAACGTGTTTGATGGGCTGCTGCTGCTGAGCTTTGTCCATAAACTGTAGCTAGCGCATAAGACTCGGTTGCTCACTGTCAGAACATCACTGTCATGCTACACTGCTGCTGAAAGACTTGCACCGGCTGCCAATTAGCTACTGGGAGAAGTTCAAGATGCTGGTGCTGGTGTACAAATCCTATACATCTTGGGACCAAGGTACCTAAAAGGTTGTCTTACCCCTGGGATTTTTGTAAACTAAAGCAATCGAGCGGTTTCCATTCCTGACCTCTGACAAACATGCCATTGTGCTCCTGTTTCTGACAGTAATCTCCCTGGTCACAATCCTTTTTGCATACCTGCCATGCAATTAAGACACTGCTGTATATTGCCTCTATAAAACACGCAGAGAATCTCTTCTCAAGCATAAGCTGAAGGAAAGCGATGGCAAAGAATACAATACGAAAAAGTTGTTTCTGGTTTCCCACAACTGCAACTGGTCTCAAGTTGGAAAAATGGAAATCTAGCCAACAAATTAAGTTTGCAGGATTACTTTTGCATCGGTAAGAATGGGGTTCACAGACCTGCTATGTAAATGATTGAATTTCTACCAGGCAGCTCACACATGTTATATCCAGGGTCTATGAAAAAAGCAAATATTCCGAAGAGATCATCCAATTACTTACATGTCTAGCAGTGTTTAAAACAAATCTGGCTGGCTTGCATGCATATTTGTTGGGAACCTGGGTGGCCTTTTGCTCCACAAATATACTTTTAATAACCTCCCACCATACATTTTATTTTTAATAAAAATGGAGGAAATTAAGGACAGACACATTGTTATTTTAACAGTAAGGTTCCTTCAACAATGGAAACAACCATCTTTCACATAATGCATTTTTAAAATCTCATAGAACTTCCCTTTTAAATCTAATAAAATCATCTTATCAGTTATTTTTCATAATATTGCTGGTTTTCTGCCCCAACAGTAGCAATCGGGGGGGGGGGGGGATGAGGGTGAGGCATGAGTATTGCTCACAGTGTATGCATGTTCCCATCTACTCAGAGGTAAGTCATATAGCATTTGATGGTGCTTACCCTCCTTCGAGTGCGTATAGGACTGCAGCCTGAAGCATACATTTTGTGATCATGCTCTTCATATGGTTTATGATCCAATTTTCCCCATTAAAAATAGTTCATTTACCACAGCATATATTTCAAACATTCTCATAATCTTGAAAACACGTCATACACTCCAATCTCATTAAATGTGTGGGTCCGTTTTGTACAAATATGTTGACCACGTTTCCCAGTCCCTTCACATTTAAAGTACCAATTACTTTGATGTCAGTAGCTTTCCAAGCACAATTCAAAGTGTTGGTGCTGACCTTTAAAGCCCTAAACAGCATTGGCCCACTATACCTGAAGGAGCGTCTCCACCCCCATCGTTCTGCCCGGACACTGAGATCCAGCGCCGAGGGCCTTCTGGCGGTTCCCTCACTGCGAGAAGCCAAGTTACAGGGAACCAGGCAGAGGGCCTTTTTAGTAGTGGCACCTGCCCTGTGGAACAATAATTACCAGACTTTTAGAAGAAGACATCTGAAGGCAGCCCTGTTTAGGGAAGCTTTTAATGTTTGATGGACTACTATATTTTAATATTTTGTTGGAAGCCCCCAGGTAGGTGGGGTATAAATTATTATTATTATTATTATTATTATTATTATTATTATTATTATTATTATTCTGACAAGTGGTTATTAATTATCCCCCCCATTAAGTTAACCTATAAAATTATTATCATTGTGGCAGATACCGGCAGGTGACTTCCCTTGCTGTGCAGGCAATGTCAGCAAAGCAGGTTCTTGGATGCTAGTTTCTAAGATTTCCTGTGCTAAGGATCTACAGTTCCCAAGTCCCTGATCCATGCTGCTTTAAAGCATCCCATATACTGTATGCAGTTGCTGCCTCTTCTCTGCAGGCAGATGTGCTGTTACATACACTGCTAAGGCCTTCAGCTCCTGCCATGAGTCAGCAGGAGTTTCTGGGTGAATCAGTGCAGCATATACAGCAAAACAAGGATATCCAGTGAGCCGTGATCCTACTGCCCTATGTGGTGAACCAATTCCCAATCCTCAAGCTCCCTCCTTGACGGCCAGGCTGATGTTGTGACCATACGTGCTCCATTGTAATGTCCCCCCCCCCCAAAGCAAATCAGAGATGTTCCTTGCCAAAGGGGATGAGTGCACTTATGTTGTTTCATATTTCAATGGATAGTTCCTTATGTGGGGTGGTATTGAGGATAATGGGTTCTTGTGGTGTCTCCTTGGATTCTAAAATCGATTGTAGTACTTTGGAACTCTGCAGAAATCTTTAAAAGACTAGATTTCAAAAGTTCAAGTCTTTCTAGAATCCCTTGTTGCTCTTCCATTGGGAGGTCTTTAAAAGAGCCTTTCAGATTCTGCTCCAGGTCACAGCAACAAGGTTCAAACATAGAAAGAGTAGGAACTACCAACATGAGGTTGCGTGAACTTTTAAGACCTCTCCCCATTTCCCATAATACATTTTTCAACAGCATCATCAATACATCACAAACATGTCACAAAGGAGGAGTGTTTGGCATGTAGATACATGAGTCAGTAACCTCAGTTCCCATCACCCTTTTACTACCCTCTTCCCCAAAGAACAATAAAAGTATTTACACATCCCCCCAGCTGCAAGGCTTTTCTGCCCGCTTCTCCTTTGAACGTATCAGGATTCAATCCACCATCCCGATGGATTTCTGTCTGGGGTATGTGCTGCCCTTGATCGCCTCCTGCCTCCTATTGTGTGGCTAAATTCACACCTTGACCTTATGCTTAAGGGATTATGGAGGCAGGGGCAGGGGCTATGGCAGGGGCCATTAGCCCTTGGAACCAAATTCAAACTGTTGAATTTTGGAGATTATTTGATTCTATATTGGATAGTCAGAGGAAACAGTACGATACATGGCATCCGCTTATTGCTACCATTTTATAGCGGGTTATATAACCTGCGGGTTGCCATCTGATTGGATTTTATTTTGATCCTGATCTGATTTGAGAATGTATTTTAATTGATTGTCTGATTTTATGTTAATGTGTTATACATTTGATGTTAGCCACTCTGAGCCCGGCTTCGGCTGGGGAGGGCGGTATATAAATAAAAATTATTATTATTATTATTATTATTATTATTATTATTATTATTATTATTATTATGACTGCTTTTCTGAGCCTCTTTGCTGTTGTGTAAAAGGTTGCTGACCTGGCTTTAGTTTGAGGCTGTGGTGGGGACTTGGGATTTTTTGGGAGTCGTTAACTTTAACTGGTTTTAACACAAGTATTTCCCCCCACTGAATCTCTGTTGTTGGTGGAACACTGAGCAGGGATTCCAAAGCTGACCTCAGTTGGTGAGCAGGTTTATAGGGGATGCAGTTTCTCAGTTACCCTAGTCCCCAAGCCATTTATGGCTCTATAGGTAACAGCCAGTCCCTTTAACTGCGCCTTGAAACAAACTGGAAAGCAGTGTAACTTGAACAAGACTGGTGTGCAGTGCTGGATTTACCTATAAGCTAAACCAGAGCCTAGGGCTTGCCGACCAGAAGGTCGGCGGTTCGAATCCCCGGGACGGGGTGAGCTCCCGTTGCTCGGTCCCCGCTCCTGCCAACCTAGCAGTTCGGAAGCACGTCAAAGTGCAAGTAGATAAATAAGTAAACTGGCGGGAAGGTAAACGGCGTTTCCTTGCACTGCTCTGGTTCGCCAGAAGCAGCTTAATCATGCTGGCCACATGACCCAGAAGCTGTATGCCAGCTCCCTCGGCCAGTAAATCAAGATGAGTGCTGTAACCCCAGAGTCGACTGTGACTGGACCTAATGGCCAGGGGTCCCTTTACCTTTACCTAAACAAGCTATACCTTAGGGCCACACTCTCTTCGGGGCCCAGAAAAAAATTAAAGGAAAAAAAACTGGATGTACATTTCCAAAATATAAGATAAAAAACAAATAAAATTAAATTTATATACAGCAACAGTGTTTTGTGTTCTGTAGGCTCCTGCGATGTAAGTAATGTGCCCCACCTGCTCCCTAAAATATCACATATAAAGGGCCCCATTACCTTCAGTAGCTTAGGGCCTCATCAATTCTAAATCCGGCCCTGCTGATGTGATATGGTCAGAATACTTAACTGAAATTATTTTGGCTGCTGCATTTTTTACCAGTTGCATTTTTTTGAACAGCCAAGGACAACCCCATGTAGACCCACATTAGATTCCCATATCCATACTAAGTTACAGCGTGGAGCATGTATAAGAGTGACCGGATCTGCTTTTGTATATTGGATTGTCAGAAACAGGACGATACCTGGCACCCATTTCATTGCTGCAGGTTTATAGGCTGCTTTTCTGGGCCCTCTTGGCTGTTGTGTATGTATGGCGCTTGTGTAAACGGTCCTGATCCTGTCCTTAGCTGGAGGCTGTGGTGGGGACTGCGCCCCGCATTCCTGGTTTCAGTGGCATAGCGTGGGTTGTCAGCACCCGGGGCAAGGCAAGTAATTTGCGCCGCCTAACCCGTGCATTTGCGCCCCCTAACCCGTGGATTTGCGCCCCCTAACCTGTGGATTTGCCCTAACCCCAGATGTTGCGCCTGGTGCGGCCGCCCCCCCTGCACCCCCCACGCTACGCCACTGCCTGGTTTGAACGCAGGGCTCCCCAAAAAATACCTCGCAAGGATGGAGGCGCATGCAAAGCCAGGCGATGCTCCGTTCTGCGGGATCTTCCTGATCGCGCCCAGCTGAGGGCGCTGCCTGCAAGCGGCATTTCTGGTGCGGCGGCAGCAGCGTCGGGGACGAGCGGAGGCTTCCCAGAAGCAGCCGCTTCTCCTCCTCCGCCTCCTTTTCTTTCGCGTCCCGCTTCGGTGCGGCGAGCGCGCAGCCGAGAATGGAGCCGCTGCTGCCGCCGCCGCCGCCCCCCGGAGCCCCGCCGCTCTCCGCGGAGCCCCTGCGCGCCGCTTGGGCATCGCCCCGCGCGCGGTGAGCTGGCCCTGCCGGGACGCGCAAGGCGCGCGGGCGGCCGCCCCCGGCGCCTGGTCGGCCGGCGCGCTCTGCCTCCTCTCTCTCGCTGCGCAAAGGCGCCCGGCTCGGCGGGGGCGCGCGCTTGAGCCTCTCGCTCCTTGGAGAGCTCCTGGGAGGCGGCGGCGAGGGGGCAGACTTCCCTCCTCTGCCGACCCAGCGGCTGGAAACAACTTTGGGGGGCGAAAGCGGGGGTGCCGCGGATCTCTCCTCTCTTGGCTTGGAAGCTCCTTCCCCGTGTCTTTTTGGCGCTCTTCTTCCCCGGCCGGGCTCTCCGCCTTTCTTGGGTTGTTTTTCGCCTTCCTTGCATGGATGCGCCATGGCCACCGCAACGCTGGTTTGCAGGGTGCAGTTCCTCGACGACACCGACCCTTTCAACAGCACCAATTTCCCCGAGCCCACCAGGCCGCCGCTCTACACTTTCCGGGAGGATATCCCCCTGGGCACCCAGTTGGCCGGGGTGCACCGCCTGCTCAGAGCCCCGCAGAAGGTACGGGGGGGGGGGGTCGCGGAGGGAGGGGCTCCTGGGAAGAATGCGGGTCGTTTTTGCGGGAGGCTGGACCGGGCTGGAGACGGGAAGGGGAGACCCTCCAAATGTGCGCCCCCTTGAAAGTGCGCGCGCAAACAGATCTTGAAGTGCCCTTGGTGTGCGTGGAGCTCTGCAGAGTAACGCAAGGAAAAGTTCCCGTTCTCTCTCTGACCCCCAAGGAGCTTATATTCTGAATGACTTGTGCTGGGGAAAATGGTTGGGATTACCATATTGTGCATGGCTTGTGTCCGGGCAAGACTTTTTTCCGCCTTCTCCCCAAACACTAGAAATCAGTTACCAGGTGAGATCTGTTAGCAGCCAGCACTTCGCCTAACACATAATTAACGTGTGGAATTCATTGCCTCAAGATGTGATGATGGCCATTGAAGAGGCTGGGGGAAGGAAACCACGGAGTCTTTGTTTTATCTATCAATGGCTAATAGTCATCATGGCTATATGGAACCTCGAGATTCAGAGACAGTGTATGTACCTTTGAAGGGCAGTTCAGGGACCACAGAGTAGGTGGCCAGTAATAGCAGGGCAGTGCTCTTCACTTCAGGTCCTGCTTGTAAGCTTTTCAGAGGCACTTGGCTGACTACTGTGAGGAAAGGGTTTTCATGATGTTGTGTCAAATTTGTACCAAATATTGGGCCGAACCACCTGCTGACTTGTTATCTGTGTTGGTTTGCTGCGGCAAGGCTGTTGAGCTGACCCTGTATTTTGGCACTGTGTTTTTGAGATCTCTGAACATCCTGGGGGAGAAGAGTGACGAGTGATGGAAACAGTGGAAGTTGTGGCATCAAGAAATGCAAAGTGTAAGGTGCAAGGGAAATATTTCAGAAAAATGCTTAGGTGGGACATGCAGTGAAGATCACCATCCAGCCTGTGAGCTGGTTGTCCACTGTGAGGCCAGATTCTTGGTGTAGAAGGGCCTCTGGTTTGGTCCAGCAGGGCTCTTCTTATGATATGTGGTGCCATGTTCTACTCTGTATACTTCTGTTGTCAAATGTGGTGATCAATCCGCAGGTTGCCTGCAATATTTCCAAAAGAGAGTGAGACCTTCTCAGGCATACGGTTGCTACATAGGTGATACAAGCACGCTGCTATATATAATGCAAAGTTTTATTCACAAACTTTGATAGAAAAATAATACTCCAATGCAGTGATATGTCACTCGATAGGTTTCTTGTGTTTCTGTGCCACTTGCCATTCAATGGATCTCAAAGGGACTTACAAGCAATGAACAGCAACAGCGACTTCACGTATCATCTTAGGACAAGTTATATAATTTGATCAACAAATCATCAATGTTCTTTTTTTTGCATAAAAAGTTAAGACACTGTCATCAACGTAACAGACACAAATTAGAGGTGTCATGTGTTGATGTTCACTTGGCTATTTCTTAATTTTGGACACTGCTGCAAACCTCTTTCTACATATGTGTGAATCTCTTTATTTAAACCAGTTTGCGCCAATCACATTGACAGTGAAGTCTTACTCTATATCCAGTGCGCTTCATTCATGCTTATATCTCATTGTGATGCACACATTTTAATATCCTGTGCCTTGGAGCATTGTGTATAACTGTGTGCTTATAATTATCTACAGAACAGTTGTATGTCCAAGAGCACCACTCTCTCTATTTTTGTTTGATACTGTGTGTTTTGCTATGTAGTCATCTCTCCCCATTTGATATTGCCCTCCTTGGTTATATTACCTTGTTTACGCCTTGTTTTCCTCTATCCGGTGATATGTCCATGCAAAATAATTGTTTCGTATTTTTTGCATCTCTAATAGTGTAGAAGCAGTAACTAGTGCCTAAGTGAGGACTTAGAAGTGAGGCAGTTTGTTCTTGTGCATGTTTATTGAGAAGCAAGCCCCAATGAATTCAGTGGAAATTACTCCAAGGAATGTATGCATATAGGATTCAAACCTTACTAATTAGGGTGATGTAGAGCATTTTCTTCCTTTAGCTTGTGGGAGGGAGGAATCCGCAAAATTAAATTCCACCCTTCCTTGGTGGAGAGGAGAGAGCCTGTAATACAGTATGCTTGCAAAAAATAGTTCTGGCACTTAGATTTATGTTTGGAGGTAGAACTGGAACTCTTGTCTTCTGCCCACTAGGGAAGGACTGTACCTGAGGGCTTCAGGAAGAGGCATTTGCTAATAGTGTAAAAGTAGAGCATCGGTGTATTGATGCCATAGCACCATGGAGGTGAGGACAGAAAGTCTAATGGTCAGTGGGGTCAAGTGCATCTTGAGATCTTTTGCACGTGGCTCCTGTAGTTGCTCTTCCTGGACATTGGTAGCCATTTCCAAAAATGCTTCTGTGGGTGTTCGGAGCGAGCGATGGAGCTTTGGAGATTCTCAAAAGTAAAACACAGGAGGCGTAGTGTTTTAGTGCAGGATAGTGCGCACCCCGGAAATGATCTCTTTCAGCTTCTGCCTTCTGGAAGAAGGTACAGGGTTATAAAGACTAGGACTAGCCGCCTGTGAAGCAGTTTCTATCCAAATGCAATTTTGGTTTTAAACACAGTGTGAGGAAGTCTCTATGGGATTATGTTGTATTTAATTATGGGGTATCAGAGTTTTTAGGGGGTTAACCAGGCTGGGATAGCAGGCTTGTTGGTTTTTGAATGTCTTATGTAGATTTTTTCAGTTTCGTTGTTCTGTATGGGACAATGACAATATCATATCCAGCATTGCTTATACTTCTCAAAAACTTGTGCTCAGTTTCCTTTTGCCTGGAGTAAAAACACAGACTCTGTCGAATGCCTTTTCTTCCTCTTTAATTAAAGTGAACATGTTTGAAAACCCAGAGGCTTTGATAGCTGGGCTATTTGTTCCATGCGAGAGTGTTTTGAGAAAGAAATGAGGAATTCCTTAAGAGAATTAAGGGTTATGTGGAATGGATTCCTCTGGATCTCAAGAAGGATCTTTTTGGGACAATACATTTGGCATCTGTGCTAATTAATGCATCTTGGTGTCTCCCTTAATAATAAATTTGCACTGTTTTTCTAGCTCCTGGAGAGATTGCTTTCCATTTCCACAATGGCTTTACAGGGCAGACATTCCTCCCACAAGTTTGCTATAATTACTGGAGATTTTGAAGCTTTTAAGAGAGGTCCACCATAGAGCCAATGAGACACACTTGCTCCTACCAGCAACCTGCTTGGACTGTCATGCAATCTTGGGCAGTGATATATATTTCAAGATGTATGGTGAAGCTGGGGGGGGTGGGGTGGCAGGGAGTATGTCCAAGCAAATAAAGGCGTGTTTAAGCTGTCGCTGTGGTGTGGTTCTTATGAGCTGACAGTTGCGCCAAGGCTTTTGTTAAAAATAGCAGTTAAGTCTACTGTCCTTGGAACACTTGATGCCCTTTCAAAAGCTACAACATGTAGCATAGCAGTGAGTCAAGCCATAACCTTTGTGAAAACCGGCCTTGTAGTTGTCCCTGCATCAACTATCTTTCGATAAATGTAGCTCTCTCTTCTTGAGGATCTGGACTATGGTGCCAACGCATTTGGAATATTTTGAATGGTCAATTCACCTCAAAAAGGATATTGTAGAGTTGGAAAAGGCTCAGGAAAGGGCCACTGAAATGATAAAGGGGGCTGGAGCGACTATGAAGAAAAGTTGTCATGTTTGGGACTTTTTAGTGTAGAGAAAAAGGCAAGCGCCAATGTGATATATATTTATAAAATTATGCGTGGCAGAATTATACCATTCTTCCATTTTATATTCTGCTTGCCCCTTTCACTTCCTTGCTATGATAATTTGTGCAGCTGTCAATAAATTTGTGAGCAAGTCCTTCCTAGCCTGAGAACCTTCCACCCCATCGTAAATTGATAATAACGCTACCTCTGGACTTGCGGTCAGCTTTAACCCAGTGATTTCTGTTATCTCCTTAAACACACTTTGCCCCCCAAAATTGTACATATTTACACCCCCACCACATGTGAATGTAATTCCCTGTTGCCTGGCATCCCCTTCAAATGTTTTTTTTCCATCTCTCATAAACATCCTTTTGCAGCTGAAAGTTTGCAGATAAAAGAAAGTGCTTCTTCACACTATGGAACTCGCTCCCTTGGGGGGAGAAGAGACATGTTTGCAAAGTCCCCCCCCCCCCACCAGTTTTAATCCTGTAACTTGTGAAGTGACTACTCACCCCCCCAACACACACACGCACACACACAGTGGAAATGTGCATTGAGTGGCCAGAGCCCATCACAGCTCTGGATGTTGTATTGTGGCAGTGAAGATGAGACAGGTGCAGTATGCACTTAATTTTTAATGTGCAAACATCCAGCTCTACTGTAGTGTATACAGTGGTCCATCAATCCAGAGCTTGCTTTGCAGCCTATAGGATGGGAAGTATCCATCGCTCAGGAGCAGAGCATGTTTTGCATGTAGATGGCAGACCCTCCAAGTGTCCCTGTTATCCAGGGATGTCCCTCATTTAGAGAAGCCGTCCCAGTTTCTGGTTTGATCCATTTTCCCTTAGATTGTCCCTATTTTCATTGGAGAAATGTTGGCGGGTATGGAGTTATCCAACCCCTGAGCTGTCTGAAGACAATCCTGTATAGGGATTTTTTTTTTTTAATGTTTAATGCTTTATTATGTTTCTATATGTGTTGGAAGCCGCCCAGAGTGGCTGGGGCAACCCAGTAAGATGTGTGGGGTATCAACAGTAAAATTATCATTATGGAATAGGATGCCCCTATTTTCATCGGAGAAGTGTTGGAGGGTATGAGACGGTCCTGGGTTCAGTCTCTGGCACTGGTGGTTTCAGGATGGATCTCGGGCAAGGCTTTTGACAAAGACTTCTTACCGCCGACAGAATAGGCAACACTGAACCAGTGGTCTGAATCACTAGAAGGCCGTTTACTACGCTGACCGGCAAATTTTGCATTTGAAGAGGGATTTAGGGTGCCACAGATTGATAGTAAATGGCGTCTGCAGAACTTCCTATTAAAATGCAAGAAGGGTAGGAACAGTCGATTCAGTATGTGAGGAGGGGAAGGGGTCAGTCACCAGTGAGGAGATTTATAGTTCTTCAGGGTAGCTTGCAATGATAAAATTGATTAGTGCAAAGGGACAATATGGAAGAAGAGCAAGAAGAAGAAGAAGAAGAAGAGTTTGGATTTGATATCCCGCCTTTCACTCCCTTTAAGGAGTCTCAAAGCGGCTAACATTCTCCTTTCCCTTCCTCCCCCACAACAAACACTCTGTGAGGTGAGTGGGGCTGAGAGACTTCAGAGAAGTGTGACTGGCCCAAGGTCACCCAGCAGCTGCATGTGGAGGAGCGGGGAAGCGAATCCGGTTCCCCAGATTACGAGACTACCGCTCTTAACCACTACACCACACTGGCTCTCAACAGCAAGCCTCTTGAAACCAAACAGTAGTGCAACAAACTGAAACAAGCAGGGCAAAACATAGTCTCAGAAACGGAAAGCATCTCAGAAATGGACAACAGCCATTCCTAAACGAACCTAAAAGAATCCATTGAAATAAGTCTATTTAGTGACCATTTAAGAGCGGTCAGTGAAAGGGACAGGTGTTCCTCTGTTGAGAGGCTGTTCCAGACATTGGACATTACAATAAAAAGTCATCTCTTGTGTACCTGCCTGCCAAGCCTCAGAGGCCTTCTTCGAAATCCTCCTCCTGCGGTCGGAGCTCTTGTTTAGGCTCATGGGGGGCGGGGGAACGAATTCCTGGCCGTTTTAGGAGTTTAAAGGTCAAAGCCAGAGCCTTGCGTTGAGCCTGAAAGCAGATGAAGCTGGCAGAGGATGAATGTAATATGATACAAAACCCCGGCAGCCACGTTTTGAACCAGTCGAAGCTTACAAGGGCAGCTCCATCTACTATGGTAATCTAGACAAAAGCACATCAGCCAGTGCTGGGTTTGGTTTCTCCAAGAGGTAGTACTGTTGGCATATAAGATGAAGCTGTTGTTGTTGTTGTTGTTGTTGTTGTTGTTGTTGTTGTTGTTGTTGTTGTTATTTAAATACCCTGATTTCTGCCTGCATATGTTTGCACTGGATGCTGCTGTGTGTGATTAAACTGAGCTACTTGTGCAGCTTTGCATGGACAAAGTGTGATTTTGCATGCAGACGTACCCACTGCCAGTGCGATATCCAGGAAGCTGCATACTGGAGATGGAGATTTTTGTCTTTTTTTAAAATGAGATTCTGCTCTGTGAGCTCACGCCCAACATCTGCATATGTGGTACCATGCCTGAACCAAGACTGCCATGTTTTACAATGAATTTATTTATTTTTGTTGGTTGAAGTTAGTGCCATCAGGTGATAAGCAGGAGGATAACCTTCTTAAACCTTGATCTTGAGGTTCATAGGCCTGCATTTGAACCTGTATTTATGTCTCACATTTGCTCCTCGCAGCCCTCTCCTGCAATCTGACGCTTCTTTCCTGAACTTAGTTGAATTTGATAGTTTACTTATTAATCCAATCTCTTAAGTGTGTGTGTATGCACAAGCACACATTACATTCATTGCAAGGCACTGTGTAACGTTTTTCATAGTGATACTTGTGCCCTCTGAAAAAAACATGGGAATACATGACATGGCATTTTCAGAAAGCGGAGAGCACCACAGCCATAATGCTTGCCTGCATATACTGTGCATAGAATCTAGGAAGCAGCAACTTCTCTTCTCAGTGTTCATGCATACAGTGAGCAATAGGTAGAGAAAGGGCTGGCCCACCCATGGGGCAAGGTGAGGCAACTGCCTCAAGCAGATCTGGCCTCCAAGGAATGCATGGCCTACTGCCTTGGCAGACCCCCTGCTCCATTGCTGCCTCTATAGTGGTCTCCTGGTGAATACTACCACCCTTGTTCCTGACATCATCATCATCATCATCATCATCATCATCATAAATTTTTATTTATACCCCACCCTCCCCAGCCAAGACCGGGCTCAGGGCGGCTAACAACCAATAATAAAAACAAGTTGATTAAAATACAACTTAAGAAACAAGATTAAAATACAACATTAAAACATTAAGATGCAGCCTCTTCACAGGAGGAGAAAGGAAAAAAGAAAGAGGGGGAGGGAATCAAATTGATTCTAAGCCAAAGGCCAGGCGGAACAACTCTGTCTTACAGGCCCTGCGGAAAGAAATCAGATCCTGCAGGGCCCTGGTCTCGTCAGTCAGAGCGTTCCACCAGACCGGAGCCAGTGTTGAGAAGGCCCTGGCTCTGGCTGAGGCTAATCTGACTTCCTTAGGGCCCGGGACCACTAGGGTGTTGCTATTTATGAACCTTGAGGCTCTCCGTAGGGCATACCGGGAGAGGCGGTCCTGTAGATACGAGGGTCCTAGGCCGTGAAGGGCTTTAAAGGTCAAAACCAGCACCTTAAATCTGACCCTGTACTCCACTGGGAGCCAGTGCAGCTGGAAAAGCACTGGGTGAATATGCTCCCATGGCAGAGACCCCATGAGGAGCCTCGCTGCAGCATTCTGCACCCGCTGAAGTTTCTGGGACAGCTTCAAGGGCAGCCCCGCGTAGAGCGAAGTACAGTAGTCAAGCCTGGAGGTGACCATCGCATGGATCACTGTGGCCTCATTCCCAATGTAGATATTTGTTCCCTGCTTGTTGCCGATGTAGATCTTCACTCACCCCTTGTTCCCTGGTGGGAGGGGAGGGAGCACTGTTTTGTGGTTTGCCTCAGGCGCCAAAATGTCTTGAGCATCCCTGAATGGAGGTAACATGGCAAATGGGTGCCCATGTACCATGCTCAGTCTGTATGCGTGAGCACTGACCGGGGCGAAATAGGTTGTCTGGTTCCGCCGCTATTAGCCATGCCTCATTTGTTGCCTTTGGTTACTGTAAATACAAAAGGGCAGGTTTAATAATAATAATAATAAATTATTAGAAGAGGAATGGCAGATGAAATTAATGGACAATGCAGAATTGGATAAGATGACAGGGAGAATTCGAAACCAGCGGGACCAGAAATTCTTGAAAGTAAATTTGCGAGTTATTTGAAAGACAATTGTAATCAACTGACTACGCTTGTAGGACTACAAGAAGTTTTGTAAGGAGAACTATATGAAATATTACAGAAAAGGTTTATGAGAATGGATTTTAAGTTACTGACTGTTAAAAGTAATAGTTAGGATTACAAATGTAAGATTAAGAGAGGAGGTTTGAAAATCATTAGATGTGGTTGATGGAAGTCTCAGGCTAAAATAGCCAAAATGATGTATAAGATAAGATGAGATGGATACATTCTATTTGGAAAATGTATGTAAAAACCAATAAAAATGTATATAAATAAAAATATTTTTGTTTAAAGGCCAGGTGAACCTGAAATTGGTAGCTGATGGTGACTGTAATAATAGAAAAGTGTAGTATCCTGAGTGCATGAACCTGGACTCTTGAGTCAGCACTTACTTGTGAAACAGGAGAACTTCTAACTGTTGCCCTTGAGGAAGATTTTTTTGTTGTTGAAACGTGTTAGGTGATGTACTTTTGCGAATAAATTCTACACCTGGCGCTCGCATTGACATCTTCCTCAAAGAATGGGAAGACTTTCTAGAAGCAGGAATCCTGTGGCACGATCAAGACCTAAAAACTCACTTGTGTACTTCTTGGGTCGCTGAAACTCTCTGCCCTCAAGGTTTGAAATAGCTGCACTCCAGGATCTCTGATTCAGGATCCACAGTGAAAGTAGATTTTTTGGCACGTAAAATCATTAATTAATGGCCAGGCTGCTGCTTCTTTTTTTGAAAAATAAAGGCCTCTGTTTTTGTTTAGTTTTTAAAGTGGGAAAATGTGCTGTACTCCCATTTATAAACTTCCTAACTTTCCACTGTTCTATTAAGAGAGAGCTTGGTGGCACTTTCATTCTGCGTAAGCATGCACAGGATCAGGCGGTAAAACACACTGAGCATTGTTTGCTTAATAAAGCTCCCCTGCCTGCTATAATGCAACTTTTGCAGTTCTGATGACAGACAGAATGTTCTTGCATTTTGAAATGTTTGCTCTGTTTTTCTAAACTGCTAGTCTGTGCAGAACCTCTGCAAAGAAAGAAAGAAAGATGGTTATACAATCCTGCCTTTGTATGGATCTTTTACTCTTATTTACAACTTGCTTGTTGCATTCAGCCTGTCACCGTTTAAGCGAACAGTTTTAAACATGAGAACTGGCGGCATTTGCAAGGACTTGCATGTCAAAAAACGGAGGCAATTAAGCTTAACCTCCAGGCCCTCTCCTTTCCTTTTAATCTAGAATCCCTGCTAGCTCGAATTAGAAAAGATAATTAGTGCCCTCCCCATAGCCTTTCATAGTGGCTTGCCCCGCTTCCTAAATACTAATCGGGAATTGTGTTGATCACTAAAACAGAGTTTAAGACTTGCTTCAATCCCGCCATGCATTTGTTTTAATTTTAAAAAGTGGGAAGAGAAACTCACCATTCCTAAGGAGACCTAGTCACCTTGGTGTCCTTCAGGAGTGCTTTAAAGGTAAAGGACCCCTGACAGTTAAGTCCAGTTGCAGACGACTCTGGGGTTGTGGCGCTCATCTCGCTTTATTGGCCGAGGGAGCCGGCGTTTGTCCACAGACAGTTTTTCCGGGTCATGTAGCCAGCATGACTAAGCTGCTTCTGGTGAAACCAGAGCAGTGCACAGAAACGCTGTTTACCTTCCCGCCGGAGTGGTACCTATTTATCTACTTGCACTTTTTGGCGTGCTTTCGAACTGCAGGTTGGTAGGAGCAGGGACTGAGCAATGGGAGCTCACTCCGTCATGGGGGTTCGAACCGCTGACCTTCCGATCGGCAAGCCCTAGGCTCAGTGGTTTAGACCACAGTGCCACCCGCATCCCAATGGGGAGTGCTTTAGTCAATCACTTTTCCAGAAGAGATGCCCAGTCGCTCACTTAGGAAGAGTACTGTAAAGCTAGCTTTTGAATAGGTCCATTGGACTTTGGGAGAAGCCTCTGTTTGTGGAAGCTGTGTAGAAACCAAGAGATGTTCTTTATTAGATGCTGGTGCTCCAAATATCTGTGGCTTCCTTGCCCATAGTTGTGGGTTTCCTGACATGCTTACTCATAAACCTCTCTCTGCTGAATAGCTGTGGGCACCGCATGTTCTGCTCCACAAAGTGAAGCTTGGTGATTAGTCAACACTTTGGTCTAATTTCCAGTGCGCCAGTGTACTGGGGTTCTATCACTGCCTGAAAACACATTAATGTGTATGCTGAATAAGATTCTTTGCTTCTGTCTTGGCTCTTCCTAGTGCAGGGGAGGGGAACCTGTGGCCTGGCAGATCTTAGAATCCTAGAATTGTAGAATTGGAAGGGACCTTGAGGGCCATCAGACCCCAGCAATGCAGGAATCTCAACTATGACGGATGGCCGTCTGCTGAAAAACCTCTGCTGAAAAACCTCCAAGGAATGGAGAGTCCACCATCTTACGAGAGAGGCCATTCCACTGTCTGTCTAACAGCTCTTGCCACCAGAAAGTTCTTCCTGGTGTTTAGTTGGAACCCCTTTCTTGTAACTTGAATCCATTGGTTTGGAGCAGATTCCATGTGACAGCCCTTTAGATATTTGAAGATTGCCGTCCTATCTCCTCTCAGTCTCCTTTTTCCCCAGGTTAATATGCATCTCCCTCAACCATCCCTCATTAGGCTTGGTTTCCAGACACTTGGTCATCTTATCATTTTGTTAGACTACAGTTCCAATCACCTCTGACTACTGGCTGGAGCTGATGGGAGGTTGAGTCCAAGAACATCTGGACTTGTGTGTGTGTTTAATTTTTAATGTCAACATTTAGATTTTGATGGAATCTGGGGTTTTTTATTTCTTGTAAAAAACAAGGGACGCGGGTGGCGCTGTGGGTAAAACCTCAGCGCCTAGGACTTGCCGATCGCATGGTCGGCGGTTTGAATCCCCGCGGTGGGGTGCGCTCCCGTCGTTCGGTCCCAGCGCCTGCCAACCTAGCAGTTCGAAAGCACCTCCGTGTGCAAGTAGATAAATAGGGACCGCTTACCAGCGGGAAGGTAAACGGCGTTCCGTGTGCTGCGCTGGCTCGCCAGATGCAGCTTGTCACGCTGGCCACATGACCTGGAAGTGTCTGTGGACAGCGCTGGCTCCCGGCCTATAGAGTGAGATGAGCGCACAACCCTAGAGTCTGGCAAGACTGGCCCGTACGGGCAGGGGTACCTTTACCTTTTAAAAAGCAAGAGGAGGAGCAGACCTGAGGGGTTGACTTTCTTTCCTCCGCAGACAGCACAGAAACTAAGCAGCTTCGTGGAAGCCTAACCCTAACCCTAACTTTTAACCCTAACCCTAACCCTCCTCCACTGGGTCACTTGGTCACTTGCATGACACACCTGGTTGCTTTTGACAACTTAAGTAAGTTAAATACAGGCCAGTTGCTGCATTTTGTATATTTTTCACTGGGAACCTCTGAATTTCACGAAAGGCGTTGCGTGTTAAGATCCCCAGGAGCTTCCCAATAATAAAGACACAATTAACACGGAATTTAGTTTTAGGTTATTGGCATAATTTTGGTCACAACTTCATTGATTACAGATCGTGAGTGGTTTGTTTAGGCATTGGTTTCCGACTAGCTGCACCTGACCTCAGCAGGACAGCACTGACGCCTGGGCCCCACCATATTGTCAATGCAGGTAAACACCCTGGGGGAGCATTGGTAGGGTCACCTGACTCAAGCTCACCCCAAAATCCTCCCAGGGCCTCTTGTGTGGCCCTATCTTTTAACGGAATACACCGCCAGACCTTACAAAGTTGTGGTGATTTGCTACACGGCAGGCGAAACCCAAGTGGCACCAGCCAACCCTGTCCCAACAGCAGACAACCCACGACGGGATAGCAAGGTCATAGCAAGACCTTAAATATAGGGAGGGTGGGCAGGTGATCCAGTGCACAAAGTGAAAAGAGGAAGCTCTACGCAACGTGCAGCGGTATATATAAAGGTCCCTCGGTTAATACACAAAAAATCCCATTGGCCAGAGCTGCCCAGCAACCGAGGGACCACCAATCAGGTTGTTGTGGCTATCCAATCGCTCCCACCCAAACAACAATGAGCTCAGTCCTTATGATTTCACCGCAACACGTGCCCTCTGTTAGGAGGACCTGATTTGTCACACACAGAGAAAGATGCACAGAGGTTGTATATTTCGTTAAAGCGGTTTTGCACGTTATGTTTTCCAGCATTCTTAGGGCCTGCTACTGTTATACAGCATTTCTTTGTAATAAATCAGTTTGGCTTACCCGGTAGATACATAGAATATACAGAACGACTGTTTTAGCGTTGACTATGGTATCTAAGGGTGAGACTTTCAGTCTTTCAGAACATCGTTTTATTTCCTTCCGCACATTAACGTCTGTAATGGTGCTCTGTCGGAAATAGCCAGCACATACCTATTTGAGACGGTCAGTAAATTATCTCACTCATCAACTGGGGGAAGGGGGAGCTGCTATTTAGAAAAATTGTTACAAAAGATGTATTGGGTGTTTTTAAAGGGCAAAGTGTCGAGTGTGATAAGAGGGGTGGGGGGTTAAAGTAAAAAAGGCTTTTTATAAACTTGAAAAGGGGAGAGAAAAGAGGCCTGGCGTGCGCGCGCGCTCTCTCTCTCTCTCTGTATGTTTGTATGTATGTATACAGTATGTATGTTTGTATGTATGTATACAGTGGTTATGTACTTAATTAGTTCCGGAGAGCTGTTCTTAACCTGAAACTGTTCTTAACATGAAGCACCACTTTAGCTAATGGGGCCTCCCGCTGCCACTGAGCTACCGCTGCGCGATTTCTGTTCTCATCCTGAAGCGAAGTTCTTAACCCGAGGTACTATTTCTGGGTTAGCGGACTCTGTAACCTGAAGCGTCTGTAATCCGAGGTACCATATGTATACAGTGGACACTCGGGTTGCGAACGTGATCTGTGCAGGATGCACGTTCACAATCCGCAGCATCTGCAACCTGCAGCAGCATGTCTGCGCACGCGCGGGTTGCGATTTGGCACTTCTGCACATGCGCAAAGCACAATTTAGCGCTTATGTGCATGCACGACCACCAAAACCCAGAAGTAACCTGTTCTTGCGGGTTTCGGCAGTCCGTAACCCAAAAAAACGCAACCTGAAGCATCTGTAACCCAAGGTATGACTGTATTTACAGTGGCACCTCGGGTTACATACGCTTCAGGTTACATACGCTTCAGGTTGCAGACTCCGCTAACCCAGAAATAGTGCTTCAGGTTAAGAACTTTGCTTCAGGATGAGAACAGAAATTGTGCAGCGGCAGCGGGAGGCCCCATTAGCTAAAGTGGTGCTTCAGGTTAAGAACAGTTTCAGGTTAAGAACGGACCATATAACGTTGCAGCAGGTTACCCTGATAGAGTACAGTGTTTGAATTTCACGCTCCCCCTTTATGAAGGCACCGAAAAGCATGTGCCTCTGTAATGGAATGTGACATTTGTTTAAACGTGCACAGGAACACTACATAGCTCTTCAGAAACATAATGCTGTATTTACCATGCATTAAACTCCAGGAGGGAATTAGGTTGGCAGGATGTAATTATGCATCTTGGAAGTCAGCCAGCTAGGCAGGTTAGCATACCTCTGCACTTTGGAAAGCACTAGGAGGTTCTGGGCAAGGCCTGGGATCTACCCCCTTGTTTGGCAATTAAAAGGTAATAATCTGCAACACCATGCTTAGATTCCCCCTCTCCCCCTCCCCTCCCGGCTTTTCAACATCAGCACTTCTTATAACACCTGGATAGGGTTCAGTCATATTAACTCTGTATTGTTACAGCATTTTAATAATGCAGTCGGGGCTGGTGTTGAATGCCTTTAGGGAAGGAATGGGGTTTTATTTTATCTGTAGGATTACATCTTCCAAAGCAAAAAAACCCCTTGCCATTCTTTTTTAAGAAGTAGTCACTAAAGAAGAGGTATCAATAGACCGGTCAGGGTAGGTTGTGCATGACTTCGCTTCAGTTTTATTTGTTCTTATAACAACTAGAGGCAGACACAGAACAAGGATTTGCGTTCGGAGCTCACTTTAGCACTTTGGATAGTGAATTGCATCGACAGAAGCCTCACTTTGCCTTGGCCTTGAAGCAGGCTCTTTTCAAGGAACCCTGAAACTTCCAATCTCTTCCCATTGACCATCATGCAGAACAATGGGCTCTGGGCATCCTTTTGTCAGAATTGGATGGAATTTAAGAATGGCGGTCCAGTTTGCCCATTGTTGTTGTTTAGTCGTTTGGTCGTGTCCGACTCTTCGTGACCCCCTGGACCAGAGCACGCCAGGCACTCCTGTCTTCCACTGCCTCCCACAGTTTGGTCAGACTCATGCTGGTAGCTTCGAGAACACTATCCAACCATCTCGTCCTCTGTCGTCCCCTTCTCCTTCTGCCCTCCACCTTTCCCAGCATCAGGGTCTTTTCCAGGGAGTCTTCTCTTCTCATGAGGTGGCCAAAGTATTGGAGCCTCAACTTCACGATCTGTCCTTCAAGTGAGCACTCAGGTCTGATTTCCTTAAGAATGGATGCGTTTGATCTTCTTGCAGTCCATGGGACTCTCAAGAGTCTCCTCCAGCACCATAATTCAAAAGCGTCAATTCTTCGGCGATCAGCCTTCTTTATGGTCCAGCTTTCACTTCCATACATCACTACTGGGAAAACCATAGCTTTTACTATACGGACCTTTGTTGGCAAGGTGATGCCCATAACCACGGCTTAATGAGCAAGCCTACTGGTTCATGTTTTGAAAGCCATGGGTTCATCTGGTCCTGCTGTATTACTGGGAGTTAAGCCATGGTTTGACTTGCTGTTGTGTGCAAACCCAGGCTTGTGGCTTGTCTCCCTCGAACAAACCATGACCACCAAGCCACAAACATTAGTTACAGGTAATGGTTCATTTAGAGCAAGGTGAACCACAAGCCTAGGTTTGCATGCAGTGTTAAGCTAAACCATGGCTTAGCGCCTGATAGCGTAACAACAGGAGGATTGGAAAGTGGAGCAAAGTAGTTGCCACTTTTTAAATGTGAAGCAGGCCATGGTAGTTACTTCAGAGAAAATCAAGACTGCCAAATTTCAGATAGATTGGGAATGAGTGGGGTGCAAGGGCTGTTTGCGGTTGTTTCTTTCTTTTTCTTTTTTAAAGGATTTCTTCCCCCCTCTTTTGTGGGGAATTCATAAAACATGCCTCAAATCGTAAGAGGACGCACCTATGTATGTAACCTGCTTCCTGAAAGTAAGCAAGTTACTTTTAGGAAGCAGGTCAGGAGGCCTGATGAGTGAAAATCCAGCTTAGCAGAAAGTGAGCTTATTCTGTCCTTCAAAAAGCCTTGCTGCATTTATAGTAGCCACAGTACCAAGCACCAAGTTACAAAAGAGTAGCAGAAAATATTTCTTTGGACACACATCACTCATAATTTTATATATGGCAGTGTTAACAGGATAAGAATAGCAGAGAATGGATGAACGGACAGTATTTTTCTCTGATCATCCTACTAAAATACTTTCAAGTCTTAGGTATGCACATGTATAATTTAGATCCTGAACGTGTTTGACTTTGGACTGCACTAGCATGTTGTCAACTAGACCACTACTTTAAGACTAATGATCACCTCTGAAAAATAAAGTACAACCCAGTCAAGGTTAAGGACCTTTGAGGCTGCCATTCCAAGTGCAGATAAGCCCCTGTTCGGTGGTCCACTTGCCCCCCACCATTAAATGCTGACACATGTGCCATTGTAATAATCTCTCGCAGGGCCAACATGCAACACTTTCAGTCTGAAGGGAGCCAGTGTGAATAGGCCCCTTTCAGATTGAATCCAACAGAGCGTTGGGTCCTTCAGACGACACAAAAGCAGAGCCGCTAAGAATTACAGTGGTACCTTGGGTTAAGAACTTAATTCGTTCTGGAGGTCTGTTCTTAACCTGAAACTGTTCTTAACCTGAGGTACCACTTTAGCTAATGGGGCCTCCCGCTGCTGCCGCACAGCCACCGCGCAATTTCTGTTCTCATCCTGAAGCAAAGTTCTTAACCCAAGGTACTATTTCTGGGTTAGCGGAGTCTGTAACCTGAAGCGTCTGTAACCCGAGGTACCGCTGTAGCAACAGGAGCACAGTGAGAGGCAGCCCAAGGGCGAAGTGACCACCAAGGGCGAAGTGAAATATACAAGGCTGGGAGCTGTGTTTAGAATGGCTCCAGCTCTAGGTAGACTGTGCCTACAAACCAAAGGCTTCTAAGACTGAGCTTTCAGAGACCAATATAGAGCACAGCTATGGGCCACCAATGTTACCTGAGGAATTGATCTACTCATAAGGAGTGATTCATTCATGAGCATCCCCTTACTCATGCAGAGTCTGATCAAGCCTGCACTTCTAGGCACCTGGCCTGCATTCCTAAGGGCTAGATAGTCCCTCGGGGTCTGCCTCTGAGATGGGTTGTCCACATCTTGAGGGGAAAGGTGGAAAGATGGACTGCTGTCTCCCCTGAGATCCCTGGTTCCCCTGATATGCCTCAAGCAGTGTTAGAAATCCAGAGATATAAGCTAGCGCACATGAATTGACCTATTCCTACCTCCTCTTCTTAATGTTGAAATGGACCAATGATAATGTAAGAATATTCTTCCCAAATGTGAGCAGGGCAGTGGGATGGGGGAAGTGAAGACACGCGACAACAATGAACTATAACGTCGTTCACTGCTCCTGCTCAGGAAAAGCATTTTGGTTTCTGAAATTCATTTTGATTGTGCAGATAAAATATAACTGATAGAATTCGACAGCACATGGTATTAGGGTGTGTAAACAGTCGAGAGCCAAGGATTCCCAGGCATGTGCCTCTAGATGGTGGAGATGTCAAGAGCCATCCTGGCGCCCAGGCATCTTCACATGGTCACTCACAAGTGGCCGATAGCCAGGTGCAAAATGTGCCTGTCACCTGGCTTGTTTTGAACACTGCTCCCAAAGCTTTGTTGTTGTTGTTGTTGTTGTTTAGTCGTTTAGTCGTGTCCGACTCTTTGTGACCCCATGGACCAGCGCACGCCAGGCACCTCTGTCCTCCACTACCTCCAGCAGTTTGGTCAAACTCATGCTGGTAACCTCAAAAACACTATCCAACCATCTCGTCCTCTGTCGCCCCCTTCTCCTTGTGCCCTCCATCTTTCCCAGCATCAGTGTCTTCTCCAGGGAGTCTTCTCTTCTCATGAGGTGGCCAAAGTATTGGAGCCTCAGCTTCAGGATCTATCCTTCCAGTGAGCACTCAGGGCTGATTTCCTTAAGAATGGATGCGTTTGATCTTCTTGCAGTCCATGGGACTCTCAAGAGTCTCCTCCAGCACCATAATTCAAAAGCATCAATTCTTCGGCGATCAGCCTTCTTTATGGTCCAGCTCTCACTTCCATACATCACTACTGGGAAAACCATGGCTTTAACTATACGGACCTTTGTTGGCAAGGTGACGTCTCTACTTCTCAAGATGCTGTCTAGGCCTGTCATTGCCCTTCTCCCAAGAAGCAGGCGTCTTTTAATTTCGTGGCTGCTGTCCCAAAGCTACAATTCTATAATCTCAACTACATTGCATGACTGTAGCTAATAACAATTCGCTTGTCTGAGTATGCAAGAAGGAGAAACACGCACTGGAGAAATGGGAATGGCATTAACCATGGACCGAGGTGGAGGTTTTTAAACTGTGGTCTGCAAGTTCCATTTGGGTAGCCTGTGGAAAGGCTGCAGGGCAGTCAAATATATCTGTGCTCAGCCCTGCACTTCCCTTGATGTGATGATGGAGGACTAAGATGCCCAGAAAGGGGCCCATGATGCGCATGGCAGCGCAGAAGCAGAAGATGTACGTGTTTTGCTGCGCACAAGTCAGCTGGCTCGATGGAGATGTCAGTTGCCAACATGGCAGCCATAACTATCCACGTGGTCGCAATTGGACCCATGCCAGTAGCAAATCATGCCCAGCACCTGTGGAATTTCCAACATTGGCCTCAAGTTTCCTCAACACAGGGTACTCCTTCATGATGTTTTGCTTGCAGATTCCTCCATTGGGGGAATGACATGGGACCTAAGATGTGGGACCAGCTTGACTGAATTTAGGGAGCCCATGGGTACTGAATGGCTGAACAGGGCTTTACTTAAAAGGAATCCCTATGGAAATTAATGGTGTAAAGACGTGAGAAAACAGGTAAGCTTAGATTCAAAATAATTTCAACACGAAGTAGTTTCGTGCTTGAATCTCTCCAACTTAAATCTGTAGAACTTATCACTCAGAAAATAATCAAACCGAGATCAGTGGGACTTACTCCCAAGTAAGTCCGAATAGGATTGAAGCCTGAATAGTGCTCTGCTTTGTTGGGATCATGTCCAGCACTCCCAAATTAGATGACGTTGGCTAAAACGTATTTTCTCTAGAACTGCCCAGCTGACTTTGTTTTGACTATTTCAAAGGAATCGTTTGGCATAGTTGATCTCAGCTCAGCTTTGGTTATTATTGTTGTTGAAGGTTTTGCCCAGTGAACAAGTAGCAGGTTGATGGCAATTTACCTCAGGAAACTGGTGCAGAGGAAAAGGTTTAACTCAACCTCTATTATGACTCCAAACCAATTTTGCAGACCTATGGCTGTTTTCACCCATCCAGTGAGTTGGTGTTTTCTGAGGAGGGGAAGAAAAAAATAGAAATGTTGGCAGATCCAAACAGAGGTCTTCCCTATCTCATCTAATCTGCTAGGTATTCAGAATCCTGACCAAAGAGAATGGAGCCCCTATTGATCAGACTGCTTGTAGTGAGTCTTCTGGAAGATTGTCCCCTCCATTCATGGAGTAAAGAATGTGGGTGACAATGGGAGTGGTCTTTGGCCTTCAAGTCTTCTCCACCTCGTGGTCCTGGCTTTAGTTTGGAAACTACATAAACTATGAGAGAGTTTCTCTGGAAACCTTTTCAGGTTGTCCCAGTGTCTGGAGACAGCAATAGCTGGGGCACTGGGAGTAGATTGTGATAACTGACACATTAATTGGGTTGTTGAAATGAAATTCTAATGTGCTACTATTTCCCCTGATGAACTTGGCTTGCTTTTCTTTTTCTCATAGTGCAAATTTCAACATTTCTTGAATGTGTTACAACACGTAATTGCATTGGCCTATATTCAGTAACTCGGCTGCCTGTAATCCCAGCCACAGTAAGAATGCTGACTGATTCATGGGTAAAAATAGCCTTTTACTCAGACCTGGTATATGTTATCATTTGCTCTGTGCTTCAGCTAATTGTTGATCATTTTTGCTTTAATAGATGCTGACAAGTACATGGTTGTATTGATTCACATTGAAAATAAGTAATGTGAAATATTGCCCTTAAACTTGGTACCTTCCAGTGTTAGAAACTGGGATAGAAAAGCTAGGAGCCAAATGGCTTCTGGGACCTGGGTTGTGGGCACCAAAACAGAATATCTAGTCGCCATTTGGGGGAAGGGGAACACTTTTTATTTATTATTTTGATAAGCATGAACTAATGCACATAAGCGACACATTGTTAATACCACATTTTTAACTGAGGGTCTGTGCTTGTGTGGTAACCCATGTTAAAACTGTTAAACTGTAGAGCATCCTTTGGTCAAGACGGGCATCTAAGAATTTCTACTCAGTTAAGCCAAAACAGTTGCTCTCCCAGCGCCTATCCTCCAGTTAAAATACAGTGGTACCGCGGGTTAAGTACTTAATTCGTTCCGGAGGTCCGTTCTTAACCTGAAACTGTTCTTAGCCTGAAGCACCACTTTAGCTAATGGGGCCTCCTGCTGCCGCCGCGCCGCCAGAGTACGATTTCTGTTCTCATCCTGAAGCAAAGTTCTTAACCTGAAGCACTATTTCTGGGTTAGCAGAGTCTGTAACCTGAAGCGTATGTAATCCGAGGTACCACTGTATATGGCTTTTAAGCCCACATAAAAGTAAAACAGATAAAACGGATATGCTCCTTGCAATTAACATTAGCTACTGAGCCCAAGTGACTTTAAAACTATTCAAAATAGAAAGAAATTAAAACTAGCACAGAGCATGCTCCAGCCTTAGTCGTCACCAACTTCACATGCAAAAACGAAAGCATGATACAACAAAAGCAACTGTGGATGGCTTGCATTACTCACCGCTCACTTGAAGTATCAAATGCAAGGCTGGTGTTTCCTCAGATCCGTGACTCTCGGAAAATATTGTGGAAGGCAGCAGAAATTTTAAAAACGCATGCCAAACCCTGAAGATCAAGGAACAAGCTTCAACATACTTGTCTGTGATGATGTCACCTCAAGACAATATTGGCTATTTGCCCACAGTACGTTCTCCAATCTATCAAAATGATGCAGTCTCTGCAGTTGTCCAAGATTGTGTGTGTTTTTGATCAGGCACTTCATGCCCAGAGCTGTAGAAATCACCTTGACTCATCCAGAGAAATTCAAATATACCATCATAATTAGAATGGGTATTATTTCACACCGTATGCCCCTCTTGGCCACAATTGGTAAGCGGTTTCAGGATACATGATTTATACACTGCCAGACACAATCGCAGAAGGTTCAGTAGCAGAGGAGGTCAGAAGTTTAACCATGCAGTCAAACTTCACAAGCTGGTTTATGAAGCAGTCATGGGATAGCATGGCATGGTTTTTTGGTCATTGTCGAAAAACATGCATGCATGCAGAAGGTATGGTATATCCGGATGAAATGCTGTACAGCTTAAGGAACCTTTGGCATGATGTATGCATAGTCTCACTGAAGGAAAGTCCTTGGTAAGCAATCCCGTCCAGGGATTATGGAGTTCCTTGAGGACTACCTGGGATGTGAATTTTGGGCAGGCATAGGCAGACTCTGGCCTTCCAGATGTTTAGGACTACAATTCCCATCATCCCTAGCTAACAGGAGCAGTGGTCAGGGATGATGGGAATTGTAGTCTCAAACATCTGGAGGGCCGGAGTTTGCCTATGCCTGATTTTGGGCATCGTATCTGGACACAGTAGAAATTCTGCTGGAGTTAATTTACAAGAAGGTAAATAGGTGCTTCATGGGACGCGGGTGGCGCTGTGGGTAAAACCTCAGCGCCTAGGACTTGCCGATCGCATGGTCGGCGGTTCGAATCCCTGCTGCGGGGTGCGCTCCCGCTGCTCGGTCCCAGCGCCTGCCAACCTAGCAATTCGAAAGCACCCCCGGGTGCAAGTAGATAAATAGGGACCGCTTACTAGTGGGAAGGTAAACGGCGTTTCCGTGTGCTGCGCTGGTGCTGGCTCGCCAGATGCAGCTTCGTCACGCTGGCCACGTGACCCGGAAGTGTCTGCGGACAGCGCTGGCTCCCGGCCTCTAGAGTGAGATGAGCGCACAACCCTAGAGTCTGGCAAGACTGGCCCGTACGGGCAGGGGTACCTTTACCTTTAAAATAGGTGCTTCACTTGACATGCAACCCTGCCATGATCCCCTAGTGTTTTGCCCATGGCAGACTGAATTCTGCATGCTGCCTTCCATACTGTTGAGCCCTTAGGCTTCTGTAGTTCAGCATCTTGTTAGCCCACAGTCACCAACTGGATGCCTGTAAGGTGCCCATAAACAGCACATACACACCATAGGACTCTCCCACTACAGTGGTACCTCGGGTTAAGTACTTAATTCGTTCCGGAGGTCCATTCTTAACCTGAAACTGTTCTTAACCTGAAGCACCACTTTAGCTAAGGGGGGCCTCCTGCTGCTGCCGCGCCGCTGGAGCCTGATTTCTGTTCTCATCCTGAAGCAAAGTTCTTAACCTGAAGCACTATTTCTGGGTTAGCGGAGTCTGTAACCTGAAGCGTATGTAAACTGAAGCGCATGTAACCCAAGGTACCACTGTATTGCTGCCCAGCAGCTGGTATTATTATTCATTAAATCGGTATACCACCCTTCACCCGCAGATCTCAGGGTGGTTCACAACATAAAAACACAATAAAAGGTAAAGGTACCCCTGCCCATATGGGCCAGTCTTGACAGACTCTAGGGTTGTGCGCCCATCTCACTCTAGAGGCCGGGAGCCAGCGCTGTCCGGAGACACTTCCGGGTCACGTGGCCAGCATGACAAGCTGCATCTGGCAAGCCAGCGCAGCACACGGAAACGCCGTTTACCTTCCCGCTATAAAGTGGTCCCTATTCATCTACTTGCACCCGGAGGTGCTTTCGAACTGCTAGGTTGGCAGGCGCTGGGACCGAGCGACAGGAGCGCACCCCGCCGCGGGGATTCGAACCGCTGACCTTTCGATCGGCAAGTCCTAGGCGCTGAGGCTTTTACCCACAGCGCCACCCGCGTCCCAAAAACACAACACAAAAGCACATAATACATGATCAAAACAAACCAATAACCCCCCCTCCCCCAAATACATTTAAAGGAGATATAAGATGTTAATGAGCCCAAGGCCTGGTTGAAGAGGAATGTATTCAGAGATACACTGCTCTTTATCCTGGAGTTTGCATAGAATCATCACAACTAATAGCTTTCGGTAGCCTTGCCCCCGCTCCTGTCAATGCTTCCTAAATGGGCATTGCAGCAGTGAATCACCGTCTTGTTCCATTTAACAATGCTGGTGCAACCTGGTTGGCATGACGACAGAACAAGCCTGAGCTTCTTGCTTCCAGTCTAAGTGCACGGACTTCGTGTTCTCACCTTAGGCCAGCAAGGAAGCCTCAAAAGCGCCCGGCCGCCTTGCATCTCTTAATTAGGAAAGCTGTTGCATTTCCTATAGGGTTGTGTTGGATCTGTTCCAACAAACAGCAGCAGATCGTGTGGAAATTAAGCAGCTGAAGGTTATCTCACCACTGTACTCTCCATGCCAGGAAAAGCTTCACCTGGGGCTAGGAGCAGTAAACAAAATGGCAACCCTAATTTCATGAGATGGTGTTAAATAAAAATAATTTATTACTATTATTACTACTTATAGGCCATCCGTCTGACTGGATTGCCCCAGCTACTCTGGGAGGCTCCCAACAAAATATTAAAAACACAATGAAACACACACATGCACACACACTGGTCAGAGTGAAAAGAGATCTGTACATTTGTATGAGCCTGGAGAAAAGGAAGGGCTTGGGAATGTATTGTTAACCAAGTTCAGTGGCAGAGAAGCTACTTTATTTTCCTGCCTTTTCTCTAAAAAGTTCAAGGAGCTGAGAGGAAAATGCAAAGTTGGATGTTGTTGAAATCAAAGAACATGTCTATAAAAATAGACAGGACATGGTGTGTATCAGTCCGGCACAACTTGTGATTCAACAAAATGAAATCAGACCAGAATATGGCTGCTCACCGGACCTACTGATGGGCAAAACTCCCTATTTTATTTCAGTTTTCCTGCCTCGTAGCCTCATGTATCCGTGGAAACTTCACAGAGTCAGTTTGACACCCTTGGTTTTAGGAACTGAAATTTACATGTGCTTTAGAATAGGTGTAAATCTGATGTTCTTTGGAATGTGCGTCCAGCTGCAGATGCTGTTCTTTGCTTTCAGTGGCTTGTGTGTGTTTTGGATTTGTGTTCTCATTCTTCAACCCCTGCCGCTAGCTTATGCAGGGGTTTGGGCACCCAGCAGCTGTTGTACATTTCCCCTCTTCAACAGGAAGCAAAACAGAAAGAATGGAAGGTGGCTTTGTGCTAGCTGTCCATACCCACAGAACTTTACCACATGCATGGGAAAAACCAAGCCTTTTGGATTAGCTTTGAAGGACCCCGTAAAACTTCTGTGGTGCCCGGGACTTCAAAAACGGGGCTTGTCGGGCATTTGACAGGCCACAATCCACATCGGATGGGCTGTGTTCAGTTTGGTGAGTCATAAGTAGTGCTGGCCTAGTGGAGTCAGAACATTTCTTCAAAGATGTGACCTTTGACTGGTTTTGCTGGGACAGTCCTTGGTAGTCTGTGAGCACCAAAGGAAGTGGGCTCCAAGTTTCTTTGAAGTGGTTTAAGTAAATGTGCATATGGTTCTCCCCTACCCCCGCTCCTCCCCAAACACCACTGAAACTAATTGCTTAGTTCTCCTTGTGTTGTTTTTGTTTTCTGTTCTTTTTGGAGAAGCACCGGGGATGTTGAAATCCCCAGACACAGAATGCTTATTAACCCAACAAAGAATTCTAGCAAAAGTCTATAGAGTCTGATTCTCATAAACACCAGATGAGTTGGTAAGCCTGTGCTTGGGCTGCGTCGTTTCAGACTGCAGGTGGAGACTTCTGTGACGGAATGTGCCTCTCTATACATAGAAAATGTGCGTGTCAGGATGGAGAGTTTTAGGCTCGTGTTCTAGACTGGCTCCTTCCTTGTTATCCTTCCAGTGGAAGTTGAAGACTTTCTTATCCCAACAGACTTTTGGAAACTGCCTGTTTTTAAGGAACGGGCTGGTACTGTGATGTTTCTATTGCAATTACCTGTATATTTTTAATAGACAGTTTATGTGTACATATGTATATAGTTTCACTTCTATCAATGTTTAACTGCTTTTTAAGTTGTCATTTTTCCTATGTTTTTAGCTGTTCTTATCTGTGAGCTGCCTTGAGTCCCTGTCAAGGGGGGAACGTGCGGTATAAATAAATATATAATAATGGTAATAATCTGAGTTTCCAAGCCGTTGCTCTGTTTCCATATGGGGATTCTAAGGGAGGATGGTGCATAAAAATTTGGTTAGCCCATATATATGGAGCAGAAATCATGATTTGGAGTTTATACCATAGTTAAAGCTATGGTTTTCCCAGTAGTGATGTATGGAAGTGAGAGCTGGACCATAAAGAAGGCTGATCGCCAAAGAATTGATGCTTTTGAATTATGGTGCTGGAGGAGACTCTTGAGAGTCCCATGGACTGCAAGAAGATCAAACCTATCCATTCTGAAGGAAATCAGCCCGGAGTGCTCATTGGAAGGACAGATCCTGAAGCTGAGGCTCCAATACTTTGGCCACCTCATGAGAAGAGAAGACTCCCTGGAACAGACCCTGATGTTGGGAAAGATGGAGGGCACAAGGAGAAGGGGACAACAGAGGACGAGATGGTTGGATAGTGTTTTCGAAGCTACCAGCATGAGTTTGACCAAACTGCGGGAGGCAGTGGAAGACAGGAGTGCCTGGCGTCCTCTGGTCCATGGGGTCACGAAAAGTCGGACACGACTAAACAACAACAACCATAGTCAACAGATAGTATGTTTTGGCATTGCATCTGAACTATTCCAACATATTCACACTGTTTCAATTTGCATAGTCCATTTACCAGCTTCACCGTACTATAAAAACCCGGACCAGGGTAGTTCTAGCGGGCAACAAAGAATAATCAGCAGTGTTAAATACCTCAACTATTTCTATTTACTAGGGACAGTCCTGATTTTCTTGTTTGTGCTTCTTTTGCTCCATGGGAAGTCTGTGGGATTTTCAAAAGGCAGCACACTGCAGGATATTTCAGAATTAAACGAATACCACATATTCTGGTGGCACCTATAGCATTCAGAGAACAACCTTCATTCATGGGTAATGGGATGGTAGGGGGTGGACTGATCTTAGAATAGAGGTGCAAATACATAGATGTATCTATCCCTCTTTTCATCTGGGATAATGTGAAAGGTGTTTTAGTGTTTAATGGGTGTGTGTGTGTGTTAAAGTTTAGGTGGATGGAGGGCTCAGGCAGTGGCCCTTGGTGCAAGAATATAGGTGTGTTTGTGGATGTTCTCACCTGTGAAATGTTAGTGCAAATGTAACCAGAGTTCCTGGATCCTTCTTAGTTGGTAACTACAAACAGTCCACAAAGGTTGTTTGCTTAAAGCAAGCAAACAAATGTAAAACCAAATCAGAAATGCTACACAGTGTTTCGGTCGCCACAAACAAGATTGTAACGAAGATGGTCATGGATTCCGTACATGTCCTGCCTTAAGGAAAATACAGGCCAAATTTTCTTAACGTTAATTAAATAAAAAGAGCCAAAAGGAGCGTTGACTTGGTCCTATGCAGCTTCCTGTACATTTGTTTCCATGGTCACTCGTTGAGAGCATTTCTTGATGCACACAGTCACCATAGCTGTAAATCCTCCTGGTTAAACAGGAAGAAAGCTGAGTAGAATCCCAATCTGTTTCTTTTCTTTTCTTTTGAGGGCACTCCAGCTAGCCTTACTGCTTGCTCTTTCAAAGAAGAAAAGGAGAGAGTGTTGTTTTCCTTCAGAAAGAGTTGAACTCTGGCAACCAAATGTGGGAACAGGGCTTCCTAAAGGGAACAAAGAACATGATTATCAGTTTTACTTCACTGCATCTAAAGAAAAACGTCCTTTCTCTTAGTGGGAAACTGATGTGTGTGCACCATGTAAAATGAGAATATAAAATAAGTCATCTCCATATTGCATGGGCCTCTGCGCGCGGAATACTAATTTTGTAAAACAAGGCTGCTAAACCTCCCATGAATATTTTAAATGATGGTTTCCAAAGCATGTTGTGCTTCAGAAACTGACGACTTTCGCTGTGGGTTGCTTCATCTCAAAAGCCCCAGGATGTTGTGTCTCAGGGAAGCTAATTGTTTGACCATATTTCTCAATCTGAAGGGGGCAAACATCCCATAGAAATGGATGGAGTAATCTGGGGATCTGCAAAAGGGAAAAAAGGATGCAGTTTTTAAGTTGGGGTACATAAGAAGAAATAGAGCTGGGTTTTGAGATCCTGGCAGTTTACATCTCTCTGGAGGTCTGATGTGGGGCAGTGGGTCTCAACGCTGGTGTGTTTAAGTTGCCCCTTTACCTACGTTACAATACTTGTAAATAAATATGAACAGTAGCAAATGCCATAAGCTTGCCGTGACCTGCTTCCAAAGGAAAGCAAATCTAGGTAAGCACTAAATCCCTTCTCAGCGCTCGGAGAAATTGGGAGAGTATCCTATAGATAATGATATAGATCAGTTTAATCTGTTCTATAAACATAATTAAGTGAACCACAATGACTGTTCCAGATGCACACTTTAAACCTGTTTTTTGCTTACAGTAAATAAATAAAAATCACGACGCTTTCAGAAACTTAAACCAGTGAAAATGTCACAGTCTTTACAAATTGCTAACCCAATAAAAAACAGTTTTTTGAGGGGGAAAAACTAAAGCCCCTTCTATGACCCACATGAACAATATTTTTGGTGCTCCTTACCCATTTTCAAAATGATTTTAGGCCATATTGTCTGCTAAAGGGGTTGTTAAAATGTGGTAAGTTTATTCCAGCATGTTCTCCCAAACATTGTACTAAGAGGTGGCTCTCTCCCAGTTATGAACCTACCCAAACCCTTAGATCTTTTCCCAGCAGCCCTTCTCTAGGTCCCCCCCTCTAAAGGAGGCTCAGAGGATGGTGAGAAGGCAGGGCCTTTTCATCCGTGGCTTCCCATCTGTGGAATGCTCTCCCCAGCAAGGCCTGCCTGGTGCCTTCGCTGACATCCTTTTGGCTGCAGATAAAAGCTTGCCTCTCCCCTCTCCTGATCTTTTGATAGACTGAGATAACACTGTTTTATTAATACTATGCTACCAAGCTTCCTGTTGCTGTTATTGTGTGTTTTATATTTATGTATTTATATTCATGTTTTAAAATGTGCTGTAAATTGCTTGGAGACGTTTGGTTAACAAGTGACTAACAAGTCTAATAAATTGATAATAATAATAATAATAATAATAATAATAATAATAATAATAATAATCCCATGCTGAGTATAACCTATAAAGCGCTAAGCTAGGCATGGCCAAACTTGGCCCTCCAGCTGTTTTGGGACTACAACTCCCATCATCCCTAACTAACAGGACCAGTGGTCAGGGATGATGGGAATTGTAGTCCCAAAACAGCTGGAGGGCCAAGTTTGGCCATGTTTGCCCTCAGCCAAAGACAGTAAAGGTGTTGCCAGTTCCCTCTTTTAAATCAATTTTAATCTAATCCAGCGGTGATCCCTGGTGGAAAAAGGCTCTGTGCACCAGTTACTGTCAATGAAAGGGGCCTCTTCTCTCAGACAACCCTAAGGGGCTGTCCCATGGGAGATGGAACAAGCTTGTTTTCTCCCGCTCCGGAGAGTAGGACTCAAACCAATAGATCCAAGTTACACGAAAGGAGATTCCGACTAAACATCAGGAATAACTTTCTGACAGCAAGAGCTGTTAGACAGTGGATTGTGCTAAGTTTTCCACTGTCCAATGAGCTTGAAAAGACCTGGTGAACTTTTTTGACTATGCTTCTCTGAGGTAGCTATCCATTTCACCAATAACACATTAATAAGTTTGGTGTGTGCTCTCCAGGTAACAAGGGCAACAGTTGTAATAGTAACAGAAACAGTGCAATGCTCTTGGGCATACCTGTTATTTAGCCAGCTGCAGTACCAAATTGACTGCTGCATGTAATTTAACCATTAACGCAAGAAAAATAATGCTCCAAGTCACTGAATGTTAAAATATATCCATCACATTGAAATGCAAATATGCAAAGAAGTACATATGATAAGTGACATATGTATTAAAGAATAAGATGCTAATGTTAATATGATTGCTACAAATTGGCTACAAACTGCCTGAAGATTATGGTGATGACTGAGAACCGAGAGCATGTAGAAAAAGTTCTGTAAGGTAAAGGTAAAGGGACCCCTGACCATTAGGTCCAGTCGTGGCCGACTCTGGGGTTGCGGCACTCATCTCGCTTTATTAGACGAGGGAGCCGGCGTACAGCTTCCGGATCATGTGGCCAGCATGACTAAGCCGCTTCTGGCAAACCAGAGCAGTGCATGGAAATGCCGTTTACATTTTCGCCGGAGCTGTACCTATTTATCTACTTGCACTTTGACGTGCTTTCGAACTGCTAGGTGGGCAAGTCCATTGAATTCAACTGGTCTACTCAAGAGTATGTTTTAGTTGGATACTACCTATTGTTTCTGCTGCAGAAAGGAACTGGCACAACACGATTTTCAAAGACTAACTTCAAGGAAACATTTATTCTAAAGACCTGCCCACACCAAAGCCTCAGAGCAGGTAGAAAAAACAACAGCCAAATAAAAGCAGAATAACATTCAGTCATAGTCAATCAAACTTTATTTGCTTTTCAACTTAACCTTGCCATCCAAAACGCAGAGCAGGGACCGAGCAACGGGAGCTCACCCCTTCGCGGGGATTCAAACCGCCGACCTTCTGATCGGCAAGTCCTAGGCTCTGTGGTTTAACCCACAGCGCCACCTGCGTCCCTCAATCTTAATATGCTAATGTTAATATGATTTTCTATAAATTAGCTACAAACTGCCTGAAGATTATGGTGATAACTGAGAACCGAGTGCATGTAGAAAAAGTTCTGTAGTAGTGCACAAAAACATCATATACATTGACTTTCTGCACAATGTAAACAAGATCCTTCAAGATGTGAGATGTCATTGTTTATATGTTGTCTAGAATGCATGCTCCCCCTTTTTAAAAACACAAACCCTCTCCTTTTCATCCTTGGGTGCATTTTCCATAGAGCACAGACCACAACCTCCGTTCTGACAACCTGAGAAGCACCTCCATCCACTAACTTTAATAAAAGTTAAGGAACCACTTGTGATGTCTGCATCTGAATTTTTCAGATGCCGGGATGGTGGTGATCTAGCACGGTCCCCTGGCTGTGCTAGACTTCCCCCTGAATCTGAAAGGCTGTTGAGCCTTCACTGTCAAGTGAATAGCGGAAACAGTTCCAGAGTTTTGGTGAAGTGGAACAGATTTATTCTGCTCTGTGCCAAAACAGAACCGGGAGCCTCTGCTCACCCCTAATTACAGCCTCTGAGATTGATTGTGGCGCCTCTCTTCACGATTCAGCCTGAATGTGACCTATAAAATAGGACCAAAGAGAGATATTCCCAGCAGTCACCACTTCCCCCATTCCCCTATCCCAAATCATGAAATTCCCTCCATTAAAAATTAGCAAAATTCAAAGTCTGATCGGAGTTTCTTGTTTGTGCTGCCTTTTGGAGGGCAAGGTTAAGTTGAAAAGCAAAACAAAGTTTGATTGACTATGACTGAATGTTATTCTGCTTTTATTTGGCTGTTCTGAGGCTTTGGTGTGGGCAGGACTTTAGAATAAATGTTTCCTTGAAGTTCGTCTATGAAAATCCTTGTGCCAGTTCCTTTCTGCGGCAGAAACAATAGGTAGTATCCAACTAAGACATACTCTTGAGTAGACCAGTTGAATTCAATGGACTTGGTCATGCCCATTGACTCATTTGGTCTACCCTGAGGACGGCTTAGCTGGAGAAAACCCATCCCCCCCCCTTTTTGATATTCATTTATTTTTACTTTAGTCAAAGGCTTTTGCAAGAAATGATCTTTGACATCTAGTTTAATGCAAATGAAAAAAAGAAATAGATGTCAGAAAACATAGAAAGTGTTTCTGTTCTATAAAGACATTATCAGATTTGCCCTTTCCTTTAGCAGCTTGTTTACGGGGAGTCAGGATGTTCCCCTCCCTTAGCCTGATTAGCGTCAGAGAAGAGGTGCTAAGTAACACTGAAAGCTATTAAATTGGCTCCATAGCTCACCTTAACTAGAAATCCCATTGGGCATATGTACTCCTAGCAGCACAGAAACAACAATTGTCCCAAATACTTCATGTACCTATTCTTTCTCAAGCCAAGTAGACATTTGCTCTTGAAGTGTTGGGATTCAGCCTCCTGATTTTTGGCAGAATTTGCTGATCCACAGACTTAAGTGCAGAAGGCTTTTTCTTGTACAGTGGTACCTCGGGTTACAGACGCTTTAGGTTACAGAATCCGCTAAGCCAGAAATAGTACCTCAGGTTAAGAACTTTGCTTCAGGATGAGAACAGAAATTGTGTGGTGGCAGCGGGAGGACCCATTAGCTAAAGTGGTACCTCAGGTTAAGAACAGTTTCAGGTTAAGAACGGACCTCCAGAACGAATTAAGTTCTTAACCCGAGGTACCACTAAATAGTGTCCCCTTCCCACCCGCTCCTCAGAAGCACTTTTCATCCATCTCCTGCAATTTCTTCTCCCATTTTCCTTTCACACGCAACTTGTACCTCTGCCAAACAGCCAGTTCCTTTCATTCCTCCTCTTTTCTGTTCATTCATTCCTCCTATAGCAGGGTTCTTCTCTTACCCCCTGCCTTTCTGTTCATTAATTAATTAATTAATTAATTAATTAATGGAAATATCAACCTTTTATTTCAATTTCTAATTTCCCAACAATGCCTACCTGGGCACTTTCCCCTTAGAGACCTTCCTTCCCTGCTCCCTCTCTGAATTTCTTTGTCTTCTGGCCAGCTTTCCTCAGCATGCAAAGAATTGCTGGGGCTACAGTTGGTGGAACCAAATGGCTATGGCTGGAGGGTGGGGCAGGCAAGGGAGGAGGCACTGGACTGGCTGCAGCACTGAGGTCCACTTGAAAGTGGCCCAAGGTCCACTGGTTGAGAAACGCAGCTCTAGTGGTAGCCAAATATTATGCCTTGAACCTGTTTGGGAGAATATATTCCTAAGCTACAGGAGCTGCTTTGGCTTCACTCATGCATAGCAGAGAAAGTCAGCACCAAAGGCAGGAATTTTGTAGTGTCGTATATTGCCTTCCCTACGTCCTTTGAAAATGTGCTTGAAATCCTGACGTACAGAGAGGTACCTTCGTTGCGGAAACACTCTGCGTATTTATCTTCATAGGGAGGGAGTAGTTCTGTTTGTAAAGAGATTATTCATTCAAAGATTTGGAGTCTAAATTACTATTGTGTTTTGATAGTATGCACGATTAAGTATTTATATGAATGAGCCCTTAATCTGTAAAGCACTTTAAGGCTGGAAACCAGCCATAAAAGTCCTAACATGTAGGCATTAATTTGATAACTACTCAAGTTTAAAAAAAACACACTGAAATCTCGCACATATAAATTTTGAGAGTGTAGTTAAATTTTATGTAAGTTGGTGTTCTGTAGGTGAGGGCATTTGGCTTCAGAGTTACGGTAGCTTTTTGTGGCACGTCGGTTATTTTTCTTTGACAGATATTTAATATGGGAGACTAATTAGGGGAAGTTTATGCCTCAGAACTCTAGCACTGCTGTAAAAACCTAAGATGTAAAGTGCTCCAAATCTGGGGCTTGGAGTTGATGAAGCCATGCTTTCTAGCATTTCTGTGCAGCTGCAGGAGACCTTTAAGAGGTGCTGTTGACAACAGTGCAAATCACCAGAGGTTTAACAAAAGTTCCCGCTGCTTTGGCAGGGTGCTTTCTTCAAGGCTCAGCTGGGCAGATGCAGTTTAAAAAACTTGCGAGGAAGCCTTTTTATTCTCCCTCCTCAGCTCAGGGCCTCTAAGCCTTCGGTGGTGAATGGAATTCCTAAGTGGAGGAGTGGGAAGTGTCCTTTTTGACATTTAGGGCGAGATCCTGCATGCATGACAAGGAGTAAAAATCAGGGATAAGAGCCAGGGATATGCATTAAGCTGTTTGGACATAGTCTTGAGAATAGTTTGTCATCCCTCTTCCACTCAGTTTAGAAAAATAACACAAACACCCATCCACAAAAGGAAGGACTGGAAAGATATACAGTGGTACCTCGGGTTACATACGCTTCATTAGATCGTATGCAGATTTGATGCTCCTTCAGTAGGTTTGGAGATTTTTTGTTTTTTTTTATAATAATATTTTATTAAGTTTAACAATAGAAAAAGAAACAACCAAACAAAGAACAGTGAAAACACAGGGAAAATATAAAACACAACAATACAAAATTCCACAATACAAAAAAATACAAACATTTAACCTAACAAGGGGAAAAGAGAAAATCAATCGACACACAAAAATGAAGAAAGAAAAGGAAGGAAGAAAAAAAACACAAATCACTCTTCTAGTTGTTCATCTTTGATTAACTTATTTTCCTGACTTCCTCACGCCTCCCTTTTTTGTATCCCTTTTTAACAGTTAGTTCAGCAAATTCATATCAGTAGGTTTGGAGATTTGAAGAGGAAAGGCTGAATTTGAAACCTTGTTGGGAATTGACAAGCCAAAAATGGTGTGGCGCGATTGGCCAAAAAGATGAGAGACAGCTGTACATAAATACGTGAAGAAGCAGAATAAAGACATGAATTTCCAGATCTTGAGAGAAGTATGGAAATTTGTGTTTGGGAGGGTTCAGACTTCTCCATTATAACATCGCGTGAAGAGAAGGCTACAAAAATGACAATCTAATAGCATCAGACTCTATGGAATGGCAAAATGGCAACCAAGTCAGGAGGGAAGGGCTAAAGGAAATATTAGTGATGGAACCATTGTTGTGGCTGTTGAGTTACGTACACAGACAGGAAGGTGTAAAGAAATGCCAAACACAGATTTTGTATGAAATAACAACAGCCAGGATACTTTATGCCACGACATGGAAACAGAAAAAGGGAAACCGGAGATGGTAAGGAAAATTGGGAGCAGTGCAGGCTCTCTTGCTAAGTGTGTGTGTGTTGTACATATGACATATGACCCTCAATGTCGCCAGCAGGCTGAAAAATATTTATTTTTAAAAGGTTCTGGAATTTCACTCGCCCCACCTCCAGGCAGAGTTTAGGCTGTGTGTTTTATGGTGGAAACAAAGTACTCAATGCATGTGTGGCATTTTGGAGGTGACTCTAGAATGCTAGGACGCGGGTGGCGCTGTGGTCTAAACCACTGAGCCTCTTGGGCTTGCCGATCAGAAGGTTGGTGGTTTGAATCCCCGCAACAGGGTGAGCTCCCGTTGCTCGGTCCCAGCTCCTGCCAACCTAACAGTTTGAAAGCATGTCAAAGTGCAAGTAGATAAATAGATACCGCTCTGGCAGGAAGGTAAACGGCGTTTCCGTGTGCTGCTCTGGTTTCAGTGTTCCGTTGCGCCAGAAGTGGCTTAGTCATGCTGGCCACATGACCTGGAAAAACTGTCTGCGGACAAACACCTGCTCCCTTGGCCTGTAAAGTGAGATGAGCACCGCAACCCCAGAGTCGTTCATGACTGGACTTAACTGTTAGGGGTCCTTTACCTTTATCTTTTAATGGAATGATTGTGGGCTCCTTGAGACTATGGATCATTGAGTGCTGCCCGGTTGTTGTTGTTGTTTAGTCGTTTAGTCGTGTCCGACTCTTCGTGACCCCATGGACCAGAGCACGCCAGGCACCTCTGTCCTCCACTATTTTCCGCAGTTTGGTCAAACTCATGCTGGTAACCTCGAAAACACTATCCAACCATCTCGTCCTCTGTCGCCCCCTTCTCCTTGTGCCCTCCATCTTTCCCAGCATCAGTGTCTTCTCCAGGGAGTCTTCTCTTCTCATGAGGTGGCCAAAGTCTTGGAGCCTCAGCTTCACGATCTGTCCTTCCAGTGAGCACTCAGGGCTGATTTCCTTCAGAATGGATGCGTTTGATCTTCTTGAAGTCCATGGGACTCTCAAGAGTCTTCTCCAGCACCAGAATTCAAAAGCATCCATTCTGCCCGGTTAGCCGTGTCTTAATCTGGTGTGGGTAATTTTGGTTTGACTTCACCCCCAAAGTCGCAGATGCCAAGCACCACCACTGCAGACCACAGGATTCATCCATCAGCAGCCAGCTGCCCTGCAGCTTGGAGCTGGAGAAAGAGAGGAGGCAAGACTTGCTGAAGTCAATTTTCTTTTACAGTGCCTTTGCAAAGCCACCTTGGACCTCTCTTTCAAAATGGATATAAAATATGAATCAATAAAATGTTCCCAGCCTCTTTTATTACATCTTGTCTCATTCACATGACTCAAGGACTGGGGTTTTGCCAGACCCAGAATCGTTGCCAGGATTGTAACTTTCATGCAAAGGAACAGCTCTTGGGTCCAGCAACTGAGGCATTATGTTTAAGATTGTGCTAACTTTCAGGGGCTCCGTGCATGTGACTTTAGGTGGGGCGGAGGGGAAGAGGAGGTCACGCTTCCAAGACGTAGGTTTGCATGCTTGCTGTCGGTTGCCAAGGAAATTATTGTGATATTATCTGTGCATCCAGCGGAGAATAAAATGGTTTGAGGAGGGGAGGGAGTGAAGCCGATTAGCATACAAATGGCTGTTTTTAAGTGCCCACACAAGACAGAAAAGAAGAGCATGGGCAAATGTTTTAGCTCAATCAAGCCTTTCCCCAAGAAAAGGGGTCCTTTAAATTGATTTTAAAATACTAAGGGAAGGAAGCGGCGAGAACAGTATGAACTTCTGCTAAAACTGATCAAATCCTATGCCCGAATATGAGGCAGATGTTTGGTGTTTCGAAACTTTTGGAATGTTCTTTAACACTGCACATTTCAGAATTAGCAAGGGGTTAACGCGGGTGGCGCTGTGGGTTAAACCACAGAGCCTAGGGCTTGCCGATCAGAAGGTTGGCGGTGTGAATCCCCGCAAAGGGGTGAGCTCCTGTTGCTCAGTCCCTGTCCCTGCCAACCTAGCAGTTCAAAAGCACGTCAAAGTGCAAGTAGATAAATAGGTACCACTCCGGCGGGAAGGTAAACGGCGTTTCCGTGCACTGCTCTGGTTCGCCAGAAGCGGCTTAGTCATGCTGGCCACATGACCCAGAAGCTGTACGCCGGCTCCCTCGGCCTATAAAGCGAGATGAGCACCACAACCCCAGAGTCGTCCGTGACTGGACCTAATGGTCAGGGGTCCCTTTACCTTTACCTAAAGTAGGATTGATTCAGCAAGTCAGTAACTGGAGCTGTAACCTGCTAAAGGTGTTTGGAAATTTCGGGTTCATGCTTGCATGAATTAGATTGCTTGGATTGAAGCAAGTTCTGATAGCCTTTTTTTTTTTAATAAATTTTTTTATTAAGTTTTCACAATAAACAGACTTACATATACAAAAAAGACAAAATCACAAACAACAATACAATACAAAAATACAAAACATAACAAAAAACAAAAATTCCCTCTTTCTTAGTTTCTCATTTTCAAATACGGTAGCTTATTTTCCCGACTTCCTCACGTCCCCCGTTCTTGTATCCCTTTTTAAAAGTTAATTCAGCAAATTCATAACCTATTACTTTATCTATTTGTTAGTCCAATCTTACATTTTACTTTGTTGCTAAAGCCCCTAGGGTTCATTTCAATGACCTTAACATTCATAAATTTTACAGTATTTCTGCAAATAAATTTTAAATTTCTTCCAATCTTCCTCCACCGTCTCCTCTCCCTGGTCTCGGATTCTGCCAGTCATTTCCACCATCTCCATGTAGTCCATTAATTGCATCTGCCAATCTTCCAAGGTGGGTAGATCTTGTGTCTTCCAATGCTTTGCGATAAGAATTCTTGCTGCTGCTGTTGCATACATAAAAAAAGTTCTGTCCTTCTTTAACACCGATTGGTCCACTATGCCCAGGAGGAAGGCCTCTGGTTTCTTCGGGAAAGTGTATCTAAATACCTTTTTCAGTTCATTATATATCATTTCCCAGGAGGCCTTGATCCTTGGGCACGTCCACCAAAGGTGAAAGAATGTACCTTCAATCTCTTTACATTTCCAACATTTATTATCAGGCAAATGATATATTTTTGTAAGCTTGACTGGGGTCATGTACCACCTATATATCATTTTCATTATATTTTCTCTTAAGGCATTACATGCCTTAAACTTAATCCCGGTGGGCCACAACTTCTCCCAGTCAGCAAACATAATGTTATGACCCATGTCTTGTGCCCATTTTATCATTGCCGACTTTACTGTTTCTTCCTCAGTATTCCATTTCAACAGCAGATTATACATTCTCGAAAGTATCTTTACATTGGGTTCTAGCAGTTCTGTTTCCAACTTTGATTTTTCCACCTGGAAACCAATTTTTTTATCCAAATTATAAACCTCTCTTATCTGAAAATAATGTAGCCAGTCCCGCACCTTCTCCTTAAGCTTGTCATAACTCTGCAATTTCAGTTTGTCACCCTCCTGTTCTAAAATTTCCCAATATTTTGGCCATTTGTCTTCCATGTTGAGTTTTTTCAAAGCTTTCGCCTCCATAGGTGATAACCACCAAGTTCTGATAGCCTTGTTGGGCTTCCAAAGGTTCCTCAGTTGGAAGATCAGTAATGAAGGAGGCTTCCCAGAAAGAGGGCTTGTCAGCTGCTATTGATGAGTTCACAGGGAGCGATGGCAATATCCAAGAGGCCTTGACCTCTGACCCCACATGGACCGGCACTCAGCCTCCCTGGATTCCCAGGAATCCTCTGCAGCAGATGAAGATAGTTAAGGGCCTCCTCAGCAGTCAAATCAATGAGGGGAAGCTTCCCTGAAAGTGGACAGCTGAAAGCATTTAGATGACAATTGTATAAAAACCGAGATCTTCCATTTAAGGAAGCTGCCAGGCCTGATCGTTTCAGGGCTTGAAACATGAAGGATGAAACTGCATGTTTGGGACTTGAGTCCACCTGTATTTTATAAATACCCCTTGATACTTCCTACTGGCTGTTTTTCCTGTTTCTCGGATGGTGCAATGTTTATGCTTTTGAAATGCACGACGGACTGGCTGCCAGGAGGAGGTTTCATTCATGCACTAAAATGGGAAACACAGAACAGAGGGGAGAAAAACAGTGGGTTTTAGGTGGGGGGAAGCAGCTCTGGGTTTTCCTTGTTTGTTGTTGTTATTTGTTTTCAAATGCTGGCAAATAAACCCCCCTCCTCAATTCCCATATGCACATGGGGTTTAAAGAAGGGCCCAAAGAGATGGCTTGAGAGGCCCTGAAAAGACTTCTTAGGACAAACAAAAAAGGTCCCCTGAAGTTTCCGTTGGCATGGCAACAAGTGTGCTCCTTTTCAGTTGATTTATCTGCCTGTTTTTGCTTTTCGAGCGGGGTGGCGGGGGGGGGGGAGGGGAGTGTAAGTGGGTGGAGGGGAGAGATGCTCGAAGGCCTCTGTGGTACTTAAATACATGTGGCTGCCATGTGTCTGAGGCAAATGGCTTTGCCCCCCCCCCAGCTCCTCCTCGCTTCCTTTCTCAAGTGGGTCAGCCTGAAGCTAAAGGACCGCAAAAGCGCGCGCGCACACACACACACACACACACACACACACAGCTGGGGCTAATGAGTTAGTTTTATTCAAAGCCAATGTGGAATTTCTATTGTCCTTGCTGAAAGCAGGAAAAAAGGGGTTTAATTCTCTTCAGGTATCTGGTGAGGGGCAGGCTTCACCCTCCAGCCCCCCCCTCCAAAAAACCCCCATTCTGTTTAAAAGGAGCTACAGAATGGGAGGAAACTAGAACATTTTCTGTTGCTTAGCAGTAAGAGCTGCGTTTTGTGAGGGGAAAACGGGTCACAGATTTTTAGGGTTTTCCCTCCCCAATTTCTTTTTATAGCTGACCAACTGAGAAATCAGCATCATTTCTGTAGAGGTAAAGCCAGGTTACAAGCCCTTGCTTAGAGCTGGCTAGTTTTGCAATTCAAAGAAAACAAGCCTAGGATAAGGAACACTCCAAAATTGACTGTAAAAGGCAACCTTTCCTTGGGTTTCACTAAGTCCTGTGTGACTTTTCCCTGAGCAACTGAACCTTCCATATCTCTGGAAGCATTTTATTTTATTATAATTTATTACCCACCCTTCGTTACAACACAAGATTAAAAGCAGTTTAAAGCAACCTGCAATTACAGAAATAAGATATACTCTTAGATACCCCTGCTACCTTTTTCCTGGTAATTGATGGATGCATTAGAGACGACAACTTATTCATGCTTCTAAACTGGATGATAATAACTCTAGGGTCTTTGTTAAAAGGCTGTACCAAAGGAGCTCAATAGCTAGTGGTGATTTCAGATAGTGTTAGTTGATGAACAGCCTTAATGGCAAGGGCATTGCTAGGTGGAAAATGCTCTGAATCTCCATCCCCGTTGAGCTAAGCAGCTGCATCTTTGACCATCTCCACTTTGACTCCAGCCTTACACTGGGGAGGGTCCTCCATACTCACCATCTTCACCCCATGGGTGTCAGGAGCTGGGCAGAGGGGGAATGGTGGAGACTGCCTCCCCATCCCTTCCAGGGAGGAGGAAGAGGAAGACAGGATAGATTTACAACAGGGAATTGAGGGAGGTCGCAGCTCAGAGGCAGATGAGGGGGAAAGCTGGGAAATCGTGGGACACCCACCTGAGACGTTGTCATTAGAAGCATTCCAGACTCTCCATCTCCCAGAACCTGGCAAGCCTTAAAAGTAGGAGAGCAAAGAGCTCAAAGACAGAGGGCTGTTAGCGGCACCCGTAGAAGTGACGGATGAGGAAATGGGAGAGACGGGGTGGAGATTCACTCAGGACAACACCATCATCCAAGAGGCTGGGTTCTAGAGTCTCTCTCTGTAAAGATTGAAATAAAAAAGGATGGTAAGAAACTTTTCCTTGTCTTTATACTTTCATGGGCAACCAGCCGGGAGCCGCTGACAGTGGGGTAAAATTGACCCTGTTATAATAATTTTAAGGTCTTATATATAAAAAAATAGCTGTTCATAAATGGACCAAGCAATCACATACAGATGTGTGGACCACATGTCTGAAACCCACAGAAAAGTCCTGAAACCATTTTCTCTCTCCCAAAATGACCTCAAATATTTCTCTGCAAGGTCGAAGGAAATGGGAAATCTCCCCATTGTCTCTTTCACAAATCCTGCCTTAAGGGCACATTTAAGATATGAATAGGGTGTGAGCCTGTGACCTGTGACCTGGATTCAGGAATTGAGTAGTTATCATAACAAAAGATTGGCCAGGTAATCCAATCAGGTAATCTGGCAGTCACTGGATGTGGGTTGCGCTGTGGGTTAAAAAACAGAGCCTAGGACTTGCCGATCAGAAGTTTGGCAGTTCGAATCCCTGCGACAGGGTGAGCTCCCGTTGCTTTCTCCCTGCTCCTGCCAACCTAGCAGTTTGAAAGCACATCAAAGTGCAAATAGATAAATAGGTACCGCTCCAGCGGGAAGGTAAACGGTGTTTTCATGTGCTGCTCTGGTTTGCCAGAAGCGGCTTAGTCATGCTGGCCAAATGACCCGGAAGCTAAGTGAGATGAGTGCCGCAACCCCAGAGTTGGCCACGACTGGACCTAATGGTCAGGGGTCCCTTTACCTTTACCTTTAACCTAGCAGACAGGAAGAAACAACACACCCAGATTTCTGCCCCTCCTCTGATGTATCTGGGGGGTGGTCTTGGGCTACACCCCTTCTGTGATGTATGTATGATGTTTCTGGGGGTGGTCTTGGACTCCAGGGTGGGCAATTTAGAATGTGTGCATGACTGGGGATCCCTCCCCCCTCCTGTGTGTGTGTGGGGGGGGGCAAGACCCTGTTGCAATAGCTTTAATAAAGATCAGGCTTACTGGCTGCTTTGCTTCTCAATATTTTCTGGTTGGCCTCTGTTATTTTCTCCTACCAATAGAGAACCTACAAAAGGACTCTATATGGGCTCTTGGGTACCCCATAAAGGAGCAGTCCCCCCACCATAACAACCCCAAGATTGGATGGCTTCACCATCTCAGTCTTCTTTTTGACCTTCATGATATTAGGCTGGGTGGCATAGTGTGTCTTGTTCAGACGCAGGTCAGCGGTCACCGCGGCTGGCAGCTTCAGACGCATCATTTCTAGACCCCCGTTCAATTTCACGCTCAGACTTCAGCTAGTCCCCATCCAGAGTCACTTCTGAAGCAAATGCCCCCTGGGGCCAGTCATGAAGTGCTGCGGTCAGCTGCCCTGCCCGGTTACAGTTATTGTCAGTGTCCGGTTTGCCCAGAAGCAAAAGGTTGATTCCTTCTGCCTTGACCTGCACAGCCAGGAACTTAGAAACCTGGAAGGGGCCGAGGCTGTTGTAGTCTTCGGCAGGGATCTCCACAGGCAGCTCTCGATCAGCCCCCCCATGACGAGGGCCGTGCAGATTATCTCCTGGCACTGCTGTGGACCACAGCCTACAGCATGGGTAGGCAAACTAAGGCCCGGGGTCCGGATGCGGCCCAATCACCTTCTCAATCCAGCCTGCGGACGGTCCGGGAATCAGCATGTATTTATAATGAGTAGAATGTGTCCTTTTATTTAAAATGCATCTCTGGGTTATTTGTGGGGCATAGGAATCCGTTCATTATATTTTTTGAAAATATAGTCCGGCCCCCACAAGGTTTGAGGGACAGTGGACCGGCCCCCTGCTGAAAAAGTTTGCTGACCTCTGGTACAGAATTTGGGGAGACAATCTTCTTTTCCTTGAGCTGCACAACTTCCTCCCCAGCAATCTTGCAGAAGGGGATCATGGAGTTCTTGACACCATCTGTCACCATGCCTGTTTTCTCTGGTTTCACCCACACCTTCACAGTGTAACTAGTGACCGCTTCACTCCCACCATTACCCTTGGCCCGGCCGCTGCCATCGTGCCCCATGCCCAGTCACCCTCTCAGCTTAAGCCCCTCTGCCTTAAGGCCATTAGATCATGTCTTGCCTTGTGGGCCCACAGAGAAGAAGTCCTTGCTCTCTGTTATGCAACAATCGATCGGGCTCTTGATCGGGCATTTGAAGAGCGGATGGGGAATTCCTAATGGAATTTCTCAAGAACCTCATGCCTGAGTCCTGAGTGTAACACTTTGACGTATCAGGTAGAGGAAGAGGCTTTGGAGGAAAATAACTTAAACCAAACCTTCCAAGGGAAGAGTCCAATGTGAAACTACCAGGTTACAGCTTATCAAGAAGTGTAATTCATCTGTGGTTGGGAGTGCCTATAGGCAGTGATATTTTGGAATGAGATACTCAAAATGATCAGCACCATAACTGGGCAAACAATGGTTAAAACATGGGAACTAATGCTACTTTCACTGTTTAACTTGGAGGCGGGGAATGTAGTATTTAAGGGCTTGATTACATTCGTTGTTAGTCACTGCCAGGCTTGTGATAACACAATAGTGGAAGCACAATAGGACTCCTGCTATAGAGCTCTAGTATGGTAAACTTTGGAAAATTGCCACAGCAGCGTGGCTTAGGCATCAATTCTTAGTTATCAGGAGACAGGTGAAATGGGATGCCTTCTTTTTTTCTTTTTTCTTTTTTCTTTTTGCAGATCGGAGTAGTTTTGTTTTTCATGCTAATAAGACAGTATAATGACACCCAAGCCCAATATGCTACAATTCGGGAAAATTGCAATTCAAGTGTTAGAGGGACCATCAGTTCCCCTCTAAATTAGTTCTGTAACAAGAGAGAATATTACGTCATTTCAGCTATTGTGCCATTGTGGTTTTTGGGTCTTTTATGCAGAGTTTCATTTGTTTTCTGGTTTTTTGCTTGATAAATGTAAATAAATGTGGTTCTCAACATGATATTTTTTTAATAAAAAAAAGAAGTACAATTATATCATCTCTGCATTGAGGCGCGATAATGGTTTTCTATCCCATGGTAGGGGTTAATTAACTTGGCAGTGTTTGCCAAGTCTTTGCATTAGGGTGTTTGCATTATAATTGATTGCTGGTCTTGTGAATGATCATTGGGCACATTTTGCATACATTAAGCTTAATTCTCACAGACTTTTGACCAGCCCAAGCCAGCATGGCCAATGTTCAGAGATGGAAGCTTATCCCATGATAAACTCGTTAGTTAGTCTTAAGTGCCTCAAGACTGACTCTTTGTTGTGCAACATATATTTTATGTGCACACATTAAATTCTAGGGATATACCTAATAATGCATGTGAGGTCTACATTTGGGATAGACAAGACTGAAAAGCTTTTCAAGTTTCAATTTAAGCTTTTCAAGTTTCAATTTAAGGTTGCATTAGAGATCAGAGAGACACTTTCAGAACTTCTGGTTCTTTAATATGGAATAGATCCATATTAAGAAGAGTAATTAATTTACCCCTTCCAAAAGAAAGTTTCTCTTATATTCTTATCACGCCATCAGATCCAGTACTTTGAAACTGGAATACTTACTTAATGATGTAAGAAACAGAAAACATTTCATTCAACTTGAAAGTAAAGCAATTCATTTAAAGTCTGGGAAAGCTGTGGTTTTGTTCACTGTGACACCCAGGGCCCCTCCCCGTTTTTGTAGTTCTTTGGAAAGGTATAGTCCTTTTAGAAAGCAAGCTTCTTTTCTCCGAATTACACAACCGAATTTGTGGGCAGACGTTCTAATCACCCTAGTGATGGAAGAGTTGTTATCCAATTAGAGGTGCCTTTTTGTCATTACAATTTCAGTTGTTACCCAAGGCTACTGGGGAATTATACAGCTATTTGGCTGGCTATTAGCTGTGGATTCTCTAAGGATCTGGTTTAGTCTCCATTCATTTTTTCTAGGTCTGACAGCATTTCTGGTTGGAAGAACACCCGATCAGTGGCTGGGTAGCTTCAAAATAACTAGCATTTGGTCTTGGTTCAAAAAACATCACAAGCCTGAATTATATGGTTCAAAACCAGCAAAAGAGTCTTGTGTCACCTTAAAGCCTCAACAAACCTCTTAATCTCAGAGTTTGGGGTTTGAGCCCCACTTGGGGCAAAAGATTCCTGCCGTGCTGGAGGTTGGACTGCTAGATGATCCCTGTGGTCCCTTCCAACTATGCAATTCCATGAAAAATGTAGTATGGCATAGGCTTTCGCAAGCTGCAGTCCATTTCATCAGATGTGTGAGGTGTACATTGTGGAAGGGGAATAAGTCAGAGGGGAAAACCCAAAAAGGGACAGACATGTCATTTCCCTCTGACCTCAAGCCCCTGCATTCTTCCACCCTCAGCTACGCTTGTCAATTTAGGATTACATTTCATGCATCTGATGTATTGGACCACAGAAGTCTATACCATAATAAATATATTATTCTATAAGGGGCCACAAAACTCTTAGCGCCTTGCAGCAAAAGCAACAAAACCTGGGCCTTTTTAAATGGTTTAAGCTGCATCAAGCAACACTACCTGCAAATGCTGGTCGAAAATAAAGGGAGAGAATAGAGAAAGGGGGGCGATAATGACCCCCCACTGTCCCCCAAGAACTGCAAAAGGGATTACTGCACATGCAGTTTTCGCATGTCTCATTTTTGCATTGTATGCATTGTTACACACCACTGCAATCTCTGAGCGGTGTGAGCTTCCATGGGTTCCAGAAGCTCACCCAGGGTTCATGTTTCCTTTTGGAAATGAGACACACCGGAGACTGAGCCTACGATGGAGGGGTTGACTGTCGGAACCATGGGATGGAAAACCAGCTGGCTTGGCCCCAGCCGGAGTGTCTCCCTTCTCAGCCTTGCCGCTGCGGAGATCCACCAGTCATCCTCCTCCGACGTGCGTCCGCGACTCATGCTGTTGTGCATGCAAGAGCATACATTACTCAGCAAAGTAAAAACACAACAGATCAAGCTCAAGGCATGGGTACTATACTAAACTATGTATTTATTATACATAAATCAGGACAAAGAAAAACATGGCCTCTCTCCTTGTCGTTCTTCTCAGAGAGAGAGAAAACAAAAGCAATACAGAGCGGATGTTCCGCTCACGGGACTCCAGCAATCTGTGCTGGAATGTGAACAGACATGTGACATGTAACAAACCCACATATCTGCAGCAAGGGTGGAGTGGAATTCCCAACAATATTAACACCCCAGGAGGACCTTGGTTCCCTCATTGCTGCAACCTTGGATTAAAACAGAAATCAAACATTGCTGTGTCTCTCTCAGTTCCCAGATTGATGCTTTTGCCTTCTAGGTCACATTTTACTCTCTGCTCTAAACTCTGGCTATGCCTTTCTAACTATCCAAGAGTTGAGGGAGGGCCCCCAAACCACCTGCCATCTCCTACAGAGCCCCTTTCCTTTGTTCCCCGTAATGGCCCTTCACCGAGGCGATTGCTTCATTAGGAAGGCGATCAATTTTTACACTTGCTAGAGCCACAAAACTGGTTTGGTCAGAAGCTATGGTGATGCTAAAGAAAAATGTGCATAATCCAATATTTATATTCCTTCTAGATTTTAATTCCTAACACCATGGGGTTTACATTTTCTGATTCCATATATAACTTCTCTGGAATTTTCTGTATGAAGATTTACAATGTCCAAAAGTGTGACCAGGATCAATGACTAACTTATCTGAAAAGTTGTAACTGTGTGTGCACAATATATCAGCTGTCCTACATGCTATGTTAGGGACGTGGGTGGCGCTGTGGTCTAAACCACAGAGCCTAGGGCTTGCCGATCAGAAGGTTGGCAGTTCGAATCCCCGCGATGGGGTGAGCTCCCATTTCTTGGTCCCTGCTCCTGCCAACCTAGCAGTTCGAAAGCACGTCAAAGTGCAAGTAGATAAATAGGTACTGCTCTGGCGGGAAGGTAAACGGCGTTTCCATGCGCTGCTCTGGTTCACCAGAAGCGGCTTAGTCATGCTGGCCACATGACCTGGAAGCTGTACGTCGGTTCCCTTGGCGAGTAAAGTGAGATGAGCGCCGCAACCCGAGTTGTTTGCGACTGGACCTAACATTCAGGAGTCCCTTTTACCTTTTACATGCTATGTTGTCATTCTTTTACTGCGAACATGGGAATAGGAGTTTAATCTCTGATAGGGTATGGTTAAAATTATGTGTTCCCAGGACTCTTCGGAGCTCAGTTTGTTTGCAAAATCATCTATAGCAGGCTAGAAACCTCTGAACCCTGATTTGCCTAGGCATTCATACATTCAAGTTTCCTTTTTGTAGAGGAAGGCCTGTCTCGACTACTTCATTGCAAATGTCAGATGAGCCAAATATTATACTACTGTGTAGAAAGAACAGTATCTTTATTTTTTGTTTGTTTTTTTAACAAACAATTGAGATAGAGATCTGGCGCACCCCTAATCCCAATTAAGATCTCAAATTTACTTTGAAAGTGTTGGTTTAATTTGCTGAACTAAGCTCTGTCTCAGGAAAGCATGTACAGGGAGATGGCAAAGGAATCTTGCTTCTCATCTTGGAAGCAGAGAGGTTGCTTTGATCAGGTTTTGTGTGGTCCAGACGTAACACTTAATCATAGTTATTATGTACCATGGTTTGTGATCCCATGTGATTTCCCATCCAGGTTTGGAGCCTAATCCTTATGTCTGAATACTTGAAGGTAAAGGGACCCCTGACAGTTAAGTCCAGTCGCAGACGACTCTGGGGTTGCAGTGCTTAGCTTGCTTTACTGGCTGAGGGAACCAGCGTTTGTCCACATACAGCTTTTCGAGTCACGTGGCCAGCATAATTAAGCCACTTCTGGTGCAACCGAGCACTGTAACCAGAGCAGTGCATGGAAACGCCATTTGCCTTCCCACCGGAGCAGTACCTATTTATCTACTTGCACTGGCGTGCTTTCGAACTGCTAGGTTGGCAGGAGCAGGGACCGAGCAACGGGAGCTCACCCCATCACGGGGATTCGAACTGCTGACCTTCTGATCAGCAAGCCCAAGAGGCTCAGTGGTTTAGACCACAGCGCCACCCGCATCCCGCTGAATAATAAACCATGACTTAATAATTAACTGTTGGTGAGGAAAACAAATTGCAATTAAGTGATGTGTCTGCAAAGAAACAAGCAGCCTCAACCTATGAGAAGAATATTGACCTTCCTATCTTTCATCCAACAATAAAGTGATCTGGTAAACAAGAGCAGAAGTGGTTCTCTCCCTTAAATAAAATGTCAAGTTCTACAAAGAAATATGCACGTGATCAAAAGTGAGTGAGACAGTGCGGGTGACAAAAACACACTGAGATTTCTTGCTCTCGTGAAAAGGATTGGTTGTCTCAGGAAACCACCCTGAGATAACCTCTGAATTACACCTAGCATCCATATACTTGGAACAATAACGCCTGTTCCTACTGTTTAAAGTTTTCGTAGAGGAGTAGGTGGCAGTTAGCCCAACATTTCTGGGGGAATTTGAGGTACTGGTATTAAGTGAATGTGTCCTTCAACCGGGGCAGTAACAATCTGATGGTTTGTGCTAGATTGTATGTAAGCTGGTCTGGAGGCTGGAGGCCTTGAAACCGATACAGTGAACTACAGTGTTTTCTTTTCTTTTTCAGCTTGATGACTGCACATTGCAGCTGTCTCACAATGGTACCTACTTGGATTTAGAGTCTACCTTAGCAGAACAAAAGGATGAATTGGAAGGTTTCCAGGAGGATTCTGGGTAAGTTGTACATTGGAAAGGTGTGGAAACATTGATTTTCACTGAGGTTTCTGTAGGGGAGAATTGGGTTGCATGATGTGGGTTTTCTCCACCACTGGCAGGAAATTAAAAACCGTTTGAGGGATACTTTAATGGGGAGAGAAGCCCCCCTGGCTCCATCTTCCTTTTCTGCCTTTGCCACTGGAAGGAGGTTTCTTGCCTGTTCTATTTTTTTTAAAGTAAATTTTTATTGTTTTCCTTACATATTCTTTTCCAACAAATTATAATAACACCATACATTCCCTTTGACTCTGCCGAGTCGCGACTCCCCTCCCTCCCCACAATTGGTATATTTAACCCCTTTCTATCGAGCACATCATTCTCATAATAGTACTATTATACTTTGGAGGTATTATGTCAATCCTGCTAGTGTCTTAACCTCTTTACAATTCTTCTTTAAATATTCGATAAATTTACTCCAGTTATTTTGGTATCTTTGATCTCCCTGGTCCCGGAACCTCCCAGACAGTTTGGCAAGTTCTGCATATTCTGTCAACTTCACCTGCCACTCCTGGATAGTTGGTATGTCTTGTACTTTCCATCTTTGGGCCAGAAGGGTCCTCGCGGCAGCTGGAGAGCCAGTGTGGTGTAGTGGTTAAGAGCGGTAGTCTGCTAATCTGGGGAACCGGGTTCGCGTCTCCGCTCCTCCACTTGCAGCTGCTGGGTGACCTTGGGCCAGTCACACTTCCTTGAAGTCTCTCAGCCCCACTCACCTCACAGAGTGTTTGTTGTGGGGGAGGAAGGGAAAGGAGAATGTTAGCCGCTTTGAGACTCCTTAAAGGGAGTGAAAGGCGGGATATCAAATCCAAACTCTTCTTCTTCTTCTTCTTCTTCTTCTTCTTCTTCTTCTGTAGCATACATGAACAGATTTTGGTCTCCCATTTTAATTTCTGTTCCTATTAAGCCTAAAAGACACGCTCCCGGTCTTTTGGGGAAAGTATATCTCAATATTTTTTTGAGTTCATTATAAATTAATTCCCAAAAATTTTTTACCTTATCGCATGTCCACCACATATGGAAATAGTCCCCATCTGCCTTTTTACATTTCCAACACTTTCTTTCTTTTTTCCTATACATTTTAGCTAATTTTACTGGCGTCAAATGCCATCTATACATCATTTTTAGTAAGTTTTCCTTTAAAGCCATGCATCCTGTAAATCTCAACATCTCAGGATGTTGAGATTTACAGGTTTCTTGCCTGTTCTAGGCATGGCAATAGGACAAGGTGGGAAAGCCACCTTGGATGGGATTTTTATGCCTTTGTCTTTGTTCCTTTGTCTTTGTTTCTTGGATCCCTTCTGCTCTCTGTATCAGGTACTATAGCTCAAGAAGGACTGTAGCACATGATTACTTTCTTGGAAGTAGGGAGCTCTCTCTACTTACTGTTGCTACCAGATACTGCTTTGTTAAGAAGCTGTATCCAAAACAATAAACGTTGTTAAGTGCAGCTCTGAGTGGCACCAGAAGACTGTGTTATATCTGTAGATATTTGGAAAGCATTCTCTTTTCTGACTACTAGTAGGTCTTAAAAAATATTTTTGTATACCATGCAAGGAGAAAATGAAAGGAGGATGGTAATACATTGTACAGTGGTACCGCGGGTTAAGAACTTAATTAATTCTGGAGGTCCGTTCTTAACCTGAAACTGTTCTTAACCTGAGGTACCACTTTAGCTAATGGGGCCTCTTGCTGCCGCACCGTCTTCGTGGTGCGATTTATGTTCTCATCCTGAAGCAAAGTTCTTAACGTGAGGTACTACTTCGGGGTTAGCGGAGTCTGAAACCTGAAGCGTCTGTAACCTGAAGTGTCTGTAACCTGAGGTACCACTATGCATTTTGGCAGGTGAAACCATGTTCTTTCTATCTGAGCATCAGATCCCATTATTTCAGTTCTTCAAGTACAGTATATGGTTAACATTTTACTGAGAAAGCATGGTCCCCTGAGGGAGTGTACACTTTAAAAAAATTGTCTCCTCTCACTTTAAAAAGCCCTCTGAGTTCTCTGTACGGCATATTACTAAGCAGAGTGCTTGTTCCAACTTCATAGCTGAGATATTGCAACATGAGAGACAGGCAGAGGCTGTGTTGAATGGGAAGACCAGGTGTGTGTATGCTCTAGACCTGGAAATTGGCATGCCAATCACTGATCCCCACTATGTCCTGCCACATCTCAACAATCAATCAATCAATCAATCAATCAGTCAGTCAAAGGGGGGCGGACACCCATACCAAAAGGAGATGACTTCTGTGAGTGCCTGCATTGTCTGCCCCCTCTTCACATACTGGGAGTGGCCGTTCCTAGTTGGCTCCCACTACTACAAGGACTTGGAGCAGGAAAAAGTTGGTACTACAGCTGAAAATTATTGTCCCCTGCGGTAGTAGCTGCAGTGTTCCTGATTAGCCAATGGGTGCGCATCAGTTATAGTGCACCTGACTTATCTAAGCTGCACATCAACTCTTTCAGCATCAATAATTTCCATGTTCTTACTTGGATTTTCAGTTGTGGTCATCAGGGTTTGATTTACTTATTTAAGAGTATTGCAGCAACATATGTGTGAAGACACTGAAAGAGCTTCAAAGAAGAGCTTTGGTAAAGTCATTCCATGATGTCCAAACTGAAGCACTGTGCAAATTCATTTACTGTATTTTGTGCTCTTTAAGACTCACTTTTTCCCTCCTAAAAAGTAAGGGGAAATGTGTGTGCGTCTTATGGAGTGAATGCAGGCTGCGCAGCTATCCCAGAAGCCAGAACAGCAAGAGGGATTGCTGCTTTCACTGCACAGCGATCCCTCTTGCTGTTCTGGCTTCTGAGATTCAGAATAATTTTTTTCTTGTTTTCCTCCTCAAAAAACCACGTGCATCTTGTGGTCTGGTGCATCTTATAGAGCGAAAAATGCAGTATATGCTAGTGGAGTTCTCCTGGTGTGTTCAGTCCTGCTGGCACAGCTCCATCTTAACACCAGCTGAGCAGCCTTGGGATGTAGTGTAATTTATGGATATAATTCCACCCTAAGGCTGTCCCCCTATTTGCTCTGACTTGTGAGTAAGTGCCATTACTCTTTGTGGGGCTTCTGAGCAGATGGGCTGTGTGGGTCACATCTTAATGTATTGTTCTGTATCTCTGCTCTCTTGCAGCAAAGGCTGGGCCATAGAGGTAGCTGTTAGCTCACTAGTCAAACTGTGACAGAAAACTGTGACATTGTGATCTCATATGATGACGCCTATAGCATGGTTGACTACAATAAACACAACCATCCTCTTAGACTAGAGGGGTTTTGCCTGCCTTATTCATAGGACAGTTGAAAGGACTATGAATTACACAAGAGCATGCAATTCTCAGTGGATTGTATTCATAAGCTGTATCAAAAACAAACCCCTGTGTTGCAATAAGAACTAATCACAACAATACAAACACAACGTGTAGGCTAATAGTGAGTAGAAAATATATAATAGAATACAGTGGTACCTCAGGTTAAGTACTTAATTCATTCCGGAGGTCCGTACTTAACCTGAAACTGTTCTTAACCTGAAGCACCACTTTAGCTAATGGGGCCTCCTGCTGCTGCCGCGCCGCAGGAGCACGATTTCTGTTCTCATCCTGAAGCAAAGTTCTTAACCTGAAGCACTATTTCTGGGTTAGCGGAGTCTGTAACCTGAAGCGTATGTAACCTGAGGTACCACTGTAATCATATCATTCAAATTATAGGAGTAAGCCAATCAAAGTTCATATGTACAATATAACAGAGTGGTAGCGAGGGGCGTCAAGCCGTGTGTTCAAAACAGATGTCTAAGGACAGTCTCACAATAGTCTTTCAAAAGTATCAACAGAAGACGTCTCAAAAGTTTCAAAAGTAAAGTCTCTCAATAGTTGAAATGTTTTCCATTGAAACTTTTGAAAAACTATTGAGAAACTTTACTTTTGAAACTTTCGATATGTCTTCTGTTGATACTTTTGAAAGACTATTGTGAGACTGTCCTTAGACATCTGTTTTGAACACACGGTTTGACGGCCCTCGCTACCACTCTGTTATATTGTATACAGTGGTACCTCGGGTTACATACGCTTCAGGTTACAAATGCTTCAGGTTACAGAGTCCGCTAACCCAGAATTAGTACCTTGGGTTAAGAACTTTGCTTCAGGATGAGCACAGAAATTGTGCTCCGTCAGCGCGTCAGCAGCAGGAGGCCCCATTAGCTAAAGTGGTTCCTCAGGTTAAGAACAGTTTCAGGTTAAGAACAGATCTCCAGAACTAATTAAGTACTTAACCCGAGGTACCACTGTATAAGAACTTTGATTGGCTTACTCCTATAATTTGAATGATATCATTATTCTGTTATATATTTTCTACTCACTATTAGCCTAGGTGTTGTGTTTGTATCGTTGTGATAAAGTTGTATCAAGCCTGAGTAGGACTTCTCTCCAGCCCCATTCAGACGTTTTCCCTAAATGTGTGGAAATAGCACATGGAGAGAGTGCTAGTATAGGCCATGCATGATCTCCCCACTCCTAATTGTCCCTGCGTGCCCTGGGCTTGCCCACCCTACTGTACCAACCTTACCATACGAAGCAGAGAAAGTCGGGAGGGTGGGTTGTTCTGAACTGCATTCACCACCTGAACAAGCTTGGAAGCCTCCCTATGGAGACCCAAAAGTGCAGGATTAGTGACAGCCGCAACAGGAAAACAGGAAGCAAGGGCAAGCCTTAAGGTGTGTTGTTTAACTGTCCTATTTAGAGATGTTGCCAGGCTTTGTGAGTCCTTGGCTTGGAATGTGAACTTTGGCGACTTGCACTGTTTCAGCCTCCGGAGTTCGCGCTTAAGCCAGAGGAGAGCTGCACCCTTTTACCCCCCACTTGTTCGTCCACCGTTTAGAGGGTGCAGACTGCAACTTGAGCAACAACAGCAGGCAGAGCGTGTCTGACTTTGCCTCTTCCCTGGCACCTTGAATACGGTTACAGCAGTGGAGCCCTGGGCAATGTAATTCCCCCAGAATGCTTGAAAATGTCTGACAGACGCTGCTGCTTCCCTCTGTCAGAGCAGCCCCGGTAACCTGCTTGCTAGGCAAGGGGACACGGGTGGCGCTGTGGGTTAAAGTTAAACCACAGATCCTAGGACTTGCCGATCAGAAGGTTGGCGGTTTGAATCCCCGGATGGGGTGAGCTTCCGTTGCTCTGTCCCTGCTCCTGCCCACCTAGCAGTTCGAAAGCACATCAAAGTGCAAATAGATAAATAGGTACCACTCCGGCGGGAAGGGAAGGTAAACGGCGTTTCCGTGCGCTGCTCTGGTTCACCAGAAGCAGCTTAGTCATGCTGGCCACATGACCCAGAAGCTGTATGCCAGCTCCCTCGGCCAGTAAAGCGAGATGAGCGCCGCAACCCCAGAGTCGGTCACGACTGGACCTAATGGTCAGGGGTCCCTTTACCTTTACCTTTAGGCAAGGGGACTTGAGAGGGAATTGGCCCAAATGTGCTACCCGTAACACCATTAAGCATTTGAAGGGCTTTAAGCAGTTTTCTGACTTGTAGGGAACTTGCTCACTTGGATGAACCCAAGTACAAACTGAGCCCCGGGAGCTCATCATTCCTAGCTGTGTTTGTTTTTTCATGTATTTGATGAATATGTAAACGTTTCTGTCCGTGCTTTCTGGCAAAGAATAAATAAGCCAAATGGACTGTTTTTCTGGTGCAAATCGGCTGAACAATTAAAATTGCGTGTGTCTATTAAAATTGTGTGTGTCTATCTCTGGGGACACGGGTGGCGCTGTGGGTTAAACCACAGAGCCTAGGACTTGCCGATCAGAAGGTCAGCGGTTCGAATCCCCTGCTCCTGCCAACCTAGCAGTTCGAAAGCACATCAAAGTGCAAGTAGATAAATAGGTACCGCTCCAGCGGGAAGGTAAACGGCGTTTCCGTGTGCTGCTCTGGTTCACCAGAAGCGGCTTAGTCCTGCTGGCCACATGACCCGGAAGCTGTACACCGGCTCCCTTGGCCGAAAAAGCAAGATGAGCGCCGCAACCCCAGAGTCGGCCATGAGTGGACCTAATGGTCAGGGGCCCCTTTACCTTTACCTTTACCCCTATCTCTATTTATATAGATATAACTTATTCTTGTTTAATGTGGCAATAGAGTCCTTGCAGTTTCATGCATGCTTTTATAAAAAATTGAATACCTGCCATTGCTGAGAGTGTATATAGCATATTAGATGATTCACTGAGATTTGCTTTAATTAGCTCATCATTTTTTTTTCTATTTTTACCCCCACCCCCACAGCAGGGGCAAGAAGCACAGTGTCATTTTGAGGACCCAGCTTTCAGTCAGAGTCCATGCCTGCATTGGTAAGTGAGTTTCCAAGTATTTTGATGTGGTGAATGAGTGGGAAGCATTCCAAAAGCAAGAATCTGTAGCAGATGCACAACTTTACCTTCTGTCATTCTGTTGCTTCCTGAAAAGATGTTGTCTGCCCTCCAAAGGGTCCACGTAGCTACAAAATAAAAATACAAAATAAAAATGCACAGCAGTAGAATAACTCTTATCTGTTTAATGAATGCATGCAAGATAAATTTTAGTTCTTGTAATTCTAAGGAGCAGTTTTGAGTCCAGTGATAACATCAGAGCTTGGATTTGGGACTTGGCGATGCATGTACTTCCCCTTCGTTCCACAGAAAGTGAGCTTTGAATTCCATGTGCCTTGCTGGATCAAATCAAGAGCCATCCAGCCCAGAATTTATCTATATTTTGATTATTTTATTATATCCACTTGCTTTAATAATTCTGTGCTCTTTGACCATGTTTCAGGTCTGCTCAGTTACTAGATCATAAATTTGGAAGCAGGGTGGATATTGGGTGTTGTCCTTGTTTTCACCAGAGGAGCACACTTTTGCTATTTGTAGATGTTCGAGTCAATTGCAAGAATATCTGTAGCAAATTTTTTTGCATGGCTCATCAAACTGCAGTTATTTGTATCTGCCTCATTAGGCCTGCTGGTTTGAGATGGCGAATTGTGGAATTGTAGGCTGGCAGCAAGCTACTGTATTTTAAGAGGCAGATAATATTTATTGCTTTCAATCGTGCAGCTCTTGGCCAGGCAAACTGTCATTACTGCTGTGTCAGTGACTGGAAATAGAATAGACTATTGCTGTCAAAAGAGAAGCCAAATGAAACCAGTGTGCAGAAGGCAGCTCATGCATATCAAGTCCTGCCAACTCAGCACAAGTGAACGCCTGTGTTTTGGAGCAACGTGCATTGCGGCACTGGGTGTCTTTTTAAACGGGACATTACTTGTAGCAGGTGATAGCAACCAGGAGAGGTGGTGGTGTTTATTAGGACTGGATTTTCCTGGGAGGCCTGTGTTCAAATCCCTGACTGGACATCCACTGAAAAGTCACTTTCTCAGATGCCCTTTGGATGAATTTCAGAATGTAGGAGCATATGAAGCTATCTTACATGCTGGCTAATAATAATAATAATAATAATAATAATAATAATAATAATAATTGTTAAGTTGTGGGTGAACATATCAGACGACACAGCGATTTTTCAAACAGCTCTTGTTTATTCAGAGGCCAGGACAGAACTGAACTGAAGGGTTCAGCCAGCCTGCTTATATAGAGCTCCAGTACCATGTAACTGTAACAATTTTCTAAAACTATCCAATCACTGAACGTCACTTTCAATCCCTTATTTGCATAACTATCTACAGTATCCCCCTGCTGGCCCAGGACGAGAACCTCAGTACATAACAATAACGACAACAACAACAATAATACCTTTATTGTCAATGTACAACCTGTGTACAATGAAATTAACCGAGCCTCCCTCCCACACAAACACTCAATTTCATTGCACTCTGTGTGCTTGTCGCACAACACACCAACCCCAAAAGTCAGTTGCACTATATTATTTTGCGTTCAGCAGCCTAACAGCCCACGGATAGAAACTGTTTTTTAGCCTGTTGGTACGACTGATTATACTTCTATATCTCCTGCCTGAGGGTAGAAAATTAAAGAGGTGCTGGCCGGGGTGTGAATCGTCCCTGAGGATTTTTCTCGCTCTCCTAAGGCAACGATCCGTTGCGATGTCATCTAGCGGGCTCAGAGGACAGCCCATGATATCACATGCTGTGTTCACCACCCTCTGTAAAGACTTTCTGTCCACGGCTGTCAAGCCAACGTACCACACTGTGATACAATATGAGAGGACATTTTCTATTGTGGACCGGTAGAAGGAGGTCATCAATTGTTGCTTAACATTGTTCTTTCGCAACACCCTGAGAAAATGGAGTCTCTGTTGGGCCTTCCTAACCACCTGAGTTATATTGTTTTTTCAAGTGAGGTTTTCACTAAGGTAAACTCCCAGGAATTTGAAGGAAGACACTCTCTCCACACAACCCCCCCCCCCCCCCCCGATATACAACCTGGCTAGTTCCTCTCTCTTCCTCTGAAAGTCCAACACCATTTCCTTTGTCTTGCTAATATTTAGGTGCAAGTTATTCTCTAGGCACCATGTAGATACTTTTTGAACCCCCCCCCCCCTGTACGCTGATTATTTCGTAATCTAGAAAAGTCATGTTTGCTGCGATTTGCAGAGGCCTTTGCCAGCGCTCCTCCCGCCTGATGTCCTTGCAACTGCAAATGTTGGGGACTGAATCTGGGATTATCATGTGCAAAAGCAGCTGATCTATATTTCTTCCCAGAAAGAGAATTCTTGTCTGTGTGTTGTAGCACAGAGTCTTTTTTCGACTAACACGTTTATGTCAACATGGTGAAGTGCATTCACAATTGGGGGAGAGACTATATAGCCCCAAGCATAAATTGGTGGGTGCAGTTGCAGTCTTGACTTCAAAACCCACAGGAATCTGGAGATAAAGCCTTGGAAAGTAAAACAAGCACTTTCTTGCTGCTAGCAGGTAGCATCCATTTGATTCTATCTTTACATCTGTTGGTGTGAACCTGAATGGAGGCTTATGGTCTGCCAGCCAAAGTTAAAGTGAAGAGCAGGAGGGGGTTAACACCTGAAAGTTGCCTCTGGTTAGTAAGTCAGGAAGCATTTACAGTCGTACCTTGGAAGTTGGATGGAATCAGTTCTGGAAGTCCGTTCGACTTCCAAAATGTTCAAAAACCAAAGTGTGGTTTCTGATTGGCTGCAGGAAGCTCCTGCAGCCAATCAGAAGCCGCAGAAGCCCCATCGGATGTTCGGCTTTCAAAAATAGTTCGCAAACCGGAACAGCCACTTCTGGGTTTGCGACATTCGTAAGCCAAAACGTTTGACTCACAAGGCATTCGAAAACCAAGGTACGACTGTAGAAGGAAACTAATAGTTTGTCTGGTCTGTCCTGCTCCCCTCTCAGTTGCACCCAGAGCTCTGCCTTTCTTCATTCTGTAATGAGCAATATTCTCATTGTCTGGAAATCTGATGTAGCAAAAATTTGTGAGACTTTAGAACTCCATTGGATACTTTGTGAAGTTTCTTCCATTGTCTGTTGTGAAAGCGAGGCTGCAAAGAACTTTGTAGAATGGAAATGAAACAATGTACGCATTGTAAAGCCCATTGGCCAATGATATACAATTGTACAACAGTTCATTATTTTATTTATTTCATAAAATTTATATACCGCTTGATTGTGGGAAAAAGCCTCAAAGTGGTTTACAAAAAAAGGTAAACAATAAAATTATCAGTAAAAAAATTAAAACCATGATTTAAAACATACAGAAGGTTAAAACCACAATAAAACTACCGAAACAAATTAAAACTCCTATAAAATATTAGCATCATTCAAGGGTACTTATTCTATGCTACCTGGATTTTGATGTGTAGGCATGCCTTGAGTTCCTTCCAACTCTATGATTTCTTTGTGGCCATCAGTTTGGGGGTTTTCATGTGGTAGAAATAATATAAGTAGGTATATCTGGGTTTCAAGAATGACAATGGTTTGCCGCTAAAAAAAAAAAATCAATGTTGCAAGGACACAGGTGATTGAAACACCATGGAGTGTGTGGTTGTAGTGAAAATGCATAAATGCTGATTTCTTGGTAGCATTTTGAGAGCATGGCAGATTTCAGAAAGGCCAACAGAATTTTTGGATCAGTGTTCAGAGTAATGGAAGTTAAATAGAATACTGTCAGTATTCAAGTTTTTGTAGCCTGAACTGTAAGTGGATTCTGTCTGGACACATCCTCACCCTAGCAGGCGATAGTGGTGCTGTTGAAAAAAAGAGAAGCTTTTGACATTATCATTGTGAACTGTTTGTTTTGAATTTCACAGTAGAGAGAGATAATTTACTTTGGTTCTATGGATCTTGGCACTTCCTCATACAATATATAATTTTTGTTTTCTGCCAAAGTGTTAGGTGTGCTCATTCAGGAGCCATGGGGCACCAGAGGCCACACCCATTTGCAGAGCGGACATGGATTTTGGGCTGTTTATAGGTGGGATAAGACTAGGACTGTGTGTGTGTGTGTGTGTGTGTGTGTGTGTGTGTGTGTGTGTTTTAAGCATTTTGCTTAATTGTGCGTTGTGCTCCTCACTCAAACCAAAGCCCCAAACCCGGCCATCTCTGAAAGCAGTTAAGTGCACATTCAAATAATTGTTGTAAACTGCATGCATTTTACAACACTAGCCTCTAGCAGCTCTCTCCTCTCTCACAGATATAATAAAAGACCCGTCGGCTGTTCCAACAGGATGCTTATTTGAATAGCAATTATACAACATTCTTATCAGATATTTGTAACACCCATAGTTGCAAGGTTAGTGTGGGACTCCACAACATGCTTTTTGGCCGTGGGCAGCTTTCCACATTTCTGGTTGTCAACTGTAACACAAACACAGGAAATTTTGCACCTATAAAATGTAGCAGAATTCTTGTCATGGCTCCTGTAGGGAGCTCTTTCCAAAGGCTTTATGATGGTGAAACGGATTCTTCCACTCACCCACGCATACTAGCTGACTGAAGAGCGACACGGGCTATCATGGAATATCTGTCCTTTTGCTTTTAGGGAAAGTCTAACACTGATACCATGAGCAACGTATATATTAAACTGAAGCTAGTCTGAAGGAAGAAATGACAGTACAGTGGTACCTCAGGTTACATACGCTTCAGGTTACATACACTTCAGGTTACAGACTCCGCTAACCCAGAAATTTTACCTCGGGTTAAGAACTTTGCTTCAGGATGAGAACAGAAATCGTGCTGCGGTGATGCGGCAGCAGCACGAGGCCCCATTAGCTAAAGTGGTGCTTGAGGTTAAGAACAGTTTCAGGTTAAGAACGGACCCCCGTAACGAATTAAGTTCTTAACCAGAGGTACCAGTGTAGCAGTATATTCTGCCAGCCAGGAATACCTCTTTACCTCTGTTCAGAACCAGAATTACCAATTTCTCTCGTAATTCAGACTATGTGACCGCCCAAGTCTCTACATTTGTTTCCTGTCCATTCACATATCGACAAGAAACGAAAGCCTTCCAGTGGTATCTTGCTCCAGTTCCGTATCATTCTGCCCCTGTGTTGCCTTTGGGCCAGAAGGTGTGGTAGCGAACCACTTGGGGTGATTAAATGAGCTAGCCTTTTATTTTAAACCGTGGAGCTCAGGTAGAGCACACTTCTTTATGGAAGTGAGCCATGGGCAACTTACAGCTGCCAGGATCAGTGCCTTAATGCAGGGGTCGGCAAGGTTTACCTCGCCTGGGCCAGTTCACTCCAGCAGAGATCCCTCCATGGGCCGGATTGCCCGTACGTCTGCGATTTCCGGCATCTGCGTCTGCACAGACGTGATTTCCGGCGCTGCAGAAGCGAGTCCCCACACTGCACTGGTTTAGTGCAGCGTGCGGGGACTTGCCAAGCAGGTGGTTCAGTAGGGGGGCGGCTCGTGGGCCAGTTAAATGACCTGCGTGGGCTGCTTGTGGTCCATGGGCCTTAGGTTGCCGCCCCCTGCCCACATGCGCGGTGCCTGGAAGATTTTGGGCATCACAAGGCAAGACAGAGTCTCAAACAAAGATGAGCTCTTTGTCTCATGCACTGCTGAATGACTTATAACTCACGCCCCATTGTCCAGTAAGTTGGGCACAGGCCAGCCACACCCTACCTCAGAGCTGAACCCAGCTTTGCATATATCCTATAAATAATGGTAATTCACTAGGCAAGTGGTAATTATTTCAGATTACATGAAGTAATCTTTTGCTGTTGATTAGAAACTTTATTACCATTTTTTAAAAAGGAAACAGAACTCTTTCTGTGAAATTCAGATATTATTGTTTCTGGACTATAAAATTAAGGGAACCCCATAAAACCTTTATTAGCGAGTGATTTACATCTATAATGTGTTGTTTATAAATGCAATTTGAAAGCCTCCAAGAAGCTCAAGAAAAGCTTTTTTTAAAAAAATATTAGATATATATATTTAGTTGTTTTGTGTTAGATATACAGTCATACCTCATGTTACGTTTGCTTCAGGTTACGTGTTTTTGGAACGGCTTACTTCCGGGTTTTGTCGCTCGCGCATGCGCAGAAGTGCCAAATCGCGCCTGCACAGGCAGGGCGCTTCAGCTTGCGAACGCTGCAGGTTGCGGACGTGCCTCCGTCACGGATTACGTCTGCAACCCGAGGTTCCACTGTACTTCAAACAACCCACTTAAAGCTTGAAAGGAAGAAAAGGTAGAGAGCATTAGATGCTTACCAAAACCTGCAGCTAGTTTGGGATTTAATTTAAAGGGAAGAAAAAGGTGCCTGGAGAATTTGCTGGAAGTGCTGTGCTTTCATGTTCAGATGCAAGGCGAGGGGAAGAGCAAATCGGAGTGAGCCTATTTTATCTCCTTGTGCTGAATCTGTTTAACAAACAAACAACATGCAGAACAAGGGGGGTGAGAGGGAAAGCAGAGAAAGCATTGGAGAGGGTTGGACTAGATGACCCTCGGGATCCCTTCCAAATCTACAGCTCTATGATTCCATGAAAAGCAGTGGTTTTAAATGCTAGCAGTTTTAAATTGAGCAGAGGCACCTGCTAGCACGTGGGAATGCAACTATCTTTGGAGCCGTTCCAAGGCAGAATTGGTGATTCAGCTCCCTGTCAGATTGAGTACAACATGAAACAGTGCAAAGTATAATCTTAAATCATTTTGGTGGTGGTGTCAAATTATGAATGTTAAGATTACTTAGACTGTGTGTGGTGAAAGAAGGTTTCTGCATCCTTTGAAGGTGACCCGGAAACTGCAATTAATCCAGAATACAGCAGCTAGACTGGTGACTGGGAGTGGCTGCCGGGACCACATAACACCAGTCCTGAAAGACCTACATTGGCTCCCAGTACGTTTCCGAGCACAATTCAAAGTGTTGGTGCTGACCTTTAAAGCCCTAAACGGCCTCGGTCCAGCATACCTGAAGGAGCGTCTCCTCCCCCATCGTTCTGCCCGGACACTGAGGTCCAGCACTGAGGGCCTTCTGGCGGTTCCCTCACTGCGAGAAGTGAGGTTACAGGGAACCAGGCAGAGGGCCTTCTCGGTAGTTGATGTCAAGGAAATAAGCAGCTATCTTATTTTTAAAAGACATCTGAAGGCAGCCCTGTTTAGGGAAGTTTTTAATATTTAATGCTGTATAGTTTTTAACACTTGATTGGGGGCTTTAAAGGTCAAAACCAGCACCTTAAATCTGACCCTGTACTCCACTGGGAGCCACTGCAGCTGGAAAAGCACTGGGTGAATATGCTCCCATGGCAGAGACCCCGTGAGGAGCCTCGCTGCAGCATTCTGCACCCGCTGGAGTTTCTGGGACAGCTTCAAGGGCAGCCCCGCGTAGAGCAAATTACAGTAGTCAAGCCTGGAGGTGACCGTCACATGGATCAAAAAAGTAAAGAGAGAATTCCACAAAGCAGTTTGAAACAGCAAGTAGACACGTGGCAGATGTAAAACTTCCCCGTGAAATGTGCCGTACTCAATTAATTGGCCCAGAAAAATGGCCAAATATGCAGGGTCTAAACATTTCAGTTGCAGTAAATGGGTTGAGGAAAGCTTCCAGCTGAATCATAGTGTCTTTATTAGCAGGGAGTCAGACCCCCCCCATACATATATCATGGTTAATTCAGGGGAAATTAGGCGTGTTTTGAGTTTCGTTGAAGGCAATGGAGCTCAGATGCTTTGCTGTTATTTGAGGCAGCTCCTGTCGTTTCATGAGACTTTGGTACAGTCAAAGGCAGCGTCATGGGCCAGCACCACCAGCGATCTACAGATGGCGGTCACCTCAGGAGGGTCCACTGCCAGCCACATCACCTGCCCGTAACTGTTGGGAAGACATGGATTGCCCCAGGAGGGGCTCGAAAGGTGTGGGTGGAGAACAGGAAAGAAGAGAAACAGCGAAAGAGGACACAGGAAAAGAAACAGATATAAAAAGGAAACAGTGCACTGTCTCTGGAAAGAAGCATCTTATTGTTGGGCCTGATCATTGTCTGATTTGCATGGAGAAGCTATTTTAAAATGTGGGTTTACACGTGATAAAAGGCTCGTAGGACACCTAAGACCTCAGAGTGTCTTGGAAAATTTGCCTGAATTAAATTACCTCCAGAATACCATATTTTTCCATGCACAATATGATGATGATGATGATGATGATGATGATGATGATGATGATAATTTATTTATACTTCACCCTCCCCAGCCAGAGCCGGGCTCAAGGTGGCTAACACCAATAAAATTTCAGTAAAAACAAAATAAGAAAAAAAAGAAAAAGATTTTTTTTAAAAAATACAGGTTAAAATGCAATTTAAAATGCAGCCTCATTTTAAAAGTCAAAACCATAAGGGGAAGGAAACATAAGAGTCAGACTGAGTCCAAACCAAAGGCCAGGCGGAACAGTTCTGTCTTGCAGGCCCTGCAGAAAGATGTCAAGTCCCGCAGGGCCCTAGTCTCTTGTGACAAAGTGTTCCACCAAGTCGGGGCCAGTACTGAAAGGGCCCTGGCCCTAGTGAGACCAACCTAATCACCTTGTGACTTGGGACCTCCAAAATGTTATCATTTGTGGACTTTAAGGTCCTCTGCGGGGCATACCAGGAGAGGCGGTCCCGTAGGTACATGGGTCCTAGGCCGCATAGAGCTTTAAAGGTCAAAACCAGCACCTTATATGTATGCCACAACAGCAGCAAGAATACTTATCGCAAAGTATTGGAAGACACAAGATCTACCCACCCTGGAAGAATGGCAGATGAAGGTGATGGACTATATGGAACTGGCGGAAATGACCGGCAGAATCTGAGACCAGGGAGAAGAGTTGGTGGAAGAAGATTGGAAGAAATTTAAAGACTATTTACAGAAATACTGCAAAATTAATGAATGTTAGAATGATGTTGGATTGAAGTTAAGTGGTTTTCAGCAGTAATGTTATAAAGATGTGTAAAAATGAATTGTTAACAGGGGATAATCTAAAGTTATAATATATTAAGATTAAAGATTAGGATAAAAACAAAGAGGGAAAGGATTTGCTGAACCAACTAATTGAACTGGATACAAAAAAGGGAGGTGTGAGGAGGTCTGGGGAACAAGCGAATGAAAGATAAGACACGGAAAGATTGAATTGTTTTTAACTGTTTTTACTTTGTATTTTTTCTTTTTCTTTTTTCTTTTTGTAACATTTTGAAAACTGTAATAAAAATCTTTTAAAAAAAAACAAAACAAAACCAGCACCTTAAACCTGACCCTGTACTCCACCGGGAGTCAGTGATGACACCCCGCCCCAATTTTTAAGTCTTATACATGGATTTAAACAGTAAGTCTTGGGTTAGCTGGTGGCTCCTGATGCCTCCTGAGTCACCAGGGTTCGTGGAGCTGGCTGGAGAGGCAAGGTGGTGCCAAGGCGAGGAGGGAGCATGGCACCATCGGCTCTCCCTGGCTGAGGCGAGACACAGACACAGGCTGGAGAGGCAAGGTGGATCGAGTGGTGGGTTGAAAAAAAGCTCAACAACTTTTGGGACGATTTCCTCAAAAAGCTGAACAACTTTAAAATAATGATTCTAAAATTCTGGGCTCCCAAAAGTAGGGGTCGTCTTATACATGGGGTCACCTTATACACCGAAAAATACAGTAAATCAGGTAATTTTTAGTTAATATTGGGGGAGCTTTTGCATGCTCGCCTATCTCTGTTCTAAAACAAAAATAAATAAATCTCTACTTCCAGGTAAGCATGCATCGAATTGCAACCTTAATCTCTTATGGCTTTTTAATACCCTACCCTTTGACGATGTTTGCTGCGCTAAATACTCGGTGCAAAAGTGAAAATTAGAGGCCCTCCTGGTGTATTTACTGGTATAGTAGTCAGAAGCAAACAGACGCAAGGTTTCTGGAAGCCTTCTCAAAAAGTCAGATATGGGAAAAGGAACGACAGCTGGTTGCCGTCTTACTCAGATCGTACTCAGCTTCATCTTCTTAGAGCAGCTTGGACTGTTCAGAATAAGATCTCCTGTCAAGGGAGGATTGAGGTAAACCGAGGACCAGGGCTGCGATGCGATGGCTGACCTCCCCCCATTCCCTGTCAAAGGCAGAAGTTTTCTACCGCCCAGCCTGCTAGTATTCACTTGACATAAGGTCATGCTGAAGCAAACATCTTTCTCTCTTCCCACCTATCCATCTTTCCCACTCCCTCGTTCTTGAGATTTAGGACTTTGCTATTTGGACCATCAAAATCTTAGTAGCAGTCAGATTAACTACAGCATTTTTATTTTTATTTGCTTTGTGTACTAATTTGAAAGTTTACTTTTACAAATAATTAAATGTAGTATGATTTTATCCTTTGCCATCTCTTCAGATATATATTTTTTAAATACAAAAATATCCAAAGAAAAATTAATCCTTTTCTTCAAAAACAGTTGTATAGTTTGCAAGCATACTTAATAGGTTTTTTTTTAGCTCTGCTCACAAAAAAAACCTAAGTAACAGAAAACAAGCTAATGATTAACATACCCACCTTTATAGAGTTTATTCAGTGCCCCCCTGTTTTCTGGTTTAATTTTTAAGAGGACCATAAATATGAAAATGAGCACCAGGTGTTCTTTCCCAAGTCAGCCATTAATATTCATTAGGTTAAATTGGGCCCAAGCCCTTTTGGTACATCATTTCTAATCAACATCTAAACCTACCCCATCATGGTTTACACAGTTGCTTTCAAATAAAGGACCACCTCTGGGTAATTAAGAAATGGCACCAGATTCTGAGGACTCAAACTTCCACCAAAGCTCCAGTCAGCATGGTGAATGGTTGGGAAGGCTGAGAGTTGAACTGTGGGATATCCACAGCAGGTTAGCCTCTGCTAGGTACACGTAGGAGCTGGATTTGATCAGCACAAAGCCTTAATACAGCAGAGGAAAGTTTGCTCTGTGCACCAGCTCAGCACCTCGTCCTCTGATGTAGTGCCCTGAAGTTGGGCCCTTGTGGAATGATGTGGATCGTTCATATCTGCAAGAAGCCACCCAACTTCCTTAGGTGCATAGAAGGGTACGCATTAGCCCAGTGGAACCTGCACCAGTGCCGGCCTCTGCAATGTCACTTCTTCTAACAGATGCATATACAGTCATACCTCGGGTTGAAGTAGCTTCGGGATGAATATTTTCGGGTTGCGCTCTGTGGCGACCTGGAAGTAACGGAGCGCATTACTTCCAGGTTTCGCCGCATGCGCAGACGCTCCAAATGACGTCACGTGAATGCGCGGAAGCGCCGAAAGCAGCACACGCAGACGCGGGTTGTGCTCGCTTCTGGATGCGAACAGGGCTCTGGGACAGATCCCGTTCGCATCCAGAGGCACCACTGTACAATGGTACCTCGGGTTACAGACACTTCAGCTCACAGACGCTTCAGGTTACAGACTCCGCTAACCCAGAAATAGTACCTCGGGTTAAGAACTTTGCTTCAGGATGAGAACAGAAACTGTGCTCCGGTGGTGCGGTGGCAGTGGGAGGCCCCATTAGCTAAAATGGTGCTTCAGGTTAAGAACAGTTTCAGGTTAAGAACGGACCTCCAGAACGAATTAAGTTCTTAACCCGAGGTACCACTGTATTGTAGATGTACACATTGGTTCTACCCCAACAGAAATAAAGGTGGAGGAATTGGAAAGGGTTCTGAGGGTCATCTAATCCAGGGGCTGGCAAACTAAGGCCTGGGGGCTGGATGCGGCCCCTCAGGCTTGTAAATCCAGCCTACATCGCGAAGCCAGAGCCTGCCGTGAAGCCGAGACTCCCGCCGATGGTGACGGGAGTAAGAGGCCGAGTGGTGGTGGCTCTGCCACTCAAATGCCTGGTTTACCTCAGCGGCGTTTGATTGGCAGAGACGTCCCCGCGCCGCACTGAGATAAACCAGGTGCTGCGTTTGATTGGTAGAGCCGCCGCCACTCAGCCTCTTCCTCCCGTCCCCATCGCCTGGAGTCTCAACTTTGTGGCGGCTTCTGGCTTCGTGGTGTGACCTCCTGTCGCCGTCATCATCACTGTTGCTGCCCTGGTGCTCCTGTGGGCCAGAGAGTGGAGCAGATGAACTTGATCTGCCTACTCACGAGAAGCAGCAGCAGCGGTGGTGGTGATGGTGGTGGCAGCCCCTGGGAAGGTAAGCGCAGTGGCTGGGGCTGGGGAGGAGGACTACTTGCCCCCCTCGCCTCTTCTTCCAGCTTCCCCCCCCCCCCCCACAATGCTGCTTCTCCAGCCCACCAGAAGGTCTGAGGGACAGTGGACTGGCCCACCGCTAAAAAAAATTGCCGACCCCTCATCTAATCCAACCTTTATGAGACCCCAAAGAAAGAGTGGCTGTAAATTTTCACCAGTCTTTCAATCTCTAGAGATCAAGACAAACCAAAGAGAGGTAAAATAGGATCATGGGAGGATGTATGGATGTATGTTTAGATGTATGTCTAAAAATATCTATCACTTTTTCTGTGTAACAACTTAAGTAATGATGTATATGATGTGATGGTGTATGTATGTATGTATGTATGTATGTATAGGGTGATATCTAACTAGATCATGCTCCTACTGGACTCAATTGTTGTAAGTAATTTAAGCCCTCAATCTGGTTAACATATTTTTTTTTTAAAAAAGGCAACAAAAATAAATGCTAAACAAATCAAGATTTTTGTAGGTCGAAATACAATTACTGCCCTCCTTGAAAATGCACTTGGGGAGATGCCATCATGCAGTCCAGGCAAAATGTTTTTCCTTCTTTTCTGAGTCGGGAATGGAGTCTCTTGATAGCAACTCTTATTTGAAGTCAGTTCCTACATTTTCTCGGAGAGGAGCCTACCCTTCCCCCTTGATTTGTCTAGCGGTTCTGGCAAAAGGAAGCTGAAAACCAGAGCTCGGTATAGAATTTCAGCAGGCGAATCTAAGCCCAGTGTGTTCAAAGTGGTGTGCCTTTTCAGTTTTGAACACTCCTTTTCTAGATTTAATGCTAATTTCATTTGGTATATCATAACATCTATGCTTACTTTCAGAAGTTTCACTCTGGATCATTGAAATATAGGTCAGTACTGGAACCTCTGGAACATTGCAATACATAGAATGCCGAAATGGCTAGATTTCTACGTTAGCTGAGCAGCGTGGGTGGCACTCTCTGTAGATCATAATCTACTTCCGGGTTAGCGGAGTTTGTAACCTGAAGCGTTTGTAACCTGAAACGTTTGAAACCCGAGGTACATGTTTGCCTGTCTCATAATACTCAGCTCTGTGGTGACTTTCTCCAAGAGTTCCTTTCCAGCTGGGAGTATAAAATGAGATTTTATGCATGTGTACTCAACAGATCAGGCACCCAAATTCAGTTGCTTTCTCAGCACATACACAAACATTCATTAATGTTTAAACTCTTGCTGAAAGTCTGGTTGATCACTGTGAACTGCTTGACCAAACCACTGGACCCAGAAGCCATCCACCCATTCCTTTTGCTGATTATATTCCCTGGCCTTTGGGAAATTCCCTCAATTTTACCTTGCAAACATTCTATGCGCTTTTCCTCTGCTGTCTAGATAGAAAGCCTCCCCTTGTTTCCAGGTGTGTGTGTTCTGGGGAGGAAGAGTTGCATTTCCAGCTCTCCATCATAGCTGGTGCTAGGAACTCCAATTCCCAGGGAACAAGGGGCGCATGCATGTGACAACGTCACTAGCCGGGAGAGAACTGCCAGGAATACAATCTGGCCTCCCTGAGTCCTAACTGAGAAGAGCTGGTAAATGCCAAACTGGTTCTGAATTGTGCAGAGGGAAGTTCACCCATCACTTTTGACAGCCGTGCAAATAGCTACTTTTTGAATCCATAGTATAGAATTGCTGGCAATGAAAAGAAAACGACTTGGCAAGAATAAATGAATGCCTTGGACTATCGTGAGGATAGATTCTGGCTTTTAGAGCGAGCCCAGCTAGGTATGGTTTGTTCAAATCAAGGATCAGTCTCTGAAGGGCATTTAATAAAGTCTTGTCCTTGAATTCTTTAATAATGCTTCTCTATGGGATAATTCAAAACATCACAAAGTTTATACGTGCGTAAATATTCGATTATAGGTCTATACATTTGGAATCTTGAACAGGGTGTAGGGGTGGAAAATAAGATTTACATCTGTTACCAGTATTTCCTTTGCTTGGCTCCTTTGGAGTGGGTGACTGAATGTCAGATGCTTCTCCTACTCTGTGTATGCTAAAGAAACATGGAATATTGGTGGATTCTTCCAATTGGTGGTTTCCCCAAATTCAGCATCTTCAATATTTAGAGTAATACTTGCATGGTTATGCATTTATACCAGTGCTACAATGGCTAAATGAACATTTTGCATTGGTGGCAAAATGAACATCTTGGCCTTTTGTGCAGTGTGATTAAAACAACAACAATTCTGTAATCTCTACTCAAGACAGGTGTTGGAATTGAATTTCCTCAGGGCAGAGGGAATATTTTTGAACGCTGACTTCAGTGAGTTCTGGAAAAGCAACTGAGAAAAGATGAGAGAAAAGCGAATACTACTTAGCACGTAATTATGTGATGCTCTCCCAGCCACCCACCCATTTTTCCTTGCACCAAATGTGTTAGAGACAGGGAACAGTTGCTCAGTGTGATAAGTTTCCACCTCACACTAGGGAGGCCCAGAAATAGCCGCAGAAGCTTAGCGAGCAGCCGTCTGCAGCCCCTACGCCCCTGGAACCGCTAAAGGTATGCAGGGCATGGCAGTGGCAATTATGCCAAGGTGATGATTTCACAGGGAGTGCAGCCCCTCCAAGCCGGCCAGGTGTTTAAAAGGCTGAGCTTATATGGCAAAACCTCTTACCATGCATATTTCAGGGACGATTTTATTCCATTTGCAAACTGAGTGCTCAGCATTTGTATATGGGACAGCTAAATGCACATCTGTTTATAGGTTGGTAAAGCATGTTCTCCTTCATGGAGAGCACGTGTTGCGGTGGGGGCCGCCAGGACACTCTAAAGTTGTGGGGCGGGCTAATTGACTGTTGGCCACTGATGCGATTGGGACTTCCCTTGTTGTTGGGAAGAAGTTAATGTTGCTATTTGTTGATTGACAGGCAGAAATGCTAAAACTTCTTGCACGAGGCTAGGGCTTCCTCTTTTCGCCCATGCATCGGATTGCCCGTCCCTCCCTCCCTAGAATAGGGTTGTTCGCTTTGACCTTGCTATGCCTGTTATGGGGTCGTCTGCTTTGGGGCAGGGGCCTGGTAGTAATTTTGTCCATCTGGCTGATTGGCTGGGGCCATTTGGTTTTTGCCTAAAGGTAAAGGTAAAGGTACCCCTGCCCATACGGGCCAGTCGTGTCCGACTCTAGGGTTGTGCGCCCATCTCACTTAAGAGGCCGGGGGCCAGCGCTGTCCGGAGACACTTCTGGGTCACGTGGCCAGCGTGACAAAGCTGCATCTGGCGAGCCAGCGCAGCACACGGAAACGACGTTTACCTTCCCGTCAGTAAGCGGTCCCTATTTATCTACTTGCACCCAAGGGTGCTTTCGAACTGCTAGGTTGGCAGGCGCTGGGACCGAGCAACGGGAGCGCACCCCGCCGCGGGGATTCGAACCGCCGACCTTTCGATCGGCAAGTCCTAGGCACTGAGGCTTTAACCCACAGCGCCACCCGCGTCCCCCTTGGTTTTTGCCTACTGCGTAGCAAATTGTCACAACTTGTAACAGGATTCCGTTAAATGAATTGGGGGCTAACTATTGCCTGTCCACTCTGTCAAGGGGGCTCGGGCCATAGCAATGAGCTCCTGGTTGCATTTGGGGAGGGCTGAGGGCAGCTTCCCTGCTCCGACGCTACCCCCAAGTCTATTCCCCTATTGTGGAAGTTGTGGCCAAAATTATGCCAAAAATCTTAAACAAAAATTCTGTGTGATGTGTGAGTTATTGGGGTGGCCCTGGGGACCTCGACACGCAAATGCGCAGCTTCAAATGTGGATTCCAGGAGACCTCTATAATCTGAGGCAAATGCAGCCTTTGCTCAAGGAGTTGCATAAGCAGAGCAAAGGCATTCATAGCCACGGCCCGAAACTCCAGGAGCAAGGCTGGATCCATGAGCACTCTCTAATGGCAGTCGGGGGAGGGGGGTCCCCAAAAGATGCCCGGCATCCTCCCAAAGTCTGTATCCTCATTGCCAGATCATTAGTATTACTGACTAAAATGGAAAAACAAAAATACTTGCATAACTCTGTAGACCAGTTTGCTGCTCCCATACTTCATTTCCCCTAATCTAAGAGGTGGATGGTCTGTGCAGATGAATTGCAGCCCCACTTGCTAGACCTTGATGCCCGATTTGGCACAGTCTGCCTGAAATGCCAACGCTGTGTGCTGTGGTGTATTTTGCTGATGCCACACTTACTTACCCTAATTACTTGGCCTGATCCTGCTGTGCAGTAAGCTGTTAGTCATTACCGGCTGGGCAAATGGTTACCCTTTCTTGTCTGGTCCAAACTGTTGACTCCGATAGACCTGTGTGCTAAAAAGGGGTACTGTACTTAGAATTCTAGCATCTCTTGAATTACTCACAAATCCCTTTCCTGTGAGACAGTCTATTCAGTGAAATTTAAGAGCACAGTGACGATGACTTGTGTGTTCAGTTAATAGTTAGGGCTTTCTTCCTTCATATATTAAATGATTGTAACTGAAAAAGAAGCCAAGATTAGCAAATTTGCTCTTAAATCAATCCATATGCTTACGTATCCTGTTTATCAGGTTATTTCAGGAGTTTTTTTGTCAAGCAGCGTTACCCATAGTTGTGTAATCTCGGCTCCTGAGGGCCTCCAAAACTTATTGTATAATCTTTTCATGTGAAAAAACCATACATATTTTGTAGCATTTATTTAGATTCTGTTCGATTCTATAAGCTTGCCTGTATGTTTATGGGTCTGTTATCAGCTCTCAGTAGAGCACATCTATGTCACAGTCTACTAGTATGTTCTCCTGTCGGAATCCCACTGAAATTAATGGTGCACTGCTTGGCCACAGAGCTTTCCCATTCATATTGATGGAGTTTGTGAAAGAGAACTTCCTGGTACAAGGGCTCTCAAGAAAAATGACTATTTTAGATACAGCATTAATAAGGTAAAAAGGTAAAGGGCCCCTGGATGGTTAAGTCCAGTCAAAGGTGACCATGGGTTTGCGGTGCTCATCTCGCTTTCAGGCCGAGGGAGCCAGTGTTTGTCCACAGACAGCTTTCCAGGTCATGTGGCCAGCAGGACTAAACCGCTTCTGGCGCAATAGAACACCGCGACACAAGCAAGAGTGCACGGAAACACTGTTTACCTTCCTGCTACAGCAGTACCTGTTTATCTACTTGCACTGGCGTGCTTTCAAACTGCTAGGTTGGCAGGAGCTGGGACAGAGCAATGGGAGCTCACTCCATTGCGGGGATTCAAACCGCCGACCTTCCGATCGGCAAGCCCAAGAGGCTCAGTGGTTTAGACCACAGCACCACCCGAGTCCTGATACAGCCTTAACAGTGAGTGGCGATGGAAAACAATGACAAGAGAACACTGAACCTACCCATGCACAAATAAAATTGGATAATTTAATCATAAACTATAGTAACTTCTGAAAAGCTAATGTGACTGTGCAAAGAGCTTAGTAATGACCTGAAAATAAAAAAGGCATGTGTAAGAATTGGAAGGAAGGATAGATCACCAAGGAGGAGTGCAGATGACTAGCCCAGACGTGTTGGGACAGTGACAGCAAAACTAAAGGTCAGAATGAAAAGAGACTGGCAAGAGTTGCTAAATGCAGAGGTAGTCCTCATGCTGCCCTCCACAGATGATGTGGAATGCAACTCCCATCAGCCCATCAGGAGGAGGAGAATTATTATTTTCATTTATTAAATTTGTATGCCACCCTTGTGGGATGCGGGTGGCGCTGTGGGTTAAATCACAGAGCCTAGGACTTGCTGATCAGAAGGTCGGCAGTTCGAATCCCCGTGACGGGGTGAGTTCCTGTTGCTCGGTTCCTGCTACTGCCAATCTAGCAGTTTGAAAGCACATCAAAGTGCAAGTAGATAAATAGGTACCGCTCCGGCGGGAAGGTAAACAGTGTTTCTGTCCGCTGCTCTTGTTCGCCAGAAGCGGCTTAGTCATGCTGGCCACATGACCCGGAAGGTGTACACCGGTTCCCTCGGCCAATAAAGCCAGATGAGCACCACAACCCCAGAGTCAGTCACAACTGGACCTCATGGTCAGTTGTCCCTTTACCTTTACCATTGGTAAATTTACCTGGAAACACTGATCTCTTTTATCTGAAGCATCTCCTTGAGGTTCAGGTGTGACCGTAATCTATTCCCAATGTGGATTTATGGCTGAGCGTGTGAATTCACAGTATGGCAGCCATTTGAATGGTCCCCTCATGGAGGCCTCAGTTTTCACAACTGAGCACTGTTTGGGCCATGAGCCTGGCTCATGGGGAGCATGGCACAACGCAAAATTAGACAGATAATCCTTATGCTTACCATGGGACATCAGCTGTGTTCTGCTGGTCCTGATGATGGATCTCACACACTAATACTGCTACTGCCTAATAGCAGCAGGGAGTATTCCTCAGTGGTACCAGGTAAAATATACAAGGTAGCCACATCACACTTGTTTCACAGAAATCACTTAGAAGGTACCTGCACATCCCCCCCCCCATAACTTTCTTTCTAAGATGGCTAGAAACATTTTCCCCTCAGATGAAAGCTCAGCACCTGTGCAGGGACAGTAATGGAAGCCTTCACAGGCTGCATGATACTGTGGGCACTGGGTTGGCAACCCCAGCCTCATCACCTTATCATTTGGAAATCTTTATGAAGGGATGGATGCCTCTATTTTTATACCACACGGGCATATGTTTGCCATCATGGGTGTGCCTTACGGGGGCACTTTAGAGTGTCTTCAGAGTAAGAGGCAAAGGAACCCTCAGTAAGTACTGTTGGAATTCTTGATTTTGTTCTTTGTGATTTTGCAGGTCAAAACATAATATTGCAGCTTTTGAAAGACAGAACTACAGTGCATAGTCCTGCAATTTCTATGTGTCAGGAGGTTATTATATTACATCTTAACTATTCTCTTGGTTGAAGCTAGACTTGCGCAGTGATAACCAGTTTATCTAGAATTGCTGCTAAAGAATAATTAAGCTGTTGTAATTGAGTCCTAATGTTCTTTGTATAGATAGCAGAGTTTTGAAAAATGAAGTTTTGAAATGGCTTCGGATTTCAAATCACACATTTTAAAGAAAAAGAAAGTGACAGTAATTGCTAAAAGCTCATCTGACATCAAGATAATTTCAAGTTTCATGCTGCAAAGATTTAAACCTCTTGATTCTAGATTATGGTGTCATTAAAGTATTTTGACTCTCTTGGTTGCACGTATTCTTTTCATAGCAGGTGACTGTTCTTCTCAGAACCGTGTAACAGGTATACTGTATGTGGCCTGTGACTGGTAGCATTTGGGCTTCTTTGTGCATTTTTGCCAGCTACAGTTATGCAGACATTGTGCAAAATAAGTCAACCCAGAGGAAGTTCTATTTCCTAAAGTGGTTGTGGAAAGCATTTGGTGTTGTTTAGTCATTTAGTTGTGTCCGACTCTTCGTGACCCCCTAGACCAGAGCACACCAGGCACTTCTGTCTTCCACTGCCTCCTGCAGTTTGGTCAAATTCATGCTGGTAGCTTGAGAACACTATCCAACCATCTCATCCTCTGTTGTCCCCTTCTCCTTGTGCCCTCCATCTTTCCCAACATCAGGGTCTTTTCCAGGGAGTCTTCTCTTCTCATGAGGTGGCCAAAGTATTGGAGCCTCAGCTTCAGGACCTGTCCTTCCAATGAGCACTCAGGGCTGATTTCCTACAGAATGGATCGGTTTGATCTTCTTGCAGTCCATGGGTCTCCTCCAGCACCAGAATTCAAAAGCATCAATTCTTCGGCCATCAGCCTTCTTTATGGTCCAGCTCTCACTTCCATACATCACTATAGGGAAAACCATGGCTTTAACGATACGGACCTTTGTTGGCAAGTTGATGTCTCTGCTTTTTAAGATGCTCTCTAGGTTTGTCACTGCTTTTCTCCCAAGAAGCAGGCGTCTTTTAATTTTGTGGCTGCTGTCACCATCTGCAGTGATCATGGAGACCAAGAAAGTAAAATCTCTCACTGCCTCCTTTTCTTCCCCTTCTATAGGTGTGCAGACATTGTGCAAAATAAGTCAAACCAGAGGAATTTCTATTTCCTAAAGTGGTTGTGGAAAGCATTACCACTCTGATTAGTACACGTGAACTCTCATACGGTTTTATTAAATTCACCTCACAAATCTCGGCAGCAAGTAATTGCCGAACTCACAAGACCCTGCATTAAAAACTATGTTTCCCCTATAAACGGTCTCCTCATTCTTTTTCTTCTTTTTTCTTTTAAACAAGATGGGTAGCAATTGTCTGAAATAGCTTAAACCTCTTTCTTTCTCTGTCACTCTCCCCTGGGCATATTTTAAACATTTAACATTCCTAGGACGTGGCTTGTATAGCTAATTATATCTTACTGAAGTTCTCAGCTGTGGGAAGAGAGAGAGAGGAAAGTGGCAGAGAGAGAAGAGAAGCCCAGATGTACCAAAAAATACTTTTATTTTTTGGTGCAAGATTGATTTCATATTTGCTGCTGACGACCCTACACAGCGCTAGGGTTGCCAGATCTTCAGCATCTCAGGTGGCTTCCTGAATACCTGTTTATTGAGCCTCCATCCTAATTTGTTTGCTTGGAGATTTGTTGAACTTGGCTGCTGATCACACATTCATTCTGATTGGCTTGCAGGGAGATTAGATGACGTTGCATTTAGCAAAATTTCCCCATCACTTTCCTTGTTCCAAAAAAATAATAATTTAAAAATCTATTGGAGGGGGGGGGCAGGAGTGGCCTGCTCCTTTAATTGTGCAGCCTGAACTACTTATTCTTCTTCTTGTTTAGTCATGTCCGACTCTTCGTGACCCCCTGGACCAGAGCACGCCAGGCACTCCTGTCTTCCACTGCCTCCCGCAGTTTGGTCAAACTCATGCTGGTAGCTTTGAGAACACTGTCCAACCATTTCGTCCTCTGTCCTCTCCTTTTCCTTGTGCCCTCCATCTTTCCCAACATCAGGGTCTTTTCCAGGGAGTCTTCTCTTCTCATGAGGTGGCCAAAGTATTGGAGCCTCAGCTTCACGATCTGTCCTTCCAGTGAGCACTCAGGGCTGATTTCCTTCAGAGTGGATAGGTTTGATCTTCTTGCAGTCTATGGGACTCTCCAGAGTCTCCTCCAGCACCATAATTCAAAAGCATCAATTCTTCGGCAATCAGCCTTCTTTATGGTCCAGCTCTCACTTCCATACATCACTACTGAACTTGCTGATATGTAAATGAATCCTACACAAAAATAGTGACAGCCTTTGTGTGTGCGGAAAAGCTGACTTATGTTCATAACATCTTGGTGATAAATCAGAATATATTTTATATAGTATACTTGCTTATAGATTCTTCCCCCTCCCCAATACTTTGCCCCCCCCCCATTAAATCTTCCTTTCATAAGCTTGGAGAAATGCAACTATATTCAACATAATAATTCGAAAGAGGGCTTATCCCACCCTCTGCAATAACTCAAATAGAGGCTGACTGGGGCTGTGAAGTGACTCAGAATTGAGAGCTGCTGTCTTTACCGATTGCCAAGTTTTGGGAGTGGGGTCCTTGAATGCGTGTTGTAGGCTGACATGTATTCTCTCTTTCTAGTTTGGCCAAATTGTTTTTATGACATTGCCATAATGTACAGTGCCATTTCCTTTAAAAGGGCCCCTGAAATATTTTCGCAGGGGCAGGGGTGGAGAATGCTAGCCAAATGTACCCCTATTAGTTTGTGTCAGCCCTAACTATCACACAGGGAACGCTCAATGTATGTGTTGCTCTGCAGAATGACGTCATAGATGTAGACCCATTTCATTTGTTTGTTTGTTTTTATAAGGTGCACTAATTGAAACCAGGAAACAGTAGCTTCTCGTTTCTTTTTTTAGGAGTTTTGAAATTTGGTGACAGTAACCTTTAATAGCTTAGATCAGTGTTTCCCAACATTGGGCCTTGAGCTGTTTTTGGACTACAACTCCCATCATCCCTAGCTAGCAAGACCAGTGGTCAGGGATGATGGGAACTGTAGTCTGAAAACAGCTGGAGACCCAAGGTTGGGGAAAATTGGCTTAGATCAGGCATAGACAAACTCCGACCCTCCAGATGTTTGGGACTACAACTCCCATCATCCCTGACCACTGGTCCTGTTAGCTAGGGATGATGGGAATTGTAGTCCCAAAACATCTGGAGGTGTGATGGCCTGGGATTCCGAGTCTGAGAGCGATCCGGAGGAATCCCAGCCGGCACAGGAGTCCCCGCCTCCAGGGCCGGCTGAACTGGGGCAAGGCCTAGATGCTGAGGAAACTCAAGAGCAGGCACCAGGTGAAATCATTCAGGCCCCAGAGGTGCTGGAAGACTCAGTGGCTACAGGTGAGCCTCCCCCGGGGCCCAGTAACCCTTTGGCCTCTCCTGATCTGCAGAGGCTTAGGGCAGAGAGGCGAAGGGAACTGGTGTCTCCCAGGAGGAGTGCTCGCCTTAAGGCCAAGAGAGGCGGGGCTTCTGGGGGCCGGGACCGCCCCCGGCCTTAGAAGAAGATAAAGGTCAGGCAGCCCGGTCCCAGGTTGCGGGAGCAACGTCGTTGTGAAGTATCTGCTTTACCCAGTCCTTGTTCGGCACTCCCAGTGTGCCTGTTCCTCGCCCGGCTTCCTGTTTCTGACTCTCCGGTGTTCCTGTTCCTCGCCTGGATTCCTGCTTCTGCCTTACCAGTGTTCCTGTTCCTCGCCTGGACTCCTGCTTCTGCCCTACCAGTGTTCCTGTCCCTCGCCTGGCTTCCTGCTTCTGCCCTACCATCGTTCCTGCTACCCCGCCCGGCTCCCTGTTGATCTTGGCCTACGGTAATAGTACCTTATCCCCCCTGGGACCAGCACAGTTTGCTCCCGCCACACCCGCACTCCCTCTTTGTTGGGGTGCGTTCGGGAAGAGTCAGAGGCCATGGCTGACCAAGCGGCTACATTGTTGGCAATAGCCCAGGAGAACCAGGCCTTGAGGCACACCGTGCAGCAGCTCAGTAACGTGGTTACGGCACTACAGCAGCGTTTGGACGCCCTACCGGCTCCTGGGGCCGACGCCCCGGCTTCTGGCAAGTACCCAGTGGCCTTGCCTGAGAAATTTGATGGGGCTCCGGCCAGCTTTCCCATGTTCCTTGCCCAGGCCAAGCTGTATATTCAGGGGCGCGCCCGGAACTTCCCTGACGACCGCACCAAGGTGCATTTTTTGATTAGTTTGTTAAAGGACCAGGCGGCCAAGTGGGCGTTGCCGCTGCTCAGGCAAGACTCCCCCTTGCTGGCAGACTACGGGGGGTTTTGCAATCTGTTGGAGGCCGCGTTCGGCAACCCTCAGAAGGGGAGTCAAGCCAACCGGGCGATTCGGCGGTTGAGACAGGGCAAGTCCACGGTGGCCGCATACACCACAGAATTCCGGCTGCTGGCACAGGACTTGACCTGGAACGACTCTGCTCTTCGGGACCAGTATCTCGAGGGGCTTTCAGATGAGATACTGGACCAGCTGGCCACAATGGAACGCCCCACCACGCTAGACGCCCTTATTCAGCGGAGTCTACAGATAGACGATCGGCTAGAGGACCGGCGTCAGGCTCGGGGCCGCCGGCACCTCCAGTTCTCGGCCCCAGTGTCTACCAGCAGCCCCACAGGCCCAGCTGAGTCATTGGAGGAACCCATGCAGCTTGGGGCAGTGCGGCCACGCCTCTCCCCCGCAGAGAAGTCGCGGCGTCGGGAGGGGAATCTATGTCTCTATTGTGGCGGAAGCGGACACTATGCACGGTCCTGTCCTGAGAAACCGCCAACCCCAGTAGCTGATGGCCCTGGCTACCTGGGGTCCCAAACAGCACAGAATGGGGCCGCACCAATTGAATTACAACACCTTATGGTTCCGGTACATCTATACCCTCCAGGAGGGCCATGGATTCTTACCCATGCTCTGGTGGATTCAGGGGCAACCCGCTCTTATATGGACGCTGCTTTTGCTGCCCAGCATCGGGTGCCACTTCGGAACAAGCCAGAACCGGTACAGGTGGAGGCAATCGACGGACGGCCACTGCGTTCGGGCGCCGTCACTCAAGAGACCCAGCCCCTGGTCCTGTGCCTCCAGCAGCACCGTGAGATGCGAACTCTGGATATTGCCTCCATGCCCCGGTTCCCCCTGGTGCTTGGGATGGACTGGCTAGAGGCTCACAATGTGCAGATTGACTGGGTCAAACGGACTGTACACTTCCCAGACCCCAGTTCTCCTGCTGAGACTGAGATGCTAGCAGCTGCGCCCACTGAGGAGGCTGCTGCAACGCTCCCCGCTGAGTACCGGGACTATCGCGACGTGTTCGAGGAACGGGGGGCAGACCAGCTGCCGCCGCATCGGTCCTTTGACTGCGGCATAGACCTCCAGCCCGGAGCGCCTCTACCGGTGAGTCGCTTATACTCGTTAACAGAGCCAGAGCGCGAGGCTTTGCAGGACTTCTTGCGCAAGAACCTGGAGCGTGGGTTCATTAGACCTTCTACCTCGCCCACTGCTGCGCCAGTGCTCTTTGTTAAAAAGAAATGTGGGGAGCTCCGCCTTTGCCATGATTACCGGGCCCTGAACAAAATTACCATCCCGGACCGGTACCCCTTGCCCCTTATTTCGGAGTTACTGGAGCGGGTGCAAGGGGCGCAGGTGTTCACCAAGCTAGACCTCCGGGGAGCCTACAATTTGATTCGGATCCGCGCCGGGGATGAGTGGAAGACAGCATTCGGGACCCGGTACGGACAGTTCGAATACCTGGTTATGCCCTTTGGTTTGTGCAACGCGCCTGCTGTGTTCCAACGGTACATCAACCACGTGTTCCAGGACTTGCTAGACAAGTACGTGGTGGTGTACTTGGATGACATTCTGGTTTACTCCCGTGACCCGGCGTGCCACGAGGGCCATGTCCGGACCGTGCTGCAGCGCTTGCGCGAGCATCGTCTGTATGCAAAGCTCAGCAAGTGCGAGTTCCATCAGCAGTCAGTGGACTTCCTGGGTCATCGACTCTCACCAGGTGGGGTGCAGATGGATCCTGGGAAGGTGGCAGCGGTTCGAGAATGGGCGGCACCTCGGAACCGCAAGGACCTACAGCGTTTCCTGGGGTTCGCCAACTATTACCGGACCTTCATTGCGGATTATGCTCACCGCACCACCCCGTTGACCCGGCTTCTGCGCCCCAAGACGCCGTTTTCCTGGGACAAGGAGGCGGAGGAGGCATTTCAAGGGTTGAAGGCCTGTTTCCAGAGAGCGCCAATCTTGCAACATCCGGATCCTTCTCGACCCTTTGTGGTAGAGACTGACGCCTCCAGTACGGCTCTCGGTGCCGTCTTGTCTCAGCAGCACGAACCGGAAGCGCCACTCTTACCCTGCGCCTTCTATTCCCGCCAGCTCCTTCCAGCGGAGCGTAACTATACCGTGTGGGAGCGGGAACTACTGGCCATCAAGGTGGCCTTTGAGGTTTGGCGCCACCATCTTGAAGGAGCAAGACACCCGGTGGAGGTGAGAACCGACCACCGGAACCTGGAATACCTCCAGACCACCCGCAAGCTGAACCAAAGGCAGATCCGGTGGGCGTTGTTCTTTTCCCGGTTCCAGTTCCGGATCCGCTACATCCCTAGCTCCCAAAACCAGAAGGCGGATGCCCTGTCCCGGAAACCTGAAGACAACGCAGACACGGTTCAGCAAGCAGCACCCACCACGATCCTACCACCAGCTGCATTCCTGGCCACCCAGGAGGTTGAGCCACTGCAGGCTCGGGTGCGGGAACAGCAGCGGGTCGACGCTTGGGCCCAGGAACGACTCCGGGAACTGGCCGAAGGATCATGCCCTCAGTATCCAGGGCTGGTCTCGCATCAGGGTCTTCTGCTGCACCACGGGCGCCTGTACATCCCACCAGGGCCGCTGCGGGCTGAGGTTCTCCGGATGACCCATGACGCTCCAGCGGCGGGGCACTTTGGGCGGTATCGGACCACCCATCTGGTAAGCCGTGAGTTTTGGTGGCCCCGTTTGAAGGCTGACGTGGCTCGCTACGTCGCTGGTTGTGACGTCTGCAGGCGGGCCAAGGGGCCTACCGGGCGACCCCCCGGCCTTCTTCAGCCGTTGCCGGTTCCACCACGTCCTTGGCACACAGTTTCTCTAGACTTTGTAGTGGAGTTACCCCCGTCTCGTGGCTGCACCTGCCTTCTAGTTTTCTCCGACCACTTCACGAAGATGGTGCACTGTGCCCCCTGCCCATCCATACCCTCAGCTAAGGAAACCGCGCAGCTGTACCTTCAGCATGTCTTCCGCCTGCATGGCCTACCTGAGCGTGTAGTGTCCGACCGCGGCGTTCAGTTCACGTCCCGGTTTTGGCGTGCTTTGCACCAGGCCCTCGGAACAGAGGTCTGTCTCTCATCTGCTTACCACCCACAGACTGATGGCCAGACGGAACGGGCGAACGCGGTGCTGGAACAGTACCTCCGGTGTTACTGCAGCTACCAGCAGGACGACTGGGTCGACCACCTAGCATTGGCGGAGTTCGCTTATAACAACGCGGTGAATGCGTCCACCCAGCAGACCCCGTTCCAAGCCAGTTATGGCCTTCATCCACGGTTGTTTCCGGATGTGCTGCCGGCATCTGCGGTCCCTGCGGTGACAGAGTGGCTTCAGGAGCTCCAGTCCCAGCAACAGCTGTTGATGGAGCAGCTGCGCCAGGCCAAGGAGGCGTACAAGGTCCAGGCTGACCGCCACCGCCAGGTGGGGCCGGAACATCACGTCGGTGACTTGGTATGGCTTTCCACTCGCCACCTCCACCCTTCTCGACCTTCGCGGAAGCTGGACGCCCGGTTCACCGGCCCGTTCCCTATCGTGGACCAGGTCTCGCCTGTGGCATTCCGTCTCCGGTTGCCAGCAAACCTGAAGGTTCACCCGGTATTCCACAGGTCCCTTCTGAGTCCGGTGGCCCCACCCGACGAGTTCCACCCGGACCGTCCCCGACCGCAGCCAGTTTTGGTGCAGGGAGAGCCTGAGTACGAGGTGGAACGCATTCTGGACTCCCGATACCGCAGGGGAAGGCTGCAGTATCTCATTGACTGGAAGGGGTATGGGCCAGAGGACCGTTCCTGGGAACCAGCGGTCAACGTCCACGCACCTGCCTGCATCCGGGAGTTTCATGCAGCGTACCCCAGCAAGCCGGGTCCGGACCCTCAAGTGAGGGGGGGGCCTGGGAGGGGGGATGGTGTGATGGCCTGGGATTCCGAGTCTGAGAGCGATCCGGAGGAATCCCAGCCGGCACAGGAGTCCCCGCCTCCAGGGCCGGCTGAACTGGGGCAAGGCCTAGATGCTGAGGAAACTCAAGAGCAGGCACCAGGTGAAATCATTCAGGCCCCAGAGGTGCTGGAAGACTCAGTGGCTACAGGTGAGCCTCCCCCGGGGCCCAGTAACCCTTTGGCCTCTCCTGATCTGCAGAGGCTTAGGGCAGAGAGGCGAAGGGAACTGGTGTCTCCCAGGAGGAGTGCTCGCCTTAAGGCCAAGAGAGGCGGGGCTTCTGGGGGCCGGGACCGCCCCCGGCCTTAGAAGAAGATAAAGGTCAGGCAGCCCGGTCCCAGGTTGCGGGAGCAACGTCGTTGTGAAGTATCTGCTTTACCCAGTCCTTGTTCGGCACTCCCAGTGTGCCTGTTCCTCGCCCGGCTTCCTGTTTCTGACTCTCCGGTGTTCCTGTTCCTCGCCTGGATTCCTGCTTCTGCCTTACCAGTGTTCCTGTTCCTCGCCTGGACTCCTGCTTCTGCCCTACCAGTGTTCCTGTCCCTCGCCTGGCTTCCTGCTTCTGCCCTACCATCGTTCCTGCTACCCCGCCCGGCTCCCTGTTGATCTTGGCCTACGGTAATAGTACCTTATCCCCCCTGGGACCAGCACAGGAGGGCTGGAGTTTGCCTATGCCTGGCTTAGATATATGGTGCTGTAGATCCCAGTTGCAGGTATGTTTTGATCCTTCTCTTAGACAAACACAGGCGTAGCACTGACTAAACCTCCATATTTGTTAATGAATTTGTTATATTTCATGATAGGGAAGGGAAGGGAGATTTTCCCCCCTCCAAATATAACCCTGCTAATTTCTACCCCAACCACAAATGCTGTGAGGTGGCCACCACAGAGCAACGCTATCATGAATGTTTACCTTTTATATATATGGGACAGTGAAAATATGTTATGAGCACATATTTCGACTCATTATGCATGATCATGGAGATTCTGAGGTGGTCTTGAACTGGTGGCCTGTATCATAAATATTACTCGAGGGTTCAGTATGTGTGCCACCGCTGAGCTAAAGGAGGGAACCGAAGGGAAATCGATCAAGGAAGTCACTTTAAATAGATCACAGCAAATCTCATGAAAGCATCCAGGCTGGCCTTGCTTGTTGGTTTGAGCAACTGGAAGACTTGCTCGTTTTAGCTACAGGTTGCCTTCTCCTTGCTTCCTGTGTTCCTTTGGGATACCTCTTTCCTCAGCTGTGCAAGAGGCAGACCTCACCCTAGCGCTTAGTTAAATCACAGCGTTATACAGTAGGTGCCAATGTCACATGAACAGCCACATTCCACAGCAATCGTAGTGGCAAAGTATCAGTAGTGTGGCCAGTTTTATTTTGTTAAGTCTTAAGCAAGTGAGTACTATCTGACTGCACACCAAAGGAAATTCGCAGCCCTTGCTTTCATGCCATGGTGAAGTTTTCCAACTAGTCTTTGGAGACGGAGGATGGAAGATCTCTACAACCGAATTAGTACTGTGAATGAAAATGTCTGGGCTGTGCTTAATTAGCGAAAAACAGATTTGCAGTTATTGCAAACTCAAAATTATTGTGCAGAAAGCTGATGCTACAAAAAGAAGCATGTTTACTAAAGCAGCCTAGATTTGTATCATATACCGGTTCTAGTTGTACCTACAGTACTAAGAGCTGCTATGTTGTTGTTGTTTAGTCGTTTAGCCGTGTCTGACTCTTCGTGACCCCGTGGACCAGAGCACGCCAGGCGCTCCTGTCTTCCACTGCCTCCCGCAGTTTGATCAAACTCATGCTGGTAGCTTCAAGAACACCATCCAACCATCTCGTCCTCTGTCGTCCCCTTCTCCTTCTGCCCTCCATCTTTCCCAACATCAGGGTCTTTTCCAGGGAGTCTTCTCTTCTCATGAGGTGGCCAAAGTATTGGAGCCTCAGCTTCAGGATCTAGCCTTCCAATGAGCACTCTGGGCTGATTTCCTTAAGAATGGATCAGTTTGATCTTCTTGCAGTCCATGGGACTCTCAAGGGTCTCCTCCAGCACCATAATTCAAAAGCATCAATTCTTCGGCCATCAGCCTTCTTTATGGTCCAGCTCTCACTTCCATACATCACTACTGGAAAAACCAGAGCTTTAACTTTAACTATTAAGAGCTGCTATATATTGATTAGAACTGCACTGAATGTTCTCTGCCACTTTCTTAAATGCTTCACTACCTGTTTGCCAGCTGCTTTGTACCCTTTTTATACATAATGACATTTTCATGGGAATGTGAGCCTAGGCAATAGGGGGATCAGATAGTGAACATGATGATGCCCAAGTAGCCAATCATATTTGAGAAGGCATTGGTTGCTGACCTCACTCTTTATGGGCAAATACTTTCACTCCTTTCTGCAACCCCTCCTGAGCTGATGGCATCTTTAGCAAGGGTTCCCTGCCTCCTATTTTTGCCGAACCTAATTCACAATCATAGGTAGTACAAAGCGTGTTCTCCTTCATGGAGAGCACGTGTTGTGGTGGGGGCCGCCAGGACACTCCAAAGTTGGGGGCGGGCTAATTGACCGTTGGCCACTGTTTCGATTGGGGCTTCCCTTGTTGTTGGGAAGAAGTTAATGTTGCCATTTGTTGATTGACAGCGAGAAATGCTAAAATTCCTTGCACGAAGCCAGGGCTTCCTGTTTTCGCCCGTGCATCGGATTGCCCATCCCCCCCTACGTAGAATTAGGGTTGTTCGCTTTGACCTTGCTATGCCTGTCATGGGGTTGTCAGCTTTGGGGCAGGGGCCCGGTAGGAATTTTGTCCATCTGGCTGATTGGCTGGGGCCATTTTGTTTTTGCCTAATGCGTAGCAAATCATCACAACTTGTAAGGTTCGCGGTTAGGCATTGGTTTATGGTTTGGTTGGTTGAGGGGCATGGGTTGGCTGTGCCTGCCCCTCTAATGCTGCTGCTGCAAGGGATTCCGTTAAAGGAATTGGGGGCTAACTATTGCTTGTCCACTCTGTCAAGGGGGCTCGGGCCATAGCAATGAGCTCCTGGCTGCATTTGGGGAGGGCTGAGGGCAGGTTCCCTGCTCCGACGCTACCCCCAAGTGTATTCCCCTATTCTGACTTTTGCATCGTGCGGAATGTCAGTCTGTCCCCCATGGTCGGGGCAGATAGTCGCAACCAATGCCTAAGCAACCACTCACAAATTTGTATTTTAATAAAGTTGTGGCCAAAATTATGCCAAAAATCTTAAACAAAAAATTCTGTGTGATGTGTGAGTTATTGGGGTGGCCCTGGGGACCTCGACATGCAATATTTAAAAGCTCCCACAATCACAAGTTCCTGCACATAGAAAATTAGCATGGCAGTTAGAAGGCTGTGCTGAAACCCCTTTCTCTGATTTTTACAAACAGGGAGACGGGGTTCTTACTATGTGGGGATCATTCAGACAAGCACTTTCCCACTTGCAGATAGGAAGTTCAGATAGTCTGAAATGTTTTTGCTGCGTGGCTGAATTTAACCAGACAACAAGCTAATCCCTTAAATGGAGCCTATTAATAGCACAGATAGTTAAAATCAACCAGTTAGACTTGCTGATCTTCGTCACAGCTGGAATTAATGGCAGATGCATCCAAATTGCTTAAAACAAATCCTGGCTAGACAACATTAGACCAAAGTTGTCATTTAGCATCTGATGCAATAGACAAAATTCACTTGATCTAAACCCCCTTTAATTCCTCTAAAATCTGCAAGCCTACATTAGGGAAAGAACTCTCTGCCAACTTTTGCCACTCCATGTATAATCTTAAAGGTCTGTGTCTCACTTGCCCCTTTTCTAAACTAAAATGCCTAAATGTTGTAGTCATTCCTCATGGAGGAGTTGATCCAATCCCTTGACCGTTTTCCCAATTCCGCTTGAGATTCAGGGTTTGCATGAACCAAATGCACACTCCTCCTGTTACTCCTATTCTTGTTTCCTTAAACAAAGAAGGAGGAAACAATAACAGTATTGTTCAACAGCTGTGCATGAAGGGGCAGGGCTTCACCCTGTCTGCAGAAGTCAGTAATTGGGTGGAGTAACAAAAGCCACCTCTGTGAGTGTTGCTCACTTTAGCACTTATTTAAGAAGCAGGCAAACTTCCTTGGCAAGTTGGTTGCCAGTGTTTACCCTGAGCTAAGTTTACGCAGGGGGACGCGGGTGGCGCTGTGGGTAAAAGCCTCAGCGCCTAGGGCTTGCCGATCGCATGGTCAGCGGTTCGAATCCCCGCGGCGGGGTGAGCTCCCGTCTTTCAGTCCCAGCTCCTGTCCACCTAGCAGTTCGAAAGCACCCCTAAGTGCAAGTAGATAAATAGGTACTGCTTTATAGCGGGAAGGTAAATGGCGTTTCCGTGTGCGGCGCTGGTGCTGGCTCGCCAGAGCAGCTTTGTCACGCTGGCCACGTGACCCGGAAGTGTCTCCGGACAGCACTGGCCCCCGGCCTCTTAAGTGAGATGGGCGCACAACCCTAGAGTCGGACACGACTGGCCCGTACGGGCAGGGGTACCTTTACTAAGAAGCAGGCAAACTTCCTTGGCAAGTTGGTTGCCAGTGTTTACCCTGAGCTAAGTTTATGCAAGTGCAAAATAATTCAGTTTGCACAAAAACGTATTGGACATAAGACTTGAATCGGGAGGATCACCCTTAATCAGCTTTTGCATCTTTTCTTTGAGGCTCTTCTTTCCATATGTAGACTTAAGCAAGGGATGGGAAGAACATCGGCACCAAAAGGTAATCCATTTTGATTGTGCATAGGGCCATTCTTCCTGTTTTTTGCACAAAAGAAAAAGGAATCAGTTTTCATTTTTGATTTCACAGTAGCCCGTGTTCTGTCCTTGAACAATTGACCTGTAAGCCACTTTGCTCACGCTCCTTGTCTGTGTCTGAGTGCAGGTTCTAATGAAGAACTTGACAGTTGAATGCTTTTGCAGAGAGGGCTGTAACTTACAGTGTTCCATTTGATTTCATGCTTTGCCACTACTCGCTTTAGCATGTCACAGAGTTTTAACCAAAGGGCAATGGAGACATCACTGATGACCTTCACTTCCTAGTGAGCTGAGGACAAATTATGACATAAAAAGCAATCAAGCTGGAGCTTGTGTAGGTTTCGGAGATAAATGTATGGTGATATATGTTATTTCACTGTTCGTTTTTGTGGGAATTCAGAGATGGGTCAAATTAATATATGAAATTGGGGTATGTTGCATAGTTAGCAATTTGGGCCACAGGTGCAGAGGAGCTGGTAAAACAGGCCAGAGCTTCAAAAGGTATGAAGACTTCAAAGAGATTGCTTCGTACCCTTGGATAATGCCACCGCAGAGGCAGATACATGGTAATTGCTGTTGTTGTTGTTGTTTAGTCGTTTAGTCGTGTCTGACTCTTCGTGACCCCATGGACCAGAGCACGCCAGGCACTCCTGTCTTCCACTGCCTCCTGCAGTTTGGTCAAACTCATACTGGTAGCTTCAAGAACACTGTCCAACCATCTTGTCCTCTGCCGTCCCCTTCTCCTTGTGCCCTCAATATTTCCCAACATCAGGGTCTTTTCCAGGGAGTCTTCTCATCTCATGAGGTGGCCAAAGTATTGGAGCCTCACATGATAATAGAGGTGTGCATCTGTTTCGGATGAAGCCTGCATCCAAAACTAAGGTGGATTGCTTCGGAATGATTCAGGCTTTGTCCAAGCCTCAAGTCCACCGCAGAGATTCAGAGGATGCAGACATGGTTAGATAGTCTCAAACCATCAGAAACTTCTCTCCCCATCCTCTAACTTTCTATTGCAATACAGTGGTACCTCTAGTCACAAACTTAATTGGTTCCAGAGGTCTGTTCTTAACCTGAAACTGTTCTTAACTAGAGGCGTGGTTTCGCTAATGGGGCCTCTTGTTGCCGCTGTGCCGCCGGCACACGATTTCCGTTCTCATCCTGGGGCAAAGTTCTCAACTCGAGGTAACTCTTCCAGGTTAGCGGAGTTTGTAACCTGAGGCATTTGTAACTTGAGGTACCACTTACAGATAGGTAGCCGTGTTGGTCTGCCATAGTCAAAACAAAAAAATTTCCTTCCAGTAGCACCTTAAAGACCAACTAAGTTAGTTCCTGGTATGAGCTTTTGTGTGCATGCACACTTCTTCAGATACACTGAAACAGAAGTTGCCAGATCCTTCTATATAGTGAGAAGGTGGGGAGGGGTATTACTCAGAAGGGTGGTGGGAATGGGTGATTGGCAGATAGCTGTGATGAGCCTGTTGACGACTCTTAACGACTGCAATACGTCTTACAGGGAAAAGCAAGGGGTGAGAAGGTGAAAAATGGCTTTGTCATGTATAATGAGATAAGAATCCAATGTCTTTGTTCAGACCAGGTCTCTCCATGGTTTTAAGTTTGGTAATGAGTTGCAATTCAGCAGCTTCTCTTTCCAGTCTATTTCTGAAATTCCTTTGTAGTAAAACAGCTACTTTGAGATCTTGTATAGAATGTCCTGGGAGATTGAAGTGTTCTCCTACTGGTTTCTCTGTCTTGTGATTCTTGATGTCAGATTTATGTCCGTTTATTCTTTGGCGTAAGGTTTGGCCTGTTTGTCCAATATAGAGAGCTGAAGGACACTGTTGGCATTTGATGGCATACACAATGTTAGACGATGAGCAATTAAATAGTCCCGAGATGGTATGTGTGATGTTGTTGGGGCCAGTAATGGTGTTGTCCGGGTGTATGTGGCAGCAAAGTTGGCATCAACAAAGACATTGGATTCTTATCTCATTATACATGACAAAGCCATTTTTCACCTTCTCACCCCTTGCTTTTCCCTGTAAGACGTATATTGCAGTCGTTAAGAGTCGTCAACAGGCTCATCACAGCTATCTGCCAATCACCCATTCCCACCACCCTTCTGACTAATACCCCTCCCCACCTTCTCACTATATAGAAGGATCTGGCAACTTCTGTTTCAGTGTATCTGAAGAAGTGTGCATGCACACAAAAGCTCATACCAGGAACTAACTTAGTTGGTCTTTAAGGTGCTACTGGAAGGAATTTTTTTTGTTTTGAGGTACCACTGTAACTGAAAAGCTGACTCATCAGTTGTGTGTGGTATGAAGAACATAAACCCTGCTTTTTTGCAGTGTGTCAGGACTTTATTTTGTATATCCGTGGAATAAAGTACAGGGAACTCAATACCTCTTTATCTTGAAATATATATAGTTTTAGACACTGACCTAAACAGCCTACCCCATCCCAGAAACAACCACTTCTGGATGAAATGTTCCATTGGTTAGGGTAATGATCCAACCCATCTGTATACCTGCAGAAGCGCAGAAGACTAAGTTAATCCTATGATTTGAGAAAGTGTTACTTATTTATTATCATTCCTGAAGAAAACAACAGCATAAAATACAAAGCTAGCATAAAATTGATATTAAAAAAGCCAAAACCAGCATAAGGGAAAATCAGTGCCAAGTATACCTACAAGCACATAATTAAATATAAGACCGTGTGGGCCTCCAAGACCACCTGTGCCTGAAGTGGCAATGCTGGGTCTAAGACTGGCCAAAATCTTGTATCTGGTCCTTTAAAGAGAGAGCAACTCTATCCGAGCAGGTTCAGTATCACTCAGCCAGACAGACAAAACATCCACCTTTATTTGGTGTGGATTACATTTCAGGTTATTGGCCTTAATCCAGGTTTGAGTTTATTGGCCTTCGTCCAGTCCCCTACTGTGCCAGAGCTCATTGCCTCACCTAGATTTGATGGGAAGAAAATACAGAGCTGGGTGTCATTGATGACATTTTGGGATGGGGTCGACTCTGGTTCGTTCCCTGTTTTTAGGAAAACTTATTCCCCCTCCCCATATATACACACCTTGACCCATAATCAGCTACATAATCAGTGAACCAATCTACATACGAGTTTTCCCAGTACTTATGAGGTGATCTGAGAGCTGCCTCTTTCTATAATTTATTTTACAGCTTCTTACTGCAGCCACTGTCTCCTCTGCGACCATGCAGGAAAGCTACATAAATGCTCCCGTGAAGTGCCTGTATGCCATAATGCGCAGTCTTTTCTTAAGGAGCTGCGTAGAGAAAATGATGGCCTCCTTTATATATCTATGTGGGAAGCCATCCCAACCCCCAATGTTCCTGGTAGCATTAAAAGTCCCACTACCTTCAATGATGATCATTTCCAGGTAAGCATACATAGAACTGCTGCCATAGTGATGGGAATTAGTGAAAACTCATGAGAAAATGGTCAGTTGATGAAGAAACATTCAACTTACAGGATCAATATCTACCTATCTCCCAGTCACCAGTCTACAAGAAAAAAATCCACCTTTCATAATCCAGACATTACCTTACAAAAGGACAATAAGAGTGGGCTCTCCGTGCCCTCACCACAGCAAAAAGACTGATTCCGATGAATTAGAAAAATAAAAATGTGGCTCCCTTCTACGATTGGATTGAAGACTTATACAAACTCGCAACATACAAACAACTTGCATATGGACAAATTCAATGATATTTGGAGTCCATTCTTACAAATACAAGTTAAGATCTGGTGAAGTACAGTATAGTCATACCTTGAGTTGAATGTGCTTCGGGTTGAGCGCGTTCGAGTTGCGCTCCACAGCAACCCGGAAGTAACGGAGCACGTTACTTCCAAGTTTCGCCACTCGTGCATGCGCAGACGCTCAAAATGATGTCACGTGCATGCGTGGAAGCGGCGAGACGCGGCCCGCACAGGTGCAGACGCGGCGGAGCGTCTTGCGTTCTGTTCAGGATGCGAAGGGGGCTCCAGAACGGATCCCGTTTGCACCCTGAGGTACCACTGTAACAACTTTGTACTGTTTGGGGTTTCCCCCCTTCCCCCCTTTACTTTCCCTTCTACACAGGTGCTGTTTCTCTTTTTCTTTTTCTCTCTTTTATTTACGTCTCACCATATTTAGGGACGCGGGTGCCGTTCTGGTCTAAACCACTGAGCCTTGGGCTTGCTGATCAGAAGGTTGGCGGTTCGAATCCCTGCGACGGGGTGAGCTCCCGTTGCTCGGTCCCAGCTCCTGCCAACCTAGCAGTTCAAAAGCATGCCAAAAAAAGTGCAAGTAGATAGATAGGTACCACTCTGGTGGGAAGGTAAACAGCGTTTCGGTGCGCTGCTCTGGTTTCGGGTTCTGTTGCGCCAGAAGCGGCTTAGTCATGCTGGCCAAATGACCCAGAAAAACTGTCTGTGGACAAACGCCGGCTCCCTCGGCCTGTAAAGCGAGATGAGTGCCACACCCCAGAGTCGCCTGCAACTGGACTTAACTGTCAGGGGTACTTTACCTTTTTTAAAATATTTAGTGCACATACAATTATGTACTTTCAAATTTCAATAAAGATATCTGGGGGCGGGGACGACGACAATAATTCAGACATTATCTGTTTCTCTTGGTGTCATATGTGAGGCACGACATTTCCTGAACATTTCTGCTTTTGTATTATTATTTTCACATGGTCACAGCAGTGCATTCAAATATTGTATAAGAAAATTTTTGGTGTCTTTGAAATGCCGTAGAGAAAACAGGAAGTTTTTATTCTTTTCAGCTGGGGTGGGGGGAGAGAATATGCCAAATGATAATCTCTCCTCGTGCTCCCCTCCCACTGCTATTGCATTTTCCTGAAAAGTCTTTGTAATAATCCCCAGGACTACTTGATGTGGTTGGGATTCTCAACATCCTAAAGAGATTAGGGATCTCTCTCTCTCTACTCCCCCCCCCCCCCGTGAGAATTCCAGTCCAGCTCAGTGAGCCAAGCTTTTTATTCTCCCTCCTTGAGGTGCATTGAAAGATCTTTGATGTCATTTACATGTAAAACAAGGCCTCAGTTCAGAAGCTCCAGTGCAAAAGGCCTTTGCCATCCCTGTCAACAGGGGCTGTGGGAAAACAGCAAAAGCTCAGGCTGGCTTTGTGCGGCTGCCTTTGTTCAGAAGCTGAGTGGCATCAATGAAGCACCAACTGTACAAGAAGCTAAAAGTTATTAAAGCAGGCAGAATTACACCAAAATAGGTGTGCAGGGAAGATGATTTTCATCTACTGATAAAAGGGGGGGGGGGACAGGGGAAAAAAACCCCACCACCTTGCTGGAGTAATTAAAGTTGCAACATTGTAAATTGTATGAATGTTAAGAAAGATGCAAGAATAAAAATAAATGTGGCATCAGTAAGCTAGTTGAAAAGAATCTGAGAATAGGTGAAATTTGAGAAAAAGTTAATTTTTTGGTTAATATTATGCCTAAATTAAATATTTAAGCCTTTGGTTAATAAATTTAAATCTAGAGACATAATACTGGAAAAATACAAATAAGAATTGAAACAAGGTGATAATTTGCTGATCAGAATTTTATAAATCTGGAAAGCAGGAACGAAAGACGTGAGGAAGTCTAAAAAAGTGAAGAAAGTATGAATATTAAGAATTTGATTTTGATGTTGTATTTTTTCCTTTTTTGTATGTTTTTCTTTGTCTTCTTTTTTGTTTGTTTATTCTATTGTTGGGGACGGGATTATATATGTTGGGTGATAAATGTTAAAAATCTTGAATAAATATTTAAAAAAATAAAAATAAAGTTGCATTATTGAATGTTTGTACACAAATCTGTGTATGTCAGATGGCCAGCATTAAATCTCTTTCTCTCTTAGCAAATGCCAAGAATGAGTGTGATAGCATTTCAGTAGTCTTTGGATTTTTGTTTGTTTGTTTGTTTCAGTATATTTATAGCTAACATTGCAAGACAATGAATGACCCGCAACTTGAGAATAAGGTACAGTCACACCTTGGGTTACAGTTCCTTTGGGTTGCGTGTTTTCGGGTGGCACACCGCGCTGAACCTGAAAGTACCGGAACGGGTTACTTCTGGGTTTCGGCACTGGCTTATGCACAGAAGCGCTAAGTCGCACTTTGCGCAGAAGCGCCGAATCGCAATCCGCGCGTGCGCAGACGCGGCACTGTGGGTTGCGAACGCTGCGGGTTGCGAACGTGCCTCCTGCACAGATCACGTTCACAACCTGAGCATCCACTGTATTACAGTATTCCCACAGCAGTCAGTTTTACCTTGCACCTTGACTAGGACATGTAACTGGCAAATTTATTATCATTATCATTATTATTATTATTATTATTATTATTATTAAAAATTATTAGTTGCTTATTAGTGTGCGTACTGCATCATTGGTGTCAGAATGAGAAATGCCATGGAACACAGTTTTTTGAGGCTGCAGGTTCAGTTTGATGAAGTACTAGTTATTGTATATGAGCCAGCGAAACCACTGCAATGTTTAAATATCTTTATCTTTAAAATGGATACCCCCCTGCATATATTTCCATTAGTTTTCAATATAGCAAAATACAGATTCGACCAAAATAACTTGTGTAAACAGTAAGTAAGGAAAGCATGCATGTTTTATAGCAGTGTTTTCCAAAGTGGGTGATACTGCCTGCTGTACCACTGAAATCATCGGGGAGTGGGGGTGGTAGTAACCTTGGGTGCAATTGGGGGTCGTTGAATAAAAATAAGGATGCAGTGGAAGCATAAAAAAGAAGAGAAGAAAATTGTCCGTGCATGTTTCATCTGTTGTATAACGACACTTACCGCCCGGTTGGGCACCATTGTGGGACAGCAAGAACATCTCCCCGGGATTTGGCGGTTGTGCTGGAGAGAAGGGGTGTCCCTGGACTTGGGGCAACCCTTTTTGGATTGCAGCTTGCCTGCCTATTTGGCCAATGGCAGGTGGGCTGTGGTGCCAGCCCCACCCCTGGAGCGAATCAGACTGAGCTCACAGGCTTCACTCCAGTTCACCCTATGGGTTTTACTAAATAATTTTATAATTTCAAGCTTCAAGGTGTCTTATTTACAGCAACTACTTTCTTAACTGTGTTGTAGGGTGTAGGGGAAAATATTGATACATAAAAGAACACAAATCTTTACTGTATCTTTCTGTTGGTTCTCTCAAAGGTGGGATAGCCCAAGTCTTTTTCCACCTGCCCCCTTTCCACCCTCTCTTTATACAGTGGTACCTCAGGTTAAGAACTTAATTCATTCTGGAGGTCCATTCTTAACCTGAAACTGTTCTTAACCTGAAGCACCACTTTAGCTAATGGGGCCTCCCGCTGCCGCCACGCCGCCGGAGCACGATTTCTGTTCTCATCCTGAAGCAAAGTTATTTCTGGGTTAGTGGAGTCTGTAAACTGAAGCATCTGTAACCTGAAGCATCTGTAACCTGAAGCGACTGTAACCCGAGGTGCCGCTGTATTTTATTTTTTTGCCACAAGTTGCACACAAGTTAAAAGTTTGTAAGTCGTGAGTTACCTGAATGTAATATAAATAAGTTGCTCCCATTGTTCAGTAGCTTATGGCGGAAATATGATATACTGTTTTAGACACCGACTGAAAAACTTTTTTTTATTTTAGCATGCCTCCACAGACATATAATTTACTTTTCTATGTTTGTTTTGAAAGTTTTGCTGATTTTATCTGTTCTCTTGATAATTATATTGTGTATACTTGGTTGTTTTTTTTAAAAAAAAACAAAACAGTTTTTAATAGCCCTGGCAAATTATAATTTTATTGTATATACTGCTTGGAGAGTTTTATGAATGAGCAAATAAATAATGATGGATAATCTGTTCACACCCACCCCCTTTTACTGTGGCTTGGTAAGGTGTTTGGAATTGAGTATCTAGTATCTAGTTAAGTACATTGTGTAATTGTTCTTTGTTCATGCAAAACATATATTTAGCCTTAAAAAAATTGGCTAGGCTTCAATGTATAGGAGTGCTGTGCGAAAGTACTCTTCACACCTGTGGGACTAAAATTCTGGCCCCATAGTTTACTCTCTTGAGATATTCCAGCAGGTTGCATGAGAAAAGATTTATTTCCCAAAGTTCGTGGTTGCTGTATTTCAATCAAAGAGAATTATTAGTGTTAATTAGGCCTAGGACCTGTATGAGGAGCAAACCATGGGGCTGGCTTCACTCACCAATACAGTGGTACCTCAGGTTAAGAACTTAATTTGTTCTGGAGGTCTGTTCTTAACCTGAAACTGTTCTTAACCTGAGGTACCACTTTAGCTAATGGGGACTCCCGCTGCCACCACACAATTTCTGTTCTCATCCTGAAGCAAAGTTCTTAACCCGAGGTACTATTTATGGGTTAGCGGAGTCTGTAACCTGAAGCATCTGTGACCCGAGGTACCACTGTATATCGCTTGTGAAACCGCCACCGCTCCTGGGTCCCTCTGCTAGCGACTTCCTCCAGCGAGTGTTGCTAGCAGAGGGACTCAGGCGATAGCTGAGCAGTTAAAGCAGGGGTCAGCAGACTTTTTCAGCAGGGGGCCAGTCCACTGTCCCTCAGACCTTGTGAGGGCCGGACTATATATTTTTTTGGGGGGGGGGATGAATGAATTCCTATGCCCCACAAATAACCCAGAGATGCATTTTAAATAAAAACACACAGTCTACTCATGTAAAAACACGCTGATTCCCGGACTGTCCACGGGCCAGATTTAGAAGGCGATTGGGCCGGATCCAGCCCCCGGGTCTTAGTTTGCCTACCCGTGAGTTAAAGGATCCCCCAGCCCAGCTCTGGTAGGGGGAGCACCTGGGATGGTTTTCTGGGGATGGGGAGGCGTCCCACATCCCAGCTGAGCTGTACAAAATAAGCTGCGTTGTCCCAGCCCACTGGGTGCTGGGGTGAAACAGCCTTAGCTCCTGTGGTGAGAGCTGCAGCAATTTCTCCAGGCACCTCACAGACTGAGGCCAAGACAGCTTGTTTTTTCAACTCTGCGGTATAAAACCAGACCACAATGTTTGGCCGGTGATGTTCACCTGCGATGTTGAAAAGCTGATATCTCCCCAGCCCTAGTGTCAATCCTTCACTTTGACCTTCAGATGTCCATCAATCATAGATTGAGAAGCCAATAAAAGTCTTGTTTGGGCTATGGCAGTGATGGCCAAACTTGTCCCTCCAGATGTTTTGGGACTACAACTCCCATCACCCCTAGCTAACAGGACCAGTGGTCGGGGATTATGGGAATTGTAGTCCCAAAACATCTGGAGGGCCAACTTCAGTCATCACTGGGCTATGGATAAATATTACATTGAGCTTTCTTTCATAGATATTTATTTCTGGATGTGAATGTATGGAATGTCCACTATGAAGATTTGGATGTTTCTGAGAGATACTGTTTTATTGCAGACAAAATTAGAGGCATTTAACTTTATGAACAGAATGTTCTTTAGAACAGTATGAGAAGTAAATAGTAGAAGCAAAAGGCAGCGCTGAGAGAATGTTGGCCCAATGCTCACAATGCTGTACCCAGAAGTCACCTGGAGACATAATAAAAGTGATGATGATGATGATAATTTATTATTTATAGCCTGCCCATCTGGCTCGGTTTCCCCAGCCACTCTGGGCGGCTCCCAATCGAATATTAGTGGGGTAGTTGCTTATTTCCTTGACATCTGATGGGAGGGTGTTCTACAGGGCGGGTGCCACTACCGAGAAGGCCCTCTGCCTGGTTCCCTGTAACCTCACTTATCGCAGTGAGGGAACCGCCAGAAGGCCCTCGGAGCTGGACCTCAGTGTCCAGGCTGGACGATGGAGGTGGAGACGCTCCTTCAGGTATACAGAACCGAGGCTGGAAGTTGTCACTAAAAGGGGCAGAACAGGGCACAGTGGGGTGTTTCAATTGCATGTGATTTCACACAAGCATGCAGTGACCCAGAACGCAACACCCACGCAAAAAAAATAAAATTAAAAGAGGGGAAAATCAGGCCTCAAGAAGCCTCTCATGAATGCACACTGAGCAGGGCTTCCTTGAGTCTTATTTTGCAATCAATAAGCTTCCTGAAATAATTGGGGGAAACTTGTAGCGTCTTCTCTTTATCCATACATTTTAAAGAACCAAGAACAGAAAGGAGACAGGAATTTATTCTCCCTCGTCCCCCTCCTCTGCATGCCAAGCAAGCCCCTGCTTGGAAATGTTAAAGAATGTGGCTGATCATGACTTTGAAAGAAGAACCAGTGTTAGAAACCTAACACCAAATGGGATTTGAAACCACCTTCCTTGCCAGATGCAAGATTCAGTTACCTCGTACTCTTTGCTCTCATTTCAAGGGGAAAGGCTCTCTCGCCATCCCAATGGGAATTTCCGCACTTCTGAGTTAAAACAGTCACACGTTAAAGGAGTCTCCACTACCTGGTGTGACAGTGGCTCTCCTAAAGTAGCAAATCCTGCTAAGGAGGATTTGCGGGCATTGTCCATATGGTTGCGTTTCTGAAGGAATTTCCAGCGTATGCTCCCAGGGGAGGCAACAGGCTAGAGGCGAGGTGTGAATTGCGGTGGTGAGTTTTGTGGAAAAGAATGTAAACGGAGGGAGTACCAAATTTAAGGGCGCCGAATCTCACTCGCACACAGATTCATCTCCTCGAGATTGGTGTGAGGGTAATGTAGGATAAGAACATGATTTGTGAACCAGGAAGTTGCCTGATAAAATCTTGCCTCCATGTGCTCCAGCTGCTCCTATTTATCAAGGGCAGTTTCAGTTTCCTGGTACCTTGTGGAGCCTTTTGAAGAAATTTTGGAAATGCCAATAATAATAATAATAATAATAATAATAATAATAATAATATGGTATGCAGAAATTTGAGTTTTGTAAGTCACTTTGGGTCCCTTTTTTGAGGAAAAGAACCAAATACTGTTGTACCTCAGGTTACATACGCTTCAGGTTACGGACTCCGCTAACCCAGAAATATTAGGTAAAAGGTAAAGGTACCCCTGCCCGTATGGGCCAGTCTTGCCAGACTCTAGGGTTGTGCGCTCATCTCACTCTATAGGCCAGGAGCCAGTGCTGTCCACAGACACTTCCGGGTCACGTGGCCAGCGTGACATCGCTGCTCTGGCAAGCCAGCGCAGCACACGGAACACCGTTTACCTTCCCGCTAGTAAGCGGTCCCTATTTATCTACTTGCACCCGAAGGTGCTTTCGAACTGCTAGGTTGGCAGGCGCTGGGACCGAACGACAGGAGCGCACCCCGCCGCAGGGATTCGAACCGCCGACCTTTCGATCGGCAAGTCCTAGGTGCTGAGGCTTTTACCCACAGCGCCACCTGCGTCCCTTAACCCAGAAATATTACTTCGGGTTAAGAACTTTGCTTCAGGATGAGAACAGAAATCGTGTGGTGGCAGCAGGAGGCCCCATTAGCTAAAGTGGTGCTTCAGGTTAAAAACAGTTTAACAGGTTTCAGTCCTCCAGAATGAATTAAGTTCTTAACCCGAGGTACCACTGTAATCATCATCATCATCATTGCCCTGGAAAGTGCATTTTGAGTCCCAGAAGATCAGCAAAGGAGCAGACAGGACACCAGGAGTTGGGATGAAGTCAGGCCAACTCTTTATTGGCCGCAGTAGGCAGGGTCTGCGTTGGCAGGGCAGTAGGACCAGGATCAATTCTTCATTCTATTCACCCCCTGCTAGTAGGATGGGATCTGCTGGGGTTGGCCCATGCCAAACCCATTCCATGGGAGTCTCCCAGTGCTGAACCCTGTCATGGTGCAAACCAAACTGGCAAGGTCCAACTGGGAGACCAGGGTGAGGATTCCAGACAGGCAGAGACGGAACCCGAGCTTGGGGCATGCTAAGGCCAGTCTTTCCCTCAGGCCTTCCTTCCCTGTGTTGATGCCAGTTCCGCCCCTATACATGCAACATTAATGCGCCTAATGAAAGGAAGCCGTCGTTTCACTAAGGGGAAGGCGAAAAAACTCCCAACCAAGAGCCAATCAGGTTGGGAGAAAAACTTCCTTTCTGGCCCTGTCAATCAGCGGCCCAAATAGTTCAATGACTCTAACCTGAAGGTGGGTGAGTGGGAAGCTTTCGGTGCTAAATCGCCCCAAACTTTGGAGGGGTAAGCTTGATAAAGGCATCACTCCCTTCTGCTTCCGGCAAGGGCCCACAGGAGCAAGAAGTTGCCCTTTTCTTGTGTCTCCAGGGGCTCATGCCACCAGGCAAAACTGCCCTGAGCAGATTGGGCCCGAATGGAGCTCACACCAAAATCACTGAGATACGTAGACACGCTAGCAAGCAACTTCATAAACATGGAAGAGAAGAAGAAGAAGAAGAGTTTGGATTTGATATCCCGCCTTTCACTCCCTTTAAGGAGTCTCAAAGCGGCTAACATTCTCCTTTCCCTTCCTCCCCCACAACGAACACTCTGTGAGGTGAGTGGGGCTGAGAGACTTCAGAGAAGTGTGACTGGCCCAAGGTCACCCAGCAGCTGCATGTGGAGGAGCGGAGACGCAAACCCAGTTCACCAGATTACGAGACTACCGCTCTTAACCACTACACCACACTGGCTCTCCAATAAACATGGCCAAGAACTGATGTTTTTTTAACCAAAGGCAATCTTACAGCAGCACCTCAGTTTATCATCCAGTTTTAGAGTGATGCATGCCTGTTCTGGTACCTGTGCATCATTTGCAGATGTCCCATTTAGATCGCACAAATCCTTCACCAGGTGTTCACCAGCAGTGGCATTATAGCTGACTACAACAGCATATTGCTTGTGCACCCTGCGTTAGTACATCAGCTCACAATTATCTCTTCCAATAAACACAGTATTTTTCGCTCTATAGGATGCTCCCGACCATAGGACGCACCTTGTTTTAGAGGGGGAGAACAAGAAAAAAAAATTACCCCCTCTCTGCTCAGCGCCCCTTCAGCGAAGCGGCAGGAGAAATGGAGCCCCTTCCATTTCTCCTCCCGCTTCACTGAAGGAGCGCTGCGCAGGTCTCCCTCTCTGCTGAAGCCAGGAGAGTCTTGCTCTCCTGGCTTCAGCGAAAGGAACCCGAAGCCTTCGGAGCGCAGCGCGAGTTCCTGCTGCGCTCCAAAGGCTTCAGGCAGCTATCCCTGAAGCCTGGAGAGCGAGAGGGGTTGGTGCGCAAAGCTTTGGAGGCTTTGTGTTGCTATTGCTGAAGCCAAGGAGCCTGCATTCGCTCCATAGGACGCACACACATTTCCCCTTCATTTTTGGAGGGGGGAAAGTATGTCCTATAGAGCGAAAAATACGGTAATATATTGCAGCAGCCTCAGATGCTCACCCAAACCAAAAATATGGTAATATATTGCAGCAGCCTCAGATGCTCACCCAAAAGGATGTTAAGCTCCTTTTCTTCATGTAGGAACAATCAATCATGTGAGTTTGCAGCTGGTATTTGAAGTAGAACAGTGCTTCAAAGAAGTGAACAAGTCTATCCAGGCCATGTTCTCTGATAGGTGGTAGGCAAAGAATTGTCCCTGTTTGCATTGTGGCACAAGTGGATTCCATGAGTCCAAAAATATTCTGCTTGTGCAACCAGAAAGTCTTTTGTAAAGAAAATGTATGAGTACGGCAAGCCCTTTCGGGTGCAGGTCTTCTGATTGGGCTATCTGAATGCAGTCATCTATTGGATGCATAAATTCAGGGATGAACAAAAGATCCCTGAGGAATTTTCCTGTGTCTCCCCCCTGCATGGTTGAATTTAACTCAACACATTGTATCTATTAAAACTTTCCTCTCATTAACTAAACAACATATATCTATTTTCTAAATTAATAAAATCAAATTGTGTGGTTTTTTTGCAGTTCTGATTATGTCATTCAGAATTCGAAGACTTATGAAAGGTGTAGACACAGCTAACTGTTTTATCCATTTTCTTGTTCCATGTTGTTACTAAGCTTGCTGATTACTTATTTTTTCAAAATCAATCAGTTCTTTTAAAAAAAGAATCCACTTGCAATCTCATAGGATGCTGCCACAATATTGCAAACATTTGGCAGTTGTTTACCCAGCCATTTTCCACTTTTAGCTAATCATTAAGAATATTCTGCATTGATTTTCAGATACTGTCTCTTTGCTTCCTGTCACTTAAGCAAGTAATTAGCTGGAGAATCCATTGGGATATGAAGTCTGTTTGCTTTAGTTAGGATTGGGTCCCTGTGATTTGTGTTTTCATTTTTGGCTTCTCGTATATAGATGGCTGCTGCAGAGCAGTCTTGACCTTTAGGTTCAAAATCGCTGATGAGTAGTTTGCAGAATAATGACTGAAGCATTTCCAACTAACATAGCTCATGATTTTATGGCTCTCTAGGGGGGGATTCATGAGTAAACCACCTTTTTTGCCCTCTGTGTGTGGCTTTTAGAATTCTATAACAGATTTTTCTTTCCTCGTTAGAAATTCATCACCAAGCCTTCTGTAGAGAGGGAAAAAAAGCATGCCTGCTTTTTCCAGACAACTATGGGTCAGATCCAGGCAAATAGGCATAAGCCACCTTAATGGGTATACTGTGTCAAGTACCTGTTAAATCATAACATGTTGTTCTGTGTTGGTAATTACTCTTGAAAATGCAATGCAGCAAATGCCCTTCAAGGCATGCTTTCTTTTTGCAATTTAGAGCACAATGCTATATTTGCAATATGCTGATCAAGAAGCTACCATTTTGAAATATGCTCAGAGTCTTGCAGTGATTTCATGCTCTTTATTGCAGCATGTAACACAGAGATTGAATCCCCCCCCCCAAACCTCAGACTTTTATATGCATTATTTACACAATGAGTCCCATGTGATTGGCTGATTTTGCTTTCCTCCTGGAGCCTGATTGGTCTTCTCCTGCAGGCCAATCAGTGGTTGCATTCTAGGATCCTACCAGCCTAATTGGCTGATTAACTTCCTCCTGGAGCCTGATTGGTCTTTTCCTGCAAGCCAATCAGTTGTTGCATTCTAGGATCCTACCTGCCTATTGTTCTAGGATCCAAGCTTAGTACATAACACATTTTCAACCTGAGGGATGCATTCCTTTGTGAAGAACCTTCTGGTGCACAAAACTGGTTTTCACCTCTTAGTTTTGTGCAGTAGGCCAATTTCCAGCCACACAAAAAGCCAGAGGTTTCTGCATACACACAACACACATATTTCCAACCTCCATCTAGCTGTGCAAGAGGTTTTATCACAGTTCTTCTCATAACCACTTCAAGTAAAAGCAATGGATGCGTGCCCTGAGCAGAACCAGTAAATGGTGTGGTTTGCATCAAGGGTGCAAGCTAGTGAGAATCCATACTGCTATGGCACATTGTCAGTGGAGGGTGCTAGCATGTGATGCAGAAAATTGTCAGCACACTAATTAATTATACTGATGTGTTTTAAATGAGGCATGACAAGATGAATAGACAAGATCCAGGAAGTCAGAGCCTACTGTCATGGTAAGGGAATATAGCCCTGAGGCAGAGAGAGATTTCTGCTGGGCTTTTCTGATGCCTTATGTGCACTGGTAAAAGGTAAAGGGATCCCTGACCATTAGGTCCAGTCGTGACCGACTCTGGGGTTGTGACGCTCATCTCGCTTTACTGGCTGAGGGAGCCAGCGTACAGCTTCCGGGTCATGTGGCCAGCATGACTAAGCCGCTTCTGGCGAACCAGAGCAGCGCACGGAAATGCCGTTTACCTTCCCGCCGGAGCGGTACCTGTTTATCTACTTGCACTTTGATGTGCTTTCGAACTGCTAGGTTGGCAGGAGCAGGGACCGAGCAAGGGGAGCTCACCCCGTCACGGGGATTCGAACCGCCGACCTTCTGATCGGCAAGTCCTAGGCTCTGTGGTTTAACCCACAGCGCCAAGCGCGTCCCTACACTATGATACAGAGCCGTAAAATAAAATCTTTCAAGGGCTTTATCTGGTCAAATGCTCTGTGCTCATTCTAGGTTGGGAACAAGGCTTAATGTGGGTGGTTTCTGCATGAAGACAGTAAGTGGATCTCTCCCCCCCTCCCCTTTTCTGGACTGCAAAAGCCTTAAATAGCAGCTGTTTTTCTTGGCTTCAGGCTTCTTCCGAATGGAGGCTTATTTGTTTAGGCCAGAGATGTTACTGTTATTTACACACACACACACACACACACACACACACACACACACACACGTGTTTATGAGTAAACACATGCACACGAAGGTCCCATTCCCTTTTGGGGTTCAAATAAATATTTTTATTGCCCTGTCCCACTTAACCCCTTCCTTTTGTTTAAATAGACACATGTTTACCAAAGAGGAGGTGATTGTTCATTCGTTACTGCCATGCTGCTTTACCAACAGCTCTTAATTTTTTAAGTATAAATACTTTCTGTCCCCCTTTGAAAATTACTGTTGCATTTATGTCTGCTTCCTGTCTGTAGGATCTTAAATTTGATGCAGGTGTGTGCTTAACTGTATGACGTTTTACAGTTGCTATTTTCTGTTCAGTTGTACCATTTATTGGTCTGAGAATTTGTACATTTACCATTGCATTATCATCTGCTTCGCATCTGCCCTGCTTTTTTTTTTTTTTAAAAAAGGAATAGTGCCTGGTGAACATAGGCTTGATCTAAAATGCAACAGAATTGGCAGTGGGTGACATGAGCCCCGAAGCAGTAGGATGGACAGACTGTGGCTGGGGGGAATCACACTTTAGAATGCTACAGTGTCTGTGTGTATGTACCAGGGCTGTCTTACCCATAGGCGCTGGGGTGCGGGGCACCTGGGCGCCGGGCTCTCCGGGGCACCAGGGCCTGAGAGTTGAGTCTGGGGAAGAGCCCGCCTGCTGGTTCAGGGCACCACGAGTTCAGGGCGACTGAGCCAGTGAGATGCCGAGGCGGTCGGCTGGTTCCGCCCTCCTGTGGGCCTGGGACTGGGCAACCTGGGGAGGGGGTCACCAGGCAGATCTTTGCACCCCGGCACCGCATATGCGTAAGACAGCCCTGGGGCGTATATATACCCAGTGGCGACAGCAACACATCAGGGATGTTACTGTTCTAACCTACCTTTCTTCATCTTGTGCTAGTTTTCTACTTGCAGGAACTTTTTGTTTTGCATTCAGAGATGCATGATCTCTGATCTCTTCTCTCCCTGTTCCTACCTTCTAAACTGGTACATTTTGTTCCACCACTTGCAGGACTTTGCTGCTAAACTGCCGCCTCGTTTTCACTCAAAATGTTTGGGTTAGAAGGCAGGTTTTTCTCACGCTTGTAATATGTGCTCAGTTCCTGTTTGTTATGACACTGGACCGGAATGATAGAAACAGGACAACTGTATACAAGATTGAAGATGTTGTAAACAAATACTGGAACAGCTTGGAGGGGATTTTTAAAATTAGGTGAAAGATTTGTTTTCCCACCCTACAAGTGAAGGGTCACATTTTTTGCATCCTTTGCTTCCCCACATCCTTTTGGCTTTGTGGCTTAACAAAACTTTGCCCTTTATAGTCCAAGCAGTCTTTGCAAAGCCTCAGTGGCAGTCTCTCAAGGTTGTAACAGGTGGTCCTAAGTATCCACAAGACAGAGGCCCAAGATAGGGTAGGCAGGGTGCCATATATGCAAGTAAATACAGTGGTACCTCGCAAGACGAATGCCTCGCAAGACAAAAAACTCGCTAGACAAAAGGGTTTTTTGTTTTTTGAGCTGCTTTGCAAGACGATTTTCCCTATGGGCTTGCTTCGCAAGACGGAAACGTCTTGCAAGTTTGTTTCCTTTTTCTTAACACCGTTAATACAGTTGCGACTTGACTTCGAGGAGCAACTCATAGAACGCGGTGTGGTAGCCTTTTTTGAGGTTTTTTTAAAGACTTTGGTGATTTTTGAAGCTTTTCCAAAACTTTCCCGACACTGTGTTTTGCAAGACGAAAAAAATCGCAAGACGACAAAACTCGCGGAACGAATTAATTTCGTCTTGTGAGGCACCACTGTAGCTGGGAGATCTATGTTAAGATATGAAATCTGAAGTCAGTAATCTGTTTTAATTTTGAATGTTTATTTTAATTTTTTGCTGAAACTTTTATTGTGTATTTTAATTATGCATTTTTTTAAAAAAAAAGAATTGGTTTTATACTTGTAAACCATTTAGAAGCCACCCTGGCAATTAAGTGGTACAGTGGTACCTCGGGTTAAGTACTTAATTCATTCCGGAGGTCCGTTTTTAACCTGAAACTGTCCTTAACCTGAAGCACCACTTTAGCTAATGGGGCCTCCTGCTGCTGCTGTGCTGTCGGAGCACGATTTCTGTTCTCATCCTGAAGCAAAGTTCTTAACCTGAAGCACTATTTCTGGGTTAGCGGAGTCTGTAACCTAAAGCGTATGTAACCTGAAGGGTATGTAACCCAAGGTACCACTGTACATAACAACAACAACAACAACAACAACAGCAACAACAACAACAACAACAGAAATGAATGAGGCATCTGTGAATTCTGATGTGAAATGATCTGATTGGCACCTGTCGAACTGGAACATGTCGAACTGGATCATGAAAATAGATAGCAAAAAGGGTGTGTGGGGAATTAATTTTGCCCTCAGCCCTTTGTAACCTTCTGTGGGTATCTAGAAATAGCTGACACCCAGCTGACAGGTTGCTGAACATAGAAAGAAGAAACAAAAAAAAATTCCTTCCAGTAGCACCTTAAAGACCAACTAAGTTAGTTCTTGGTATGAGCTTTCGTGTGCATGCACACTTCTTCAGATACACTGAAACAGAAGTAGCCAGATCCTTCTATATAGTGAGAAGGTGGGGAGGGGTATTACTCAGAAGGGTGGTGGGAATGGGTGATTGGCAGATTAATTCATTCCGGCTACCTATCTGTAATAGAAAGAAGACTTACCCATGAGAGTTTTCAGTTGTCAGAGTTGTGAGTACACAGGAAACTGTCCTGTTGAGGCAAGGGATTTATGCAGTGTGATGAATCATAGAAAATATATCTGTATACATGGGCTCTATAGAGGCTGAATTGATGTGTGATATTTCATGCATATTTCAGAACCATTCTGCAAGATAACCGAAATTAATATGAATTGTATGTCTGTGTGCATGCCACTCAAGGACTGATTGGAAAATACAAAGTGAATACCATCTAAATCTGAAAAGGAGAAGCTATTAAACAGTTCCTCCAGTATAAAGATAATGGGGAAATAACTGCCAATATAAGTTTCTGTATTTTGTTTTTCAAACAGCATAGCTACTTGCTTCAGTTGCTTTTATAATGTGAATGGTAAGTATTTTGTTAAGGATACTTTTCTCGACCATGGAATTCTTCCTTCCAACCTCTCCTGATAGGTAGCTGTTGAAATTTGGCTGGCCATTTGCCAACTAAGTTCATATGCTTTGCACATGAAAAGCTGGTTCTCACCCATAGTTTTACTTACATCAGGGATTCATTAAGTTCAAAGAGGTAGCAGGACTAGGCTACAAAAAAATACGGTGTTAATTTCTTTTAAAACAAGATCAGAGACAAGAAAATAGTGCTAAAACACGCAGAACAGTGTGCCCATCATTCTTCTACTAGTTACATTTCCCTTTACTTTTTGCATTCTGCAAAAGTGATGTCGCTCCCAATATCAGGTTTCCAGATTTCTTCAGTTTTTCAGCATCTCTCCCCCCTGGTCCCTGGGAGAGATGGTCAATGGGGGCCTGGGGGCTTCTTGTTTTCTTTCCAAACAGAGGCCTGTTGAGTACAATAAGGGTAGTGAAAATGTTTTAATTTATCATTATAAAAGGAAAGAGTATTGAATGCAGCAACAGCAATGGATTTTGCATACCCTTCAGCATTTGGCAGACTGGATAACAGGTCAGTAGGTTACACTTACATTTGTTTTATGTTACAAGGATGTGGGATTCATAATACGATATTAAGCAAGTGAAGTCAATGGACCCCTTTCATAGAATCATAGAATTGCAGAATTGGAGAGTTGGAAGGGACACTGAGGATCATGTAGACCAACCCTCTGCAATGCAGGAATGCACAGCTGTCCCATACGTTATCAACACTGCTCTCTAAACAACTGAGCTACCTAATAGGTGGAGTCCAGTCGCAGACGACTCTGGGGGTTGCGGCGCTCATCTCGTTTTACTGCACAAGGGAGCCAACGTTTGTCCGCAGACAGTTTTTCCGGGTCATGTGGCCAGCATGACTAAGCCGTTTCTGGCGCAGTGGAACACTGAAACCAGAGCAGCACATGGAAACGCCGTTTACCTTCCCACCAGAGCGGTACCTATTTATCTACTTGCACTTTTTGGCGTGCTTTCGAACTGCTAGGTTGGCAGAACCTGGGACTGAGCAACGGGAGCTCACCCCGTCACGGGGATTCGAACCGCCGACCTTCTGACTGGCAAGCTCAAGAGGCTCAGTGGTTTAGACCACAGTGCCACCCACGTCCATCCAATAGGTATCAAAAGCTATTACTTTGTATGGGGTGACTTCTAGGGAGCTCTGCTAAATAGTTGCAGACAACATTTGATCCGAACCCATAACTCCAGTGAAGTTCTGGCCCAGATCATAATGGCCTTGCCACCAGATTTGCCATCCTGCTGCATTTGCAGATTTATCTGTTCTGGTTGTAGCACATAGTTCAACAGAGTTTTTAAAAGCTGTTGCTTAAAGTCCATCTGCACACCTATAATATTTGTTTTGTATATTCAGATTATATTTTAACTTGATGTACTCTTGACCGTGTATGCGCATAAAGGTCTGCCCACATTGGTAACTGATAACACCTTTTATCAATTTCTGAATGCTAATATCACCTGACTTTATATATTCATGTTGTTTCACTTGAAACAACGGCAGTGAATATATTGCCTTTTTTTGCGTAGAACTAACGGATCTGTGAGGCAGCCACTCAAGACTGCTATCATGCGGCTTCCATGCAGGATGTGTTTTGCATTCTACAAACCATGATTTCTCTCTCCACAATTGCATTTTATCTTCCTTTCTCTGGTGATTCCTTTCCTCCCATTTTTGTTCTGCAATAATGATAACGTACGCTCTGTAAAAAACCTATGTATCTTTGAAAGAAACATGTTTTGCCATTCAGTAATTGCAGCTTGTACGGGAGCCTCTTGAAATTATTGGCTTTCTGGTCAGCGTGCTTGCCATGATTCTCAATTTAAAAAAACAAAAACGAAGAACAAGGACCCTGATTGCTCTATTTTTGCCCATGTTGTTTTAGGCTGATCTGTAATTTTCAGTTCAGTGGACAGTGGGCCAGCTGGATCAGCCCTGGAAAGCTTTGTTTCCATTCTCCTCCTTTTGAAATGGCCCTTAATATCTTTTTCCAGAGGGATGGCTGTGTTAGTCCGTTGCGGCACCTTGAAGACAAACAAATTCATGATGGCATAAGCATTCGTGTGTCAAGGTCCCCAGGGCCACCCCAATAACTCACACATCGCACAGAATTTTTTGTTTAAGATTTTTGGCATAATTTTGGCCACAACTTTATTAAAATACAAATTTGTGAGTGGTTGCTTAGGCATTGGTTGCGACTATCTGCCCCCACCATTGGGGAAAGACTGACATTCTGCACGATGCGAAAGTCAGAATAGGGGAATACACTTGGGGGTAGCGTCGGAGCAGGGAAGCTGCCCTCAGCCCACCCCAAATGCAGCCAGGAGCTCTTGCAGTGGCCCGAGTCCCCTTGACAGAGTGGACAAGCAATAGTTAGCCCCCGATTCCTTTAACGGAATCCCTTGCAGCAGCAGCATTAGAGGGGCAGGCACAGCCAATCCATGCCCCTCAACCAACCAAACCATAAACCAATGCCTAACCGCAACCTTACAAGTTGTGACGATTTGCTACGCAGTAGGCAAAAAGCAAATGGCCCCAGCCAATCAGCCAGATGGACAAAATTCCTACCAGGCCCCTGCCCCAAGAGCAGACAACCCCATGGCAGGCATAGCAAGGTCAAGGCGAATAACCCTAATTCTAGGGAGGGGGGGGGACGGGCAATCCGATGCACGGGCGAAAAGAGGAAGCCCTAGCCTCGTGCAAGAAGTTTTAGCATTTCTCGCTGTCAATCAACAAATGGCAACATTAACTTCTTCCCAACAACAAGGGAAGCCCCAATCGCATCAGTGGCCAACGGTCAATTAGCCCGCCCCCAACTTTGGAGTGTCCTGGCGGCCCCCACCGCAACACGTGCTCTCCATGAAGGAGAACACGCTTTCTCAGATAGTAGCAGTGACCTTAATCAGCTTGGACAGAAGAACCGACTTTGACTACTACTCTGAAGTTTGCTTTAACCATGGTACAAATGTTGGCATGTAGAAACACACAATGTCTGATTCTCTATTTTTGAAAATGTAAAGTCCAGCAATTACCCTGCAAGAAGGGAGAGGGAGAGAGATACATAAGGCAACCCCCCCTTTTTTCCTTTTTTTGAAGGCGAGCCTTTTTCGCCCTGATTTTATGCTTTCACCAGCACTCCCATAATTTATGAGTTTTTTAACCATACCGCCAATTTGCAGTGTCAATTTCAGGAAGCATATATTGCAATAAGCAATCTGGTGACTATCAAAACATTGTTCCTGTTTGGTATTTGTCAAAGGATTCATTCTGTTTGCTTTTTCAAAGTCCCCCTGCCTTCAAATGAGTAACTGTGGTTCTTTTGGTGTACCACATGCTCCAGAGACAAACAGCTGCCCTGTATACTTGTCTCCGTCCTCCTTAATTATGTGTGTCATTTCTGAGAGTGCCTTAATTTTACCATCACACTGAGAGGGGGTTGCTTTTGCAAAACAAATAAAAATAAAAAGGTCCTGATAGTTAACCAGCAGGGACACATTAAATGCTGAATGGAAGTGGAGACACAGAGTGACAAGTCTCCATCATGTGCACAGAAAGCAGGCAGATAACTTCTTTCCTGTGGGAAGTACCCCACAAAGTGTGTTCTCCTTCATGGAGAGCACGTGTTGCGGTGGGGTCTAACAGGACACCCCCTCTTAGTTACTGGGCGGGACCATTTGGATGGCCATGACTGTGATTGGGCCAATTTGGGTTGTTGGGGGAGATTTTGATGTTACCATTTAGAGGGTTGGCTCGAAGGTTATGTATTCTTGAAACACAGCTTTTTTCAGTCTCTTTTGCTGCGTGCATCGGATCGCCCACCCACCCTCCCTAATTTAGGGCTGTTGCGTTTGACCTTGCTATGCCTGTCATGGGGTCGCTTGCTTTTGGGGCAGGGGCCTGGTAGGAATTTTGTCCGATTGGCTGGTGCCATTTGGTTTTTGCCTACTGCGTAGCAAATCGTCACAGCTTGTAAGGTTGCGGTTAGGTATTGGTTTTACGAATTGGTTGGTGGAGGGCTATGGATTGGCTGTGCCTGCCCCTCCAATGCTCCTCTTGCAAGGGAATTCTTCTTAAAGGAATCCAGGGGCTCGCCATGCTTTCGTCCGAATCCCTGGCGTGGGGCTTAGGCCACGCAAGCCCCTGGGAGCATGCGGGGAGAGGTGAGGGCCTGGGGCTCAGCTCCATTTTCTTCCCAATATTGTTTTCCCTTACTGGCTTTCGCTGGAATCTGGAAGTCAGTTCTGTCCCTGGGCATGGGGACAGATAGTTGGAACCAATGCCTAAGCAACCACTCACATTCAAGTATGTTCATAAAGTTGTGGCCAAAATTATGCCAAAAACCTTAAACAAAAATGCTGTGTGAATTGTGATTTATTTAGGGGGTGGCTTGGGGACCTTGACACACGAAATCCCTTTTGGCAGAATAACCGTGTTATGTTAACCACTGGGCAGCCCTAAACTAAGGACACCCCCTACAAAAACATATATTTGTTGGACTCGATGGCCCTTATGGTCTCTTCCAACTCTATGATTCTATTATTCTATATAGTAAAATTTATCACATGGTTTCATTACATTGTGTTTTTTTCTCTTATTGGCTGATAAGCACACAACAAGATGACATCAGTTCACATGTGACGTTAAACCATAGTTAAAAACAAACTATGGTTTAATGTGAACAAGCAGGGCTCATGCTACTGAAAAGTTATTGCTCCACTTCTGGGAAACGTGCCAGAGTTTGGTTTGCCATGGCCTCTGAACCCGCACTCGTGGTTTCTTTCTCTTCAGACAAACCATAAGCTGTAACCAAGGTTTGTTCTTGGTTTAGTGCTTGTGGTTTGTGTGGGGGAAACAAACCTCGAGCTTGGGTTCAGACATCGCAACAACAAGCCAGACTCCGGCATGTTTGCTAGCAGCACAAGAGGAATGGAATGAGAACTGTTTAGCAGCGTGTATGTACCAGCACACTGCCTGCTCACATTAAACCATCAATTGTATTTAACTGTAGTTATTTGCACCGTCTGAACTGGGCTTATATGTCAGGGAGGAGGAAAGCCCACAAGAGGGATCCTTTTGTGGTTGTGGTTGTTGCTCACAGCTCATTGTTTTATCAGAATATTAATCTCTGTTCATTGAAAATGAGGCTGGAGTTTAATAGCTTCTGTATTTTATCTTCTAATTTTCTGATTGCAAATTAGAATAGATATGGCCTTGACATTCATGATTTAAATCCCTAGCCAGTAAGACTTGACTTAAATCCCCCCCCCCTTTTTTTTTTTTTTTACAGAAAGACTCATTCTTGCTGGTATAATCTTAATATTTACAACCAGATGAAGTTTCATTTTTGGAATAATAAGTTTTCAGAGTAGTTTTTACAGTTATATCAAAATTTACTGATTTGGTTATACTATTAGAAACACATAGACGGGTAATTATGAAATTATTGTGAGGTTTAATAGGTTAACTATGTTTGGACAACTTTTCTTCTGTACTTCATTGGAAGGAGAAAAATAATCATTTCCTTAATAAAAATTTAACCAATTTATTTAACTAAAGCAATAACATTATAGCATATGTATCCATGTTTGTTAACTGATGTGGTTAAACGATTTTTTAAAAAATCACAAAACCCTTAGACTGAGTTTTAGCACACATGGAAAACTTAAAACAAATCCTTATTTCCTGATGAATAGCATTTGGACTATGTTGTTGTTGTTGTTTAGTCGTTTAGTTGTGTCCGACTCTTCGTGACCCCATGGACCAGAGCACGCCAGGCACTCCTGTCTTCCACTGCCTCCCGCAGTTTGGTCAAACTCATGTTGGTAGCTTCGAGAACACTGTCCAACCACCTCGTCCTCTGTCGTCCCCTTCTCCTTGTGCCCTCCATCTTTCCCAATATCAAGGTCTTTTCCAGGGAGTCTTCTCTTCTCATGAGGTGGCCAAAGTATCGGAGCCTCAGCTTCAGGATCTGTCCTTCCAGTGAGAACTCAGGGCTGATTTCCTTCAGAATGGATAGGTTTGATCTTCTTGCAGTCCATGGGACTCTCAAGAGTCTCCTCTAGCACCATAATTCAAAAGCACCATAATGTAACTTAAATAGAAAACTATCTTTAGAAATGTTTTTCCTCCAAAAGCGTTTTATTTTAAAAATCTGATTTAAAAAAATAATAATCGGATATATATATATATAAAATTCAATTATTATTTTTTTTAAATCTGATTTTTAATTTAAAAAAAAAATCATGGATTGTTATCCACCCTGATTTATTCACATATTCACACCTGAGTTTGGATGGAGGGAGTCCAGATTTTACACAGCATAGTCATCTCAAGAGGGTCTTGCTCCCCACTGCAGTACAAGGTCAAAGGCATCTCTCCCAGCCACTCTTTTTGCATAGGCCAGCCCAGGAATTCCTCTGCGACTTGTATATTCCCTTCATACACAAATGATCAAAATCCTGTTATTATTTTCTAGGGTTTTTTGGGGGGGCAAAACCTATAACACCACCCCCTTTTAGAAAAAGGGACATATTTCCACAGATGTGCAAAAGAAATAACATAGAAGTTACTAATGGGAAGAAGAAGAAGAAGTCCCAGCAAAAGAAGAATGGATACAAAAACTTTTGGAATATGCAGAAATGGCAAAACTTAACCGGGAAAATAAGAAATCAAGACAACAAACTTTTTATAAAAGAATGGAAATGGTTTATTGAATATTTATAAATAAACTGTAAACAGATCAGAACATTGGCAGGATTGTTGTAATAACCTTGTTATCATTGTTGACCTAAAGAGGGTTGGAATTAATTAGCCTTTGGAGAGGAGACAACTGAGAGCTTGATGTAAGAACAGAATATAATAAGTGAATTAAAAATAAATAAATAAATCCAGAGAAGTAGCCATGTTCATCCATTGCAGCAAAAGGTATGTAATACACCTTATTTTAAGACTAATGCACTTACCATGGTGGAAGCTTCCATGAACAATATACCTCACTTCATCAGATGTGTAATGTATTATCCTGAATTACAAGACTAAGCTGAACTCTCTCTTTTTTTTTTGCTTTAAACTTCAGATTCAACAACTGGGTGGGAAAAGGCAAGGCTCACAAATATTATGAAGGCTCACAAAACTGGTTTTATTTGTTGGTTTTTGTTTGGTAAGAAGTATTTAAATGGTGCCATTCAAGGTCTACTTACCGTGACTTCAACCAACCGATCTGCAAACAAGAAATTAGGTTCTTTCACATTTTACTCTGCTGAAAGTAACAAAAACATCAGACTGTATACTTTTGAAACCTTTGAAGTATTGCATATAATGTTCTCTCACTGAAGAAGTGTGCATGCACACGGAAGCTTATACCAAGAACAAACTTAGTTGGTCTCTAAGGTTGTTGTTGTTTAGTCGTTTAGTCGTGTCCGACTCTTCGTGACCCCATGGACCAGAGCACGCCAGGCACTCCTGTCTTCCACTGCCTCCCACAGTTTGGTCAAACTCATGTTGGCCTCTTCGAGAACACTGTCCCACCATCTCGTCCTCTGTCGCCCCCTTCTCCTTGTGCCCTCCATCTTTCCCAACATCAGTGTCTTCTCCAGGGAGTCTTCTCTTCTCATGAGGTGGCCAAAGTACTGGAGCCTCAGCTTCATGATCTGTCCTTCCAGTGAGCACTCAGGGCTGATTTCATTAAGAATGGATGCGTTTGATCTTCTTGCAGTCCATGGGACTCTCAAGAGTCTCCTCCAGCACCATAATTCAAAAGCATCAATTCTTCGGCGATCAGCCTTCTTTATGGTCCAGCTCTCACTTCCATACATCACTACTGGGAAAACCATGGCTTTAACTATACGCACCTTTGTTGGCAAGGTGACGTCTCTACTTCTCAAGATGCTGTCTAGGCCTGTCATTGCCCTTCTCCCAAGAAGCAGGCATTTTTTAATTTCGTGGCTGCTGTCACTAAGGTCTCGGTGCTACTGGACAATTTGTATATATTTTTTATATTTCAACTGCGTCAGACTAACACGGCTACCTACCTGAATTTAGAGCCTTCCAGTCAGCTAAATTAGCCACTTCCCATTTGTGATACTGCGTGGAGTCAATGAGAATGACAGATGGGGGAAAAGGGGGCCAAGAGAGGTCTTTTCTCCACAGCTTTTAGTGCTCTGCTAAACAGGTAGAACCTTGGAAACAGGTGGAGAAACAGCTTTATTTAGTGTGCAATCAAGATTTATGTGATCCAGCTTCTGTGCTGAGTGGGCACACTGCTTAATTCCTTCCTGTATGAGTGGCACAATAAATCAGGCTTGTGTTACAGAGGAAAAGTCAATCAGTTCTACAGACAATTTCTTGGCTTCAGAGCGGCAGCAAAAAAAATGTTGAGTAATCCTTAGCACAGTGCAAGAAAACCACACTGCCAGACCCTGCAATTTGCCATACCTTTTCCCATATAATTGTACATCTCTTTTATCTTTCTTTGGAAGATGGCTAGTCAGATGGTGACCTCTGTCCTTTCAATATTCACCAGCTACACATTCAGCCCCCATGCCAAACTGTGGCTGAGGGAACTTAAGCATGGTTCAACGTTGTGCCTGAATTGACAATCACATAGTCTGTACTCAAACAAATATTTGAATGTAGCCTGATGTGGAATTTAAAACCATGTTTGGTATTTACTATGGGTCATCCTCCTTTCACTACAGTGGTGCCTCGCAAGACGAAATTAATCCGTTCCGCGAGTCTCTTCGTCTTGCGGTTTTTTCGTCTTGCGAAGCACGGCTATTAGCAGCTAAGCGGCTTAGCGGCTATTAACGGCTTAGCGGATTTAAGAAAAAGGAAACAAACTCGCAAGAACTCGCAAGACGTTTTGTCTTGCGAAGCAAGCCCATAGGGAAATTCGTCTTGCGGGACGACTCAAAAAACGGAAAACCCTTTCGTCTAGCGAGTTTTTCGTCTTGCGAGGCATTCGTCTTGCGGGGCACCACTGTATATGCTTCACATGATGAAGTTCAGAGACACCCTGAACAGATCAACTTAAGCAGAAAGGAGCCTTCTTTCAGTAACATTGTGCTACGAAAACCAGATGGAAAACCACAAACATGAGGTCTTTTATCAGCTGCTAATAACACAGTTACAGAGCTAAAATCTTTTAGATACAATTCCTTAAAATCTAATGCCTTATAACATGAGGCACAAAGTACGGAAGATGCTTCACTTTGAGGTCTTTACAGTGCATTCTCTGAGTCAGCACATATGACTAAAAGCCTGAGAGTTTAAGAAAGCCAAGGCAGACCTCTGATATAGGAAGCCACAGGTTTGAATCCGACACAAGAGGGAAATTAGTCAGGCCCCATCTTCCTGGTTCCTTGGTCCAAACACAAACCCAGCAAAATTATTTTACAACCACCACTGTTTTACAATGAATGGGGGAGGGAGTGATGGCCCCTTTGGCTCTAGAGTTTTATATCATTTTTGAGGACCTCAAAATGTTTCTGCTTGTTGTTATATGGATTCCTACCCTAGTGTGTTGGCGTTCGTGAATTTTCAAGGCTATTGTAAGCTTTATCTGAATTTCTCTTCTTTAAAGTATTGTTCAAGGTGACAAGTTTTACTATTTTCTTACGGATTTTTGTAAGCCACCCTGAGGATTCTGTAAAGCCATATGGCGGGGTGGAAATTCATCTAACAGTTTGAATTTTCCCTGATCGTTTACTTCATTCTTCTCAACTTTCAAGTATTGTATTTCATATCACACAACCTTAAAATCATAATCCATGATTTTAAACCTTTTTATATGCCTCAATACACCCATTTCTGTTTTCAAACAAGGCTTGGTTGTGTTGGGGCATAGTTTATTGGGATGTTTTCCTGCTCGTTGGAGAACTTCTGCCTTATTTATTTTTGGTATTACTCTCAGCAAATTTCTTTATTTTTAGTCAAAGTGCAAGTAGATAAATAGGTACCGCTCCGGCGGGAAGGTAAACGGTTTTTCCGTGCGCTGCTCTGGTTCGCCAGAAGCGGCTTAGTCATGCTGGCCACATGACCCGGAAGCTGTACGCCGGCTCCCTCGGCCAGTAAAGCGAGATGAGCGCCACAACTCCAGAGTCGTCTGCGACTGGACCTAATGGTCAGGGGTCCCTTTACCTTTAAAGAAGTCTTGTAAACACACATTTATTGTTTCTATTTTGAATCCACCACTTCTGGATATCGGTTTAGAAGCTACAAATTGAGTATGGAAACCAAAGGAGGAAAAGGCACAAATTTCAAGAAACAGGGTGGTGGGTGGCGAAGAAGAAGCATATGTTGGAATACATTGGCAAATAAAATATTGATTCTTTGTACCCTTGAGATTTCATCTTCCCCCCTTTTATTCTAGTGAGTGCCCTAAGCACTCCTGAAGCTCTCCCTGTAGGACCCAATATGCAGAAAGAGAGAAGGACAACAGGATGCGGAAGCCTTGCAAAAATCACATCCCGATCTTCAAAATCCTCTTGTTTAGTGATAAAATTTATAAGCCCGCCTGAATTATAAGCATTTCAGAAATACATTCAAGATGTTTGCTTGGATGTAGCAGGATATCAAATATTATCTTTAGAGGACCTAATTTCCAACAGGCTTTCAGTTTACTCAAAGGACTGTTTTTAAAGTAAAGGAAAAGAAATGGCGGTGTTACATTTCTAGTAAATTTCACCATATTTCATTTGCTTTGTTCAGGGGCTGTGTTGTTGGAGTCTAAAGTATTGTTTTATGCCATAGAGGTCTGCATTTTAGGGTTCAGATGCCTATGGACCATACCTCCATTTTATCTCTTTTTTATGCTGTTGGCATCCGTCTGTCTCTAGAGACAACGGTGTCCGCCTGGAGAATCACAGCACCCGCTGCAGCTGCAGAAACCGGTAACTTGTAACTGCTAGCTCCTGCGTTGTTTTTCTGTAATTTCCTTACAGACTGAAGAGTTGATTAAAAAGTAAAACAAATCCATCCATCCATCCATCCATCCACACACACACACACACACACACATTACATATTGCATTTTTAATTATTTCATTATTTTTATTTATTTAATTTATATACTGCCCTATACCCAGAGGTCTCAGGGCAGTTCACAGAACAAAAATTCTACTTTAAGAGTAGAATAATAACAAAAAGCCAACTAACATCAAGAAATGGGACGTGCCCCGCCCCCGGTGTGCTAGAATTGATGGTTTAATTATTTGCTTTATTTCTGCATTCCAAAATCTTATTAATCCCCTTTACATTCTGGTCATAATAATAATCCCTTATACAACAACTGCAATACTAATAACTTCTATTTGTGTTGACACATTAAATGATTTATAAAACTGCAAGTGAGGAACTCAAAAACTACCGTACTTTTCCATGTATAAGACTAGGAATTTTTCTTTAAAAATGATGCTAAAAAGCAGGGGCCGTCTTATACATGGATAGTGCATAGGGTGGGCGTGTGATTGGTTGCTGCCGTGGCTGTCAGCCACTGCTGGACATGTTATTGGCTGCTGCATCGAGGGCTATTGTGGGTGAGCGATTTTCGGTAATCCCCCTTAAAAAATGCTCAACAACCCTGTGCAATCCTCCCCCCCCCCCATTTTCTTAAATCTGAGTCCCCCAAAATAGGGTGCGTCTTATACACGGAAAAATACAGTATATCCTTGTTCTTCCTGTGTGTGGCAATTATTCTGTTGACGGTGTTTCTTCCTGTCCTTGTAAGACGTCATGTCTTTCTTTCCCCCTGGGTGTTGCTGTTATCCGCCATGCCTTGGGCGGAACTGATATCCCACTGTTGTTCCAGAAATTTCTCCATCGCTCCATCCCGTGCTTCGTTGTTTTGCAACTTTAACAACAGCTGCAAAAGTCACTCAGTCCCAATCAGTAACCTGTTTTCACCATTTTCCCTCTCAGACATTGTACAGGTGAAACTCGAAAAATCAGAATATCGTGGAAAAGTTCATTTATTTCAGTAATTCACCTTAAAAGGTGAAACTAATATATGAGATAGACTCATGATATGCAAAGTGAGATATTTTAAGCCTTTATTTGTTATAATTGTGATGATTGTGGTACAGCTGATGAAAACCCCAAATTAACAGTCTCAGAAAATTAGAATATTGTGAAAAGGTGCAGTACCTATTCTGTCCATAACTCTCCCAGTCTGGTTCAGTAGGAAGCACAATCATGGGGAAGGCTGCTGACCTGACCAGACGATATTCTAATTTTTCGAGTTTCACCTGTATATTCTTTAAGGCCTATGTGCATAAAGTCCAATGTGCAGAGGCCCAAACGATACATTTTTATGTGTTGATAGTGAGGTTTGGAATCCTTTGAGAGGAAAGCAAGATAGGAATTTAAAAAAACAACAACACATGGGGTTTTAAATGCACACAAGGTCTATGAAAATGTTGAATCCAACACAAGGGCATCTGAAGGCCACAGGTGCAGAACACCTTAGTCTTGTGATAGGAGTGGGCAGACACAATCTATTCCTCAATCTCATGTCCTCCTTCCTGAAATACGGTCAGCTTTCTTTTTTAAAAAATAATTTTTATTTGATTTTAGAAATATAAAGTTAGACAATACAATCACAAACATCAACAGTTAAAAGATTCTTTTGTGGGTCTATTGCATCTTTTCCAATAAAGCGTGTTCTCCATCATGGAGAGCGCAGGTTGTGGTGGGGTTAACCATACACCCCCTGTTGCTGGGCAAGTTGGTTTGGTTGGCCCACTGTGTGATTGGACTCCTGGAGTTGCTGGGGAGAGTGTGATGTTGCTAATATTGATTCACAGCCTGGGTTGATATATATTCCTTTCACTGCGCTCATCGAATCACCCGCCCACCCTCCCTTAATTTTAGGATGTTTGTTGCGTTTGACCTTGCTATGCCTGTCATGGGGTCGCTTGCTTTTGGGGCAGGGGCCTGGTAGGAATGTTGTCCATTTGGCTGATTGGCTGGTGCCATTTGGTTTCTGCCTACTGCGTAGGAAAAATTGGTTGGTGGAGGGGTATGGATTGGCTGTGCCTGCCCCTCCAATGCTGTTGCTGCAAGGGAATTCCATTAAAGGATCCAGGGGCTCACCATGCTTTTGTCCGCACCCCTGTCAAAGGGGATAGGGCCACGCAAGAGACCCTGGGAGCATTTGGGGAGAGGTGAAGGTCTACTCCCCATATACAGTGGTGCCTCGCAAGACGAAATTAATTCGTTCCGCAAGTTTTTTCTTCTTGCGAGTTTTTCGTCTTGCGATGCACGGTTTCCCATAGGAATGCATTGAAAATCAATTAATGCGTTCCAAGGGAAACCGCCTTCAGACCAGGTCCGGGGACAGTCTCTCCCCCGACCTCTTCTGAAGGCTGGGGGGGGGGACAAGGGCTTCTGAAGGCTGGGGGGGGGCTGGGGGGGAACAAGGGCTTCGCTGCCGACCCCCAGCATTTTAAAATCTCACCGGGACACGGGGAGATTTTAAAATGCTGGGGGTCGGCAGCGAACGCTTCGCTGATCCCGGGACGGCAGGCAGATCTGCACCGCCATCCAGAGCGGGGCGGGACTTAGCGCCCCGCTCGGGATGGCGGCACAGATCTGCCTGCAGTCCCGGGACGGCAGACAGCTCTGCGCTGGCATCCAGAGCGGGGTGGGACTTAGCGCCCCGCTCGGGATGGCGGCACAGATCTGCCTGCAGTCCCGGGACGGCAGACAGCTCTGCACCGCCATGCCGAGCGGGGCGGGACTTAGCACCCCGCTCGGGATGGTGGCGCAGATCTGCCTGCAATCCCGCGACTGCAGGCAGCTTTGCGCGGCCATCTGGAGCGGGGCGGGCTTCGCCCCCGGCTCCCGATGGCCGCGCAGAGCTGCGCTGATCCCGGGACGGCAGACAGCTCTGCGCCGCCATCCCGAGCGGGGCGGGACTTAGCACCCCGCTCGGGATGGTGGCGCAGATCTGCTTGCAATCCCGCGACTGCAGGCAGCTTTGCGCGGCCATCTGGAGCGGGGCGGGCTTCGCCCCCGGCTCCCGATGGCCGCGCAGAGCTGCGCTGATCCCGGGACGGCAGACAGCTCTGCGCCGCCATCCCGAGCGGGGCGGGACTTAGCGCCCCGCTCGGGATGGTGGCGCAGATCTGCCTGCAGTCCCGCGACTGCAGGCAGCTTTGCGCGGCCATCTGGAGCAGGGCGGGACTTCTCTGCTGTCCCGGGGAGATTTTAAAATGCTGGGGGTCGGCAGCGAACGCTTCGCTCCCGCCCGCCAGCATTTTAAGATCGCCCGGGGCAGCGGAGAAGTCTCCGCTGTCCCGGGAAGGCAGGCGGGGGGGAGCAAAGACTTTTGCCCCCCGCCGGCCTTCAGAAGAGGTCCAGGACCTCTTCTGAAGGCCGGCTGTGGGCGAAAGTCTTTGCTCCCGACCGCCAGCAATTTAAAACCGGTCCCCGGAGATTTCCCTATGGGCTTTCGTCTTGCGAAGCAAGCCCATAGGGAAATTCGTCTTGCGAAGCGCCTCCGAAACAGAAAACCCTTTCGTCTTGCGGGTTTTCCGTCTTGCGAGGCATTCGTCTTGCGGGGTACCACTGTAATGTTTTCCCCTACTGACTTCACAGGCTGGCGGATGTCAGTTCTGTCCCTGGGCAGGAACAGATAGTCGTAACCAATGCCTAAGCAACCACTCATTTTGTTTGTATTTTAATAAAGTTGTGGCCAAAATTATGCCAAAAACCTTAAACAAAAATTATGGTGTGAAGTGTGAATTTATTTAGGGGTGGCTTGGGGACCTCGACACGCAATCCACATTTTCTATAACTCCAATATCTCCATAGTGCTTGCTACATTACAAGTGTTATTGCAATCCTGCTACTGTTTTCATCTGCTTACAGTGCTCTCCAAGATAAGATGTACAGTCAGCTTTCATTTTATGCTGGGATTATGTTCTGGGGACACCATGTGAAGCCCAAATCACATATGGTGGCGGAAGAGAGGGGTTTTTTTTTGGGGGGGGGTGTGATCATTTGCTGGTCCACCTCAGGTGATGGAATGTCTTGGGCTGACCCAGTTTATCGTTGTTTTTAAAATGCTTAAAATAATATAAAGAAAATTGCTCTAGCATTTTAGACTGGCCAGACCACATGCAGAATAATGAGCAGAGTAATCAGAATTGATCTGTCATCTCCACTGTGGTTTCAGTAGTCCATTATGTAGGAGAAGAACAATTTCCGCCCCTGTGGTATGTCTGTAGTCCGCAGTATAATTTAGATGCCTCTCAATTGCTTCCTTTCATTCTTATATGCATTTTTATTAGGATAACATAAACAAATGCATGCAATTTACAGGATTATTTCCTGCTACAAAACATTTTAGTGGCTTCCTAACAAATGCTGGTTGTGTTATAAAGGATGGAAAAATAAACCCCTCTTTTTAAAAAACCCAGAGTCTTATAGAATCAAACTTTTAACCTTATAATTTTTTTTTAAAAAGTCAGTTGCCTAATGAGATACTTGGGATAATTATATAGTTGCAACGATATCTTATGTACTTAAAGGTGACTGGATTGGGGGGGGGGGGCTTGACCCTTATCGTGCCTGAATAGTCTACACATCATAGCATCAAGATGATTATTCCAATCAGTTTGAAATTTAACACAGGGAATATACCTAATAAGCGTCATCATCTGGCCAAATTTCAGAGAAACTTATACAGTGGTTCCTCGGGTTAAATTTGTTCCGGAGGTCCGTTCTTAACCTGAAACTGTCCTTAACCTGAAGCACCACTTTAGCTAATGGGGTCCCCTGCTGCTGCCGTGCCACCGGAGCACGATTTCTGTTCTCATCCTGAAGCAAAGTTCTTAACCGGAAGCACTATTTCTGGGTTAGTGGAGTCTGTAACCTGAAGCGTATGTAACCTGAAGCGTATGTAACCCGAGGTACCACTGTAATAGCAATTTAAATATTTTATTATTATCATTCAGGGAAAGTCCCGTCCTCCGCATTGCTTGTCCCCAAATACCTTCTTCAATGGCAAGTATTGCAGTGCCTCTGCTGCAGGGATTTTGAGATGAGGAAGAGAGTGCAGTTTGAAAGCACGTCAAAGTGCAAGTAGATAAGTTGGTACTGCTGTGGCGGGAAGGTAAACGGCGTTTCCATGCACTGCTCTGGTTTGCCAGAAGCGGCTTAGTCATGCTGGCCACATGACCCGGAAAAACTGTCTGCGGACAAACACTGGTTCCTTCGGCCAGTAAAGCGAGATATATTTATATACCAGAAGAAACCATTTCTATATAACCAGGCCTTTGATTGATTGAGCATTCTACGGCCTTTAAAATGTATTTGTGGGAAGGGGAAAGTTGTTTTGTTTTTACTCTTGTTTTATTATGTATTTTGTGTTTTCATTTTCTATTTTTATGTTTTGAATCCCCTGTGAATCTCTGCTGAAGGGCAGTATACTACTACTACTAATAGAAGGTGGGGAACTTGGCTACCAAGCACTTGAGATTAGTGTATTTGTAGATACAGCCCCTCCTTTTCCCTTTATTTTTTAAATAAGACTTTAAAAATAACAGTGAACTGCTATCATGTGCAAAGTAGGCAGCCTGACTCCTCCAGCTTCTTACACATATAGAAAAGCCCAGCTAGGGATATTAGGGTGTTGTTTTTTAAGGAAGTGTGTGTTAAGTTGTGGGTGGACATATCAGACGACACAGCGATTCTTCAAACAGCTCTTGTTTATTCAGAGGCCAGGACAGAACTGAACTGAAGGGTTCAGTCAGCCTGCTTATATAGAGCTCCAGTACAACGTAACTGTAACAATTTTCTAAAACTATCCAATCACTGAACATCATTTTCGATCCCTTATTTGCATAACTATCTACATTATCCCCCTGCTGGCCCAGGGTGAGAACGTCAGTACATAACAGTGTGGACACCTTGCAAGGCTGCAGAATGCAGACTAGCAGAGAAATTATTTGTAGAATGTAAGGAAGATCGCTGACAAAACACCTCAGCCACATGAGAAAGAAGTCCTGGACCGCACCCGCACAAATTTCTCTCCCCTTTGATAATATTCGCATGCAATTTCTTTACCCACGTGCCGACGTGGGGATTCAGGGCACAGTCCTTCAATGGCTGCGCTCGTTTCTCTCTGGTCGGGGACAGAGGGTGGCGCTTGGGGGGAATTGTCATCGCGCCACTCCTTGGTGTGTGGAGTACCTCAGGGTGCGATACTCAACATCTTTATGCGCCCCCTCGCCCAGCTTGTTCGGAGTTTTGGGCTGGGTTGCCATCAGTATGCCGATGACACCCAACTCTATCTGTTGATGGATGGCCATCCTGACTCGGCCCCAGACACACTGACCAGATGTTTGGAAGCTGTGGCTGGATGGTTACGTGGGAGCCAGTTGAAGCTAAATCCTTCGAAGACAGAGGTCCTGTGGCTGGGACGGGGCGATATGGGATTGGGGGGGCAACTCCCATCTCTTGCTGGGGCGCAATTAGTGCCAGCACCGTCCGTTAAGAGTTTGGGTGTAATCTTCGACACCTCCCTTTCCATGGAGGCGCAGATTGCAGCTATAACAGAGGCAGCATTTTTCCATCTCCGCCAAGCTAAGCAGTTGGCTCCTTACCTCTCTCGCCCTGACCTAGCCACTGTGATCCACGCGACGGTCACCTCCAGACTGGATTATTGTAACTCGCTCTATGTGGGGCTGCCCTTGAGACTGACCCAGAAACTCCAGCGGGTGCAGAATGCTGCAGCGAGACTCCTTACGGGGTCTTCGCTGTGGGATCACATTCACCCGGTGCTATACCAGCTGCACTGGCTCCCAGTGGAGTACAGGATCAGGTTTAAGGTGCTGGTTTTAACCTTTAAAGCCCTATACGGCCTAGGACCCTCGTACCTACGGGACCGCCTCTCCTGGTATGCCCCACAGAGAAACTTATGGTCTTCAAATAAAAACATCTTGAAGGTCCCAGGCCACGGAGAAGTTAGGCTGGCCTCAACTAGAGCCAGGGCTTTTTCGGCTGTGGCTCCGATCTGGTGGAACACTCTGTCACAAGAGACCAGGGCCCTGTGGGACTTTCCTCCGACATCTTTCCGCAGGGCCTGCAAGACAGAGCTGTTCCACCATGCCTTTGGCCAGGCCACAGCCTGACTCCCTCCCTCGGCAATCTTCGCGGAGCTCTGGCCCAATGGTTGCCAGTGGCTTGAATTAATTAATTTTATAATGAATGATTTTAGAATGTTGTTTATGCTGTACTTTTGTACTGTTTTATTGTTGTTAGCCGCCCTGAGCCCGGCTTCGGCTGGGGAGGGCGGGATATAAATAAAATTTATTATTATTATTATTATTTATTACTCGTTAATTGATGGAGAATGGCTTGGGGGGGGGAGGAGAATAATTTTTTGGCACAGCACTAGTCCTCCTCTCCTGCTGAGTAAAGGAATTAGTGCTGCCTGATATGGAAGACTGGTGGGACACGATGCATGCTCTCACTTCAGCGGTGATAACATTTCGGGCTCTACTGCTGGTGCAGTTATAAGGAACTTCTGGGCCTCAAAATAAATCCTTTATGCATTGATTATTTTTAGCAGAGCTTGACCTTTGATGATACATGACTGCCTTAATAGGACTTTGTTTCTGTAAAGTGAAAAGGTTTCTTTCCGGGAGCCAAGTGTTTTCTTGTGAGGTTGCGGTCACGGCTTGATCAGACCAAGGAACCCTGCAGATAGTGCTGCATTTTAGTTTTGGCTACTTGTCTAGCTTTCCATTGCTATAGCCTGATCCTGCAGGCAGCTGTTTTCAGATTTCCTCTCCTGGTGGCTTTATACTGGGTGTAAGTTCTCCCAAGTAACTGGGTATAGCATTGCAGCCTAAGTAAGTAACACAGCACCTCGGCTGAAGAAAACAGAGGACTGACAAACCTCTGATTTCTCAAAGCTTTTTATAACAGCAGTAACGGGGAAATAGCTTTCAGAGAAGCGTTTTCTGACTTAGTATTACCATAAAGAATTTAAGATCTTGGATGCATTTATTTTTCTTGCGACAGATTCCATTCTTTAAAATACAAAAACTTGTCTTCTTTGCATATGCCTGCAGTTGACTAGATAAGATATTCAGCCAAAAGAGGTGGAAAGTAATGGTCTTTTGGTCTTATGCACATTTACTTGGAAATAATAATAATATTAATTAATTAATTAATAATAATAATAATAATAATAATAATAATAATAATAATATTTATACCCCGCCCATCTGGCTGGGTTTCCCCAGCCACTCTGGGCGGCTTCCAGCAAAACATTAAAATACAGCCTATTCTCAAGTAAATAGGTTTAGGATTGCTTCCCTAATATTTCAATTTTTATTATTATTAAGAACCATTTTAAGGTACTGCAACAGCGTTTTCTGTAGATTGTGCTATTGGCGCTGTTTGTTATTTCAGTCCGGTTATCTGATTGGCTGTTTTAAAGCACTTGTGTTGTTGCCCTTGTTATTAAACTTCATTTTCATGGGTGTTTTGAAATAGGTGGGGCAATTATCTTGCAACTGTGTTTAAGATGGCTATCCTTTACCATGAATGGCACATGCAACAGAAATGTGTGTCGCTTCTAGGCAGACACAAGAAGCCCTCACGGTCCTGGCTTTTGCAGAATATTAGGTCAACTCTCTTTTCCAGTCTTGCAGTGCTTCTGCTGGACCTCTCACTCAGGTGTTGCTCTCACAGAGGAAATCTTGTGACTGGGGTAGACTTCTTCAGACTGCCTGATGGACTGTTCCTCTGTAAAAAATAAAATAAAATAAAAAATCCTCCTAGACAGAGAATCAGCATGTCGGTAAGATTGCTACGCTAGACCACTTCTTCCTGACAAACCAGCTTTCATTTTGTAAAGGAAAGGCATTTGATCCTGTGAGACCCCACCTGCAATCTGAAGTGATACAGACCAGACATGGGTTCACACCTAATTAGACTAGTGCAGGCCTGCCCAGCTTGTGATCCTCCCAGAAGACAATCTCAGAGAGGCAGCAAAGATGGGATTTCTATCAAGCCTGTACGGGAAGTGGTAAATGGCTGGTGTGCTATATTTGGCTTGGTGGGTCAGAAGTTGGGCAAGCTTGGACTAGATGTAAACTAAGATTCAGTGGGGCTGCATAAGTATTTGTCATGGTCCGGTTCATGGGCGATCGAAGTCCCAGCAGGGGACGCCAGAATGGGGGGCAAGATGGCGGGGTGGGAGCAGGAATGGGGGGTTCAGAAGCCAAGAGTCAGGAAGCTAAGAGTCCAAGGGTCAGAGAGCCGGGAGTCAAGAAGCCAAGGGTCTGAAAGCAAGGAGTCACGAAGTCAGGGATCTGAGATTCAAGAAGCAAGGAGTCATGATGTGATGGCCTGGGATTCCGATTCGGAGGATGAAACAGAGGAATCCCAGCCTGCACAGGAGTCCCCGCCTCCAGGGCCGGCTGAACTGGGGCAAGGCCTAGATGCTGAAGAGCCTGCACCTGTGGCAGTGCATCAGGAGCTGGCCCCAGGTGAAGCCCTTCTGGCCCCAGAGAGGCTTGACGACTCAGTGGCCACAGGTGAGCCTCCTCCAGGGCCCAGTAACCCTTCGGCCTCTCCTGATCTGCAGAGGCTTAGAGCAGAGAGGCGAAGGGAACTGGTTGCCCCCAGGAGGAGTGCTCGCCTTAAGGCCAGAGGAGGCGGGGCTCCTGGGGGCTGGGACCGCCCCTGGCCTTAGAAGAGGATAAAAGCCCAGTCAGCCCGGCCCCAGGTTGCGGGAGCAACGTCGTTGTTGGCTTCGGACCTTCCTGTGTTCCTGATCCCTGCTCGGTCTCCTGTTCCTGACTATCCGGTACTCCTGTTCCCTGCTCGGCTTCCTGTTCCCGACCATCCGGTGTTCCTGTTCCCTGCACAGCCTCCTGTTCCAGCGTTCCTGTGATGGCCTGGGATTCCGATTCGGAGGATGAAACAGAGGAATCCCAGCCTGCACAGGAGTCCCCGCCTCCAGGGCCGGCTGAACTGGGGCAAGGCCTAGATGCTGAAGAGCCTGCACCTGTGGCAGTGCATCAGGAGCTGGCCCCAGGTGAAGCCCTTCTGGCCCCAGAGAGGCTTGACGACTCAGTGGCCACAGGTGAGCCTCCTCCAGGGCCCAGTAACCCTTCGGCCTCTCCTGATCTGCAGAGGCTTAGAGCAGAGAGGCGAAGGGAACTGGTTGCCCCCAGGAGGAGTGCTCGCCTTAAGGCCAGAGGAGGCGGGGCTCCTGGGGGCCGGGACCGCCCCTGGCCTTAGAAGAGGATAAAAGCCCAGTCAGCCCGGCCCCAGGTTGCGGGAGCAACGTCGTTGTTGGCTTCGGACCTTCCTGCGTTCCTGATCCCTGCTCGGCCTCCTGTTCCTGACTATCCGGTACTCCTGTTCCCTGCTCGGCCTCCTGTTCCCGACCATCCGGTGTTCCTGTTCCCTGCACAGCCTCCTGTTCCAGCGTTCCTGTTCACCGCCCGGCTCTCTGCCTCGGACCTTGCCCCTCTTCGTGTGGACTCTGCTACACCCAAGGTACCTTACCCCCGGGACCAGCACAGTTTGCTCCCGCCACACCCGCACTCCCCCTTCGTAGGGGTGCGTTCGGGAAGAGCCAGAGGCCATGGCTGAACAGGCGGCTGCACTGGTGGCTTTGGCCCAGGAGAACCAGGCCTTGTCTCACACCGTGCAGCAGCTCAGTGACGCGGTTGTGGCACTTCAGCAACGCTTGGAAGCCCTACCGGCTCCTGGGGCCGACGCCCCGGCTCCGGGCAAGTACCCAGTGGCTTTGCCTGAGAAATTTGATGGAGCCCCGGCCAGCTTTCCCATGTTCCTGGCCCAGGCCAAGCTGTATATTCAGGGGCGAGCCCGGAACTTTCCTGACGACCGCACCAAGGTGCACTTTTTGATTAGTTTGTTAAAGGACCAGGCGGCCAAGTGGGCGTTGCCGCTACTCAGGCAAGACTCCCCCTTGCTGGCAGACTATACGGGGTTTTGCAATCGTTTGGAGGCCGCGTTCGGCAACCCCCAGAAAGAGAGTCAAGCCAACCGGGCGATTCGGCATTTGAAACAGGGCAAGTCCACGGTGGCCACATATACCACGGAGTTTCGGCTGTTGGCACAGGACTTGACCTGGAATGACTCGGCACTGCGGGACCAGTATCTCGAAGGGCTTTCGGACGAGGTACTGGACCAGTTGGCCACAATGGAACGCCCCACCACGCTGGACACTCTCATTCAACGGAGTCTACAAATAGACGACCGGTTGGAGGATCGTCGTCAGGCCCGGGGTCGCCGACACTTCCAGTTCACGGCACCAGCTTTTTCCGGCAGCCCCACGGTCACAACTGATTTAACGGAGGAGCCTATGCAGCTCGGGGCAGTGCGGCCACGCCTTTCCCCCGCAGAGAAGGCGCGGCGTCGGGAGGGAAATCTCTGTCTTTACTGTGGCGGAAGTGGACACTTCGCTCGGTCCTGCCCTGAGAAACGCCAGCCGCAGGGAAACCGCCAACCCCAGTAGCTGATGGCCCTAGCTACCGGGGGTCCCAAACCGTACAGAATGGGCCCGCACCAATGGACTTGCAACATCTTATGGTTTCGGTACGTTTATACCCTCCAGGTGGGCCCTGGATCCTCACCCATGCTTTGGTAGATTCAGGGGCAACCCGCTCCTATATGGACGCTGCTTTTGCCGCCCATCATCAGGTGCCACTTCGGAACAAGCCAGTACCGGTCCAGGTGGAAGCGATTGACGGACGACTTCTGCGTTCAGGTGCCGTTACTCAGGAGACCCAGCCTCTGGTCCTGTGTCTCCAGCAGCACCGGGAGTTGCGAACTTTGGACATTGCCTCTATGCCCCGCTTCCCCCTGGTGCTCGGGATGGACTGGCTGGAAGCCCACAACGTTCAGATTGACTGGGTCAAACGGACCGTGCACTTCCCAGACCCATGTTCCCATGCTCAATCCGGAACGCTGGCGGCCGCGCCCTCAGAGGAGGCAGCACCCACGCTCCCAGCCGTGTACCAGGACTACCAGGACGTGTTCGAGGAACGGGGGGCAGACCAGCTGCCGCCGCATCGGCCTTTTGACTGCGGCATAGACCTCCAACCCGGAGCGCCTTTACCAGTGAGTCGCTTATATTCCCTAACAGAGCCAGAGCGCGAGGCTTTGCAGGACTTCTTGCGCAAGAACCTGGAGCGTGGGTTCATTAGGCCTTCCACCTCGCCTACCGCGGCACCAGTGCTTTTTGTTAAGAAGAAATGTGGGGAACTCCGCCCTTGCCATGATTACCGAGCCCTGAACAAAATTACCGTCCCAGACCGGTACCCCTTGCCCCTTATCTCGGAGCTGCTGGAGCGGGTGCAAGGGGCACAGGTGTTCACCAAGCTGGACCTCCGGGGGGCCTACAACTTGATTCGGATCCGAGCCGGGGATGAGTGGAAGACAGCGTTTGGGACCCGGTACGGGCAGTTCGAATATTTGGTTATGCCTTTCGGTTTGTGCAACGCGCCTGCTGTGTTTCAACGCTACATCAACCACGTGTTTCAGGACTTGTTAGACAAGTACGTGGTGGTGTATTTGGATGACATACTGATTTACTCCCGTGACCCGGCTCGCCATGAGGGACATGTCCGGACCGTGCTGCAGCGCTTGCGTGAGCACAGTTTGTACGCAAAGCTCAGCAAGTGCGAGTTCCATCAGCGGACTGTGGACTTCCTTGGTCACCGGCTCTCTCCAGATGGGGTGCAAATGGACCCGGGGAAGGTGACAGCGGTTCAAGAATGGGCGGCACCCCGGAACCGCAAGGACCTACAGCGTTTCCTGGGGTTCGCCAATTACTACCGGACCTTCATCGCTGATTATGCTCATCGCACCACCCCGTTGACCCGGCTACTGCGCCCAAAGACGCCGTTTTCCTGGGACAAGGAGGCAGAGGAGGCGTTTCAGGGGTTGAAGGCCTGTTTCCAGAGGGCACCAATCTTACAACATCCTGACCCCTCTCGACCCTTTGTGGTGGAGACCGACGCTTCCAGTACGGCTCTCGGTGCCGTCTTGTCTCAACAGATTGGTCCTGAAGCGCCACTCTTACCCTGTGCCTTCTATTCCCGCCAGCTCCTACCAGCGGAGCGTAACTATACTGTGTGGGAGCGGGAACTACTGGCCATCAAGGTAGCCTTTGAGGTCTGGCGCCACCATCTTGAGGGGGCACGACATCCGGTGGAGGTGAGAACCGACCACCGGAACCTGGAGTACCTCCAGACCACCCGCAAGCTGAACCAAAGACAGATCCGGTGGGCGTTGTTCTTTTCCCGGTTCCAGTTCCGGATCCGCTACATCCCTAGCTCTCAGAATCAGAAGGCGGATGCCCTGTCCCGGAAACCTGAAGACAACGCAGACACGGTACAGCAAGCAGAACCCACCACGTTCCTACCTCCGGCTGCATTCCTGGCCACCCAGGAGGCGCAGCCACTGCAGGTTCGGGTGCGGGAACAGCAGCGGGTCGACGCTTGGGCCCAGGAACGACTCCGGGAGCTGGCTGAAGGGTCCAGCCCACAGTATCCGGGGCTGGTCCTGCATCAGGGCCTTCTGCTGCACCACGGTCGTCTGTACATCCCGCCAGGGCCACTACGGCTGGAGGTTCTCCGGATGGCCCATGATGCCCCAGCAGCGGGGCACTTTGGACGGTATCGGACCACCCATCTGGTCAGTCGAGAGTTTTGGTGGCCCCGCCTGAAGGCTGACGTGGCTCGCTACGTTGCTGGTTGTGATGTCTGCCGGCGCGCCAAGGGACCTACCGGGCGACCCCCCGGCCTACTTCAGCCATTGCCAGTTCCACCGCACCCTTGGCACACGGTTGCGTTGGACTTTGTAGTGGACTTACCCTCGTCTCGTGGCTGTACCTGCCTTCTGGTTTTCTCCGACCATTTCACCAAGATGGTGCACTGCGCTCCCTGTCCATCTGTACCCACAGCCAAGGAAACTGCTCAGCTGTACCTTCAGCATGTCTTCCGCCTGCATGGCCTACCTGAGCGCGTGGTGTCCGACCGGGGCGTTCAGTTCACATCCCGGTTCTGGCGAGCACTACACCAGACCCTCGGGACGGAGGTCTGCCTCTCGTCAGCCTACCACCCACAGACCGATGGCCAGACGGAACGGGCGAACGCGGTGCTGGAGCAGTACCTCCGGTGTTACTGCAGCTACCAGCAGGATGACTGGGTCGACCACCTGGCATTGGCGGAGTTCGCCTACAATAACGCGGTGAATGCGTCCACCCAGCAGACCCCGTTCCAGGCCAGTTATGGTTATCATCCACGGCTGTTTCCAGAGGTGCTGCCGACATCCGCAGTCCCGGCGGTGACGGAGTGGCTTCAAGAGCTCCAGTCCCAGCAACAGCTTTTGGTGGAGCAACTGCACCAGGCCAAGGAAGCGTACAAGGCCCAGGCCGACCGCCACCGCCAGGTGGGGCCGGAACTTCGCGTCGGTGACCTGGTTTGGCTCTCCACTCGCCACCTCCACCCCTCTCGACCTTCGCGGAAGTTGGACGCCCGCTTCACCGGCCCGTTCCCTATCGTAGACCAAGTCTCTCCTGTGGCATTTCGTCTCCGGTTACCCGCAACCCTGAAGGTTCACCCGGTCTTCCACAGGTCCCTTTTGAGTCCGGTGGCCCCACCCGACGAGTTCCACCCGAACCGTCCCCGACCGCAGCCAGTGTTGGTTCGGGGAGAGCCTGAGTACGAGGTGGAACGCATCCTGGACTCCCGATACCGCAGGGGAAAGCTGCAGTATCTCATTGACTGGAAGGGGTACGGACCGGAGGACCGTTCCTGGGAACCAGCGGCCAACGTCCACGCACCTGCCTGCCTCCGAGAGTTCCATGCGACGTACCCCGGCAAGCCGGGTCCGGACCCTCGGTTGAGGGGGGGGCCTGGGAGGGGGGATGGTGTGATGGCCTGGGATTCCGATTCGGAGGATGAAACAGAGGAATCCCAGCCTGCACAGGAGTCCCCGCCTCCAGGGCCGGCTGAACTGGGGCAAGGCCTAGATGCTGAAGAGCCTGCACCTGTGGCAGTGCATCAGGAGCTGGCCCCAGGTGAAGCCCTTCTGGCCCCAGAGAGGCTTGACGACTCAGTGGCCACAGGTGAGCCTCCTCCAGGGCCCAGTAACCCTTCGGCCTCTCCTGATCTGCAGAGGCTTAGAGCAGAGAGGCGAAGGGAACTGGTTGCCCCCAGGAGGAGTGCTCGCCTTAAGGCCAGAGGAGGCGGGGCTCCTGGGGGCCGGGACCGCCCCTGGCCTTAGAAGAGGATAAAAGCCCAGTCAGCCCGGCCCCAGGTTGCGGGAGCAACGTCGTTGTTGGCTTCGGACCTTCCTGCGTTCCTGATCCCTGCTCGGCCTCCTGTTCCTGACTATCCGGTACTCCTGTTCCCTGCTCGGCCTCCTGTTCCCGACCATCCGGTGTTCCTGTTCCCTGCACAGCCTCCTGTTCCAGCGTTCCTGTTCACCGCCCGGCTCTCTGCCTCGGACCTTGCCCCTCTTCGTGTGGACTCTGCTACACCCAAGGTACCTTACCCCCGGGACCAGCACAGTTCCTGTTCCCCGCCTGGCTCTCTGCCTCGGACCTCGCCCCTCTTCGTGTGGACTCTGCTACACCCAAGGTACCTTACCCCCGGGACCAGCACACATGAAGTCAAGGGTCCGAGGATCAAGAAGCAGGGAGTTAAGAAGCTGAGGTTCAAGGATCAGGAAGCAAGAAGCCAAACGCAGCAAGGCAGGGAACGTGTTGCTGTAGCAAAGAGCTGACGGGAAATGCTGACCTTATATCCCTTCCCAGCTCTTGCCACCAGGTGCAGTGAGTTACCAAGTGGCCTTGCCTTGCCTCTTCAGAACAAACTTAGGAAGGCCTGAATCCTGCAACGTCCTATTGGTCACAGGGCCTGGCTCCTGCACGCACACTTGACAGTATTGCAGTGGCATGACCTCGTAGTTTGGGCTTGCGACATACTTGCTAAAATAGTTGGCCACCACTGGTCTACACAACCAGTGATCTGGCGAGAGTCAACAACGTTCTTGACTCAACTGTGTTGCGAGGATAAAAGCCCAGTTGAGCGAGAGCAGGGTCAGAGTTCCCTGGAAACAGAAATGACCAATGAAAGACCTGAAAAAGTAGGTAAGGGTTTGTGACAGAAAAGCCCACCCTTCTCCGTGTAGGCAATAGCAGTTACATCAGGATAGCAGGATAACCTAGGAAGGTAGCCCATCTCTGTTGCCTTGTAAGATATCGTTGGGAGGAAAAAGGCTATGGAGTAAACTCTAAGATGGTTGGATGGTGCCTTGAACCATCCATTTTCACCTGCCCCTCCCCCCGCTTTGGAATATCCTGATCCCCCCCCAAGGGGGCCATATAGCCCTCAGCTGGGAAACACTTGTCTAGAGTAGCATATGGTGACAGTAGTAAGAAAATAAGTATTTTATGTTGGTAGCCTCTAGTGCAGGGGTCAGCAAACTTTTTCAGCAGGAGGCTGGTCCACTGTCCCTCAGACCTTGGGGGGGCAGACTATATTTTTTTGGGGGGGGAGGAATGATGCAAGAGCCCCACGAGCCCCAATGGTTGCTTACCTGTGTATTGCGAGTGGCATAGGCTGGCGGTGACTGCGGCGGGGGCGGGATGATGAGTGGCATGCGAAAGGGCTCTGGAGAGGGGCTGCTTAACATGGCGGCCGCTCAAGCGCTGCTGCTGCTGCCACCAACAAAGCCCAGCCCCCTTCCTCCTCTAGGCAGGGCAGAGAGAAGTCAGGAGGAGGGAGGGAGGAGGTGCCGCCGCCACTATGTGAGGGAGAGGGAGGGAGAGAGAGAGAGAGGGAAAGAATGTGCATGCTGGCAATCCACGCAGCGATTCCCAGACCGTCCGCAGGCCGGGTCCAGAAGGCAATTGGGCCTGATCCAGCCTATGGGCCTTAGTTTGCCTACCCATGCTCTAGTGGGTATCCCAAATTCTTAAGTCTTTGGTGGGCTGTTTTTTGTTTTTACTGCCCACCTTTTTCCTTTTTTTCATCTCAGTTTCTTTGCCTTTACTCATATTTCACTGGAGTACAGTAGAATCCTATCAGACATGGTACATACATAGAGTCTTTTAATTCTTCACCTAATTGCTGGGATTTTGATAATCTTTGAAGGCCAAGGTTCCCCCAAGACTTGTGACATTTTTGATGAGTCGCTTAGGTCCTTGCGTCCAGACAAATAGTTTCTCGCCTCAAGTTGCCAGAAAGGTACAAAAACTGAAGTAGCAAACCTAATTCATTTGACCCAACCCATGTGTTGCTGGCCATGTATGTCTGTACATTTATGCGCAAACTTTCATAATTCTAGCTATATCTCCTGCTACCCAGGCAGAAAAGGCAATGTACGAATCTGTTCTGACTAATGTGATAAAGCTGAATTACTTCCTTTCCCTCGGAAATGAATGAATTATGATGTAGACATAGCTGACAGGCTGTCTGTTGTCGCTGCTAAAATGAAAAATGTCTGGTTAAAAACATGTAAGCAAGCAGGGTACATTTTGTTTATAAAAGGTTTGGCAGTGTGAACAAGAGAGAGAGAGAGAGATTCTAGCTCAGGGGTAGGAAGGTTGGCAGAACTAGGCAGAAAGGCACCAAGGCAACCCATAGTATACATAGTTTGTCTAGACTCGTTCCAGTGTAATATTAAATGCATTTATGCTGCTTTGCACATCTGTAAACCTCTAGTAAGGGGACGCGGGTGGCACTGTGGGTAAAACCTCAGCGCCTAGGACTTGCCGATCGCATGGTCGGCGGTTCGAATCCCCGCAGCGGGGTGCGCTCCCGTTGCTCGGTCCCAGCGCCTGCCAACCTAGCAGTTCGAAAGCACCTCCGGGTGCAAGTAGATAAATAGGGACCGCTTACCAGCGGGAAGGTAAACGGCATTTCCGTGTGTGGCTGTGGCTCGCCAGAGCAGCTTCGCCACGCTGGCCACATGACCCGGAAGTGTCTGCAGACAACGCTGGCTCCCGGCCTCTAGAGTGAGATGGGCGCACAACCCTAGAGTCTGGCAAGACTGGCCCGTACGGGCAGGGGTACCTTTACCTTTAAACCTCTAGTAAGCTATGAGTGAGAGTGCCCTGATTCCTGTAGGAATGACTGCTATATAGGCATGAAGCTACAAAACAGCATCAAAAGCAGCTGTAAGCGAATGTGTGTTTTATGTATCCCTGAGCAAACTAGCTTGCGGTTTGTGACAAAATGGCATCTTGCCCTAAAACCATTGTGAGTTCAACCCTATTGCAATTTATTTTGCAATTCCTATACAGATATGCTAGGTAAAATAAAGGTAAAGGGACCCCTGACTATTAGGTCCAGTCGTGGCCGACTCTGGGGTTGCGGCGCTCATCTCACTTTATTGGCCGAGGGAGCTGGCGTACAGCTTCCGGGTCATGTGGCCAGCATGACTAAGCTGCTTCTGGAGAACCAGAGCAGTGCACAGAAACGCTGTTTACCTTCCCGCCGGAGCGGTACCTATTTATCTACTTGCACTTTGACATGCTTTCGAACTGCTAGGTTGGCAGGAGCAGGGACCGAGCAATGGGAGCTCACCCCATCACGGGGATTTGAATCGCCGACCTTCTGATCAGCAAGTCCTAGGCTCTGTGGTTTAACCCACAGCGCCACGCTAACCAGTGACCAAATAATATGTGCTGCAGCTGCCAAAGTTATGGACTTTCCCCAATCCCTCCTTGTGTCTTCTCACATTGTTTTCCACTTCTAGAGTTAAAAGGAAAGCATACAGAACACCATTTAACAGCAGAAGGTGTTAACTACATGCTTCCTAATATAATATGGAAAACTAATATGTGACTGAACAATTAAGAATGTTAGGCTCACTTGACCTTAATTGAAGTTAACATGTTTTCTGGTTTCTTATCTGCTTAGTTGTCTTATAGTATTTGTCAGCTTTTAATTAAAAAAAACTGTATTAAAAAAAGAGTCAAGTAATGAGCCACTGTGTGCAGGAGTGGTACTTTGTTGTTAAAGGTAAGAAAAAATTGTCCCTGTTTTCATTTGTGCAGTGTTGGAGGGCATGTATCAGATTATCTTTATGGATGATTTTGGTCCTTTGCTTTCCTTTGTGTGCATTTATGGGGAAGGAGACTGAAAAAGTTTAGTTAGATGTTGGAAGTTTAACTGAGGCATTCAGAAGAACATCAAATACCTTATTCTCAGTGTAGGTAATGAGTTCATATACAGTGGTACCTCTGGAGGTCCTTTCTTAACCTGAAACTGTTCTTAACCAGAGGTACCACTTTAGCTAATGGGGCTTCCCGCTGCTGCTGCACCGCCAGAGCACGATTTCTGTTCTCATCCTGAAGCAAAGTTCTTAACCTGAGGTACTATTTCTGGGTTAGCAGAGTCTGTAACCTGAAGCGTCTGTAACCTGAAGCGTCTGTAACCTGAAGTGTCTGTAACCCGAGGTACCACTGTAATGGAATGTGGATCCAAAAATAAATAAACACAACATATCTCCTATACAGAGAAAACTAGAATGTTGGGCTAGAATCCTTCTAGTTTCCTGTGTCCTGGTTTTTGCTTTTTAAAATATGGCAACCCTATATCCTGCATATAAAGGTAAAGGGACCCCTGACCATTAGGTCCAGTCGTTATTGACTCTGGGGTTGCGGCGCTCATCTCGCTTTACTGGCCAAGGGAGCCAGCGTACAGCTTCCGGGTCATGTGGCCAGCATGACTAAGCCGCTTCTGACGAACCAGAGCAGCGCACGGAAACACCGTTTACCTTCCAGCCGGAGCGGTGCCTATTTATCTACTTGCACTTTGACGTGCTTTCGAACTGCTAGGTTGGCAGGAGCAGGGACTGAGCTCACCCTGTCGCTGCCGATCTTCTTATTGGCAAGTCCTATGCTCTGTGGTTTAACCCACAGCGCCACCCACGTCCCTATATCCTGCATATACAGATAAGCTAAACAATGACAAATTACCAAGCAAGTTCTAACAGGTTGCTTATTTGAATCATTGGGAAAATGTTAAAAGTGGATGTATACAAAAAGTTAAGTGGAGTACACTGTGTGTGTGAGAGAGGGGTGGGGGGCGCGGCACAGAAACCATCCATCTAGATTCAGTAAACTTTGATTCTAGATCAGGGCTGTCCAATTTCCAAGAGACTGTGATCTATTACCAACCAAAGTTGTTCAGGTTTTTGGGGAGAGCCAAAGTTTTTGAGTTTGTTTGTTTTTTTCCTAGACAAAGGATTATAAACTTGCAGGGGGGGGGAGATCTAGGACAAAATGAAGATTCTTTTTGGTGGGAAGTGCATGTTGAGCATATCCAGAACATCACTTATTGATTGATTGAAAATATTTAGCAGGAGATCCAAGACATTATGGACTCTTCATTATTGATTTACTTATATTGGAGATTTTTGGACTTCCCATACCTGAAAGTTTCATGCTAGATTAAGCTTTTGAGAAGCAGATTTGGTACAAGAGTCCTATAAGAGATATCACTGTCCGGTAATGGACAGCATATTACAAGCTTTGAAAACTGATATAACCTGCAATTTCTTTCTGTTTAGAGTATGCAGTTAAATTTTTGTTCCAGTTCATACCACCCAAAATCTCACTGGCTGCAATGTAATCTGAAACCCAAACAGAAGCTGCTGATATGGCTAACGGTAAAAGCTGTGATCCGCAATGTCCCCAGTTCGTATCTTTCCTTAGCTTATAATTCATTAGACACCTTATTCGCTCAAAGTCAGCCATGTGGAGATAATAATAGTACCAAATCTTTTTTGGAGTGGCAAATGAAGTACTTAGATAAATATGTTAAGTGCTTTAAACAACACACGCATGCTAAGTATTATTACAATGATTCACTAAGTGCATATTTCTATTAAAGTACTTGGGTTTTTTGTAATTGGATAATTTTAGTAATTTTCTGAAATGACTTTGTTCACATAAACTCACAAAAGTTACTAACTCCTCCTATCTAAAGAAAAGCACCCACCAACCCTGTCAGAAGGACAGAGAGCAGCAGCCCATTGCATTTCTGTGCCTTGAATAATAATAATAATAATAATAATAATAATAATAATAATAATAATAATAGTTGTTGTTATTGTTGTTGTTGTTCTTTCCCCAGCCACTCTGGGTGGCTTACAGCTTATATAGAAACATAGAAGGGAACTTTTGAGGTATTCATTTAGGCACTCCCATTCTTTTTTACTTCACTTTTTGGACCTCAAAAGTCAAGGTTCGAGGGCAGAAATCTGGCTGAGTCTGGAATAACCTTGTGAAGTAAAAGGATATGAAAGAAGGATTTATATCTAGATGTTAGGATAGAGAGGATAAAGAAAACAGGAAGACAGAATGAGAGATAAAGGAGGTGTTGTGGGATTGGTGGAAGTCAATGTCTTGTTGTTGTTTTAGTGTTTATAATATTAACTTGTAAGATATGGATTTGTTTGTTTTTTTGTTTTTTGTTGTTGTCTTTTTTAGTTTTCAAATGTTGATTTTTATGTGTTGTGTATTGTTATCTTTTGATATCTTTTGTGTTGTTGTGTGGAAAATACTAATAAAATTCATTTAAAAAAAAAGAAATATAGCAGGGGAGAGACATTCCTCCTTAGGCTGCTTGGTCATCTGGCTGGAATGCCATGTGGCCTGTCCTCAGTGAGAAGACCAAGACCGGGTTTAAGTTGTGGTTGCACCTTTTAGCAGGACACTTCCAGTCAATGCCATACCATGGCCCTGCAGAACCATGTAACTTAATACCGTAACGTAGGGTCTTTTTGGAGTCCTAAATGTAATGAACCAGTGCAATGTAGGGAATCCAGTGTGCCGAGAAATAATGCACAAGAAAACCACCAGTGAAGGCATCTGTGAGTAGCACATGAAATGTGCAGCGTTGTGCTGATCGGCCAAATGAAACCTTAGCCGAAAAATGTGTGCACTGCATGTTCCGAAGATGGATGCAGATATAGGTTAGGGCAGGGGTGAAAAATATGGAGCCCTGCAGATCATGTTGGACTACAACTCTCATGATTCCTGACCATTGACTATGCTGAATGATGGGTGGTGGAGTCCCACGGTAGCTGGGTGAAGAAATCTGGCTACACATTTCCTATCCCTGGGTTGGGCTGTCATTCAACTAAAGAAATGTTTGTTGATTAATGAAGTAGGAGATTTAATCAGTTAATAAGCTGATTAAATCTGCATCAGTGTGCATATTGTTAAAACAATAGTATTGAAAGTAAAACCATTCTTAGATATTGTATTGTATTGTATTGTAATATATTATAATGCATGTTGTTGTAGTAAACACCATCTCAGAAGAGGTATTCCTTCCTCCTTGAGAGGGAAGAACAGATGACTTTTCCAAAATTAAAGCTGTCACTCATTGATGTGTAAGGTACCCCTGCCTGTACGGGCCAGTCTTGACAGACTCTAGGGTTGTGCGCCCATCTCACTCAAGAGGCCGGGGGCCAGGGCTGTCCGGAGACACTTCCGGGTCACGTGGCCAGCGTGACATCGCTGCTCTGGCGAGCCAGAGCCGCACACGGAAACGCCGTTTACCTTCCCGCTAGTAAGCGGTCCCTATTTATCTACTTGCACCCGGGGGTGCTTTCGAACTGCTAGGTTGGCAGGCGCTGGGACCGAGCAACGGGAGCGCACCCCGCCGCGGGGATTCGAACCGCTGACCTTTCGATCGGCAAGCCCTAGGCGCTGAGGCTTTTACCCACAGCGCCACCCGCGTCCCCATTGATGTGTATGTCCTTTCATTTAAAATAATTAACTTTTAAAATAATGTTTGGTACCTGATTAATTGGGGCCATTTTTTAATTAATTAGGAAAAATAGTCTTTTTCAGGACTTTTGGAGTAGAATATTCATTGTGTTATATTTTATGCTAGTCTTACTCTGAGTTGATCCATTGAAATTAATGAACCTAAGCTAGTCATGTCCATTAAACTTAAAACGGGCCACTCAGTGAGTAGGCTTAGCATTGAATACCACCCACTGACTTTTAAAGGGGGTGAACCTCTAAGATATTTTTGGTAAGGGGGGGTCTTACCTTTCAACACGTGTGTTTTAAATATTGGTGTAATGATGCATACAGTACAAGGGCATGCTATAAAACAATCTTTATGTTGAAAATAACCTTAGCTCGTTCTTTATTGTTCAAAGGGTTATACTTTAGTCGCTTTCCAAGTTACAGTGCTGCTGTTGTTGTTTGGTCATTTAGTCGTGTCCGACTCTTCGTGACCCCGTGGACCAGAGCACGCCAGGCGCTCCTGTCTTCCACTGCCTCCCGCAGTTTGGTCAAACTCATGTTAGCAGCTTCGAGAACACTGTCCCACCATCTCATCCTCTGTCCTCCCCTTCTCCTTGTGCCCTCCATCTTTCCCAACATCAGGGTCTTTTCCAGGGAGTCTTCTCTTCTCATGAGGTGGCCAAAGTATTGGAGCCTCAGCTTCAGGATCTGTCCTTCCAGTGAGCACTCGGGGCTGATTTCCTCCAGAATGGATAGGTTTGATCTTCTTGCAGTCCATGGGACTCTCAAGAGTCTCCTCCAGCACCATAATTCAAAAGCATCAATTCTTCGGCAATCTGCCTTCCTTATGGTCCAGCTCTCACTTCCATACATCACTACTAAGAAAACCATAGCTTTAACTACATGGAACTTGGTCGACAAGGTGATGTCTCTGCTTTTTACAGTGCTGTAGCCTCGGGTAAAGGATTGATTGAGGTTATTTCGGCAAATGGAAAACCACCGAAGGGCCAAACATGTCAATACTGAACATTTCGTTCCTCAGTTCCATGGCGCTGAATGACGTGCCAAGATCAGTGTGACCTAATCGTTGCCCCTTTAATTAGCATTTGGAACAATTGCTTCGTTTCTGAAGGGCTTTATACATCCTTCTGGTTGCAATCCCTGCAGGCCTGGATTCAGGAAGCCTCTTACAGACAACCTTTAGGATTGTGTTCAGTAGAAAAGTGCTGAAAGTTCTGACACAGCTGCACAAAATCAAACATCTTTACGGTGGTTGCCCTAAAGAGAGATGAATTACGTTGCGAAAATTAAGGTTTGCATTCGATTCAATGGCACATTTACATTTGCCAGCAAATACTTCTTCAGGTTTCAAGGTTCTGGAAGTTGAGGTACGTACTAGATTCGATGGTCCGTTAGACTCGTGTAAATATGGCAAATTCTCATAAAGATGGTAAATCTCTTTCTGGGTTGAGGAACTTCAGATTGCAGGTGACATCTCCCGTGGTGGAAATCTTCTCCTTAATGGAGAAAGCTAGCATGAGCGTTGGGCTTAGAAATGTTCTTTCTGACAACTCGTTTTCTGTGTTAAAGGATATATTTCTTTTTTCTTAATATGGAAGGATATTGAGTCATGCCCAGCTGTGATGACATAGCCCAGACACACTTTACTACTAGTGAGAACTAAGCTTTAAACACGCATCGAAACAGTTTTTCCAAGCACAGTAGGGCAAGCCAGAGATATAATTTTTTGTTTGTTTGGTTCACTGTAGCTGTAGTTAAAGAGTCATGTGAGTATGTACAGTATATTGAGGGTGGTCAAGTGGTGGTCTGTGGGCAGAAAAGTGCCCACCAGCTGGTTTCTTTTTGGTGCCTGAGCACCTGTTTGAGGATTGAAATGCTGACAGCTCAGAAGTGGCATATGAGAAAGTCAGATACATGTGCCACTTCTGAACTGGCAGTTCCTCAACCCTTCAGTGCTAAATGGAGACATGTCCCGGGGGGCTCTGTTATGTGATGGGGGCGTCTAGCACATGTCTCCATTTAGAGCAGGGAGGACAGAGGGGTTGCCAGTTCTTTGCGGCGAAATATCCCAAGTAAATTCCTTGGGGAAATGGTCTCCTCATACAGGAGGATTCCAAATCAGTATCTCAGCCCTCGCAATTCTAAATGAGGACTTGCGTCTCTCCATGTAACGTTGGAAACTCTAGGGCAGGGGCCAGCAAACTTTTTCAGCAGGGGGCCGGTCCACTGTCCCTCAGACCTTGTGGGGGGCCAGACTATATTTTGGGGGAAAATATGAATGAATTCCTATGCCCCACAAATAACCCAGAGATGTATTTAAAATAAAAGGACTCATTCTACCCATGTAAAAAGACTGTCCGCGGGCCGGATTGAGAAGGCGATTGGGCCGCATCCGGCCCCCGGGCCTTAGGTTGCCTACCCATGGTCTAGGGAGCGGCAGGCTCAAAATTTGCTCCTTTTTGCTTAGGCAGCTGCTTTTTAAAGAATAGCTAAGTTTAAGAGAATATTATTTCTAGATATGGAAATTTCACATTAACACCTCAATCCTACCTGAGCAAGCCTTGGTCAGAAGGGGGTCTCATAGAGTACAATGAGACAAACCCGAACATATGGCTATAGGATTGCAGCCTAAGTTTTAAAAATTCTTATCTCTCCTTTAATGTATCGTACACTAAAGCTTTTGCAAATGCAACATTTCCTGTTAGATTTGCCTGCAGCTGCTCCCGAAATACTAACTTGTTGCCAGATATATTGTTGCCGCTAAACAGGAAGAAAAAGTTAACCTGCAAACAAGAAACATTAAACAAAGGGAGGGTAGGGAGGGTGAATCTCCAGAGCCGACTGCCTGGCTATTGTCAGCTCCACCCCCTATTTATAAATGGGGCTGGCCCCACCTCCCAGCAAGAAACTTGATTACTGAGGCTGGGCGTGAGCCTCCCAAAATTAACACTGAGAGGCAAGCCAGCCCCTGTTTGCCAGTAAGCTCCCTGGGAACTATAGCACCAAGCGCGATCCCATAAAGGGCACCCACAATGTAAAGTGGGAGTGCTCATTTTCTGTGTTCAACATGTTGTTGTTTGGTTGTTGTTTAGTCGTTTAGTCGTGTCCGACTCTTCGTGACCCCATGGACCAGAGCACGCCAGGCACCTCTGTCCTCCACTACCTCCCACAGTTTAGTCAAACTCATGCTGGTAACCTCGAAAACACTATCCAACCATCTCATCCTCTGTCGCCCCCTTCTCCTTGTGCCCTCCATCTTTCCCAGCATCAGTGTCTTCTCCAGGGAGTCTTCTCTTCTCATGAGGTGGCCAAAGTACTGGAGCCTCAGCTTCACGATCTGTCCTTCCAGTGAGCACTCAGGGCTGATTTCCTTAAGAATGGATAGGTTTGATCTTCTTGCAGTCCATGGGACTCTCAAGAGTCTCCTCCAGCACCATAATTCAAAAGCATCAATTCTTCATCGATCAGCCTTCTTTATGGTCCAGCTCTCACTTCCATATGTTCAACATGCTTAGCCCAAACTAGGCCATGGCTTGTGACAGGCAGTGCATCTTCTGGACCAAACTGGTTGGGAATCAACACTGCCAAGGGCAACCGTGACCCCAGAGCACCCCAACACACCCCATCATGGAAAGGGAAGACATACCCCTAAAAGCACCAGTCAACTCCATTAACCTCAGGTTGAGGGAAGGACGAAATCATTCCCGAGGAAGCATTGTTACTTGACACAACACAGCCAGGGAGACTGCTGCTCCTGCAATTTCCAGTGATATTCCTATCATTGTGATGAGTGGGAACTGTGAGGCAGGAAGGCCTGCATTTTGCAAGGATCCTTGTGGGTTTTTTGTTCATTCAAAACTGGATTTTAGTATGCTAGATTTCAATACAATTTAATGCGAAGTTGCAATATTTCTGCTTTTGCCAAAATGAAAATTTTAGAAATGCAATTTTCCCTCGTTTTCAGATATACAGTGGTACCTCCGGACGCGGACAGGATCCGTTCTGGAGCTCCGGTCGGATCCTGAGGTTTCTGCAACCGGAGGGACCGCTTCTGCGCATGCGCGTGCGGCGGCAGACCGTAGAATGCTTCTGCGCATGCGCACAGCGAAACACTTCCGGGTTGGCCGTTTTCTCAACCCAAAGTTTACATTACCTGAGGGTAACGTAAGCCGAGGTGCTACTGTACATACATAATCACACCTCTCTTTTTTTTGTCCAAAAGAAAACAGGCAGTGCTTTTACATTTCATCATCTGACCCTCTCTCCTTTTTGTTATTGCTTTACATTAGTTTTATTAAATGGTAATATTATACAGTAAGCCTGCAACTTAAGCACATTGAACTTGTGAGCATTCAGCTTTACATCCTTGGCTAAATAAATAAATGAATGGGTGGAAATGGGGCAGAAGTCTGGGGGGAAAGACTTTGGCAATCCCACCTGCCCATTCACCCAATGTGTTTTCACTGTACGTGATTTTTGCTTTAGGCACGATCCTGTGTACTTATCCCTGTGTAAGTTACAGGTTTCCCATATATTTTAACTTGACCTGAGTGGTGTGTTTCTGCCTCCAAAATGTGTGGGATATAAAAGTTTAAATAAATTAATGTGGAATCCTAAAATACTTCTTAGAGAAATGTGAATTGGCATAACAATTATGAGGTGTTTTTTTTTAAAAAAAAACCAATAAACGGAAATAATGGCTTAGTTGTTTCCTTGTCTTTTTAAAATTATTATTCAGGAGTAATGAAATTGTTCTCTTTTCTTTTCTTTTTTTAAAAGGGAGGATTTTACAGTTTGGCTGACATTCACTTAGAAATCAAAATTAGGGTTTAGTCACTATTAATGCCAGAACTGGACAAAATAGAATTACAGACTGAAAAGACTGCCAAACTTAATTGACAAGCAAACAGGAAAAAACTTCATTTGCTCCAGTGAATTGACAATTCATTAGGACGAGATGCAAGGGGATGTATTAGATAATAACTGAAGAGCTTTTCAAGTAGATGCTGAATGCTGGACCATTGTGTTCTTCAACAGAAATGTCATTTAAAATAAAAGATTAAAAACAAAAGACCGCCTTATAAAAACGTCCTTGTAGTTTTAATGTTCTCTTGAGTATTCATGACCTTCTCAGTGAATGCCATCTACCCACAATGATTTTATTTGCATCGGTGATGATTGCCTGCATGAACACATTAAATGTTTATTGCAAATTTATTCACAGATGCAAACTAAAGTAGGTTTAAAGCATACACATACACAATGCATCTGTTTCAAACCCAGCAAATCATAATAAATATATCTCTACAATTCCTATAAACCATGGTGCACTACATAGTCCAGGCTTCCTCAAACTCGGCCCTCCAAATGTTTTAAGACTACAATTCCCATAATCCCTGACCACTGGTCCTGCTAGCTAGGGATCATGGGAGTTGTAGGCCAAAAACATCTGGAGGGCCAAGTTTGAGGAAGCCTGACCTAGAAACTTAGCAAAAATCATTACAGTGGTGCCTCGCAAGACGAAAAGAATCCGTTCCGCGATTCTCTTCGTCTAGCAGTTTTTTCGTCTTGCGAAGCAACCCCATTAGCGGCTAAGCGGATTAGCGCTATTAGCGGCTTAGCGGCTTAGCGGCTATTAAAGGCTTAGAGGCTTAGCTGCTAAAAGGCTATTAGCGGCTTAGCGGCTTAGCGGCTTAGGAAAAGGGAGGGGGGAAGCGGGGGAAAAATGGCGAGACTCGCAAGACGTTTTCGTCTTGCGAAGCAAGCCCATAGGGAAATTCGTCTTGCGAAGCGCATCGCAAACGGAAAACCCTTTCGTCTAGCGGGTTTTCCGTCTTGCGAGGCATTCGTCTTGCGGGGCACCACTGTATGTGGTATATATTCCCTAAATTTAATATGTCAATCTTTCCATATTAACAACAAATCATAACTGATTTAATTACTCCTAAAATGTAATATCTAAAATCCAGTATGCACTTTTTTGAGAGTAGGTCCTATTGAGCATACTGTATTTTTTGCTCTATAAGACTCACTTTTTCCCTCCTAAAAAGTAAGGGGAAATGTGCGTGCGTCTTATGGAGCAAATGCAGGCTGCGCAGCTATCCTAGAAGCCGGAACAGCAAGAGGGATTTCTGCTTTCACTGCGCAGCGATCCCTCTTGCTGTTCTGGCTTCTGAGATTCAGAATACTTTTTTTTCTTGTTTTCTTCCTCCCAAAACTAGGTGCGTCTTATGGTCTGGTGCGTCTTATAGAGTGAAAAATACGGTAATTCACTTTTTTTTCCCCTGAGAAAGTTCCTCATGGGGCAAGATGTTTGACAGTGGAACAGATTGATGCAAGAAGTGGTATAGGGGGCATTTAAAGAAGCAGGTGGCTGGCCATCTCTTGGACACTGTAGCACATGGGGAACCTGTCCCAGAGGCCAAACGTGGCCCCTGAAGCCTCTTCTGGTCCCCAGGACTCTACCCACACCTCTTCCCAGCCTTGCTTCATACTTTCATTGAATGCTTTTGCCCAGCTGAAATGTGTCCTTGACCTCTGCTAATAACTTTTGTTTGCCTGGATGGAAGATAGGTAAATGAGTTTGTGCAGAAATTTGACAACTGTACAAAAGTAAAATTTAACATTTGTTGCCCCTGGAAGGCTGATCTCACTTTTGCCTCTGGAAGGCTGCCCAGAAAGAAATGTAGCCATCGGCTGGACAAAACCTCTCCTTTAAATCAGAACCAGTGAAGGCGGTGAAGGTCCTGTGTGAGTGCCTGGAGGCGGTTGGAGGATGGATGGCGGCTAACAGATTGAGGTTGAATCCTGACAAGACAGAAGTACTGTTTTGGGGGGACAGGGAGCGGGTTGGTGTGGGGGATTCCCTGGTCTTGAATGGGGTAACTGTGCCCCTGAAGGACCAGGTGCGCAGCTTGGGAGTCATTTTGGACTCACAGCTGTCCATGGAGGCGCAGGTTAACTCTGTGTCCAGGGCAGCTGTCTACCAGCTCCACCTGGTATGCAGGCTAAGACCCTACCTGCCCGCGAACTGTCTCGCCAGAGTGGTGCATGCTCTAGTTATCTCATGCTTGGACTACTGCAACGCGCTCTACGTGGGGCTACCTTTGAAGGTGACCCGGAAACTGCAATTAATCCAGAATGCGGCAGCTAGACTGGTGACTGGGAGTGGCCGCCGGGACCACATAACACCGGTTCTGAGAGATCTGCATTGGCTCCCAGTACGTTTCCGAGCACAATTCAAAGTGTTGGTGCTGACCTTTCAAGCCCTAAACGGCCTCGGTCCTGTATACCTGAAGGAGCGTCTCCACCCCCATCGTTCAGCCCGGACACAGATCCAGCGCCGAGGGCCTTCTGGCGGTTCCCTCATTGCGAGAAGTGAGGCTACAGGGAACCAGACAGAGGGCCTTCTCGGTAGTGGCACCCGCCCTGTGGAACGCCCTCCCATCAGATGTCAAAGAGATAAATAATTACCTGACATTCAGAAGACATCTTAAGGCAGCTCTGTTCAGGGAAGTTTTTAATATGTAACGCTGTACTGTTTTTAACACTGATTGGGAGCCGCCCAGAGTGGCTGGGGAAACTCAGCCAGATGGGTGGGGTATAAATAATAAATTATTATTATTATTATAAAGGTTTCTGACTCCTGCTGCAGTAGAAGGTTTCCTGCCTCAGGTCTCACCTTCCCTGAGATCAGTGCCTGCCTCTCAACAGCCGCAACACAAATCTATTTTGTGTCTTGGCTCAAGTAGTTTACTATTTAAAATTAATGATCTAATTTCCTATAAAAATGTAAACATCACAGGAGACACATATCAACTCAATTACCACAGACGGAAATAATTAGAAACACAGACACGGCATATTAAAGTCAGATACTTAGAGACAGAGCTTCATTTAGAAGCCAAGCAAGCCTCTTTGTTGATGACACTGTGTTTGCTATGTTGTTAATTTAGAATCCTGTTATGCCTTGTTGAAAATGAATGAACACATTAATTAAACACACATTTAATTGGTGTACTTGGTAGTTAAATAGGAGGGGAAACATTATAGAAATGAAGTACCTTATCACTGAAGAAGATGTAGCAGCCCCTTGCTTTGCCGACTCCTATTCCTTGCGGGGGGTTGCCGATCAGAAGGTCAGTGGTTCGAATCCCCGCGTCGGGATGAGCTCCCGTTGCTCGGTCCCTGCTCCTGCCAACCTAGCAGTTCGAAAGCACGTCAAAGTCCAAGTAGATAAATAGGTACCACTCCAGCGGGAAGGTAAACGGCGTTTCCGTGCACTGCTCTGTTTCACCAGAAGCGGCTTAGTCATGCAGGCCACATGACCCGGAAGCTGTACGCCGGCTCCCTCAGCCAATAAAGCGAGATGAGCGCTGCAACCCCAGAGTTGTCCAGGACTGGACCTAATGATCAGGGCTCCCTTTACCTTTGTTCCTTGCCCCAGCTCCTTGAAGATCCCAATGAATTCTCCTTGGGGTAAAGTGGAACCTTGGTTTTCGAACGTAAGCCATTCCAGAAGACCGTTCAACTTCCGAAACGTTTAAAAACTGAAAGCGGAAGCCTCAATTCAGTAGGGAAATTCAAAATGGAAGCCGCGTTGGATGTTCGGGTTCCAAAAAAGTTTAAAAACTGAAGCGTTTACTTCTGGGTTTTCGGCGTTCGGGAGCCAAAACGTTTGAAAATGGGGCCGTTCGAAAACTGAGGTTTGACTATATTATCTGCTTATATGCAGCTGCCATTTGTTACACAAGGGATGACATAGGCAAAATTCTCCATGGACTGTTCCCACCAGATATCAAACCACAGACACATTGCCATCTATTACAGCCTTCAGGTATCTTGTAACTTATCTTCCCATAGATCAGGCATGGGCAGACTTGGCCCTCCAGCTGTTTTGGGACTACAAGTCCCATCATCCCCGACCACTGCTCCTGTTAGCTAGGGATGATGGGATTTGTAGTCCCAAAACAGCTGGAGGGCCAAGTTTGGCCCTGCCTGCCATAGATGCTGTGTTGTGCTCACACCACCTGAACGCTAAGGCTTTAAGTCTTAGTGAACTACTTTCAAATTTGAGCAGGCTCTCTGCTCCATCTTCAACAGCAGTGGAAGTGCGCCCTTTCGGGGTTGAAGTCAAAACTGTTGAAGAGTTACAGCACCTTCTGTGGTTGAAAAGATTGATAGAGGAGAGAGATGTTTTATTGCAGCTGGGGCAGGTGAAATGTACCCTGGTCTTTCTTCTCTTTGCGCTTCTCCCAGCTGTCATGACACCTACCACAAATAAGTTGAATGAGTGCTTCCCATTTAAAATATGACATTCCTAGTTATTACATTAAAAGTAGTGCTGGGTCAAATATCATCTACCCCACCCATTTCACAGTGTTGTTTGCCCACTGATAAAGTGGGGATTTTCAGTTTCAGTAAATTTTTATACTTTTTAACATAGATGGATGTTTCTGTCTAAAGCTCATGGGATCAAGCTCATCTAAAGCCTGATGTGGGAGCAGAACTACTACTACTACTACTACTATTATTACTATATCAATCAATTAATTAAATTTTCTTTTGTCAAAAAAGTAAAAACCCTCTGCTGCCTTGTCAATAATATAAAACTACTCCCCCCAGCCTCAAGAATTAGATCTCAACCTCCTGAAGATTTTTTACCTATTTTCTTGGTGGTGTCTATTTTCTACCTCCTCCACAAAAAACATCCACTGAAAATTGTGGCCTGAATACTTCGGCAGAAGTCTCGTTAAAACACAAACACGTGCTTCTCTACCATTCTAAATGTGTGTCCTTTGTGCATAACGTCAATAGGCAAAGGAAACAACAGTATTCTGTTGGTGTATTTTAAGATCTACATCGGATCATAGAATTGTAGAGTTGGAAGAGACCATGAGGGTCATCTAGTCCAACCCCCTGCTTTTGTCCTGACTCGAACGCACAGCCCTGACATTAAGAGTCTCATGTTCTACCGACTACCAATCTGTTCAGGGAAGTGCTGTGGCTGAGCAGCTGAAGAACGGCGTCTGTTGCTGGCGACCTTTTCCTCTTAGTTCATGGGTAGATTTATGGGATTATTGGACTTACTACTACTATTGCACTTTAACGAAGGTTCTTCCTCCTCCAGCTGAAATGCAACCTTTAGCTTTTAATTAGAAATGCAGAGGGTCTTTAAAAAAAATAATGGATGCAACAGATCCCAGGTGTAATCTCTAGCACAGTGTTTCCCAACCGGTGTTCCGCGGCACACGAGTGTGCCGTGAGACGTTGCCTCGTGTGCCGCGAGATGCCTGGAGGGAGGCGGGCGAGTCGGGCGGCGAGAGGCGGGGCGGCGGCGGCGAGGAGAGGCCGCGCCTCCTGCTGTTGCCTGGCGCTCCTCCTCGCAGCCGGAAGCGCTGCCTGGGCGCCTCCGCGCGACTCTGCCTCGCTGGGTTTGGTCTCCCAGCAGAGACGGGTCACACGCGCCCCTCCCTCCCTCCCTCAGCCTGCGCGGAGGGAAAGCCAGAGAGAGGCATCGCTCCTGCGCGGCGGGAGAGGGAGCAGCCGGAGCGATGCCCCAAACGAACGCATGGGACCGGAGGGGAAATCCTCTCCGAGGCGGATTGAGCGCAGCTGAGAGAAGCCTTTCGAGGAGCTGCCGTGTCCCCTGGAAACCCCCTTCCCAGCTCTGCCTCAGCCGCCGCCGCCTCAGTTGCCGCCGTCCCTCAGTCCCTCGCTCTGCTGCCTCCTCCCACCCCCAAAGCTTGGAGGTTCCCCAGCAAGGGGGAGGGAAAAAACTTTCACTTTTGTGCATCCCTCCCGGCGTGACGCTGCGCGCTGACGTCACGGGGCGGGGCTTTAATGGTGGTGTGCCGCGAGATTTTTTTTCAGTAAACAGGTGTGCCGTTGCCCAAAAACATTTGGGAAACACTGCTCTAGCATGCCCACATACCTTGCTAAAATGCTAACTAGTTCCTGTGAGTTCCTGTGATGGCCTGGGATTCGGACTCGGAGGCTGAACCTGAGGAATCCCAGCCTGCACAGGATTCCCCGCCTCCACAACCAGCTGAGCCGGAGCTGGGGCCTGAGCCTGAAGGGTCCTCACCTGTGCTGGATCCTCAGGTGCAGGCATCAGCTGAGTCTGCTCTGGCTCCTGAGGTGATGGAGGACCCATTGCCTGCAGTTGCTCCACTCTCAGCCCCGTCAGGGGAAGCTGAGGTTGCCTCTGGGTCCGGTAATCCTCCAGCCTCTCCTGAGCTGCAGAGGCTCAGGGCAGAGAGGCAGAGGGAACTAAGTTCCCGCAGGAGAAGTGCTCGCCTCCAGGCCAGGAGAGGCGAGTCGCCTGTGGACCTGGGCCGCCCTATGCCTCGGGGCAGATAAAAGCCAGCTAGCCCCAGTCCCAAGTTGCGGGAGCAACATTGTTGGTAGCCTGTTCCTGCCTGCACCCTGTCCTGCTCTTCTGCCGAAGCTCCTGACCCCACCCGACTCCCTGCCTTGGACCCAGCTTCAGCTTTGATGGACTGCCTCCATACTGCACCCTTGACCACGGACCAGACTTGGACCTTGCCTCTTGATTAACCCCCGGGACCAGTACATAAACTGAAGTCAAGGCCGTCTTAAGCATATCTGGCACCGTGGTGCAAAGATCCCTCTGGCACCCCTCTCCCCATTTCCCAGAGTTGTCAACCTTTTCCCAAGCCCCCGCAGGTATCGCTCTCCTCCTGCAGAGGCTTGGGAGGCAAGCTGCATGTCTGCCCGCCATATGGTTGACGGGGCGCAGCTTGCGGGCATGCAGGGAAAGGGGAGGCCGCTGGCAAAGCCGCGCAGCTCCCCCACTCGCTGGGATGCCCCTGAGAGGCCGGTGCCCTGGCACAGCGCGCCACTAAGCCCAATGGGAAAGACGGCCCTGACTGAAGTAGATGGACCCATAGTCTTGACCCCTTCCTATGTTCTTTCTTGGATAAATCGAGGAATACTGATAGCGTTTGTACTGTTTTGTGAACACATATTTCTATTGCCCATTGCTGTGCACTGGTTTTAACAGGACAATCTATTAGAAGTGTTTTGTCTAATGTTACAGATTTTCAATTATTGGAATAGTTTGCTGTTTTACCAATAGATATCGCATTGTGCACATTTTTACACCCTTGATGTGCAATTGTTTACTTGTAAGTAAGACAGGTTTTTGTTAGTGGGGAGGCTGGACTTGGTTAAGAGGGGCAGGACTTTTGTGGGGGGGGGGGCAGAACCGACATGATTGGTCCGTTAGTTAAGTAATTCCTTGTTTTTATTGATCGGAGGGGGGCAGCTGCCCCACTGTCCCCCCTTGGCTATGTCCGTGTACATCCCAGTGAGTTCAGTGAGGTTTGCCTCCCAGCCTTGCACACTTAATCATTCGCTGCTAAAACAAGAAGCTGAGGAGCGGAGCGATCACAACAGCGAGTGTTTCCCAGCCTTCCTTTTATGGAATGTGGCTGAGCGAGTGTGTGATGCTTTGTTCTGTGAACTGCGGAGAGGACAAAAATAGCATGTAATCGAGAACTAGAGAAACAGATCAGACGTTCAGACTGGGATTGGTTTCCCTCCACTAACGTTTATGGGCTGGGCGATTTCCAAAAGCACTTGCAGTTTGTTAGCTATCAATCATCCCTTTGCATTCCCTCTTCAAAAGTGCCCGAGAACAGATTGCAGAATTTTTTGAAACATGGAGATGATTTGTCATAAAGGAAAAGGAGAAGCTTCAGAAATTAGCAACCTGATTAGCTGTATGAAATATGCCCACTTTTTCAAAAGAAAGCCTCCTCTTACATGCATAAAAAACCCTGAAATTGCTGTTGTAACTCTAATTTGTATGTAATCGCTCTCTTAATATTTGCAGTTGAACACAGTCTGCATATCAAACACTGCTGAACAGTTTTAATTCTTGTTTCAGTTCCCAAACTTGAAGCATGTTTCAAAACATGGGTTGTGAGCCACCCAGAATCTTGTTCATAGAAATTAGCAATGCAAACCTATACACGAGTCTGCCCAGAATAGAATCCTGTACCCTTATAATTTATAATCTCCCGTTTTTGATGAAAACCTTGCATGTAAACCCTGCAGGATTTTCATGGGGTCACACAACGAACTCCTCCCTCTCTAAACATGCTAGCATGCAACAGACTTCTTTTTTGAGTGGGGAGGGTCATAGTTAAAATGTGATGGCGGGCTGTAGAAATGATAATAAAACAAGGCCATACTTCATGTGTATCTTGAGATAACCATATTGGAGAGCAATATAAACCTAAAATCCACTCAGTTGTGTGTGTGTGTTACCATACAGTGGTACCTCAGGTTAAGTACTTAATTCGTTCTGGAGGTCCGTACTTCACCTGAAACTGTTCTTAACCTGAAGCACCACTTTAGCTAATGGGGCCTCCCCTGCCACACCGCCGCCGGAGCACGATTTCTGATCTCATCCTGAAGCAAAGTTCTTAACCTGAAGCACTATTTCTGGGTTAGTGGAGTCTGTAACCTGAAGGGTATGTAACCTGAAGCGTATGTAGCCTGAGGTACCACTGTATATGCTATGGGATTTTGTAACAATGGCCAAGCATCTGCAGCCAGCTGTCTGCACAATCTTGACATCACAGAGGTTGACCGGTGATGATGTCACAGACGGACCATGATGGAGGAGCTTGGACTTGAGTGTGCTGAAGGACAAGAGCAGAGTAGGGCATGGACTTTGAACCAGGAGCCTAGGAAAAAGCTAGGCAAAGGAGAAAGGAGGTCTTATGGTGGGAGGGCAATGTTATTTCTAACACATTTATCCTGCCCTCCCACCAGGGAGCTCAAGGTCATTGCGCCCCCCTTTTAAAAATATTTTCAATTTTATATATTTCAATAATTTAACAATCATTTTAACATTTCAAAACATGACTTCCTTCCCCCTCTTTCTGCGGTTCCTTAAATTTGTTTTTAATATTTTCTGCATATCCAAATTAACTTAATTTGCACATTTATGTATCTACTTTAAATATATGCTCTCATAAAACCGCATGTTATTACAATAATCCTGCCAATGTTTTTATCCGTTTACAGTTTGTACTTATTCAATAAACCATTTCCATTTATTTAATAAAAAGTTTGTTATTTTGATTTCTTATTTTTCTGGTAAGTTTTGCCTTTTCTGCATATTCCATAAGTTTTTGTATCGATTCTTCCTTTGCTGGGACTTCTGCTTCTTTCCATTTTTGGGGAAGTAACATTCTTGCCACTGTAGTGGCTTACATGAATAAATTTCTATACAGTTTGGGTAGTTCTGTCCCTATGATTCCCAAAAGGAAAGCTTCTGGGTGTTGTTGTTTTTTACAAACATTTTAAACATCTTTTTCAATTCTTTATATATCATTTCCCAGTAAGCTTTAACCTTACTACAAGACCACCACTTACGATAAAAAGAATCTTTTTCTCTTTATATTTCCAACACTTACTTGATTTGGATTTATACATTTTTGCCAATTTACTCAGTGTTAGGTCCCATCGATATATCATTTTCATATAATTTTATCTTAGACCATAACATGCTGTAAATTTTATATTCCACAATCATTCCCATGCTTCAATATCTATGTTATGACCGATATCTATCGCCCAGTGTATCATTGAGGATTTTACTTGCTCATCCTATGTCTCTGATTCCAAAAATATCTTACACATTTTAGACAGCACTTTTACATTACATTCCAACAGGTATCGATATATCCAGTTGCGATATTTGTCCCCCTTTTCTTTGCCTTCTTGATGAACCTGTGAAGTAGGTTAGGCTGAGAAATGGACAGTCAGCCAGTCAGAGGCGGAGCTAGCTGCTCTGGCACCCGGAGTGGCGCATATGCTGTGCACCTGGGGGTGGACCTAGTTGCCTGTGGGGCAGGGCTAGTTGCCCGTGGGGGCGGGGTTAGTCACCCGCAGGGGCATGGCGAGCGTCCCAGGGGGGTGCCGCCCACAGCGAGCGCCCCAGGGGGCGGGGCAGCAATGTCACCCCCCCAGGGATGACACCCAGGGCGAACCACACCCACCAAACTCCCCTTCCTCCACCAGTTCAACCAGTGCTCCTCAAGGCTGTACGGGGATTGGAACTGAATCTCCCACTTCGAGGTCTGCTCATTTTCCCACTGTTCATTACCTCTGGGTATTTTTTAGGAAGGTGGCATTGAAAGAAAGGATGGTTGTCGAGGTTTAAGGTCAGGAAAGTTTTTAAGTGTGTGTTCACGGAGAAACTGTAGGTCTAGCAAAGTTTGATGGGGGGGTGCGTCAGAATCCGTGGGCTTCAGAAAGGAAAAGTGGAATGCCAGAAGGTGAGGAGCTGCAACGGTTGGGCTCAAGCTTCAGGTTAGAGCTCCAAAGTCAAGTGCTTTTCGTTTATCAGGCCTTCTCGGTAGTGGCACCCACCCTGTGGAACACCCTCTTGTCAGATGTTCAAAGAGATAAATAATGATACGACCTTCTGTAGACATCTGAAGGCAGCCCTGCATTGGGAAGCTTTTAAAGTGTGATGTTCTGCTGTGTACATTTTTGTATATTCTGTTGGAAGCCGCTCACAATTGCTGAGACAGCCCAGTGAAATGGGCAGGGTATTATTAACAACAACAACAACAACAACAACAACAACAACAACAACAACAACAACAACAACAACTCTTTCATTTTGTACCTTCAGGTGATATTTGATTTCCTTTTACTAATTGAAGGCAGCTTTTAAAGTTGGCATCCGATATACGTACTGCATTCTGAGCAATAATTAAGTAGCTGTGTGGCAGTTGATTAAAGGTGACAGGACAGCAATTTCTGTTAATGAGTATTTCTTTTTTAAAAAGGTGGCATTTATAAAACCATGTAACATGATAAGGCTGCTTCTGTTTCAGGCTCTATGTGAAGTGCAAGGCTATTTTTGTTCCGTTAGCAGCTGTTTGGTAGAACTAAATATGAGAGACTGATTTCCTGTAGGGAATAATCCAACACTTGCCTTTTTAGTGCTGCGGTGGAAGAAAGTTGTTCCAAAGTACCCCAGTATTGCTGAGTCCCAGTCAAACACTGAATAAAGACAGGTTGGATGATGGGGTTTTAAAAAAATGTACATAAAAACTGAACCCAGTTTATGAGCTGTCAAGGTAGTTAGCCCTTACGGTCAGTTCAAACAATCCTTGTAGATCTCTTCATGTTGACTAAGGGATGAGGAACAGCAAGTCATTCTCTTCTCCAGCGAGCTTCTCTGTTGCTGGGTGTAGGGACGTTCAGAACTTGTCTGAGGAATACAGTTGCTGGTTCATTTTGCCTCTTCTGTAACTGAGAAACTCCGCTGAAAGATAAAAGTCAAAATTCCAATGGAGACGGTGTAGGAATTCCAAGACTATGTTAGAAAATGAAATATGAAAGCTAGGAGCTAAATGACACCTTAAACCTAGGTAATCGGCGCAACAACGGAATGTCTCCGCGCACTTTTTAAATAACAAGAATACAAAGCTGAAAATGAATGAACTGCAGCTAAAATATTATGTTCATTTTTTACATGGTCTACTCCAGGTATGTCCAAAGTCCGTTTTGGGGGCCTAATCCGGCCCGCCGGTTGATTTAATATTTAATCTGCCCCCCGTGGCAGTATATGTCCTGGGGTAAAAAGGTAAAGGTAAAGGTACCCCTGCCCGTACGGGCCAGTCGTGACCGACTCTAGGGTTGCGCGCTCATCTCGCTCAAGAGGCCGGGAGCCGGCGCCGTCCGAAGACACCTCCAGGTCACGTGACGAAGCTGCAACTGGTGAGCCAGCACCAGTGCCGCACACGGAAACGCCGTTTACCTTCCCGCTATAAAGCGGTACCTATTTATCTACTTGCACTTGGGGGTGCTTTCGAACTGCTAGGTGGGCAGGAGCTGGGACCGAACGACGGGAGCTCACTCCGCCGCGGGGATTCGAACCGCCGACCTTACGATCAGCAAGTCCTAGGCACTGAGGTTTTACCCACAGCGCCACCCGCGTCCCATGTCCTGCGGTAAAATCCTAAAAAAAGCTCAACAACATAGGTCGGCCTTCACGCACATTCACTTCATCAAATCTGGCCCTCTTTGAAAAAGTTTGGGCACCCCTGGAGTCTCTCCCCTGCCCACTCCCCTAATATTCTTAAGAGGGTCCCTTCTCCAGTCTTCAGGGAGTAGCTGAAAGTGAGGAGGCAGAAAAAGGTCCTCCTTTCCTTCCATACTGCAGTTTTTAATCTGAAATCTTAGGCACAGCTCTGCGCCCAGAGCTCAGAAACTGCCCGCCCTGTCACAAAATGTGCCTAATGGGAGTTTCGAACACTGTTACAAGGAGATAATACACATGGAGCAGTTAGAACACTCTTCAAGGCCAAAATAATGTGGTGAGTTGCAAACATTTATATCCAGTTTAGGTCGGGCTAATCTTCCTGTGCTGGTTTTCTTGCCTGACTTGGCAGTTGCAGTGACCTTTCTCCTGCAGTGCAGCGCAACTGGCATTTAAGTTGCAGGTGCTACTTCTTTGGACATCAAAGGGGCTGTGTTGGTCCACCCCAGGGGTCAGCAAACTTTTTCAGCAGGGGGCCGGTCCACTGTCCCTCAGACCTTGTGGGGGACCGGACTATTTTTTTTGGGGGGGGGGGGGAATTGAACAAATTCCTATGCCCCACAAATAACCCGGAGATGCATTTTAAATACAGTGGTACCTCGGGTTAAGTACTTAATTTGTTCCGGAGGTCCGTACTTAACCTGAAACTGTTCTTAACCTGAAGCACCACTTTAGCTAATGGGGCCTCCTGCTACTGCCGCAACGCCGGAGAACGATTTCTGTTCTCATCCTGAAGCAAAGTTCTTAACCCGAGGTACTATTTCTGGGTTAGCGGAGTCTGTAACCTGAAGCGTATGTTACCTGAAGCTTATGTAACCCGAGGTACCACTGTAAAAGCACACATTCTACTCATGTAAAAACACCAGGCAGGCCCCACAATTAACCCAGAGATGCATTTAAAATAAAAAGACTCTACTCATGTAAAAACACACTGATTCCTGGACCATCCGCGGGCCGGATTTAGAAGGCAATTGGGCCGCATCCTGCTCCCGGGCCTTAGTTTGCCTACCCATGGTCTACCCTTTGCCGCAATGTTCTTCTTTGGAGGTTAGGGGTGCAGCCTTGCAGTGACCTTTGGCCCCCTGGCCAGGGACAGAAGCCAGAGTATTGCTATGCTTCACCTGCTCCCACCTGTGCAGGATTTGTTTGCTTACAGTTAGCGGGACAGAGCAACGGCCCGTTTTGCAAATAAGTTGATGTAATGCATGTAAGTTTCGTCTGGAGTATTCTGAAATCTTTCTTTGGAAGAGAAGAGCAGAGGAGAAAAACCTCGGTGGGATTTCTGTGGAGCAAAACGGGAAGAGAGCTGAATCCCAGCCCCAGGCAATCTGGCATCTCCAACAAGCTCAGAGCTGCATAAGTATGTGTGTGTGACATTTAAAACAAATGTGGGATGCAGCTGATCTTGAAGCAATGACTTCCAGACCGCGGAGGATATGGAAAGTTTGATAAAACACCCTTTTGAATATAGGAGGACACTCCGGACTCTGAAATAAAGGGATGCGTCGACCTAAAGCCCAGTTTAAAAAGCTGATTTGTACTCTGTGGCTTTCCTTTCCCCTAGTGCCTTCCCCCAATGGCAGTTAGGTGCTTTAAAATAAAATAAAATAGGATGGTGTGTGAGACATATCCAAGTTGGGTCATTGCTACGTACTCGTTAGGTGCTCTGAGGGATGGGGACTTCATTTCCATCCCTTTGTAATTACGAGGGAGATCGTAATTAAAAACGCAACTCTTGTATGTCCAGCCTTGAACCCTGCCAGCGACTGGAGGGATGTCAGGCAGGCATTCTGGTTGTGCACTACCTCTGAGCTTACAAATCTGCTCACCAGATGGGGTGGTTGATCATGTCCTTCTACAGGGGTGAGTTGTGGCAAAACCTATCCTTTCCGCTTTACCACAGAGTTATTGTGCCTCAGGAAAAGAAACCTGATAGACCAAAGGCCCCTTCAGTTGAAATTTATGTTCTCTGAGTGGCCAACAGAATGCCTGTTGAGCACAGTAACACTTTCTCACTCGTGTTCCCCAGAAACACATTCAGAGGCATTTTGCCCCTATTTGTTGTTGTTTAGTCGTTTAGTCGTGTCCGACTCTTCGTGACCCCCTGGACCAGAGCACGCCAGGCACTCCTGTCTTCCACTGCCTCCCACAGTTTGGTCAAATGCATGATGGTAGCTTCAAGAACACTGTCCAACCATCTCGTCCTCTGTCGTCCCCTTCTCCTTGTGCCCTCCATCTTTCCCAATATCAGGGTCTTTTCCAGGGAGTCTTCGCTTCGCATGAGGTGGCCAAAGTATTGGAGCCTCAGCTTCAGGATCTGTCCTTCCAGTGAGCACTCAGGGCTGATTTCCTTCAGAATGGAGAGGTTTGATCTTCTTGCAGTCCATGGGACTCTCAAGAGTCTCCTCCAGCACCAGAATTCAAAAGCATCAATTCCTTGACGATCAGCCTTTGCCCCTATTACTGGAGGTAATTGTCTCTTTCTCAAGAGACAATGGAGTGTGCCTCTGTAGGTGGAGTCAAACAGCTGCGTTTGCAGCAACTGGGCAGTGCGCATGGAGGTCCTGGGCTGCCCAGATGACAAGACCACCATCTTGGCCTTGCTGATGTGGTCCAAAGGAAAGCAGAGCAAGACGTTTGGCACCAGCTTGGCTGCAGGAGTTGCTGGAAGGAGACGTACAAGGTGCCAACCAACTACCTTAGGGACTCCATTCCAGATTTGTGTAGGGTTTACTCCTTAGCCTTTTGTAAATAAATAAAATAATTTATTATTTATACCCCGCCCATCTGGCTGAGTTTCCCCAGCCACTCTGGGCGGCTTCCAATCGAGTGTTAAAAACAATACAGCATTAAATATTAAAAACTTCCCTAAACAGGGCTGCCTTCAGATGTCTTTTAAAGATAAGATAGCTGCTTATTTCCTTCACATCTGATGGGAGGGTGTTTCACAGGGCGGGCGCCACCACCGAGAAGGCCCTCTGCCTGGTTCCCTGTAACCTCACTTCTCACAATGAGGGAACCGCCAGAAGGCCCTCGGCGCTGGATCTCAGTGTTTTCTTCTCCCAAAGATATCACGCAAGGCAGAGGAGGTTTAGGATCAGTTTTCCTTCCCTTAGGTGGGCCACCTTCCCAGGTTGATGATCCCCATCTTCCCCTCACTTCCCTCTATAGCTCAACGCCTTCTTGACCATTGGACCCACTCTTGATAGAGTTGTAGTGGGGGGGGGCGTGGCTCAGGCTCCCTGGCAGCTGAGGAGCAGCAGCAGGCGGGTCGGTCTAGCACAGCCTTTCTCAACCTGTAGGTCCCCAGATGTTGTTGAACTACAACTCCCATCACCCCTAGAGCTCAGGGATGATGGGAGTTGTAGTCCAACAGGTTGAGAACCACTAGTCTAGCGGGCAGGCGGATGGAGGCAGTGGGCAAGGAGCTTGTTGGAGGCGGGCTCCATTCACCCTCTGTGTGGGCTCCACGCACAGACCCCTGGTGCACGCCCGCATCCCAGCTGCCCAGGCCACTGGGGGGGGGGTGCAACGCTTGCCCCAGGTGCCAGCAACTCATGCTATGCCACTGGCTTTTGGTATTATGTGCTGCATCTGTCACAGCCTGCCTTCACACACAGGTGAAGTCCCTAACACATTGAGGGCTACCCTCACCAGGTTTAGCTGGTTAATCAAACCTGTTTCAAGGGGATGGCTTCTGTCACATGCTGACAGAAGCTTCTAGCAGCCTCTTGTGGGAGTTTAGTGCAGGGTGGGGTGCAAACTACCCCAGAAGGAGCGCAATGTTTCCGCCACCAGTTGTGGAAGTGGGGAAACACACAAATGGGCCTAGGGCAGAGGTATTCTGTGCCCATTGGACTCCAACTGCCATCTGTAGCACACCATGTTGGGTATACCTGGCTTCGAGGTCGGACGAACTGTGGGAAGGAAGCTAAGAATTTGAGGTGGGGGAGACTATGGGCTGAGAAGTTGAAGAAGAAAAGTGAGAGTTATGGGGGCACAAACCATAAATACTAGGGTAATGGTGGTGCAAGAAGACCCGAATAAAGTAGTTGAGGACTTAGTTTAGATATTCATAGTTTTGCAGTCAGTTCATCTACTGATTCTAGGTTTCTTGTTATATTTTGAAAACAGCAAGCCTAGGCAAAAGATGTCTTGTGGTTGTTACCCAGGCCGGCCAGCTCATTTGAGAACAACAATAAATAGAGCCTTCAGTCCAGTGAAAAACTCTGCCAATAGAGATTCAGCAGGAGCCTTCTGTGCCATCTGTTAAAGGCCAGCTGAAAATCTGTTATATTCTGCCAGACCTGTACAGGGAATTAAGAATACGTCCTTCCACAGTGGTCAATTGATATTGGATTTTGATCTTTTTAATGTGGTTTTTACGGTACAGTTTAATGTGCTTCTGTTGCAAACCACTTTGATCCATTTTATGAAATAAGCGGCATAAAATAATTTTTAAATATATAAGTAAACAAATGCATGCTGTTAAAAATTGCAACGCATCCTTTCATCAGATTGAGTGCATTAGTTTACCCTCTGACCTCAAACTGAGAGGCCTTTTAAAAGAACCTTCTGATTTTGGAGGGGAGAGGAATTTTTCCAGCTCTCTCAAATGGTTTATGGTACAGTGGTACCTCGGGTTAAGTACTTAATTCGTTCCGGAGGTCCGTTCTTAACCTGAAACTGTTCTTAACCTGAAGCACCACTTTAGCTAATGGGGCCTCCTGCTGCCGCCGCACCGCCGGAGCACGATTTCTGTACTCATCCTGAAGCAAAGTTCTTAACCCGAGGTAATATTTCTGGGTTAGTGGAGTCTGCAACCTGAAGTGTCTGTAACCTGAAATGTATGTAACCCAAGGTACCACTGTCTTCAAGTGGGGATTAGAAGTGTTGTCACCATTGCCATCTAAGTCTTATTTTTCACTAAACTCTAAGAGGTTTATCTTGATTGAACTGTATCATGAGCAAAAGAGAGGTGTGAGAACTGGTAGTGGATGTTAGAGATTAATTTCCCCCTACCATCTTTGCAGTCCTCAAAGGACTTACAAATATGTATTAAAACACTCTAATGTCTTTAACTGCATTTTTGTTGTATTAATTTCCAAGTGCTTTCCCCATTGAACTATTGTTTGGTGCAAATGGCATACAGTCTAATGCATCTGATTGATTGGCAAATGTTTTCTGGGCATCCTGCCATCCAGCAACTGTTAAAATATTGTTGCTGGGGAAAGGCACAGAAAAGAGAATGTTGCACTCAGAAGTGTTGCTGACTCTGGTTTGACAGTCATCCCTCTTCCCAAGGAATTCTGGGTATTGTTGTTTTATGTGGAGGTATGACTCTTTTAAGAGGCAATACAGTGGTACCTCGCAAGACGAATGCCTCGCAAGACAAAAAAACTCGCTAGACGAAAGGTTTTTTTGTTTTTTGAGCTGCTTCGCAAGACGATTTTCCCTATGGGCTTGCTTCGCAAGACGGAAACGTCTTGCAAGTTTGTTTCCTTTTTCTTAACACCGTTAATACAGTTGTGACTTGACTTCGAGGAGCAACTCATAGAACGCGGTGTGGTAGCCTTTTTTGAGGTTTTTTAAGACTTTGGTGATTTTTGAAGCTTTTCCAAAACTTTCCCAACACCGTGCTTCGCAAGACGAAAAAAATCGCAAGACGACAAAACTCGCGGAACGAATTAATTTCGTCTTGCGAGGCACCACTGTACCCCTGTATGGGAGAATTCAGAACCCCACCAAGCTATAGTTACCAGAATTCTTTAGGCATTAGTGAAACACTGTTGCATTATCAACTGTTTCATTAAATATTTACACATAAAATCTGTTTTCTTTCTTTCTTTCTTTCTTTCTTTCTTTCTTTCTTTCTTTCTTTCTTTCTTTCTGCAAACAGTTCCCTTTATGGAAAACAGTTACATAGCTAAACAAGGCCTTAAATCCTTGTATGTATACTACATCTTGTAGAGTAGAAGAAATAATCTCATTACCAATAAACCCTGATCTTATCCAATATTTTCCTTACAGTTGTTGCCTTCATTGCAATATATGCTGAATTCCTTCAATTGTTTAAACAAATGGGATTCATCTGGTTGAACTGAAGACACTTAGGTATCTAATGGGAAAACATAGAACTTAATGTTGGGTGTTTCTGAACCCATATCCATATAGAGGTTTGGCATAACTTGGATACCCAAATCTGAGATTCCTGCATCACAGGGGGCTGGGTTCAATGGCCCTTGAGCATAGCTGTCAACTTTTCCCTTTTCTTGCAAGGAATCCTATTCGGAATAAGGGAATTTCCCTTAAAAAAAGGGAAATGTTGACAGCTATGCCCTTGAGGTCCCTTCAAACTCTACAATTCTATGATTCTATGATTCTACATGTTGTGCAAATTGGTTTTTTAAAAAAGATATGTATTGAAGTTTCAACATTTTACAAAAATAAGAAAAGAAAAAAGAAAAGTACAAAGTAAAAACAATAAAAAACAAATCAGTTTTTCCAAATCTTATCTTTCATTTGCTTGTTTCCCTGACCTCCTCACACCTCCCTTTTTTGTATTCCAGTTCAATTAGTTAATTCAGCAAATCCTTTCCCTCTTTGATTTTATCTTAATCTTTTATCTTAATATATTATGGCTTTAGATTATCACCTGTTAACAAACCATTTTACATATTCCTTTATAACATTGCTACTAAAAACCGCTTAATTTCAATCCAACATCATTCTAACATTCATTAATTTTGCAGTGTTTCTGTAAATAGTCTTTAAATTTCTTCCAATCTTCTTCCACCGACTCTTCTCCCTGGTCATGTTGTGCAAATTGTTTGCTAATACTGCAAATTCAGTCACACCAATTTGTGCATTTTATACCAGTTGCTTTGTGCCTGTTCCTGGCAAGCGCCACACCAAGTTGAAGAAGGAGCAGCAGAATGGCCCTGCCCTATTATTTGCGTATGTCGAGAAAGTGTTTGTTCTTACTTGCTCAGCTAGAATGCCGCAAAGCAATTAGACAACCTGAAAGCAAGAGTTGTGGCAGTCTGCTATTTCTGCTCCAGTGGCATATCTGCTTCTCAGTTGCTGTGTAAGTAGATTATTCAAGTGTAAAGGCGGGGGACGGACAAGTGGGACCTGCAACAAAATGTTTCGGTGCGGAGTTCCCCTGTGCAAGGAAACAGGCAGTCATTCTCCCTTCCCCTGCCTCTGGTTTTCCTTTCCTTCCCATCAGTAATTCAGCATCCCATGACCATTGGGCATGCTCAGTGTTCATTGCAACACCTGATCTCAGGTTTAACCCCTGCATAGGGTCTGTAGGGCAAGGATTAAAATCTCAGGGCGTGGGTCTAGAAGGAACGGAACAGGCTGTTTTTAGCTTGGCTTCACGAGAGGGTTTTTTTATCAGTTTGTTCTGCTGCCATCTACCATGTCCTTTAGGATCCAGCTAGGTTCTGTGCTCCATAGAATTCCAGTTCCCAGGTATCTGTGCCTCCATCCCCAGAGGAAAAACCCATACCTGCTGCCTTGTGGAACACATTCAGGAGAAGAAAAGGATAAGCAGCAGGGACGTCTTGCCCATAGACGCAAGTGTCGTGGGGCGCCAGGGCGCCAAGTTCTGGAGGGCGTCAGGGAAGTGGTGGAGGCTGGACGCGGCGCCTCCCGGCATCAGCTCCCGCCCTCGCCCACCTCCGCCATGCCATGCCCAGAGCCTCTGCCTGCTGTGGCCATCGCGACACGGGTACCAGGGAAGAGGCGGAGGCTGGGCGCAGCGCCTCCCGGCATCAGCTCGCTGCTCTCGCCTGCCTCGCTGAAGCAGCGCTGTGCCCGGAGCTCCGCCTCTTCCCCGCTGGAGGAGCTGCCCTCCAGCCGCTGCCTGCCTCCTCCAGCCTTGCAAAGCTGCCAGCAGCTCCGTAAAAAGGTCAGCAACTCTGGGAAATGGGAGTGGGGCGGCAGCGCTGGAAGGATCTTTGCACCACGGCGCCAGATATACTTAAGACGGCTCTGCTAAGCAGTAAACTCTACACAAATCCGGAGTAGAGTCCCTAAGAAAGTTGGTTGACATCTTGTATTCCTCCTTCTGGCAACTCCTGAAGCCAAGCTGGTGCCTAATAATAATAATAATAATAATAATAATAATAATAATAATAATTTATTTGTACCCCACCCATCTGGCTGGGTTTCCCCAGCCACTCTGGGCGGCTTCCAACAAAGATTAAAAATACATTAAAGTGTCACACATTAAAAACTTCCCTGAACAGGGCTGCCTTCAGATGTCTTCTAAATGTCAGGTAGTTGTTTATCTCTTTGACATCTGGTGGGAGGGTGTTCCACAGAGTGGGCGCCACTACCGAGAAGGCCCTCTGCCTGGTTCCCTGTAACTTTGCTTCTCGCAGTGAGGGAACCTCCAGAAGGCCCTCAGCGCTGGACCTCAGCATCTGGGCAGAACGATGGGGGTGGAGACGCTCCTTCAGGTATTGTTCTGCATTCCTTTGGATCACATCAGTGAGGCTGAGAGAGAGATCTTGTCATCTGAAGGCAGCCCAGGATCTCCAGACACACTGCACAGACTTGCACCCTAGGGAAGTCGCTTTGGTGCTGATAACACAACAAGAACAACACAGGAGACAGCAGTTATGAGTTACTGGTCTCTGTAGCTGCAGTGTGGTCTCTGCAGCCACAGCAGGCACTGTGATTCTCTGGTGGGTTTGGCTCCACCCCCAGAGGTTGCACTCCATTGTCTTCCAAAACAAGAATTTAAACCCACCCACCCACCTGACCTATGGCTGAATCCTAAATATATATTAGAGGCATGGACAGTATGTGTGTGTGGGGGGGTCCTATTTATGACCCTGGGACTCGGCCCTGGACCTTGTAGCCTGGGTTTGGGCCATGGCCTAGTGAGCTAGCCATTTCAAGTCACTCATCCAACCTATCAGCACCCCAGATTTTAACTGGAGTAGTGCATTGTACCGAATTCCACGGCAAGCCCTACCAAAATAAGCATACGGAAATAGTTTGTTTTTCAGCAACAGACTCTGAGGATGGCCTGAGCGTTAACTGACAGCTGCCTGGTTGTCAGGGTTGTTTCTGCATTTCACGTTGCGCAACATAATGGTACATTGTCAGATATCTGAGGAGAGCTAGCCCTGCCTGTTGGATAAGGACTGATCAATTGAATAAGTGATCTACTGCAGCGCTTTCCAATAAGGGTAATTATATGCTGTCAGCAGGGACGCGGGTGGCGCTGTGGGTAAAAGCCTCAGCGCCTAGGGCTTGCCGATCGAAAGGTCGGCGGTTCGAATCCCCGCGGCGGGGTGCGCTCCCGTTGCTTGGTCCCAGCGCCTGCCAACCTAGCAGTTCGAAAGCACCCCCGGGTGCAAGTAGATAAATAGGGACCGCTCTGGCGGGAAGGTAAACGGCGTTTCCGTGTGCTGCGCTGGCTTGCCAGATGCAGCTTTGTCACGCTAGCCACGTGACCCGGAAGTGTCTCCGGACAGCGCTGGCCCCCGGCCTCTTAAGTGAGATGGGCGCACAACCCTAGAGTCTGTCAAGACTGGCCCTTACGGGCAGGGGTACCTTTACCTTTATGCTGTCAGCACTCTTTGTGAACAAATAATGAGGAAATAATGATTCATTGGTTTGGTGGGGGGGAAGGGAGCCCTTTTCCAGAAGTGCCTGTGTGCAAATCCTGAGAACTTGCTTCATGGCTCACTTCACAGCCAGTTTGTATTATCATGTTTCAGGTCTCTGGGAGCCCAGACAGTCTGAACAAAAGGAATTACTTCATTTCTTGCGATAAGTTATTGAAACCTAGGAGAGGAATGACAGAAATAATTATGTGCTGATGATATGTTTTGCATTCAAATGGTTTGTGTGAGGTTTTGTAGTGTAGGTACAATACTGGTTTTGCTAGGCAGTGTTGGAAGCACACAGGGCGAAGCAGAGAGGTCTCACTCCAGAGATCTTCTTCTTTGGCAACTTGAATGCTTTTTGCAATAGTGTCCCAAGGGCCTAGGAGCAAAGAGGCCCTAGTACAGGCATAGGCAAACTCAGTCCTCCAGATGTTTTGGAACTACAGCTCCCATGATCCCTAGCTAACTGGACAAGTGGTCAGGGATGATGGGAATTGTAGTCCCAAAACATCTGGAGGGCCGAGTTTGCCTATGCCTGCCCTAGTACGTACAAAGGCACTTTGTGGTGGAAATTGCACCACTTGGTCATAGCAGTGAAAATCTGTTGTGAAGTTGCGTGTTGACTGCATCCTTTCAAAATGATTATCTTCATCATCTCTTTTATGTGCTAGTCATCTCTCTGCATTTATCTACCTGTCAGAGAAAGGGAGAGAACACTTGACAACTTTATTCATCCGATTGCAGATAGGCCATGGTATTTTGCTTTAATCAGACCACAATTTAAAGTCAGAAACTATTTTTTCTCTGCTGAGTATAAGTTATGTCTCCCCTGGAGTAGTCAGGGAGAAAACATGAAGGCTTCAAATAGTATATACACACACACACACACACACACACACACACAGTCAGATTAGATCAAACCCTATGAATTTGTAACAGGCGAAGCCACATAACCTCAGCAGACATGCAGAAGAGCAGCATTAATGTACTAATGGGCACTGTGCCCGTGGCTGATCCCCCTCACAAAATGATATATTTTGCTGGGTCTGGGAGTAAAAAGGAAAGTGCATTGTCTTGCCAATAGATTTATTATTGGCTTTTGTAGACAAAAACAAAGCTCAGACGAAAGCCTTGTTTTGGCACCGCTCCAAGGTATTTTTTCTTGCTCTTGCTGGACACCAGTTAAATTTGTCTGACATTCAATGAAAGAATGGCATGCTGCAATAATTAGTTTTATGTGCCTCCTGAAAAACGTCCAGACATTTACTTTGTTCTGTGTTTTCACCCTCTGCACCAAGCAATTGACTTTCATTAGTGATACACAGCACAGGATGCACTCAGTGATGAATCAGACTGGGGATGTTGTAGCACCGGCAGCTGCTCAAATGCACAAGATCTTTGCACTTCCAGCTGTTGCAGTCCTGTTGCAGTGCGCAAAGGAGAACATGTAGAGAAAAGTTCACAAGCCACGGAAGGACATCTAGTTTTCAGATGCTTCCAGCGCAAGTTGCTCTTTGGACATGACAGAAGCAGTACGACAAGCCAGAAGTGAGACATGTGTAAATCAAACAGCAACTGATTTAAATCAAGCGTGCCACCTGCGGTTCCTCTAACCTCTAGCTCTCCTTATAATAATAATAGTAATAATTTATTATATATACCACACCCATCTGGCTGGGCTTCCCCAGCCACTCTGGGCGGCTTCCAAAAGAATATTAAAATACTATAATACATCAAACATCCTTGCACAAATTGCGACCCATGAAGCTGAGCATCAGACACTGAACATGCATTATGGCCTGCCATGCATGCACATGGGGAAAAGAAAAAGGGTTATCGTGCTGCTGGCGAGCTGACACACAGGGCTATGTTTGGCTTGATGCATCACAACTTGCACATCTGCATTAGAAAAGCAGCTCCAGGTAAAAACAAATACATGGCTAAATCCATGACAATACAGTTCTGTGAAAAGGATGATACAGTGGTACCTCGGGTTACAGACGCTTCAGGTTACAGACTCGGCTAACCCAGAAATAGTACCTCAGGTTAAGAACTTTGCTTCAGGATGAGAACAGAAAACGTGCTCCGGCAGCACAGTGGCAGCGGGAGGCCCCATTAGCTAAAGTGGTGCTTCAGGTTAAGAACAGTTTCAAGTTAAGAACGGACCTCCAGAACAAATTGAGTACTTAACCTGAGGTACCACTATATTGTTAACTGAGATAGCTCAACTGGTGGAGCACGAAATTCTTAATCTCAGAATTGTAGGTTTGAGTACCACATTGGGCAAAAGATACTTGCATTGCAGGGGATTGGACCAAATGACCCTCATGGCCCCTTCCAAATCTATGGTTCTATAGAAGTCACAGAGTATTCAGTGTGTGTTATTTCTCTCAATAATTTATCTGAATCGTAGAATGTTCGCTTTTGCTTGAACAAAAGGAGAAAATGTTCGTGAACTTTAACTGATGCCGCCTTTGGATTTTTAAAAAAGTAGCACTACTAGCCAAAGGGACGTGGGTGGCGCTGTGGTCTAAACCACAGAACCTAGGGCTTGCCGATCAGAAGGTTGGCGGTTCGAATCCCCGTGACGGGGTGAGCTTCCGTTGCTCAGTCCCTGCTCCTGCCAACCTAGCAGTTCGAAAGCACGTCAAAGTGCAAGTAGATAAATAGGTACCAATCCAGCGGGAAGGTAAACGGTGTTTCCATGTGCTGCTCTGGTTTCGCCAGAAGCGGCTTAGTCTTGCTGGCCACATGACCCGGAAGATGCACTCCGGCTCCCTTGGCCAATAAAGTGAGATGAGTGCCGCAACCCCAGAGTCGGTCACGACTGGACCTAATGGTCAGGGGTCCCTTTACCTTTAATGAGGCTAGCACCCTTATGTGGATCTTCCCTATTCCCTGTTTAATTCTGTCTGAGTTCTTGTTTGAGGACACTGAATGAGTCCTGAGGTTTTGCAGTTTGGGTCTTAAATTCAATGGCACTCTTCATTCAGAAGTAAATGGATTACCTGTTGGGTCCGAGAAATAAAATGCATTTGGTCATGACGCTTTAGGTCATCCTTATGTATTACGAGTCGTGGTAGTGTAGCGACAGAGACATACTACCCAGAAACGTGAAATCCGATGTGAAGGCATATAATGCAACAGTCTTGCTGGAGCACTGATGATCCAGGTCTATTTGATGTCTGGATGGCATGTTGCCTGGGAATCCTGTGTACACCATACTGACTCTTGTGATGAAATTAAAATCTAGTTCTGCATCTCTTCAAAAACACACAGGCAGATAGACCCATCTTTGGACAAACTGTATGCAATTGTATGAGAATGAAGGGAATTTAATTCTAACAAAGGCCAGATGGTGGTATCTTTCCAAGGAATAATTTTGTTCCTATTTAGCACGTGAAGACAATACAATTTTGAAAATAAAACCCAGCAAGTCCCACCCCACAAAAAAACCCTATTATCCTTTCAGCTTTCCTGACAAGACTTTATTTTATCCAGCCAAGAAACATAATGTACTTGTACACACCAGTGAATTGATTCTTGGGCTAGGATAATTAAAGTGTGTGTTTGGGTCTGTGATTACAAGAGACATTCCTTTTTGCAATGTTTTGTGCTGGGGATTTGTCAGCTCCGTAAGGAATAAGGAGTTGTGAGAACTGCAAGAGGGGTAAATGGGCCACACATTCCCTCTCCTGCGCCAAGGACAGAATATTGCTTTGGAGGTTTACAAACAACTGCTGAGGCGTCTCTTTCATATTGGCTGGAACTATTTGGATCCCAGCAAATGTCCGTTATGTTTCGCTTCTTTCAAAGAAGAGAACCAAAAGCATTTGCTTCCAAAACATGCCTTTTCTGCTTATGCAGAACATATGGGGAGCAAACCAGTGGGAAGACCTCCAATGGCCCCTCGCAGAAGTAAATAAGGTCCACAGGGGCCCTTTCAAGAGGCTTTGCTGCTGGATTGCACCCTTTGCCGTTGCATTCAGTTCTGTTGCATTTTACTTGTTTGGATTTTGTTGACCCCAGTAGAACAATGACCCTCGCATTTTCTTTCTTTCTGAGAAGTCTTTCCAATGCGCCCATATGCTATCCTTGTGGAAGCTATGTATGTAGAAGTCTAGTTCTCCTATTCAAAAGTGAGGAAAGGAATTCTGGACACTCATGGTGACTATGATCCTACAACGTTTTAACCATCTGGCATACCTGCCTTTTGCGAGTGTATTGTTGGGTCTAGGTTCAAAATCAACCATCAAACTCATTGGGCCACCTTGGACTAGTCAACCTTGGCTCTAGATAAACTAGAAGCTGTAACCAATAACTTGGGATTTCTTGGAGAAGACAAATCACGAAGCTGGGCTCCTACATAATGCTAAGCCAAACTATGGCTTGGCTGCAGGTAGTGTGGCGGCAGCAGGACTCAGGAAAGAACAGAGTAGGCACAGTCTTATCTCTGGCCATCAGCATGCTTGAATATTCACGTTAAACCATAGTTTGGCTTTCCATTGCGGCCATTTTATAAATTAATGTTTAATTTATTGATTGATTGATGTTTAGTTACCCCCTCCCAGTTAGATGGTGGGACTGATAGCGAGGGAATCAGGATTACTGAAGAATCTACCCTTAGCAAGGTATATAGATGCTCCAGCTCCTTCTTTCCATTCCAGCCATGTAAACAGGTGCAGCGAGATGAGATCACATAACAAATAGAATCATAGAATCATAGAGTTGGAAGAGACCACAAGGGCCATCGAGTCCAACCCCCTGCCAAGCAGGAAACACCATCAGAGCACTCCTGACATATGGTTGTCAAGCCTCTGCTTAAAGACCTCCAAAGACGGAGACTCCACCACACTCCTTGGCAGCAAATTCCACTGTCGAACAGCTCTTACTGTCAGGAAGTTCTTCCTAATGTTTAGGTGGAATCTTCTTTCTTGTAGTTTGGATCCATTGCTCCGTGTCCACTTCTCTGGAGCAGCAGAAAACAATCTTTCTCCCTCCTCTATGTGACATCCTTTTATATATTTGAACATGGCTATCATATCACCCCTTAACCTCCTCTTCTCCAGGCTAAACATGCCCAGCTCCCTTAGCCGTTCCTCATAAGGCATCGTTTCCAGGCCTTTGACCATTTTGGTTGCCCTCCTCTGGACACGTTCCAGTTTGTCAGTGTCCTTCTTGAACTGTGGTGCCCAGAACAACCGTCCTAAAAGATCTTCTTCCTGGTTCCCTGTGTTCTATTGGGCTTGGTTCAAGGTGATAGTGATGGTTTACTAAGCCCTGTGTTTGCAGGAACAGCTATTCCAGTAGCCAATTTGATTCCTAAGATTGAGCAAGGAGCAGGGCTCTGTTCACAGTCCCTGCTGGCATTCGGAGTGAAGAGACTTGCAGAAGTGTCCTCTCCAACGCCGGAATGATTTCCTGTTTGAGGCTCCAATGCCGGAATGATTTCCTATTTGAGGTGTATCCATCTCCTGAACTGTTTGGTTTCAGACTCCAACTGGAAACATCATTATTTGCGCCAAGATTTCACAGTCTGATAAATAAAGGGTGTGGTACTCATCAACAATGCATGTATTTCTATTTTAATTTATCTTTGTAGTGTTTGTATGTTTTTAGTGCTGCTCTGTTGTGCCTTGCTCATATGTTTGATGTACGTTGCATTACTGAAGAATATTGATTAAAAAACCCTCACAGATAATTCCATGCAGCAGCCTACAGTCACGAGAACTGAATTTTACATCAAACCTCCACTAAACTTTTTTCTTTTCTTTTGTCTTTTATTTAGAAAAACTCTACAATTCAAATGGACGGGAGCTGAGGCGGGCCCTCTTCTCCCTGAAACAGATATTTCAAGTAAGTGAGCCTTTGTTCCGGTTTTTTTTGTCTACCATTCAAGCTGGTTTCCATAAGATTACATAGGTACAGGCTTGTTTAACAGGAAGCTAGAAGATGTTGGAAGCGGTTATGGGCAGGCAAGCACATTATTTACCCATTTTGAGTGTTTCCCCAGGTCCTTGACTTCATTTTGCCTGGAAGGGTAGATGAAGCAAAATACCTTTTGCACCCCCATCCACTTTTGCACTCACCACCCATGGTGGAAAAAAGAAAATCCCAATGGCACTATAAATACTCTCCCTCTCTTAAAAGGAAGGTTTCTTTCTTGCAAATACTAGTGGTGGCAGCAGTATCCTTTGTTCTGTGTGCTCCCCCCTGCAATGTCAGGGGTTGAAAGGGGGAGGGTGCAAAAGCAGAGTGGGGGGGTCACCAGCCATTTATTGTGGCTTGACACCCATCCTCCCTTTCATTTTTGCAGTCCTGGGCAGGTAGCAAAATGATGAATAAATCCTATGCATTGTCTGTTGGGCTGAAATTTTCAATGCTGGGTTTAGTTAATAAATAGGGGATGCGGAAGAGACCACTCTACCATGCACTGAGCTAAGTTATGTTTTTTATACTTATTTCTGTAAGAGTTTTTTCCAAAAACCTTGATGAATTATGTATCATGTCGTGCAAATATTAGGCAACAGATTGTGAGCAAAATTGGGTATAAAATCTCTCAATTTCTCTCTCTCCATACACACACACACACACACACACACACACACACACACACTCACACACACATTCATACACACACACGCACACACACTCATACACACAGCATTATGTCATGAATCCATTAATCATTGCTAACAATTGTGCTTTTCAAAGCTTTTAGAGCATCTCTTTTTCAGTCTGCTGAAAAGATTAACTTGAAGGTGTTCAGAGTCATAGAATCTTATCAGCGAGAGAAATAAAATGTCACACACTTCACTCCTGAAGAGTCATCAATCATCCTTTGGAGAGGAGAAGGAGTATTCCCCAATTGCTTCATTGATCTGAGGAAGGAGGTGTGGCACATAGAACACCCTGGTTCATGAAAGGAATGATGGATGACTCCTCAGGGACTGGAGTAGATGAATTTGATTTAGGGGCTTCATTTGTAGCTTGCCAGAGCTTTCTGTATTCAGCTATGAGAAGAAGAGAATACCCTCTGTTTGATGACTTAAATCTTTTCTAGTAAATTGCTTGGGTTCTGTCACAAAGAGGAGAAAGCATTTTATTCCCCCCAACTTCCATGTTCCAAGCTAGTACTTTGAAATTTTGTTTTCATCCTTGTTATTTTCTGTTGACAAAATTCATTTCACATATACAGTGGTACCTCGGGTTAAGTACTTAATTTGTTCCGGAGGTCCGTTCTTAACCTGAAACTGTTCTTAACCTGAAGCACCACTTTAGCTGCTGCCGTGCCGCTGGAGCACGATTTCTGTTCTCATCCTGAAGCAAAGTTCTTAACCCAAGGTACTATTTCTGGGTTAGCGGAGTCTGTAACCTGAAGCGTATGTAACCTGAAGCATATGTAACCCGAGGTACCACTGTACAAGCCAAAATAGGTTTAGGATTGTGGTCATTGATTTAAATTATCCATTGGGACATTGTATCACACATGATAAACCACTGGTGGTTTATCATGTGTGATACAACAGTGGACTTCTCATGGTGTGGAAAGAAGAAGCCTTTGACTGCTTGCTTTTGAGGAGAAGGATGGACCTACCAACACCTACCTCCTCACATATTTAGACCCACCACCTCCTGAAGGGGAGAACTTCTCCTGAAGGTACCACTGCGCAAAGGGGTACACATTCCCTGTTTTCACTTTAATTGGGGAGAGGGGCCATGATTGACGAATGGGAGTAATCTTGCCTTTGGAATTGGTTCAGGTGAACATTCTTAACATCTCCTTTCAGGCATTCACGCTCTGTGAGCACAAGTCAGGAGTGGGGCGAGTGGGGCTGGTGCATGCAAGAACAATCTAAGTAGGACTGGCGTCTGTGGCCTCTACGCAGTTTGTGCCCACGTGTGTGCAGCTGCGGTCTTGGACTTGCCTAGGGGTGAGCGTCCGTTGCTCTTTCCCAGCTCCTGCCAACCTAGCAGTTCAAAAGCATACCAGTGCAAGTAGATAAATAGGTACTGCTGTGGCGGGAAGGTAAATGGTGTTTCCGTACGCTCTGGTTTCCGTCACAGTGTTCCATTGCGCCAGAAGCGTTTTAGTCATGCTGGCCACATTACCTGGAAAGCTATCTGTGGACAAGCGCTGGCTCCCTTGGTCTGAAAAGTGAGATGAGCACTGCACTTCAAAGTCGCCTTTGACTGGACTTAACCATCCAGGGGTCCTTTACCTTACCTTTACCTTCCTTACAATGGTGTTTGTAAAAGTCAGTTATTGTTAGGGTTGTGGCCTCATTTGGCAGTCTTACCAGCTATTTTTGAATGTGAAACTAAAACGACCACTGACAATAATTTAAAACAGAAAATCAGCTGGAATTTCTATGATGCCCAAGTATTAAATGTCATTGTTGTTCTGTAGCAATACTAGTTTTGCCTGGTTGCGCTTCCCTTCCATTAAGTGCTCTTAAAAAAGGTAAAGGTACCCCTGCCCGTACGGGCCAGTCTTGACAGACTATGGGGTTGTGCGCCCATCTCACTCAAGAGGCCGGGGGCCAGCGCTGTCCTGAGACACTTCCAGGTCACGTGGCCAGCGTGACAAAGCTGCATCTGGCGAGCCAGCGCAGCACACGGAAACGCCGTTTACCTTCCCGCCAGTAAGCAGTCCCTATTTATCTACTTGCACCCAGGGGTGCTTTCGAACTGCTATGTTGGCAGGCGCTGGGACCGAGCAACGGGAGCGCACCCCGCCGCGGGGATTCGAACCGCCGACCTTTTGATCGGCAAGCCCTAGGCACTGAGGTTTTACCCACAGTGCCACTCCGCATCCCTAAGTGCTGTTTCCTAGATGTATTATTTGTTGCAGCTGAATAGAGCTTTTGATTTTAAGAACTCTTAGAGCACAATCCAGGTTACATACCGTGGATCTTAGTTAGGTTTACTAAAAAAAAAGTTAATTTTCCTTATTTAAATTAGTGGAACTTCAAAGGGCTTAACTGGCTGGATTGCATACTTGGTTTCCAGTTTAGTTTTATTATTCAAATATTCTTGAATGTGATCCACAGCTTGACTTTACAATTTTCATGTGAGGTTTTTCTCTTTAGTTGCTTGGTTATTGAAGTTGATTACATGCATACGCAAATAATTTTACTTGTATGCCGCCTTTCCATAGTTAAAACAATGCTCAGGGCAGCTTTGTTGTTGTTGTTGTTTAGTCGTTTAGTCGTGTCCGACTCTTCGTGACCCCATGGACCAGAGCACGCCAGGCACCTCTGTCTTCCACTACCTCCCGCAGTTTGGTCAAACTCATGCTGGTAACCTCGAAAACACTGTCCAACCATCTCGTCCTCTGTCGCCCCCTTCTCCTTGTGCCCTCCATCTTTCCCAGCATCAGTGTCTTCTCCATCTTCTCCTTGTGCTCCATCTTTCTCCATCTTTCCCAGCATCAGTGTCTTCTCCAGGGAGTCTTCTCTTCTCATGAGGTGGCCAAAGTACTGGAGCCTCAGCTTCACGATCTGTCCTTCCAGTGAGCACTCAGGGCTGATTTCCTTAAGAATGGATGCGTTTGATCTTCTTGCAGTCCATGGGACTCTCAAGAGTCTTCTCCAGCACCATAATTCAAAAGCATCAATTCTTTGGCAATCAGGGCAGCTTACAACATGGAAAAAAGCACATAATCCAAAACATTAGAAAAGTAGTGATAAACACCCCCAAAAAAATGCCCATCAAAAAGTACATAGCTAAATTGAACAATTTCCGCATAAATCAAGTAAGATCTAAGATAAAGATGCAAAATTAATTGAAACAAAATAAAATAAAAAAATTCCTTCCAGTAGTACCTTAGAGACCAACTAAGTTAGTTATTGGTATGAGCTTTCGTGTGCATGCACACTTCTTCAGATACGCTGAAACAGAAGTCACCAGACCCTTATATATAGTGAGAGGGTGTGGAGGGGTATTACTCAGAAGGGTGGTGGGAATGGGTGATTGGCTGATAGGTGTGGTAAACCTGTTGACGACTGTTAACAACTGCAATTGGTCTTACAGGAAAAAGCAAGGGGTGAGATGGCTAAAAATAGCTTTATCAAGTATAATGAGATAAGAATCCAATGTCTCTGTTCAGACCAGGTCTCTCCATGGTTTTGAGTTTGGTAATAAGTTGCAATTCAGCAACTTCTCTTTCCAGTCTATTTCTGAAATTCTTTCGTAATAAGACAGCTACTTTGAGATCTTGTATAGAATGTCCTGGGAGATTGAAGTGTTAATTTATGCAAAATTAATATCAGTAAGAGCAACAACAACCCCCCAACCAAACCCTCTAAACAACACCTTAGCTCAGTAGTGTGGCAGCGTGGCCCTGCAGAGCAATGGCGCTGCTTGGGTTCCCACTTACAAGTGTGCCCAAAATGGGGCTGAAAATGGGCGGGATGGAATGTAAGGGAACCCAGTGTAAGTGGTTTCCACTGGGGAGCCACAGAAAGAATGTGGTTGGTCAAGGGAGCTGGGGACTCAAAAAACGTGAAAACTGCTTTAGGCTATTCATCCTGGCAGCCCTTCAATCAGAGGGTATAATAATAATAATTATATATATATATATCCCGCCCTCCCAGCCAAAGCCGGGCTCAGAGCTGCTAACAACAGTAAAAATAGCACAATTTACATAAAATCACAGTCAATTAATTAAAATACATGCTAAAATCAATTCAGAATCAAATTAATGGAACCATTGGGCTAGAGTTCTATGAGGATTGCCAAAGGATGGGGTCAGACTGTGCATTGGCCAAAGGCCTGGTGGAACAGCTCTGTCTTGCAGGCCCTGCAGAAAGATGTCAAGTCCCGCAGGGCCCTGGTTTCTTGTGACAGAGCGTTCCACCAGATCGGGGCCACAGCCGAAAAAGCCCTGGCTCTGGTTGAGGCCAGCCTAACCTCCCTGTGGCCCGGGATCTCCAAGATGCTTTTATTTGAAGACCATAAGGCCCTCCGTGGGACATACCAGGAAAGGTGGTCCCGTAGGTACGAGGGTCCTAGGCTGTATAGAGCTAAACAAATATAGCAACCCACTATTTGCATCCCCATCCCCAAAACGCATAATCCTGCAAATTTTAACCAGTCTCCTTAAAGTTATCATTTGTTGCTCAGGGGAAAGATGTAAGGAAAGGAAATAGAACTCAAGAAGCAGAAGAACTTCCTGCAGTCTCAACTCAGACAGGCATTTGTCATTCTTGGGCTGTTCTTACTACTCCCAGTGCTATAATGTGTTTCTGTTCTTTGAATGTGAAGATTCTTCATAGTTTTGGATGGTTCCTGTCTCTTTTGCCGCTTTAAATCAGCCTCTTCCTCTGTGGAGTCAATCACATTCCCTGCACGATCAGCTTCATGGGAACTTGGGAGAGTGAGAAAACCTGTGTTTGTTCTGATTCAGCAGTAAAACACTGGATTCTCCGGAGAAAGCTCCAGGACAAAACAAAATCCCTGCTTGGACATGGATCTGGAAAACGTGGGCCGCTGCCTAGAAACTGCATAGGAAAGCTAAGTGGGGATGAGCCCAAATTAATTTTCAGGAAAGCAGACTCTGGATAGCCGAGGAGGAACTTAGCAAAGACCGATTCTGTAAGCATCAGTGCAACTGGAACAGACCACTAGGAATATATAACATCAGTTTTATAACAACTTCACTGGCACCCAGTTATTTGCCTACTTAATGTTTGTTGCCCTCAAAACCTTAAACAGCCCAGACCCAAGTTACCTTAAGGACCACCTTCTCCCTGTGCCCCTGCTTGCTCCGCTCATCAGCCACCAACTCTCTGCCACTGCACCCACATTAACCCCCTAAAGCAGGCATAGGCAAACTCGGCCCTCCAGATGTTTTGGGACTACAACTCCCAGCATCCCTAGCTAATAGGACCAGTGGTCAGGGATGATGGGAGTTGTACAGTCGTACCTCGGGTTGATTATGCTTCAGGTTGAGAGTTTTCAAGGTTCGCTCCATGGCGACCCGGAAGTAACAGAACGCATTATGTCTGGGTTTCACCACTTGCGCATGCGCAGATGCTCAAAATGATGTCGCGCGCATGCGCAGAAGTGGTGAAACATGACCTGTGCAGATGCGCAGTCACGTGTTACGTTCTACTCAGGATGCGAACGGGGCTCTGGAATGGATCCCGTTTGCATCCAGAGGTGCCACTGTAGTGCCAAAACATCTGGAGGGCCGAGTTTGCCTCTGCCTGCCCTAAAGCTTCCCTTCCCAGTGGTGCAGCAGGTGAACACATTAAACTGCCTTATATTGAAGTCAAACCAGGGGCTTCCTCTTCTGGAAGTTCTCAAAGGACAATCTAAACCCAAGACTATCTAGCAGAGAGGCCAGGGAATGAAGCCCGGCCACACAACTCCCTCCCGGCGAAGTTTGTCTTGCTCTTTCTTCTCTTTTTAAGCTTCAGGCATCTGGCAATGCCGGCATTTTCCTGCAGATGTTTGGGCCCTTTTGATTGTGCTGCTGATACTGGTTTTCTTTGCTAGGCTTCTGCTGTTTTTATTAATGTGCTGTTGAATTTTTCTTTCCTGGTTTTAATCTGCATTTTCTCCTTTTAAAAACTGTTAGCTGCCTTGTAGATTTTGTTAAATCTAAAGAAGAAGATAGATGCAGCTTTAGCAGAAGTGTGCTGGTTCAAAAAGTACATAGAGTATACATTTCTTTCTTTCTTTTAAAGGTGTTAACAAACCATTATTCAGCCGATTTTTCTCTAGGATGGGTTTCTCTTCTAATGAGCAGTATACATCAAAGTCCTGAAGTTTCCCTGTGCCTTTTGGTCTGCATTTTCCTCTTTTGCCACCAATTCTGCTGTCATCTTAAGCTAATTTATATCCCTGGAAGAAAGAATCATAATCCTCAAACTCTAATCCTCCTTAAACCAATTTGATTTTTCTGTCCTGCACTGGGTTTGATGTGCAAGATAGCTTTTGTCTGGTAGTCAGTGAAACATAGTCAGCTTGGATTCGCAGGTCTTCCAGATAAAGTCACATCAGAAAGAAGGAAAGAGTAGTTGTGGTTCATTCTGGGCCTTGTTAAGTAGCTGGTTGCACCTAACTAGAAAGTGTAGCTGTTAATAATAATAAAAAACACTTATCTGATTAATATTTTGAAGATGATTTTCATAAAAACTAGTATGAATAATTATTTTCCCAGTTGTTTCTCTGAAGCAGATGTAAGTACAGTGGTGCCTCGCAAGACAAAATTAATTTGTTCCGCGAGTTTTGTCGTCTTGCGATTTTTTTCGTCTTGTGAAGCACGGTGTCGGGAAAGTTTTGGAAAAGCTTCAAAAATCACCAAAGTCTTCAAAAACCTCAAAAAAGGCTACTACACCGCGTGCTATGAGTTGCTCCTCGAAGTCAAGTCGCAACTGTATTAACGGTGTTAAGAAAAAGGAAACAAACTTGCAAGACGTTTCCGTCTTGCGAAGCAAGCCCATAGGGAAAATCGTCTTGCGAAGCAGCTCAAAAAACCAAAAACCCTTTCGTCTAGCGAGTTTTTTGTCTTGCGAGGCATTCGTCTTGCGAGGTACCACTGTAAGTGGTAGGAAATGAGTCTAAATAGTCCCCATTTGACACACCAGGTAAAGTAGTAAGAATCTTTTCTTTCCGTTTTACTTAAAAGGAAAAGAAACAATGGGTTTCTGTGTATATTACTTATAAACAAAGTTGTAGTGCTATCTCACACTCATTCTGAAAAAGCACAATACTACTTGCAGTTGGCCTCTTGACGAAACCTTTCAGGAACCACATTAAGGCTTCATCCTCCTCCTCCCCACGCCCTGTTTTTGACCTCAAACCATCTGAGTACATCTACTATAATCAAATAGATGCAGTGAGCATGGAGGTCTGCTATATCACAGTGTTTAAGGGACAGTTTAGTGCAATAGTGCAGATGGCATAGACTATTAGGCCATAATTAGCCTCCGCAAATCAAACAAAACAGAAGTAACTTTTGTGCCATCTCAAAAACAATGCTTTTTAATGGAGACAGTTGACATATTCAGTTGTAAGTTATCCAAGAGAAGTAAGAATGTACTTGCATGTGTGAACTGGCCCTAAATGTGAAGCAGAACCTATCCACTGAGCTGTATTTTTTGGGTCCTATATAATCACTTTGATGCTCAGTTGAAATAGTGGTATATGTATAGTAAGTTGGAATTTTTTTTTCCAATTAGCAAGTTTCTGGCATGGAAAATTCATGAATCTTCTGTTTCAGAAATGCGTTTTTGTTACAGTAAGCCCTCTTCCCTCGATGCTAAAATACAAATGGACAGTTATATAGTTCATCCAGTTTTTGTTCTCATAATATTCTTTCCTCCTTTCCTCCTATAGACATGGAAATCTAAGACTGTCGTCATGCTCTGCAGTTTGTGTGACTGCCAATAGGAAGCCATGACAATCCCAGCATGGCAGATAGTATGCAGTGGGGCGAGAAAGCAGCGTTGCTGGCAGGCATTGAATGGAAGAGGGAGAGGCGCTTCGCAGAGTGATTTAGCAAGCCGCTCTTTTCACCATTAAAATGTGACTGCGGGGGGGGGGGGGGGGGGCTTCTCAGAGCAGATCTGCAGGCTGCTGTGTGAAGCTGCCAGCGTGGTGTAGTGGTTGAGAGCAATGGACTCGTAATCTGGTGAACCGGGTTCGCTTCCCCGCTCCTCCACATGCAGCTGCTGGGTGACCTTGGGCCAGTCACACTTCTTTGAAGTCTCCCAGCCTCACTCACCTCACAGTGTTTGTTGTGAGGGAGGAAGGGAAAGGAGAATGCTAGCTGCTTTGAGACTCCTTCGATTAGTGATAAAGCGGGATATCAAATCCAAACTCTTCTTCTTCTTCTCTTCCCCGCTTTAAACACGGCCTCAACAAGGTTCAATGGAGGAGTGAGTTGCTTCACACAGTGTTTTAGCAAGCTGCTTTGTGAAGCACCACCTCCCTCCTTGGAAAGGGGTTGGGGGGTGAGGTTAGCTGTGCGGGGAAGGGGGCTGGTTATATAATGTTTTTATTTCATTTTATAAAATTTATATGCCACTTTACTGAGCAAAGCCTGCCCATGTACTATGTTTAGATGGTAACCCCTTTGATCACTCAAGAACTAAGCCTGTTCTTGAGTGATTGCTCGTTGTGCCCTGCTTATTACCATTTGTAGCTGAATAATCCAGAAAGGAGAACTCCAGGAGATTTCCATGTTTGGCTGCTTTTCTCATCAGTGCTTTAATGCTGGCCGATGAAGGAGGCAGACCATAAATCTTAGCAATATTACAGGGCTGCTCCGGTTTTCTACCCAAGGACAACATCCTTCTCTCCTTCCTTCCTTTAGCTGTTACCACACATATTCTGAAACGTGTCAACATTTTGATCATAATTTGTACCTTGGCTCCTATTTTCAGTTTTCAAATTCCCCAACCCAGAGACTCATGCTGGTAGAATAGCCTTTTAAATTTTTGGTCACTCATGTTAGAAAATCAGTAAGTTAATGGGATTAGAAAGACTGACTACTTTATTTCAGAAGTTATGTAAACACAGTCCTTTTAATGTAGGGGAAACTAGTTTGGATTCTTTTCATCTGTCTTTGCACAGTCCAGATGTTTGGACCTTCTCACAACCCCATCACATTATAGATGCATGATAAAAAAAGGTCATGTGTAGAGTGCAAATGTCTATGGCATGATGTTTATGTTCTCTTTCTTCACACTTCCATTCCTTTTCCTTCCTTTAAAAAAGATACATTAAAGCCTTTTGAAGTTTAAAGCTTAGATTGTTTATTCTGTATTGTTAAAATCAGTCCAGATAAAGTGTCTTTTATGAAATACGTGTTTTAAATTCAAATCAGATCCTGAAGTATTGCTGTTGTTCCCCATTAACTCATTTGGATATTTCGTTAAATTCAAACCTGCCATGTATCTTATACATCACTGAAATGTCATTTTGCGTGCAGAAATGCTAATTTTCGTTATATTGTTTGCATCTTACAGTTTTTGAATTTTTAGGATGCATTACTCTTAAAGTGCTTGCAGAAGGGCGGCATACAGGTTTTGAAAAATAAAAAAATGAGGCTGAACAGAATTCTCTAGGGAGGGAATTGCGGGGTATGGCAGGTTCTTGAATCGTGCAGGTTTGTCACAGCTCACCCCCACAACATGACTCGGGTCCCTGCTAGGGCTGGCCGATGTCTGGTTTTCCACGTTGTGATATATCAGCAGCTAAATACCTCAATATGCTGATGATAATAATAATAAATTTTATTTATATCCCACCCTCCCCAGCCGAAGCCGGGCTCAGGGCGGCTAACAACAACAAAACAGTACAAAAGTACAGCATAAACAACACTCTAAAATCATTCATTATAAAATTAATTAATTCAAGCCACTGGCAACCATTGGGCCAGAGCTCCGCGAAGATTGCCGAGGGAGGGAGTCAGGCTGCGCCCTTGCCAAAGGCCTGGTGGAACAGCTCTGTCTTGCAGGCCCTGCGGAAAGATGTCAAGTCCCGCAGGGCCCTGGTCTCTTGTGACAGAGTGTTCCACCAGATCGGAGCCACAGCCGAAAAAGCCCTGGCTCTGGTTGAGGCCAGCCTAACCTCTCTGTGGCCTGGGATCTTCAGGATGTTTTTATTTGCAGACCGTAAATTTCTCTGTGGGACATACCAGGAGAGGCGGCCCCGTAGGTATGAGGGTCCTAGGCCGTATAGGGCTTTAAAGGTTAAAACCAGCACCTTAAACCTGATCCTGTACTCCACCGGGAGCCAGTGCAGCTGGTATAGCACCGGGTGAATGTGATCTCACAGTGAAGACCTCGTAAGGAGTCTCGCTGCAGCATTCTGCACCCGCTGGAGTTTCTGGGTCAGTCTCAAGGGCAGCCCCACATAGAGCGAGTTACAATAATCCAGTCTGGAGGTGACCGTCGCATGGATCACAGTGGCTAGGTCAGGGCGAGAGAGGTAAGGAGCCAACTGCTTAGCTTGGCGGAGATGGAAAAATGCCGCCTTTGTTGTATCTCAGCTGCTTCTTCCTTTCTCATATTGCGCAGCCCTACAATGTGCCTCTCCAACTTATGCCTGAGCTGAAGGGGCATCAGAGCCTTAACTCCTCATCTGGGTGGGGGGGGGGAGCTTCCAACCCCCCACCTGAGCCAGCGCCGATGCCTCTCCATCGGCCTATTTTGAAGCTTTGGCAATTGAACTCTACTCTCAAATGAGACGTGGACCGTTGTCATGTTTATCTGCTACATGATAGCTATCTCTCATATCACTAGAAAAATCACCATAAATTTGTGAGCCGTGCTTACTGTTTGTTTGTTTGTTTGTGAAAAATATTACAATAGCAACTCTTTTTTCATTTTTGCCTTTTTCCTTGATAGGATGACAAGGATTTGGTTCATGAATTTGTTGTGGCAGAGGGCCTGACCTGTTTAATAAAAGTGGGCGCTGAGGCGGACCAGAACTACCAGAATTACATCTTGAGAGGTACGGAAGTTTATTTCACAAGCTGTTTTTGCTTCAGTGCAGCGTTTTCTACTCCAGCCCATTCTGTTTTCATAGTGCTGCTTAGTTGCAAACTACAGATTTCACAGTTTTCCTGTTTCAAGTAAAATACATTATTTGTTTGAAGAAACCCAATCCTTAGTGCATGTCCTTTCACCTTGCAGCCGACCGGATTTGACTTCACCTGGCATCCAGCTGCCTTATTTACTATTACTTTCAAACAGCACCATTCTGGTAGCCACTGACCACCAAGTGTTGCTTGCAAGCAATTGGCATGGCTAGTGGAGAAGTGGCAGCACCATTCTGGCTCCCCTCTGTAACCAGCATGGAAACCAAGTGTGATTCCAGAGGAGGAAAGCTATGAGATCTGCATCTAGCATAGAAATTAAATGTGCTACTGCAAGGGACGTGAGTGGCGCTGTGGGTTAAATCACAGAGCCTAGGGCTTGCCGATCAGAAGGTCGGTGGTTCGAATCCCCATGACGGGGTGAGCTCCTGTTGCTCGGTCCCTGCTCCTGCCAACCTAGCAGTTCAAAAGCACGTTAAAGTGCAAGTAGATAAATAGGTACCGTTCCGGCGGGAAGGTAGACAGCGTTTCCATGCGCTGCTCTGGTTTGCCAGAAGCGGCTTAGTCATGCTGGTCACATGACCCGGAAGCTGTACGCCGGCTCCCTCAGCCAATAAAGCGAGATGAGCGCCGCAACCCCAGCGTCGGCCACGACTGGACCTAATGGTCAGGGGTCCCTTTACCTTTACTGCAAGAGGAATGGGACTCTTCTTCCTTCCTCTTCCCAGTCACCAGTAGGCTAGCAGACATTTTTTTCAGGCTAGGCTTATTCACAAGGCTACTTTCAAACAATTCCTACCCCCTGCGCCCCCATTGACTCTTTTTCCATCTCACTTTTCTTTCTCTTATTCTCCTAACATCTCACTTCTTTACTTTTGGACTGTAAGTCTCTGGCCAGGCCTGTGTTATTCTTAATTATTGAGGGCACCTATCAATTTTAGACTTGTCATAAATAAAGAATACCAACAACAACTTGCATAACTTACTGACTCACTCAGTTATTTATTTAAAGTACCTGCTTTTTTTAGGTGCTATAAAGCGATTTTAAAAATGACACAGGTCCTGTCCTCAAGCTTACACTGTAAAAGACACAAAGGGAAAAAGCTATGGGGGAAGGAAGGCGGGGACCAAATTCAGGTAGCAAAACTTTTAAAAACACAATAAGTGGCATCAGAGAGACAGTATAGTGAACCAAGGATCCAAGTGGAAGTTAATTCCAGCTGATTCAGGGTGCCTTGTTGCCCTGCCTCACCTTTCTCTCTTTTTCTGCCTCAGTCCCTACCCCACACCCCCAAAGTTGCTGGGTGAAATGGGTGCTAATAAGAGAGGGTTCTGGGAGCAAAGGGACAAAATGGCGGTTGATTTCAGCCAAGCCAATGGGATGGTTGTGTTGTCTCATATCTCCCTCTACTGAAACCAGGTGGAATGGCTGCTAATGCATTAATCTTTTTAAGAGCCTTTGCACATGTTCAAGAAGCTCTGTAAATTGAGTGCATGGCATGCTCAAGACCATGGGTAGGCAAACTAAAGCCCAGGGGCCGGATCCAGCCCAATCACCTTCAAAATCCGGCCCGCGGACGGTCTGGGAATCAGCATGTTTTTACATGAGTAGAATGTGTGCTTTTATTTAAAATGCATCTCTGGGTTATTTCTGGGGCATAGGAATTGGTTCATCCTCCCCCCCCCCCCCCGTATAGACTGCCCCCCCCCACAAGGTCTGAAGGTCAGTGGACCGCCCCCCTGCTGAAAAAGTTTGCAGACCCCTGTTCAGGACCATAGGGTCTGCCTTCATGCATCCATTGTTGTGGTTATAAATTGTTTCAGTAAAATAAATAAAATATACCTGCATAAAGTAATGTGAAATCTTATGTGTACAAGGTTGTACAGTCTAGATGCCAGGTATATGCGTGTAGAGATGTGTGCTGTATTTTACAGTAAAACAGAACGTGTAGAAGGGTGATGAGTCAGAAGCACAAGTGCTGAATGTGTCTTTTTATTATCTGTGGCCTTTGTGTCAGGCCTGAAAACAGAATAACTGGTCTATGAATGTGGAAAAGTTAGCTTTTCACTGAGTGTACTAGGGAAGTACAATACAACTCTGTTCTACAGTTATCTTTATGTGATTGTCCACTCAACAAAAGGTTGTGTTCTCTGTAGTTCAGATTGTGTTCTCCGAAAGGTTGTGTTCTCCGTCGTATAGATTCAAATCATGGAAACCCAGCCAGATGGGCGGGGTATAAATAAAATTCTTCTTCTTCTTCTTCTTCTTCTTCTTCTTCTTCTTCTTCTTCTTCTTCTTCTTCTTCTTCTTTTTATGTTTATCTTTCATCTACATTCAGGCAGAGGAAAATGTTTTTTAAGTGTCCAAAGCGGAGTTGGGTGGAGATGTTGGCAACAATTACAAACCACATATATGTCCTAATGAATTAGAAACATGGGTCAATATTTTGTATTCCATGAAGGTGGTCTGATAGTGGAAGATCAAGCTTCTCAGGCCCAAGGTCAGTTCAAGGATGCTTCTTGGGTTTTCACAAGTTTTTCTGTTTGGTCCGAATCTCCTTTCCTGTAACTTGAATCCATTGACTCTAGTCCTTCACAAACCTGCTTCATCTTCTATGTGATAGCCCTTAAGATCAGGCATGTCTAAAGTCCATTTCGGGGGCGTAATCTGGTCCGCCGGTTGGTTTAATCTGGTGCCTGTGGCAGTTTAAAATCCTAAAGAAACTTCAATCCTAAAAAAAGGACAACAACTTTGGCTGGCCCTTACGGCCCTTTACTTAATCAAATCTGGCCCTCTTTGAAAGATGGTTATCCTATCTACTCTCTGTATACTCTTCTCCAGGCTAAATACACCCAACTTCCTCAACCATTTCTCATTAGGCTTGGTTTCCCGACCAGTTTTTCCAGCTGAAGGCTCTGCATGCAGATGCTTGCAGAGCAAAAACAGCACAAGCTACACATAAAAAGAAGTTGCCATTCAATGAGGGAATCTGAGGTTTGAAGAAGTAAAAACAAACAAAAACAGAATAATAAATGAAGGGTGTGAAAAAGTTAACTGCTCCCCTTATACAGTGGTACCTTGGTTCTCAAACGCCTTGGTACTCAAACAACTTGGAACCCAAACACTGCAAATCTGGAAGTAAGTGTTCCGGTTTGCGAACTTTTTCCGGAAGTTGAACGTGCTCTGTTTTGAGTGTTACGCTTCCATTTTCAGTGCCACACTTCCGTTTTGAGTGTTACGCTGAGGTCTGTCTGATTTTTATTTTGCGTTTTTGTTTTTGCGGCTCTTTTTGTTTTGTTGGTGTGATTGTGTGGAACCCAGTTCAGCTATTGATTGATTGATTGATTGATTGTGTGACTGCAGTACATTGTTTATTGCTTTCATTTTCTGGATCAACGGTCTCGTTAGATAGTAAAATTCATGTTAAATTGCTGTTTTAGGGGTTGTTTTTAAAAGTCTGGAATAGATTAATTCCTTTTGCATTACTTTCTATGGGAAAGTGCGCCTTGGTTTTGGAACGCTTTGGTTTTGGAACGGACTTCCGGAACGGATTAAGTTTGAGAACCAAGGTACCACTGTATAAAGGGAGAGGGAATGGAGAGTCCATGGCTTGGGATAAAGACAGGGAACAGCACATGGCTCCAAAGGGGAGGCTGTGCAGTGTCCGACCTTCTCGGGTGATACAGGCCTAAAGTGAACAAGATTTAAGGCCAGAGCGCATAGCTTTCAGGGAGCGATGCACTGCAACATTTTGTTATGGGGTCCTGCTTCTACCTCATAGTACCAGATGCTGGGATCATGGGAAGAGCTCTTGCCTTCATGGCCTCCTGTAAACTTCCTCTACGTATTTCTGGTACAGGAGGGCAGTGTGCTCCCTTGGAAACAAGGCAGCTAAACAGTTGGCCTGTTTGAGCTGTCCTTATCATGTAATTTCTAGCATTGCTTCATTTTTCATTAGTGAGTCATTTTATATGGATGTATCTGATCGAAAGCTGAATACACCTTGTGTTGTTTTGATGTTGTTTTCAAAAGAGATTTCTAATAGAATCGAATAATGCCATCTGTGTCAAAGATCAGTTCTCAAAATGATCCATTTTCGGCAGTCGCTAATACAGTCAAGCCCTTTAATGTTCGCTCTGTTATGGGAACTCAAAACAGTTTCATCTAGATACATTCTTTTAGTTGTTCAGTGTAACTTTATCATGTTTTGCTTGAAGGCTTCTGATGTAAACTCTGATTTTATAGGCAGAGCTTACTGCCAGGAGTGACTGTGCCTCGTTTTCTTTAATTAGCAAAAAGAAAAGGAGATAAAAGTTGGCTTTTACGTAAAAGACCCATAAACCAAGGCCATTGTTTGCGGAAATGTTACACTGCTACAGAGTGAGAGCATTGTACCTCTTTGTTAGAAATTTACAAAGGAGCATTGCAGAATAATTTAAGCATGATTTTGCGGTAATAACTGTCTGCAGGGACGAGATGGTAGTGGAAGCAAGAAGATAGTACATCTTTGTTATTGGCTATAAATAACAATTGATTTTTAATGATTAAAATATTTATTAAGCACCTTAGAGACTCTATCAGAGCTAAAAGGGACCATTGCCCTGACCACAGACCTTTTATTTTGTTTTCATTTCATTCTTCTGAATAATATTTTAATGGCTTAAATATCTCAAGATCAAAGACTTCTTTGATATGTGCATCTCAAGTCTTGTATTCTAAACTTGTTGTTGTCACTTCTACCATTCCACTCCTTGACGTGGTGCACCCTGAATCGTAACTGGTGTTGCGTGCAAAATAACCCCATAAAGCACTTGCTCTGCTTGGGTTATATGCTCTTCTTAAAACAGTTTCACAAAATTGGCAAAAAAACCACAATCCTTTACAAATCATTGGAAGGTAATTGTATCTATTTTTGCCTTTGTACTTCTCTTTTTCATGTTGTCCTTTTCTGGCTTTATCTTGCTCTGACATGCTATCTTACCAGTATTGATGTTGGATATATTCCTCCCTCAGGCAAGTTGATAGTGGAACAGACTGTCCTTAAAGGTATCAAGCAGTGATGGGCATTAAAGGTTGAAGCCAGCATCTTGAATTGAGCTTGGAAGCGAAGTGGTAACCAGTTCAGTCTATCGAAACCTGCAGGCTATGCTCCCAGCAAAAATCCTGGCTGTTATATAATCAGAGGTTCCGAAATGTCTTCAAGGACAATGCCAAGTGCAATGCATTAGTGTAGTCTTAAATGGGATGTTACCAGAGCAAGGATCACCATGGCTAGACTGCCACTGTCTGGGAGAGGCTACAGTTCCTGTAAATGGGACACAGGTGGCGCTGTGGGTTAAACCACAGAGCCTAGGACTTGCCAATCAGAAGGTCGGTGGTTCGAATCCCCGCGACAGGGTAAGCTCCTGTTGCTCGGTCCCTGCTCCTACCAACCTAGCAGTTCGAAAGCACGTCAAAGTGCAAGTAGATAAATAGGTACCGCTCCAGCGGGAAGGTAAACGGCGTTTCCGTGCACTGCTCTGGTTCGCCAGAAGCAGCTTAGTCATGCTGGCCACATAACCCGGAAGCTGTACGCCGGCTCCCTCGGCCAATAAAGCGAGATGAGCGTTGCAACCCCAGAGTCGGTCACGACTGGACCTAATGGTCAGGGGTCCCTTTACCTTTACTTGAGTAACACCCAGTGGAACTTATTATTGTTCCTTTCTGCAGCAGACCACCAGCAACCACAGACCATGTTATGTTACTTTTGAAACCCATCCCTAGAAACACAAGACTCTAGATTGTGACTGCTGAAATATGGCCCAAGTTACCTTTAACTGTCGTTAAACATATTTCTCAAATCGTAATGAGTTTAACCTACCATCTCTTTAAAAAATACGCCCTGCTTTCAGAAAGGATCTACAAATCACTGGCAGAATTGCATATGGATCCTGTGCCATCTGCTGATTTCGGTAGCAAAACAGCTCGATTGCAAGTTCCCCATGTGTGCATTGACTGCTACAGCTATTTATAAAACAAAAGGCCTGTGATGTCACCTGAGCACTAGTTTTAGAACAAACATTTGTGCTTGTTCATTCTGGGAAATTGGATTCCTGAAACAATTCAAGGTTGTGGATGTTCAAGTAGAATGCCATCTGGTTTATGTTTGTCATTGTGTGTGCAGAGTTACAGAAAGGTTCTTTGGTTAGTTAGAAGAGACCAAAAGCAAGGGCTGAGGTGACCACAACAAGCGACAGAAGGAATTTTGCTTTGAATAAATCCTGCTTAAAATACTTGTTTTAGTGATGTCAGTGAAATTCCTCAGGAACAAATTTCAATGGCTCGTTAAACTCGACCTTAAAACTGAGATGAACTTTAATAATTTCTGACACACTCCTCTACTTCAGGTTTTGATCCAAGCCAGAGGAGAATTTGCCCACCCTCCTATTTGCCCTGTAGCCACTTTTCTCTCCCCCTTTTCTAGAAGGAATGGGGGGGGGGGGCAGGCTGTAATAGGTTGCAGTTATTTTTTTACTAAGCTCTTGAATTGACTTTGAAAAATTACCTTAATTTTTCTGACACCCCCATTTACATATAAGGATTGTGTGTTATTGTTATTGTTTAGTCGTTTAGTCGTGTCCGACTCTTCGTGACCCCATGGATCAGAGCACGCCAAGCACTCCTGTCTTCCACTGCCTCCCGCAGTTTGGTCAAACTCATGCTGGTAGCTTCGAGAACACTGTCCAACCATCTCATCCTCCGTCGTCCCCTTCTCCTTGTGCCCTCCATCTTTCCCAACATCAGGGTCTTTTCCAGGGAGTCTTCTCTTCTCCTGAGGTGGCCAAAGTATTGGAGCCTCAGCTTCATGATCTGTCCTTCCAGTGAGCACGCAAGGCTGATTTCCTTAAGAATGGATGCGTTTGATCTTCTTGCAGTTCATGGAACTCTCAAGAGTCTCCTCCAGCACCAGAATTCAAAAGCAACAATTCTTCGGCGATCAGCCTTCTTTATGGTCCAGCTCTCACTTCCATACATCACTACTGGCTAATCTCCTAATTCATCCAAGCTGAGTTTCCAAGAACTTTCCCATCTCAACTTCATTTATGTAAGGCACACAATACATATTATGCATTTCATTAACATAACTTTAATATCTCTCATTCTCTGGGCAGAGTATGGGGTGGGGCGGGGAATAAAAACACAAAATACAAAAATAAACCAAGAACATAAACTCAGAACTTTGACAATAACATTAGAATACAATCAGTTTTTGCCGTGATCTGATCTGAGATTCACCACTGGATCACTGGCTGGTTCATGCAAAGAATGTTGGAGCATGTAAATGATGATCCAGCAAAATGACTCCAACTGTGAATACACATGATCTCATAGCAATTAATGCTTAACTAATTTGGGTTTTGTAAATTATATGTATAATGGTTAACCACAGGGGTCCTCACCCAAAAACCAGTAGATCATGCACAATTGAAGTAAAGCCACTCCTGAACCACCAATATTGAATCAGGATGCCTCCGTGATGCACTGTAGCTCCTTGCTACCTGTGCTACCACAACAATTTGCTATAGGAAGGAGCTGCTGGTTTCTTAAACCCGTAGGATTTTGATAAACATCAGTTCGCCTGTAGGAGAAATAGGTCAACAGATGATGCCATAGCTACAACCTTTCACCTTGCAACGAGTCATCTGGAGAGACCGGGGAATTATGTTAGAACGTTGTTAATTGATTATAGCTCGGCTTTTAATACCATCCTTCTGGGCATTCTTATCAAAAAGCTGGTGGAACTAGACCTTTCTTCTACCATCTGTGACTGGATTAAAGACTTTCTGAGGGATTGGACACAAACAGTGAGGATTGGGCCTGTTACATCTACCTCCCTGAAGCTCAGCACTGGCACCCCACAGATATGTGTGCTGAATCCCTACTTGTACTCGTTGTATACATATGACTGTATTCCATCTGATCCATCCACTGTAATTATTAAGTTTGCAGATGATACTACTATAATGGGTCTAATTACAGGTGGAGATGAATCAGCGTACAGGGGGGAGGTTCAAAAAGTATCTACATGGTGCCTAGAGAATAACTTGCACCTAAATATTAGCAAGACAAAGGAAATGGTGTTGGACTTTCGGAGGAAGAGAGGGGAACTAGCCCTGTTGTATATAGGGAGGGTTATGTGGAGAGAGTATCTTCCTTCAAATTCCTGGGAGTTTACCTTAGTGAAGACCTCACTTGAAATAATAACATAACTCAGGTGGTTAGGAAGGCCCAACAGAGACTCCATTTCCTCAGGGTCTTGCGAAAGAACAATGTTAAACAACAATTGATGACCTCCTTCTACCAGTCCACAATAGAAAGTGTCCTCTCATTGTATCACACTGTGGTACGTTGGCTTGACAGCCACGGACAGAAAGTCTTTACAGAGGGTGGTGAACACAGCACATGATATCATGGGCTGTGTCCTGCGCCCGCTAGATGACATTGAAAGGGATCGATGCCTTAGGAGAGCGAGAAAAGTCCTCAGGGATGATTCACACCCCGGCCAGCACCTCTTTAATCTTCTACCCTCGGGCAGGAGATATAGAAGTATAATCATACCAACAGGCTAAAAAACAGTTTCTATCCGTGGGTTGTGTGTTGCTAATGCTACTCAATATGCTCAATAGCTGAATAGTCCCAGTGCAGCGCTTTTTCAGGTGACACACAGAAGCAATGGCGTTTCAACATGCCCTAAAAATCATCAGAATCTGCAATGGTCCTTCAGAACTTCCTTCTCAGAGGAAAGACTTGCTTTTTGGTGGTCCTGTGATCCCTGGCATCTGCCATGTGACAGAAATTCCGCAATGCTGTCTACGTAACTATGTTGCTCATCGCTCAAACTGTTAAAAAATACAGTGGTGCCTCACAAGACGAAAAGAATCCGTTCCGCGATTCTCTTCGTCTAGCGGTTTTTTCGTCTTGCGAAGCAACCCTATTAGCGGATTAGCGCTATTAGCGGTTTAGCGGCTTAGCGGCTATTAAAGGCTTAGCGGCTTAGCTGCTAAAAGGCGCTTAGCGGCTTAGAAAAAGGGGGGGAGCGAAAAAAATACTGCAAGACTTGCAAGACGTTTTCGTCTTGTGAAGCAAGCCCATAGGGAAAATCGTCTTGCGAAGCAAATCAAAAAACCCTTTCGTCTAGCGGGTTTTCCGTCTTGCGAGGCATTCGTCTTACGGGGCACCACTGTAGTAGTGCGGAAAGGAGGGCAATGTCTGGTAAACTGCATTTGTCCACCTGGAGTGTTCTGGAGTATTTTGTTTGAACAGCTTTATAACGATGTGCCCGGAAAGTATTCCAGAACGATAGTCTGACTTAAGGTGCAAAGTAATTAATCCCCACCATCACAGTTATTTGTGGGTGTAATTCCATGTGTACCCTACTTGCATACATGTACAGAGATCCATCATGAGAACATAACCGTTCCTCACAGCCTGCGACTGTGAATCTCTCTGTTTATACTGATGAAATTCCCATGAAATGTGACACCCAGGGCTATGTAAACTATACCAAAAATGAGGAAGTGAACCATATTTTCAAAATGTACGTTTTTAACTGAAGGGCAAAAACTACTACAGTACATAGTTTTGAACAACAGTCTGTTGGTGTCTTTAAAAACACTCTGGACCTTGTGAGTTTTAACTGCTGGAAATTCAATTATCAGTTTATAAAAATAACCCACTGATGCAGTGGGGGCGTGCGTGCAGAGAGGGGGGGGTATAAGAAAGTGTTTCTTTTTAATTAATATTTGAATTATATGGTGACAAAGCCTTATTCCTGATAGAAAGAGGTTTGCTTGTAGATCCATGGTTTAATCAAACTATGATCAGTGGCTATGTAAGGCATTTGAAGTTTAACGGCCCAGACCCAAACTCCACTGTGCAGATTTGTTTCACATCTGCTGCAGAGAGTATGCACATTTTCCTGTGGATTCGAAATGGCTTTAAAGGCCTAGGATTCTCATGCAACTGGTTGCCTTGCAAAGAGAAGAATTCAAACTTGTTCCTTCCAATGGTTGCTCTGGCAGAGGGAACAAGACAAGACAAAACCAAATTGAAGCTTTGGGTCTCTTTCCTTCTGTGGACGATCTTCCTCGGAGAGGGAGGTGGAACACATGTTGCCAGGTGGCTCCCATCCATGTTATACGTGGGTCTAGTGCAAATGTGTTATTTCGTAACTCTGCAAGCACATAATTGTGTGTACAGAGATTTCCATCTTGCGTATTTATAAAAGCAAGAGAGAATCTTGGGCACCCCAGAGACAGCAGTCTGAGTATTCAGCAGCTAGTGATTAGGGACAGGGACACAGAAGTTTCCAGGCTTCTGCGCTTCCTCCTTGCATTCTGGACCTTCCCAGTCCTTGCTAAAAATGAAACAGCATCCAGAATAACACCAGGTAAGTAAATATTGCTAGGCACAAATAGCCTTCTGCAAATGTTGAGCTGACCCTGAATTGTGTCCAGCAAAGCAAATGGTCTTCACATGTGGGAACTACCCTGTACAACTTTTTTAACAAATCATTTTTATTAATTCTCCAATAAAAAACAGCCAATTAAGATGTCCAATCATAATCCAATTAAAATAAAAAACTAAAATAAAAAAATAAAAAACTAAAAAACTAAAGCAACAAAAAAGGCTTTTATGGGTATGTTCGTAGCAAAAGGAAGAACAAAGAAACCGTGGGGTCACTCAGAGGAGAAGGTGGTGAAATGCAAACAGGGGACACAGAAAGGGCTGAACTCCTCAATGCCTTCTTTGCCTCAGTCTTCTCCGATAAAGAAAACAATGCCCGACCTGAAGAATTTGGAGCAAATGATTCAGCAGAGGAAACACAGCCCAGAATAACTAAGGAGATAGTACAAGAATACTTGGCTAGTCTAGATGTATTCAAGTCTCCAGGGCCAGATGAACTGCATCCAAGAGTATTAAAAGAACTGGCAGATGTGATTTCAGAACCACTGGCAGTCATCTTTGAGAATTCCTGGAGAACAGGCGAAGTCCCGGCAGACTGGAGGAGGGCAAATGTTGTCCCTATTTTCAAAAAGGGGAAAAGAGAGGACCCAAATAATTACCGCCCAGTCAGTCTGACATCAATACCAGGGAAGATTCTGGAGCAGATCATTAAGCAAACAGTCTGTGAGCACCTAGAAAGGAATGCTGTGATCACCAATAGTCAGCATGGATTTCTGAAAAATAAGTCATGTCAGACTAACCTGATCTCGTTTTTTGACAGAATTACAAGCCTGGTAGATGAAGGGAACGCAGTGGATGTAGTCTACCTTGATTTCAGCAAGGCATTTGACAAGGTGCCCCATGATATTCTTGTAAAGAAGCTGGTAAAATGCGGTCTTGACTATGCTACCACTCAGTGGATTTGTAACTGGCTGACTGACCGAACCCAAAGGGTGCTCATCAATGGTTCCTCTTCATCCTGGAGAAGAGTGACTAGTGGGGTGCCACAGGGTTCTGTCCTGGGCCCGGTCTTATTCAACATCTTTATCAACGACTTGGATGATGGACTCAAGGGCATCCTGATCAAATTTGCAGATGACACCAAACTGGGAGGGGTGGCTAACACCCCAGAGGACAGGATCACACTTCAAAACGACCTTGACAGATTAGAGAACTGGGCCAAAACAAACAAGATGAATTTTAACAGGGAGAAATGTAAAGTATTGCACTTGGGCAAAAAAATTGAGAGGCACAAATACAAGATGGGTGACACCTGGCTTGAGAGCAGTACATGTGAAAAGGATCTAGGAGTCTTGGTTGACCACAAACTTGACATGAGCCAACAGTGTGACGCGGCAGCTAAAAAAGCCAATGCAATTCTGGGCTGCATCAATAGGAGTATAGCATCTAGATCAAGGGAAGTAATAGTGCCACTGTATTCTGCTCTGGTCAGACCTCACCTGGAGTACTGTGTCCAGTTCTGGGCACCACAGTTCAAGAAGGACACTGACAAACTGGAACGTGTCCAGAGGAGGGCAACCAAAATGGTCAAAGGCCTGGAAATGATGCCTTATGAGGAACGGCTAAGGGAGCTGGGCATGTTTAGCCTGGAGAAGAGGAGGTTAAGGGGTGATATGATAGCCATGTTCAAATATATAAAAGGATGTCACATAGAGGAGGGAGAAAGGCTGTTTTCTGCTGCTCCAGAGAAGCGGACACGGAGCAATGGATCCAAACTACAAGAAAGAAGATTCCACCTAAACATTAGGAAGAACTTCCTGACAGTAAGAGCTGTTCGACAGTGGAATTTGCTGCCAAGGAGTGTGGTGGAGTCTCCTTCTTTGGAGGTCTTTAAGCAGAGGCTTGACAACCATATGTCAGGAGTGCTCTGATGGTGTTTCCTGCTTGGCAGGGGGTTGGACTCGATGGCCCTTGTGGTCTCTTCCAACTCTATGATTCTATGATTCTAAAATAAAAAAGACCAAATTATAATCCAAATTATAATTGTTGATTTTTGGAGACTCCCCATAGTCTGGACCTCTGAAGCCTATCTCCAAATCTCAGTCCAGCCTCTCCTCAGTGCTTCCATATTTTCCACATCCCGAATTTAATGCTTTAAAGTTTACCCTGTACAACTTTTAACCTATAGTTCTACTGGAGTAGAAACCTGACTTTGGTACCGAGGATTGCTGATGTGTAATATGTAGCTGCTGTCGTGTATCTGGGGGTTAAGACCCACTAAGAAGTTAACGTTACCAGCGCAACTTGCAATTAACAAGAATGCATTACTTAGTGTTTCCAGTTTACTCCTGAGTCTGAATAAGCACCTGAGGACTCTGGGGCCAAATCCAGCTTCCTGAGAAATACAGGCTACCCGGCAAGAGACAAAAAATGTGTTTTGTCAACTGCTTGCTTGTGGCTTGGAAGAGGAAGCTGCACATTCTCTCAACTTGCAGTTTGACAAGCTTCCACAAAGAAAAGGCACACAGCACAACTACCTCCTTTGCATCTGAGTTAAGCATGGGGACTGGGAACAACAGCTAACTAGAAGGGGAGAAGAAAATTAACCTAATTATTCCTCTTCTCCCTATTCATTTATTCTTTCTTTGCTAGTCGAGCTGAGATGCAGTTGCCCTAAGTTGTAAGGTGCAAGGACAACTCAAATGATAAATGATGACAAAATACTTTGCGAAACGGGACCGTGAATTGCTCATTGCTGTGCAAGGGTTTCTATAAAAAAGGTAAAGGACCCCTGGATGGTTAAGTCCAGTCAAAGGCGACTATGGGGTTGCGGCGCTCATCTCGCTTTCAGGCCAAGGGAGCTGGCGTTTGTCCACAGACAGCTTTCCAGGTCATGTGGCCAGCGTGGCTAAACCGCTTCTGGCGCAACAGTACATTGTGATGGACACCAGAGTGCACAGAAACACTGTTTACCTTTCCACCACAGTGTTACCTATTTATCTACTTGCACTGGCTTGCTTTCGAACTGCTAGGTTGGCAGGAGCTGGGACAGAGCAATGGGAGCTCACTCCATCACAGGGATTCAAATCACCGACCTTCTGATCGGCAAGCCCAAGAGGTTCAGTGGTTTAGACCGCAGCGCCACCCGTGTCCCATAAAGGGTTTCTATAGAGGGCAGGTGAACGTAAGGTAATAAAAACGAAGACTCCAGTGCAATCAGGAGTTGCCAATAATTCATTCAGAAATAAGAAATCTTGTCCATCAATTTAAAGTTGTGTGATATTTTAACAAACTTTTATTTTATTAAATACATGGTGCCTTCTAGCTACAGGCCACTGCACAAAGATCCGTGGTCCAAGAGATTTGCAATTTGGAAATACCTAAAGTGAAGCCGAGGAAGTGGAGGGAGATTGAGGCAGGGATAAGTAAGGGAAGAATACGTGGTAATTACAATCGCACAAATTTTGGTTGGGTCACACTGTCGCAGGGGTGGGGAACCTGTGCCGTGTTCCAGATGATTTACAAGGGAAAATGAGTTGCCCTTCAGTTTGTAATCAGGCTGAAAGAACTTTAAACAAGTGGAGCATTTACCAAATGCACCTTAATATAAAGGTAAAGGGACCCCTGACCACTAGGTCCAGTCATGACCGACTCTGGAGTTGCGGCGCTCATCTCGCTTTATTGGCCGAGGGAGCCAGCGTACAGCTTCCGGGTCATGTGGCCAGTATGACTAAGCCGCTTCTGGCGAACCAAAGCAGCGCACGGAAACGCTGTTTACCTTCCCGCCAGAGCAGTACCTATTTATCTAGTTGCACTTTGACGTGCTTTCAAACTGCTAGGTTGGCAGGAGCAGGGACCGAGCAACGGGAGCTCACCCTGTCGCGGGGATTCGAACCGCCGACCCTCTGATCGGCAAGTCCTAGGCTCTGTGGTTTAACCCACAGCGCCACCCGCCTCCCAATATAGGACTCAATAAAACAATGAAATATCTGAGTGTTAGAGCCACGTCAGGGATAAGGACTCTTCCTGCTTTTCCGTAAAGGGAGAAATGCAGCAAATTTTTACATGAGGAAGCATTTGAAAATGCAAGCCCACACCTGTATTCTGAGGTGGGACGGCCCAGGCTTGACTTCTTTAGCTAGAGATGTTAAGGGCTGAACTTGGGATATTTGGCATGCACACAATGTGCTCGACCATTGCAGAAGAAGCAAGAAATTGTCAGTGAGTGCCAAAATGCATTAGCTATAGGGATGTCTAAATATATTAGCAATATTCTGTGAAGAAAAGAAGTGCATCGAGGAAGAAGTAAGTGAACACTGGTATAGAGTAACCTTCGCTTGTGCAGTTGCTGGCTTTTCCATTACAGTGGTACCTTGGTTCTCGAACTTAATCCATTCCAGGAGTCCGTTCAGCTCCCAAAACAGTTCAAAAACCAAGGCACGGCTTCCAATTGACTGCAGGAGCTTCCTGCACTAAGCTGAAGCTGCATCAGACTTTCAGCTTCTGAAAAACGTTCACAAACCAGAACATTCACTTCCGGGTTTGCAGTGTTCGGGAGCCGATTTGTTCGAGTACCAAGCTACCACTGTATTCTGTAGTTTATTAGGAAAACTTTTTACAGAATAATAATAAATAATAATAAAATGTTATTTATATCCCGCCCTCCCCAGCCGAAGCCGGGCTCACAGTGGCTAACAACAGTAAAATAACACAACATTCTAAAATCATTTCATTATAAAATCAGTTCAAATCAAATTGATGGCAACCATTGGGCTAGAGTTCTGTGAGGATTGCCAAAGGATGGCCTTGGCTAAAGGCCTGGTGGAACAGCTCTGTCTTGCAGGCCCTGCGGAAAGATGTCACGTCCCACAGGGCCCTAGTCTCTTGTGACAGAGCGTTCCACCAGATTGGAGCCACAGCCGAAAAAGCCCTGGCTCTGGTCAAGGCCAGCCTAACCTCCCTATGGCCTGGGACCTCCAAGATATTTTTGTTTGAAGACCGTAAGGTCCTCTGTTGGACATACCAGGAGAGGCAGTCCCGTAGGTATGAGGATCCTAGTCCTAAGAGAGGCTACTGCCTGCACCTTTTGCACCCTCATGAAACATCTCTGTTAGCCAGGGCCGTATTGGAGATATCCTTACTAAGACTCAGGTAAATGGTATGTTATGAAATGAGAGAGTCTTATTTTAGCATCATGAACCATCCTAGAAATGTCCCATACGCTGATGAGTCAAAGCCAAATTGCATTTTGTAGTTGGCCCCAGTCAAGCTGTACACAACTTGTCGTGCATGACATTTCATGATTGCGAGCCACAATAAGAATAAATAAACAGATAATAATAACAAATCATAGAAAGAATGGTGTATTCTTTCTATCTCCTGCTTTGGTTGAGATATCCAGAGTGGCTAGCAGTTAAGTTGTTGTTTTTTTAAGTAAACATAAAATACAATTCAAATAATCAGTTAAGAGCACAATGCTGTGTGTGTTTTTGCTGCATTCACTGGGGCTCCTAGTAAGCGTGTTTTGGATTGCAGCCTAAAGCCAACAATATAAAACAGATGATACATAACACAGTGTTGTTGCGGCTATAATTAAAGTTTGCTTAACATTTTGAGTTCCTTCATGCCAGCGATAAAGAAAGGCTTAATGATGTAATGTATGAAATAAGCATGATTTGAAGTCACCCCCCTCACTTGATTTCTTTTTTAAGAAAACAAGCCAAGCAATCTATCACCAAAAGCACAGTAAGATAATGTTGGATACTGTAGTTAACTGGTAATTTCCTTTCTTTTGGCTATAATTAAAGATAGCCACGATTTGTTTTTCTTGTTGATATTCCCAAATGTCTGTCTTAAAGGAATGCACAGTGCCATCAGATCTATGTGTTGTTAATGCACTGATAGTTTAGGTGAACCTCAAAAGGGTGTGTCCAATTTTGAGTCGACCCCAGGCCAGTGCTGCCTAGATCCAATGCAGATCTAGGTGTAAATAGTTAGGCATGACTGGTTGCGGCAGAATGCAAATGGTGTTTCATAACTGGATGTGCATGTACTCAAACTAACTGAATCTAGATAGACAGCATTATATTCAAATATGCACCTGTGAACAGGGACACAGGTGGCGCTGTGGGTTAAACCACAGAGCCTAGGACTTGCTGATCAGGTCGGCGGTTTGAATCCCCGTCAGGGGGGAGCTCCTGTTGCTCGGTCCCAGCTCCTGCCAACCTAGCAGTTCGGAAGCACGTCAAAAGTTCAAGTAGATAAATAGGTACCGCTCTGGCGGGAAGGTAAATGGCGTTTCCGTGCGCTGCTCTGGTTCGCCAGAAGCGGCTTAGTCATGCTGGCCACATGACCCGGAAGCTGTACGCCGGCTCCCTCGGCCAATAAAGCGAGATGAGCGCCGCAACCCCAGAGTCGGTCACAACTGAACCTAATGGTCAGGGGTCCCTTTACCTTTACCTCTGCACCTGTGATGCTTCCTCTCTTGTCCTGCAATAAATCGCTGTACAATGGTACCTCTGGTTATGAACGCTTCAGGATATGAGCTCTGCTAACCCGGAAGTAGCTGCTCCTAGTTGCGAACTTCGCCCCAGGATTCAAACAGAAATCGCGCACTGGAGACACATATGCAGAGGAGGCCCCATTAGCAAAAGCGCGCCTCAGGATAAGAATGGTTTCAGCTTAAGAACGGACCTCCGGAACGAACTAAGTTCATAACCAGAGGTATCGGTGTAGAACTTCTACTTACCACCACCTCTACTTGGGCCCGATCCAAGTTGTGACCACGACAAACCCAGAAGTAAATACCAGGTTTGCCACAATTCACACATGTGCAGAATGGCTTCTGCTGTATGTGCATACGCAGGAAGCGGCTGCTGCCGTCTGCACATGCGCAGAAGTGCGCTGCCGCCAAATGCACCTGCGCACAACGGCGCTTCTACCAGCGACCCAGATCGACTTATGGACGAATGTCCCGAACTGATTACGTCCACAAGTAGAGGTTCCACTGTACTTTCCAAGCCACAGATTCACCTTGTTCCACACCAGTCAAGACTTTAGCTGGAGTATTATGTCCAAGCTGAAGTCTTGACTAGTGTGGAACAAGATGAACCTGTGGTTTGGAAATCTGGGTGCCACACTTTAAGAAGTATGTAGGCAAACTTACATGGGTTCAGAGTGTTAGTATTTCACACCTCCCATGCTGCAGATGAGGGACGCGGGTGGCGCTTTGGGTTAAACCACAGAGCCTAGGGCTTGCCAATCAGAAGGTCGGCGGTTCGAATCCCCGCGACGGGGGTGAGCTCCCGTTGCTTGGTCCCTGCTCCTGCCCACCTAGCAGTTCAAAAGCACGTCAAAGTGCAAGTAGATAAATAGGTACTGCTCTGGCGGGAAGGTAAACGGTGTTTCCGTGCGCTGCTCTGGTTCGCCAGAAGCGGCTCAGTCATGCTGGGCACATGACCTGGAAGCTGTACGCCGGCTCCCTCGGCCAATAAAGCGAGATGAGTGCCGCAACCCCAGAGTCGGTCACGACTGGACCTAATGGTCAGGGGTCCCTTTACCTTTATGCTGCAGATGAGATTGGTGTAAACCACATGCCTGTCTGGGAAGAGTGTGGGAACGGAAGACAGTCTTATTTCTTCCACTGTATGTACCTTATTTTTCGCCCCATAGGACGCACCTAATTTTTTTGGGGGGGGGGGGAATAAAGGGGGGGAAATTCCCTCCCCAGGCACGGGGCAGGCGCAGCGGAAGCCCGAGCTTCCCCTGACCCCAGCCCCCAGAACAGCCTGATATCCGCAAGCCTAGGGAGCCGCGCTGGTCTCCCCAGGCTTGCGGAGAGGTGCGCGAAGCCCGGGCGCGCTCTTCAGTGCGCACCAGGCTTCGGAATGCAGGCAGCTCTGCGCTACCCTTCGGAGCCCCGCGCGGCTTCGCGCCAGGATCGGGAGGGTGGCGCAGAGCTGCAGGAAGCCCTGGAGCGCAGGCAGCTCCGCGCCACCCTCCAGAGCCCCGCGCGGCTTCGCGCCGGGCTCCGGAGGGTGGCGCGGAGCTGCAGGAAGCCCGGGAAAGCCTGCATTCGCCCCATAGGACGCACACACATTTCCCCTTCATTTTTCGAGGGGGAAAAGTGCGTCCTATAGGGTGAAAAATACGGTACTTTTGTGCTGTACTTTTGCTTTTATTTGTTCTTGTTCTTCTCTTGGAGCTGGAGAGAGAGATTCCTCTGTCTGTGCATAGTGTGTAAATAAATATGTAGATTAGCTCTACGATGTCTCACGCTTCTTGCTGTGTTATGCTAGAAGATTAGTGTGCATATATCATTTGATATATGTCGCTGAAGCGCACTGGAGAATAAGGGGATACTGGAGGATACTGCACATACCGGAGGATGCTCGGAGTTTGGGGGCTGCAGGGGCAACCCAAGGCGTTTTCCAACACAGAGAAGGGCATCAAAGCTGTTTATTCTTATAAGGAAATGTTGAAGGAACTCTGTATTTTACCATTGAAAGGAGAACATTACATGCTTGATGGGTTTTTGCATAGAAGGAGTGTAGGTTTCCAGGGAACATTAGAAAGGTAAAGGTACCCCTGCCCGTACGGGCCAGTCTTGCCAGACTCTAGGGTTGTGCGCTCATCTCACTCTATAGGCCGGGGGCCAGCGCTGTCCGGAGACACTTCCGGGTCACGTGGCCAGCGTGACAAAGCTGCATCTGGCGAGCCAGAGCCGCACACGGAAACGCCATTTACCTTCCCGCTAGTAAGCGGTCCCTATTTATCTACTTGCACCCGAAGGTGCTTTCGAACTGCTAGGTTGGCAGGCGCTGGGACTGAACGATGGGAGCGCACCCTGCTGCGGGGATTCGAACCGCCGACCATGCGATCGGCAAGTCCTAGGCGCTGAGGTTTTACCCACAGCGCCACCCGCGTCCTTCCAGGGAACATTAGGAGAGACCTATTAACAGTAAGACCAGTTTAAGAGTAGAATTATTTATCTGGGGTGGAAGGTGGTCTTTCTCTCTGTACGTCAGGTTTAAATCAGAGGGATTCTCTGCTCTGGGTTTCCTGAATCAAAAAGGGTTCCTTCCAACTCTCTAATTCTATACTTAAGTTTATTAAACATGCCACAAAATCAAGCACAGGAAATGTTAATAAATGATTGTTTATAACTTTTTAATATTTAATAATAATATATCAGCACATCCCCACTGCTACTAGACTTCAGAGTTATGTATAGCTAAAATACCATTGAGCTTGTTCATTTACTTGGATGTCCAATATACTGGAAAACAAACTTCCTGGAATGGAAGGAAGGGCATGGCCCTTGGACGTGTTCCACCATTGTCAGCTTGCTAACATTCTGATCTTCAGACTTTCACTTTTGCACTATTTGAGGAAATGAGACCTTCCTGTATAAAACCTCAACCAAAGAGCTGACTTTGTCCCCATTGCCTTAAATTTTCAGCCACAGAAACCTCAAATGGGGTCACATAATTTGTGTATACTGTACGCACTTTTGTATTTCAGTATGCGAGTTGTTCAAAACATTCTTTTCCTCTTACGTATTTTCACACTTTTGAAATCATAATATAGACAAATAGCATTTTCCCGCACTCCACTTACTGTATTTTTCGTCCCATAGGGCGCACTGGCCCATAGGACACACCTAGTTTTTTTTTTGGGGGGGGGAAATAAAGGGAATTCCCCCCCTTTATTTCTCCCCCCAAAAAACCCAGGTCAGGGAATCCAAACCAGGTCAAGGAACAGCAGGATGGCGGCGCTGCGCCTCCCCGCTGTCCCCCGAGCGCACCCCAGGCTTCAGGATGCAGGCTGCTATCCGCAAGCCTTGGGAGCCCGACGGGAACTCCCGCGGAGCTCCCAAGGCTTGCGGAGAGCTTCCTGAAGCCTGGAGAGCGAGAGGGGTCGGTGCGCACCGATCCCCCTCGCACTACAGGCTTCAGCGAAAGCCTGCATTCGCTCCATAGGATGCACACACATTTCCCCTTTTCTCCATAGGATGCACACACATTTTTGGAGGGGGAAAAGTGCGTCCTACAGGGTGAAAAATACGGTAAATGAAAGGTGGGTTTTGTGAATGAGCTCCCCCCCCCCCAAAAAACTCCCAAAGAACACATTTCCCCCTGCTGTTTATAGTGGTTTGCTGCTCATGGTTTCTCCCTTCCTGCTTCCCGAAGGGCCATATTCTGCACCAAGCTTTCCTCTTATCAGGGATCACATAGGAAATGCAATTATGTCACAAGAGCCATGCCAGTTTCCTAAAAAAATTGAAAATATGTAAGTTCTAGCAAAATGGAACGTCCATGTACCATAGCAGTGTATTCTTCAGATACTGAGGTCGAACTCACCTGCTGTTTTTACGAGCTTCAAGAGGCTTCTAGCTGGCTTCTGGTATAAGCCAACTTTGATCTGATCCTGTAAAGCTGTTGTAATGCGGCTTGGCATGCAAAGATGGAGTGAGATTTACCTCTGAAATTTTTCCGAGGAAGCATGTTGATTCTAGGCTTTGTTGTTGTTTTTAATAATAAATCACAACTTTTCCCTGACAATAATAATCGCACAAACTGCCTTTTATATTAGACATACTCTTAGTTTCCGCTCCATTTTAATCAAGGATAAGAAGCATTAATAACCAGAGCATTCTTAAATTTTCTGTGACGTTGACTACTGCAATATATCACTGAGCAAAAGCATATTCTGTAGTTCTCTGGGAGATTGCGTAAAGATGCTGTGCAGGCATTAGCAATTGCATTCCTGCAAATGATTTTTATTATTTGCCTTAAAATATTCTATTTATAACTTATTATACAGAAAAAAACATAGCTGTAACGTTTAGGTTTGGGTTTCACTTGCCTTGGTGCTCCCAAATCATCCGATACGCCACCTCTGTTGACTTGCTGCCAGCAGCCATTTGATATTTAGGTTTGTCATCTGAACAATGTTTCACTCAGACCTGAAGTCAGCCTGATTAAGGGATTGCGAGTGGATTGCAGGATTATCACATTCCCATACTCTGTCCTCTCTTTTCTTTAGAGCAATTTCCCCCAGACCTTTCCTTGCTGCCCTTAACCAGAGTTCATCCGTGGGGTGGAAGCCAGTTGAGAGCACTTCAGATGCACACCTTCCCATCAACCTCACTTCCAACCACCTTACCACTTGCACGATGGAGGCAGCCCATACACATACTGGAAACTTAAGGGAGGCGGGTGGCACTGTGGTCTAAACCACTGAGCCTCTAGGGCTTGCTGATCAGAAGGTTGGCAGTTCCAGTCCACGCAAGGGGTGAGCTCTCGTTGCTCTGTCCCAGCTCCTGCCAACCTAGCAGTTCAAAAGCACACCAGTGCAAGTAGATAAATAGGTACCGCTGCGGCGGGAAGGTAAACGGCGTTTCCGTGTGCTCTGGTATCCGTCACGGTGTCCCGTTGTGCCAGAAGCGGTCTAGTCATGCTGGCCACATGACCCGGAAAGCTGTCTGTGGACAAACGCCGGCTGCCTCGGCCTGAAATCGAGATGAGCGCCCCACCCCATAGTTGCCTTTGACTGGACTTAATCGTCCAGGAGTCCTTTACCTTTCTACCTGCACTGGAAACTTGCAGAAGAGGGCAAGTTTTGAGCTCTGAACAAAGACCATGAAGAAGAAACACAGGATATTTGCATCTAACTGGTCCTCTGGTCACAAGCCACGCCAGTCTTCTTCACCACAATGCAAATGCTTATCTTTTATTTGCTGCAGTCTACAAGGGAGTGCGGGATGCGGGTGGTGCTGTGGGTTAAACCACAGAGCCTAGGACTTGCCGATCAGAAGGTCAGCGGTTTGAATCCCCGCGACGGGGTGAGCTCCCATTGCTCAGTCCCTGCTCCTGCCAACCTAGCAGTTTGAAAGCATGTCAAAGTGCAAGTAGATAAATAGGTACCGCTCCGGTGGGAAGGTAAACGGCGTTTCTGTGCACTGCTCTGGTTCGCCAGAAGCAGCTTAGTCATGCTGGCCACATGACCTGGAAGCTGTACGCTGGCTCCCTTGGCCAATAAAGCGAGATGAGCTCCGCAACCCCAGAGTCGGTCATGACAGGACCTAATGGTCAGGGGTCCCTTTACCTTTACCTTACAAGGGAGTGAAGAGAGAGCTTTGGCCTCACTCTTGAGACTAGCCAGATCATGTGGTTTCCTGGCTCTTCTAAGCTCTAGTACTTTCCAAAATGCTGTTCTGCACAGACTCAGATCTCCTATATGTGACTTCACAGAGATCACATACTGTTGTTAAACTATGGAATTTGTTGCCACAAGAGGGAGTGATGGCCACTTAAAAGAAGATTAGGCTACCAAGGTCTACTAGCTGTGATGGCTTTGTTCCACCTCTACTGTTGGAGACAATATGTCTCTGAATCATTGTTACTCTGGGGGGAGTGCTTCCCACAAGCATCTTGTCGGCCACTGTGACCAGAGGACGCGTAAGTAGATCAGCCACTGGCTGACCCAACAGGCCCTTCTTATGGCCATTTGAAGACAGTCAGCTACAGCTAAGCAACCTGTATTGTTCTAGTGAGCAAGTTCAGTAATGGGTGGTTCTGCTAGAGGCTGCAGCAGCTGTGGATGCATATTCTAGAGCTGACATGAGGAACCCTTTGAAAGTGAAAATACGAAATGTTTCGCTTTCTTTTCTTTACTTTATTATCTTTATTAAATTTGCATACTACAGATCTCGCGAAAGTTCACAGCATAAAAATATAAAATAAGAATGCAAAATACATAATAAACGCAAGAAGAGAACCAACAAATAACTCCCCCTCCCACAAACACTAATAATAATAATAATAATATATTTGTACCCCACCCACTTTGGACGGCATCCAACAAAATATTAAAATACAATAGTCCTTCAGATATTAAAAGCTTCCAGGGCTGCCTTCAGATGTCTTCTAAAAATCTGGCAGTCATTTTTTCCTTTGACATCTGATGGGAGGGCATTCCACGGGGCAGGCGCCACTACCAAGAAGGCCCTCTGCCTGGTTCCCTGTAACTTCGCTTCTCGCAGTGAGGGAACCACCAGAAGGCCCTCGGAGCTGGAGCTCAGTGTCCGGGCTGAACGATGGGCGTGGAGATGCTCCTTCAGGTATACTGGACCAAGGCCGTTTAGGGCTTTAAAGGTCAGCACCAACACTTTGAAATGTGCTCAGAAACGTATTGGGAGCCAATGTAGGTCTTTCAAGACTGGTGTTATGTGGTCTTGGCAGCCACTCACAGTCACCAGTCTGGCAGCCGCATTCTGGATTAGTTGTATTTTCTGGGTCACCTTCAAAGGTAGCCCCATGTAGAGTGCATTGTGGTTGTCCAAGCAGGAGATAACCAGAGCATGCACCACTCTGGTGAGACAGTTTGCGGGCAGATAGGGTCTCAGCCTGCGTACCAGGTGGAGCTGGTAAATAGAATGCTAATCAGCCAACCTAAACCTGGCTTTGAAAGAACGTGCGTTCCTGGATGACACCGCTGTTACTCCTGGAGCAGGGCGGAGCTATTGTCATTGCCAGAGAGGAACAAAGGCATGCTGTTGAACAACTGAAACAGAAGGTCTGAATATCAGGCATGTCACTTTCAAACATACTTTCATTCCATCCGTTTCTGCGATAAAGGTAACTACTGCAAACAACAAAGCACATAAATTGTCCTTTCTTTTTAATGAGCGTTCCCTGGATCCTCGATGACAGTTTCACTTTTCCTTAGCTTTTGTTTGATTCAATGGAATGTGTCACTCAGCCTAGAATCAACCATTTGGTTCTGCACTGTTGCATTCTGTATTCTTCGATGCACATTCTTTAAAGGGCCTTTTCTTAAATGGGGACTGGTGATGTGTAGTGGGTGTGAATCATTTTTTAAAAAAATGATAATAATGTGAAGTTCAGTAAAGACAACAAAGATGACCAGAGGTGAAGGAGGAATTTGTTCACTTAGTCTAGCTGATTAGATGTGTAGAAGAAAGTATTGATGCAAGCTTGTCTTTAGTAAAGAGAGGAAGAAAGTACTGTAAGTCTATCTCCTGTACACAACTATTAAAGGCACAGAAAGCAATCAAAGTCGTTTCTGATTTTGCCTGCCCCCATGTGTTACTTCACAGGCCCTTGAAGGCATTAAATTTTAAAATGTAAAATATTTGGGCCAAGTCTCCCTAAGGCATCGACATATTAGAGTTACATTAGCCTTTTTAGCAGACTCGCATGTGGCTTGTCATCTACCAAAGCTCCCAGATAGGACCAAAACAATCGTTTCAAGTTACAAGAGATTCCCACTAACATTAGGAACAACTTTCTGCCAGTAAGAGCTGTTCGACAGTGGAATGGACTTCCATAGAAGGTGGTGGACTCTCCTTCTTTGAAGGCTTTTAAGCAGGGGTTGGATGACCACCTGTCGTATACGATGTAGTTCTGGTTGCCTGCATTCCAACTCCACAATCTATGATTCTGTTACCTTTTCCACATGTCAAAGCCATGTGCCACGAATCCTGTGTGCATCTGATTTTTCCTGCCTAAATGCAGAACTTTACATTCATCCCCAGTGAAATCTGTTTGGTTGTCAATACCACATTCAGTCCTTTTTCCGAGCACAATTCAAAGTGTTGGTGCTGACCTTTAAAGCCCTAGACGGCCTTGGTCCAGTATACCTGAAGGAGCGTCTCCACCCCTGTCATTCTGCCCGGACACTGAGCTCCAGTGCTGAGGGCCTTCTGGCGGTTCCCTCACTGTGAGAAGTCAAGTTACAGGGAACCAAGCAGAGGGCCTTCTCGGTAGTGGCACCTGCCCTCCCACCAGATGTCAAAGAGAAGAAAAACTACCAGACTTTTAAAAGACATCTGAAGGCAGCCCTGTTTAGGGAAGCTTTTAATGTTTAACAGACCACTGTATTTAATACTTTGTTGGAAGCTGCCCAGAGTGGCTGGGGAGACCCAGCCAGATGGGCGGGGTATAAATAATAAATTTATTATTATCATTATCATTATTATTTTCTACAATATTATCTACCCCTTATCTAGTCATCTAATCCAGCATCCATTTTTCCACCATGGCCAGCCGGAGATGCCTTTGGGTTTCCCACTGGCAGGACACAAAAACAATAGCCATCTCCTGCTGTTGTTCTCTGTCATGCTCCCTCTGGATCCCCGAGGTTCATTTAATCATTTAATCATCATGACTTATAGCCATTGGCAGCCTTAATCTCTATAAATTTGTCTAACCCCCCCCCCCTTTATAGTCATCTAAGCTAATGGCTTGGGATGCGGGTGGCGCTGTGGGTAAAAGCCTCAGTGCCTAGGACTTGCTGATCGAAAGGTCGGTGGTTCGAATCCCCGCGGCGGGGTGCGGTCCCGTTGTTCGGTCCCAGCGCCTGCCAACCTAGCAGTTCGAAAGCACTCCCGGGCGCAAGTAGATAAATAGGGACCGCTTACTGGCGGGAAGGTAAACGGTGTTTCCGTGTGCTGCGCTGGCTCGCCAGATGCGGCTTTGTCACGCTGGCCACGTGACCCGGAAGTGTCTCCGGACAGCGCTGGCCCCCGGACTCTTAAGTGAGATGGGCACACAACCCTAGAGTCTGTCAAGACTGGCCCGTACGGGCAGGGGTACCTTTACCTTTTTAAGCTAATGGCTATTTAGCTTCATTAGATGAATCTGGGTTTTGGTTTAACGAAAGTGAGAGAAACTCTTTACTTGATCCACGCCAGAGGATTGTACGGTACTTTAGAAACCTATCATGTCCCCACTTTCTTTTTCTAAACTAACTGTAAAGAAAGGTCTCCATCAGTTTCACCTTTCCTCCCAGGGGAGTTGCTGCTGGTCACTGGCAATTATGGTATCCCCTTTCTGCACTGTTCCCAGCTCTACAACATCTATTTTGAAGTGTGGTGGCCGAAATGTACACAGCATTCCAAGTATGGTTGCAACATAATTGCTTGCGCTGCTAACAGTATTTTGGGCAGCACACTTTCTAAACACATTTTGCGTTTTCCCTGTGTTTTTTGAGTTGAGTACCACCTTAAAAGTTAGGGGAGGGGGAAGACTTAAGCATAGTTGCTTTGAACAGATACTGGCATTCCAAGCTGATGTTCTGTACATAATTAGTAGTGATTGATAAAAGGAAACTCACACCTGCAGCTCCTTTCTTTGCGAAGTCCAAATGAGCTCAAAAGCAGCTTCAACGTGTGGAGCACAGTGAAGAAAATAATTTTCTTCCTGTTTCAAGATTTGGCACATCATGTCCCTCTCTCCATTCCCTCCAAATCAGGATTATGCTTTGCTTATCTTAAGAAGCGGCTTAGCACTATAATGTTCATTTGGAGGTTAAATCCTTGAATTGCATCTCAGGAGATTTATGACACTAGGCTGTGTTCCCAGCCTCACCCAAGCAGTCCTGCTTCCTGGAGCTGTCTGATGATCACCAAATTGCTCAGGGAAGCATGAGCAGAATTGTTGGAAGGGGCCCGTGTTAAACCACAGAGCCTAGGACTTGCTGATCAGAAGGTCGGCGGTTCGAATCACCGCGACGGGGTGAGCTCCCGTTGTTCGGTCCCTGCTCCTGCCAACCTAGCAGTTCAAAAGCACGTCAAAGTGCAAGTAGATAAATAGGTACCGCTCCGGTGGGAAGGTAAACGGCATTTCCGTGTGCTGCTCTGGTTTGCCAGAAGCGGCTTAGTCATGCTGGCCACATGACCCGGAAGCTGTACGCCGGCTCCCTCAGCCAATAAAGCAAGATGAGGGCCACAACCCCAGAGTCGGTCACGACTGGACTTAATGGTCAGGGGTCCCTTTACCTTTACCTGGTGTGATGGCCTGGAACTCGGGTTCGGACTCAGAACCAGAGGAGCCTCAGTCCACACCGGATCCTTTGCCTCAGGTGGCATCTGAACCAAGTCTGGGGCCTGATCCTGAAGAGTCCCTGTCTGCACAGGTTCCCATGCAACAAGCTCCAGCTGGGCCAAGTCCGGGGCCTGAGCCTGCCCTGGCTCCAGATGCGGGGATTACCTTGTTGCCTTCAGCTGGGCCGTCACTTACAGCTGCTCCACTACCAGTTGGGTCAGGAGAGGCTGAGGCAGCCCCTGGGTCTAGTAACCCACCAACATCTCCCAAGCTGCAGAGACTCAGGTCTGAGAGAAGGAGAGACCTGAGTACTTGCAGGAGGAGTGCTCGCCTTTGGGCAAAACAGGGCGGTGAGTCGCCGGGGGATCAGGACCAGCCGTTACCCCAACAAAGATAAAAGGCTGCCAGACACCGCCCCAGATTGCGGGAGCAACATTGCTGTTTCCTAGAACCTGTGCCCGACCTAGCCTGGTTTCCTTCCTGGGCCCTGTCGGACTGACTCCTCGCAGAATCCTTGGATTCGGGACCGGACCTGGACCGCGTTGCTTGGGTTAACCCCCGGGCCCAGCACACCCTGAGGGTCATCTGGTCCAATCCTTTGCAATGCTGTAATCTCAGCTAAAGCATCCATGACAGAGGGCCATGCAACCTCTACTTAAAAACCTCAAATGAAGGAGAGTCCACCATCTCATTATCGTTGAAAAATTAATAGTAACAAAACTGAATTGACCGTATGTGCCACAAAGGGCATAGTACCCAAGTCCACCATTGACTTTAGTCCTGTATGAAACAGCAAAACTTAAATAAAGGTTCTCCATGCACAGAAAATACTCTATTCTGCGATATCAAGTTGCTGTTGACATTTCTGTCAGAGACTAGTAATGCCGTAGTCATATGATCCAATGGCTAATTGAGCAGGGAGAGACATGGAGAAAAGTTCTTTTTGAGGTTGGCTGGCCTGGGTGACTGACCACCCAGTGATGCTCAAGGCTGGATTTGGATTGAGACCATAGCTGCCAACTTTCCCCTTTTATTGCGAGGAATCCTATTCGGAATAAGGGAATTTCCCTTTTAAAAAGGGAAAAGTTGACAGCTATGATTGAGACCCAGGTTTTTCTGGTTCAGAGGAAATGAGAAAGGGAAGCATGTTTATCGCTACAAAATATAAGAGAGAAAACAACTGCTTTTATCAGAAAGTGTTACATCCTATTGGCGCTTGATGTATTTTAGAAACTTTTTTTTTTTTTAATGAAAAGAACCCATGAGGGAAAATCAGTGATTATTTTATGACATGCCTCCAAACCCCATATCTGCTTGTGTGTGTGGAAATGCTCAGAACGGATTTTAGGGGTGTGGTGGGAGCATGTGGGGAGAGGAAGGAGTTGCGTTGCGCAGCCAAAAGTCCTCCCACTAGCAGATTTCTTCACTGAATACTGCCCATTGTATTGTATCTTTTTCTGGAGGAATTTCAGCAGTTAAAATGATAATGCCACCCAAAACAATCTTCATTTTGATATCTGCTAATCAGAATACTGATCCAATAGTTACAACAATGTACACTGAAGTGCATCTGGAATAACAAATAAACAAGGCTAAAAGCCAGAATTTATATGAAGATAGGAGATCTCCAAGTCCTGTACTTAGCCCTGTTTTGTATAGCAAACTGTTTTAACTGGGTTATAGACTGCATATCTTATAGCAAAGGTTGAACAAAATATATTGAGAACACCTTTATATGAGATACTATGGGGGGTTGCAACAGTCAGTTAAATATAACTTATTTTCACAGTTTAGATTCTGAGAAAAAAATAATTTAAACCAGTCCTTCACTTCTGGAATTTATCTTGGATAAAATAAAAGAGGAGAGACATCTATAAGATTTCAAACATGGAAAGCATCAAACTTTTTAGAATACAAGATCTGGTATACCAGGGGGTTCATGATTTCTTACTCAGAAATTAAGAGGAGACAAGGCAGGAATCCCCCACAGTTTCAAAATTATTTTCAAATCCAATCTTGTTTGCATTGAAATTTTAGATCATATGAACAAATACGAGTGAACCTAATTTGAAATGTAAAGAATGAAGAAATAAAAAACAGACATTAGCAAAAGTTCAGCTTGGAGCCTGAGCAAGTAAGAGTCTGCGTGGTTAAATAGGCTCAATAGTATAAGGGAAAGCAACCCAGTGGATATGTGGAAACGTCTTCAGAAAACATTGCTCAAGTTTTCCCCTAAATATGGTGATTAAGAGAAAACTGCTAGCTCACAAGCGCATTATACCAGCCAGGAGACATAAAGTTAATAATAAATAAACTACGCTGCAATATGTTGGAAGTGTCAAAAAGAGACAGGCGATTCCCACCCACCCCAGTACGTGGCAGAAATGCAGTTTGGCAAAACTATTGGAGGAAAAAAGGAAATAATCTTAGCTTGAGTCTTTGAAATTCCATAACATCAGGATTTCCCCAACTTCGTCTTAGACCATAATGCCAGTTCAGTAGAGCTGGTTTAAATCTCTTAAAATTCAAATGGGGATAGTTGTCTACCACGATTATAATTTTGAAGAATCAGCTACATGTGAAATACAGTCCTCCAGAGATGCTCGCTCTAGAGCAGGGGTGGGGAATCAGTGGCTCTTTTATTTTATTTTGCATCGCAGGGGGTTGGACTAGATGACCCTCGGGGTCCCTTCCAACTCTACAATTCTATGAGTCTATGTTGTTCTTCTACAACTCCCATTGCCCCTGACACTTGGCCCTGATACCTAGAGTTGATGGGAGTCAACACCTGGAGAGCCATAGGTTCCTTAGCCTTCCTCTAAATCAGTGTTTTTCAACCTTTTTTGGGCAAAGGCACACTTGTTTCATGAAAAAAATCACGTGGCACACCACCATTAGAAAATGTTAAAAAATTTAACTCTGTGCCTATATTGACTATATATAAAGTAATTCTCTTGAATAGGAATCAAATAAGCACAAAGAAAGTATTTTATAATTACTTTATTATGAAATAGTAAGTAAACAGATATATGAAAAATTTTAAAATACTTTATTCAGTGCGCAACTTGGGCCTGTTTGGCTGAACACAAAGCTGATATTCTGGTTGGAATCGAAGAAAGACACACACGTAGCTCTTCGTCAACAGCTCTCAGACTCTCTCTGTATTTACAAACAAAAACGTTGCGGACCGTTCTCTGCTCAGCGGGGATCGATCCGCTGATCCCCGCTGAGCCGGCGGATGACAGCTCCGTCTCCGCACTGTTCTCTATACCCCACCCCACCCCATACCCAGGACACAGTCCGGCGCCTGCCTAGTGGGCGAAAATTTGACATTTTTTTAATATAAAAAAATCTTTCGAATTTTTCAATTTTCCCCATGGCACACCAGGCAACAACTAGTGTGCCGTGGAACAGTGGTTGAAAAACACTGCTCTAAATATTCCTCACCTCCAGCTAGTTGTGCCTTGTCGTATTTGAGGCCTCAGAGCAGCCAGGAAATAAGTTGCTTCTTAACAAATAAATCTTGATGCTTGTATTCCAAGGACCGTCAGCAACTGATAATGTTAACGTTTGATAAAGCTCCTGGATGCGACTGACAAACATGCCCGTAGGTCAGTGTGCCTGAAAAAACAGATCGATGACATCCTGTAGATTTTTAAAATCATTATTCTGTAAAACATGGTTCTTTTGCCAGTTGTTTAAACAGCAACAGGCTTTTTTCTTTGCGTGTTCACAATTTCCCATCAAAATCCGCAATGCTAACCTGAAGCTATAGCAGATACGATCGAATTCCATAGTCTTGGAAGAAGCTTCTGATAAGATTCTTCAGTAGCGGATGAAAATAGCCAGGAATTTCTTTTGAACATTGTTGTGGTTTCTTTGCATGGGGCTTATTAAAGGCTTGGCTTTTTTATGACTATACTGAGCGACAACCTGAAAGCTGGGGAGTAATGCAGTCCAGAATTTACCTAGATACTTAGCCAGTCTTTGTTGTTGTAATGTCCATGTGATGCTTTAAAGGCTGACTTTTAGAAGTCCTTGATTTATGTTCCTTATTAATCTGAAAAATATGTGTGGGGCATAAAATTTGTTTCACATTTTCTTCAGATGCAAATGAAATCCTTTCCTTCTGATCCAAGAAGTTTCACTACAAAGAAGCAGCGTGGTGACCTTATCTGATTCTGATCAAAGGACAATTTTCTTTGTACTGAAGAGAAACAAAAATAATATTCATTAAGCCATTCTCTAATTGCAGCTGGATAGCAGTTGTTCTGAATTACCTAGTAATAATAATAAGAAAACTCTGGATCCCTTTGATGTAATGTTAATAGTCAGTGGATGGCGATGTGCATTAAAGTCTCTTTATTGTTCACTGACATTTAGGTCACAATCAAGAGAGAGCCATGAGCAAACCACACACTGGCTTCCATGAGCGAATGAGAATGGTCATCCCCATACTCACCAGACTGACAGATGGGAAGGTTATCTTACCCCCATCCACACTGTCCAGTCCTGATAGGGATTACCTGCATCAGATGCACATCACAGCTATATGTACAGTGAGGGGGGGGAGTATTTGATCCCCTGCTAAATTTGCCCGTTTGCCCTCCAACGAAGAAATGACCAGTCCATAATTTTAATGGTAGGTTTATTGTAGCCGCGAGAGACAGAATAACAGCAGGAAGACGCCAGGTCGCCTGACACCTGGCTGGTTGATAGGGGATCAAATACTTATTTCACTCATTATAATGCACATCAATTTCTGACTTTTGTCTTCTGGGTTTCTGGGGGTTTTTCCCTGTTGTTATTCTGTCTCTCACAGCTACAATAAACCTACCATTAAAATTATGGACTGGTCATTTATTCGTCAGAGGGCAAACGGGCAAATTTAGCAGGGGGTCAAATACTTTTCCCCCCCCCTCACTGTAGCATTCTTGGAGAATCCATGAGTGGTCCCAGTTAGGATGCATATACAGTGGTACCTCGGGTTACATACACTTCAGGTTACAGACTCTGCTAACCCAGAAATATTACCTCGGGTTAAGAAATTTGCTTCAGGATGAGAACAGAAATTGTGCTCCAGCAGCGTGGCAGCAGCAGGGAGGCCCCATTAGCTGAAGTGTTGCTTCAGGTTAAGAACAGTTTCAGGTTAAGTACAGATCTCTGGAACGAATTAAGTACTTAACCTGAGGAACCACTGTACACATTCCACTTTCTGGAAGGGCAGCCAGCCGATGGGTCCAGAAGCACAGCATTCTGTAATGCGAGGGGCTCCTGATCCTTAAAACAGATCTGCAGGCCTGCCTTTGTGTGTAGATCTCACACTGAATTGGGATGTCAGCTGTTAAGAGGGAGTTACAGCTATTGGCTGGAAAGTGACAAACAAGGCAATGACTGGTTGCATGTTGCTGTTGATTGTGTGAGGATGGTCTACATGGGCCCCCTAAAAGAGGCCTGAACACACACACACACACACACACACACACACACACACACACACACACCAAGGAACATGACAATGGCGTTCTAGTTTGTGGTAAAGTGGCCATGCATGGGAACAGCTGTAAAAGCAACTGCCATTTCTCAATGGCCATACTGCTTTGTTATCATCAATTTTACTTCCATCCATGTTACAATAAAAACGGCTTGCGATGAGCTCCAACTAGGTGAAAGGGAAATGAAATGACAAATGCAATCCAATGTCATCGAGCATAAAGTTACGCACACTGGGACCAAAGAAAATCTAAAGTTCACATCTTGTGGGGTCTGACCTGGTGGTGACTGTTCAGGAATGAGACCTTGGAGTCATGGCAGATAATTTGAAGATGCTCAACCAGTGTGCATAACCTGTGAAAAAGACCACATCCATGCTAATTAGGAAAGAGATAAAACTGCCAACATCCCGCTCTGTGATGCAAGTGTGCTTGGAGTACTGTGTACAACTCTGGCCTCCTTCCCTCAAGAAAGACATTGTGGCAGTGGAAAATGCTCAGAAAAAGTCAGATCAAGGGGATGGAGAACTCCCCTATGAGGAGAAGTTACAACATTTTTGGGGGGAAGGGGATAGTTGAGAGAAAAAGTGAGCCTGGGGTGACATAATCAAGGTTTATAAAATTATGCATGCTGTGGAGAAAGGGGATAGGGTTACCTCTCTCACAATAAACGCTTCTGACATCAACTTCCTAAGGAGGTTTTGTTGAGACCCCAGGAAAATTTTGGAGGCTGATAAACGGCAGCCTGGCAAATATTTAGTCTTTCATCTAGTGGTGGCGCAGAAGGGTACATGGGAGGAGTACAGTCTACTGTGGCCTGGTCTCTTTTCCCCAGGAAAGCATGGGCCCACAGAGGTCTGCGAAGTCTTTCTCCATCACTCTCACTCTCTGTCTCTCTCTCACACACACACTCACATATTGTTGTTGTAGTTTAGTCATGTCCGACTCTTTGTGACTCCATGGACCAGAGCACGCCAGGCACTCCTGTCTTCCACTGCCTCCTGCAGTTTGGTCAAACTCATGCTGGTAGCTTCGAGAACACTGTCCAACCATCTCCTCCTCTGTCGTCCCCTTCTCCTTGTGCCCTCCATCTTTCCCAACATCAGGGTCTTTTCAAGGGAGTCTTCTCTTCTCATGAGGTGGCCAAAGTATTGGAGCCTCAGCTTCAGAATCTATCCTTCCAGTGAGCACTCAGAATGGATAGGTTTGATCTTCTTGCAGTCCATGGGACTCTCAAGAGTCTCACATATACAAAAAGGTAAAGACCCACGGACGGTTAAGTCCAAACTTGACTATGAGTTGTGGCGCTCATCTCACCTTCAGGCCGAGGGAGCCAGCGTTTGTCCACAGACAGCTTTCTGAGTCATGTGGCCAGCATGACTAAACTGCTTCTGGTGCAACGGGACACTGTGACGAGTGCCAGGGCACATGGAAACACCATCTACCTTTCCACTGTAGCGGTACCTATTTATCAACTTGCACTGGTGTGCTTTCGAACTGCTAGGTTGGCAGGAGCTGGGACAGAGCAACGGGAGCTCACCCCGTCACACGGATTCGAACCACTGACCTTCCAATCGGCATACCCAAGAGGTTCAGTGGTTTAGACCACATATACACCCCCCCTTCACATGCATCCATTCGGCACATCAGCTGAGGGTGCATTTCAATTGCATTTGCATCCATGTGTCCTCTGGTAGAGTTAGTTGAGGTTATCCAGAATGGCGACCTACTGTAATTTGGAGGCAGAAAGATGTTTTGTGCCTTTTCTCACTCAACTGGATTTTGCTAACTTTCCTTATCTTCTTTATTTCCTTAGCACTGGGACAAATTATGCTATACGTAGATGGGATGAATGGAGTAATCAATCATAATGAAACAATCCAGTGGCTGTACACTCTCATTGGGTCAAAGGTAAGAAGAATCCCATCTATTGAAGAGTTTTAAAGATTTTTCCATGTGTGTGTGTAGACAGCTGTGATACACACACAGAGAGAGAGAAAATGCCAATGACTGAAAAATTCCACTAGTTTGATACTTACCACAAGCAGAGGAGTACATGTTGAAAGGCAATGCTAATTCCATTTATAGTGGCACATTCCTCTCTTTTTTCAGCTAGTGAAAACGACCCATAGGGCAATGTATGTGGAGTTAGCTTCCTACTGCAGAATGGCAATCTAATGGGACTATGTGTTGTTGATCTTGAAAGTGCTGCCTTGGCTACCGGTGAAGTTCCCAGGGGAAATGTTAGTACTAGCATATGAAGCCGTGAATGGGACCCAAGTACCTATGAGAGTGCCTTCCTCAGTACCAGCCATCTCAGTCCCTATGGTTGGTAGGCAAGACCTTGGTGGTGGTACCACCTTGGGGACTACCCAGTTGGCATTGGCCCATGACAGGGCCTTCTTAGTGGCAGCTCCCTGGTTGTGAAATACCCTATCTCCCTCATTATTGGCTTTTGGGGGGAATTTAAAAACATTCCTGTTTGCCCAGGCTGTTCATGGCCCAAAAGCACTGTTCTTGGCAACCTTAAAATCACTGCTTGAGAGAAAGTTTTAAAGGGTTTTTAGAATGTATGGATTTTAGGTGGGTAGGGGGAAGGGGTTCCCATTTTTGGCTTTGTTGGGAGGTATGGCGGAATAAATAAATGAACTACACACGCTGCCTTAGTGCCAAATATACAAATCCCTTTGGTAACTTGCTGTGGTTAAGGAGGCATTTAAAAAAACAACCCACATACAGCCTGTGAAGTATTGAGGGAAAATCTAATCAAGATGTTTTATAGATGATACTTAACACCTACCAAAATAGCTAAAATATATAAGACAAAAACAGATCTGTGCTGGAGGTGTGGTAAAACGAAGGGGACACTTATACACGTTTGGTGGACCTGTGGAAAAAATCAAAGGGTTCTGGAACATAGTATATGACGAGCTTAAAAAAATGTTTAAGTATAACTTTATGAAAAATACAGAAGCTTTTCTACTAGGCATAACGGACTCAGGTATAGCAAGAGAAGATCAGAAAATATTCCTCTATGCCACAGGAGCGGCAAGGATCCTTATTGCTAAAAACTGGGAAAAAGAAACTGTGCCAACAAAAAAGGAATGGCAAGACAAACTGTTAGAGTATATTGAACTGGCTAGATTAACAGAGATCACACTAGACAAGAGTTTCAGAAAGCATAGGGAAAATGCAGAGAATACTTCACAAAACAGTGCCCTAAAAAACATACCTGGACTTGTTTAATGTCTGCAGGAGACTTTGTGGATATTTAAGTTATAATTAGAAAAATCTTAATAGTTATTCATAAAGGAAACAGCTTATAAGAAGTAAATAAGGAGGCCAGATACAGGATAAAGGAAGTCTTTTATTTGGTTGTTTGTATTGTTGTATGTTATGCTCACTGTATGTTATGTTCACGTTTAATGAGGGTGGATTTCTGTATTGGGGGGTAGGGGGTTTATGTTATGTTGTAAATAAAATTTCCAATAAAAATAAATAAATAAAAAACCCACAAACACTCTTAATATATGCTGCCAACTGGAAGAAGTGCAGTAGTCTTGAATATTAACTCAGAGCAGAACTTTCTCCTTACTAAGAATCTTTCATATGCGCACAGACACACACATATGGCGTAAAGTGAATAAGAAGGAAGAGACATATCTCAGAGATGCCGGAAACGATTACTGTTTATTATTATATACTTTTTGTTTTATTCTAATGCTTTATGCCCCCATCTGTCAAATATGTTATTAGGGCGACTTGCCAAGGAAAGAATTTCCGCACAAGGAAGTAAGCCCTCAACTCTCTGAGGTGCCATTTTTATCACCTTTATAGCCTCTGTATGTGCCAGTCCTGATGCGCCAAAATAACTGAACCACGGCAAGAACAGATCAGACCACAGCAACCCTGATTGGGTTTGCCCTTGCTAAGGAATGGTAATACTTCCCTGTGAGGACATTCAAAGCAGCAATCTTAGTACAGGGAAATCCTGGGATGTTTAAATTTCCCTCTTTTGCTATAGAAAACCATCGCATAGCGCCACCTAGCAGAACAACTAAAATATATTGGGATGAATAGAGCACAGATGCTGCACGTTTTTATACCTAAACACACTCACCCTGAAAAGGTCTGGTCAGCATTCATAATTGCTTTATTTAAGACTTCATAATGCAATATAATTTCCATGCATATATGAAATATTATTTTTTGGGAGGAGATTTTGTAAGTCCTCTTGATCAATAAGAAATGTCTTGAACATTATGCGCATGCATAATATTAAACCTTTTATATTAAGCAATATTTGGTTTCCCTTATTTGCATGTTCAGACCCAGAACCCACCCCCCCCAAATAAATTCACACTTGACTCAAATTTTGGTCTTGGTTTTTGGCAGAATTTAGGCCACAACTCTATTGATTACAGAAAGTGACTGGTTGCATAGGCTCTGGGCTCGACTAGCTCCCTGCACCTGTTGCAGGTAGCGCTGACCCAGGGCACCAGCATAGGTCAGCCTAGGGTGAACACCCGGATAAGCAGAAAGCCGGGAACAGGCTATGTCCACCACCCAGATGTCCCCCTGGACTCAGGCACAGGCACAACCCCCTCACAGGGGTTGACCAAACCATCGAGTCCCTGGATTCCTTTAACGGAATACCCTTCACATAGGGATGGCGAGAGCGTTCTCCCATCTCTATCACCTGAACCAGAACCTATCCGCAACCTTACAAGTTGTGACGATTTGCTGCGCGGCAGGCGAAACCCAAATGGCAACAGCTAATCAGCCAAGGGGGTAAAATTCTGGCCGTGCCCCTGTCCCAACGACAGATGACACACGACAGCATAGCAAGGTCAAGCGCAAAGCCCTAAAAGTAGGGAGAGTTGGGCGGGTGTTCCAAATGCATGCACCAAAAGAGGAAGCTCAATTCTCTTTGATTGAATTGAAAGAGAAACAGACTAATTTGAGAATAAGAGCGGTCCCAGAATCAGAAGAAGGGGAATTAATAGAATTTCTTACATCGGAATTTGAAGATTTCTGGGACTTGGATTCACAAAAGGAAGAATTCAAGATAGTGAGTGCCTTTCGATTGGGAAGGGTAAAAAGGAAAAACAGTGCAAGAGATTGTTTAATTTCGTTAAGGTCAAAGGAAGAAAGAGATAAAATTTTGAACCTCCACTACCAGAAAGCACTTGTGATAGGAGGTGAGAGAATTGAAATTTTTAAAGACATCCCAAAATATCTACTGGAGCTCAGAGGCAACTACGCGGACTTGGTAGGCTTATTAAGGAAAAGTAACATTCCGTTCAGGTGGGAATTTCCACAAGGCCTCTCATTTACATTCAAAGGAAAGAAAATAAGGATAAGATCAAAGGAAGATGTGATGGCCTGGGATTCCGAGTCTGAGAGCGATCCGGAGGAATCCCAGCCGGCACAGGAGTCCCCGCCTCCAGGGCCGGCTGAACTGGGGCAAGGCCTAGATGCTGAGGAAACTCAAGAGCAGGCACCAGGTGAAATCATTCAGGCCCCAGAGGTGCTGGAAGACTCAGTGGCTACAGGTGAGCCTCCCCCGGGGCCCAGTAACCCTTCGGCCTCTCCTGATCTGCAGAGGCTTAGGGCAGAGAGGCGAAGGGAACTGGTGTCTCCCAGGAGGAGTGCTCGCCTTAAGGCCAAGAGAGGCGGGGCTTCTGGGGGCCGGGACCGCCCCCGGCCTTAGAAGAAGATAAAGGTCAGGCAGCCCGGTCCCAGGTTGCGGGAGCAACGTCGTTGTGAAGTATCTGCTTTACCCAGTCCTTGTTCGGCACTCCCAGTGTGCCTGTTCCTCGCCCGGCTTCCTGTTTCTGACTCTCCGGTGTTCCTGTTCCTCGCCTGGATTCCTGCTTCTGCCTTACCAGTGTTCCTGTTCCTCGCCTGGACTCCTGCTTCTGCCCTACCAGTGTTCCTGTTCCTCGCCTGGCTTCCTGCTTCTGCCCTACCATCGTTCCTGCTACCCCGCCCGGCTCCCTGTTGATCTTGGCCTACGGTAATAGTACCTTATCCCCCCTGGGACCAGCACAGTTTGCTCCCGCCACTCCCGCACTCCCTCTTTGTTGGGGTGCGTTCGGGAAGAGTCAGAGGCCATGGCTGACCAAGCGGCTACATTGTTGGCAATAGCCCAGGAGAACCAGGCCTTGAGGCACACCGTGCAGCAGCTCAGTAACGTGGTTACGGCACTACAGCAGCGTTTGGACGCCCTACCAGCTCCTGGGGCCGACGCCCCGGCTTCTGGCAAGTACCCAGTAGCCTTGCCTGAGAAATTTGATGGGGCTCCGGCCAGCTTTCCCATGTTCCTTGCCCAGGCCAAGCTGTATATTCAGGGGCGCGCCCGGAACTTCCCTGACGACCGCACCAAGGTGCATTTTTTGATTAGTTTGTTAAAGGACCAGGCGGCCAAGTGGGCGTTGCCGCTGCTCAGGCAAGACTCCCCCTTGCTGGCAGACTACGGGGGGTTTTGCAATCTGTTGGAGGCCGCGTTCGGCAACCCTCAGAAGGGGAGTCAAGCCAACCGGGCGATTCGGCAGTTGAGACAGGGCAAGTCCACGGTGGCCGCATACACCACAGAATTCCGGCTGCTGGCACAGGACTTGACCTGGAACGACTCTGCTCTTCGGGACCAGTATCTCGAGGGGCTTTCAGATGAGATACTGGACCAGCTGGCCACAATGGAACGCCCCACCACGCTAGACGCCCTTATTCAGCGGAGTCTACAGATAGACGATCGGCTAGAGGACCGGCGTCAGGCTCGGGGCCGCCGGCACCTCCAGTTCTCGGCCCCAGTGTCTACCAGCAGCCCCACAGGCCCAGCTGAGTCATTGGAGGAACCCATGCAGCTTGGGGCAGAGCGGCCACGCCTCTCCCCCGCAGAGAAGTCGCGGCGTCGGGAGGGGAATCTATGTCTCTATTGTGGCGGAAGCGGACACTATGCACGGTCCTGTCCTGAGAAACCGCCAACCCCAGTAGCTGATGGCCCTGGCTACCTGGGGTCCCAAACAGCACAGAATGGGGCCGCACCAATTGAATTACAACACCTTATGGTTCCGGTACATCTATACCCTCCAGGAGGGCCATGGATTCTTACCCATGCTCTGGTGGATTCAGGGGCAACCCGCTCTTATATGGACGCTGCTTTTGCTGCCCAGCATCGGGTGCCACTTCGGAACAAGCCAGAACCGGTACAGGTGGAGGCAATCGACGGACGGCCACTGCGTTCGGGCGCCGTCACTCAAGAGACCCAGCCCCTGGTCCTGTGCCTCCAGCAGCACCGTGAGATGCGAACTCTGGATATTGCCTCCATGCCCCGGTTCCCCCTGGTGCTTGGGATGGACTGGCTAGAGGCTCACAATGTGCAGATTGACTGGGTCAAACGGACTGTACACTTCCCAGACCCCAGTTCTCCTGCTGAGACTGAGATGCTAGCAGCTGCGCCCACTGAGGAGGCTGCTGCAACGCTCCCCGCTGAGTACCGGGACTATCACGACGTGTTCGAGGAACGAGGGGCAGACCAGCTGCCGCCGCATCGGTCCTTTGACTGCGGCATAGACCTCCAGCCCGGAGCGCCTCTACCGGTGAGTCGCTTATACTCGTTAACAGAGCCAGAGCGCGAGGCTTTGCAGGACTTCTTGCGCAAGAACCTGGAGCGTGGGTTCATTAGACCTTCTACCTCGCCCACTGCTGCGCCAGTGCTCTTTGTTAAAAAGAAATGTGGGGAGCTCCGCCTTTGCCATGATTACCGGGCCCTGAACAAAATTACCATCCCGGACCGGTACCCCTTGCCCCTTATTTCGGAGTTACTGGAGCGGGTGCAAGGGGCGCAGGTGTTCACCAAGTTAGACCTCCGGGGAGCCTACAATTTGATTCGGATCCGCGCCGGGGATGAGTGGAAGACAGCATTCGGGACCCGGTACGGACAGTTCGAATACCTGGTTATGCCCTTTGGTTTGTGCAACGCGCCTGCTGTGTTCCAACGGTACATCAACCACGTGTTCCAGGACTTGCTAGACAAGTACGTGGTGGTGTACTTGGATGACATTCTGGTTTACTCCCGTGACCCGGCGTGCCACGAGGGCCATGTCCGGACCGTGCTGCAGCGCTTGCGCGAGCATCGTCTGTATGCAAAGCTCAGCAAGTGCGAGTTCCATCAGCAGTCAGTGGACTTCCTGGGTCATCGACTCTCACCAGGTGGGGTGCAGATGGATCCTGGGAAGGTGGCAGCGGTTCGAGAATGGGCGGCACCTCGGAACCGCAAGGACCTACAGCGTTTCCTGGGGTTCGCCAACTATTACCGGACCTTCATTGCGGATTATGCTCACCGCACCACCCCGTTGACCCGGCTTCTGCGCCCCAAGACGCCGTTTTCCTGGGACAAGGAGGCGGAGGAGGCATTTCAAGGGTTGAAGGCCTGTTTCCAGAGAGCGCCAATCTTGCAACATCCGGATCCTTCTCGACCCTTTGTGGTAGAGACTGACGCCTCCAGTACGGCTCTCGGTGCCGTCTTGTCTCAGCAGCACGAACCGGAAGCGCCACTCTTACCCTGCGCCTTCTATTCCCGCCAGCTCCTTCCAGCGGAGCGTAACTATACCGTGTGGGAGCGGGAACTACTGGCCATCAAGGTGGCCTTTGAGGTTTGGCGCCACCATCTTGAAGGAGCAAGACACCCGGTGGAGGTGAGAACCGACCACCGGAACCTGGAATACCTCCAGACCACCCGCAAGCTGAACCAAAGGCAGATCCGGTGGGCGTTGTTCTTTTCCCGGTTCCAGTTCCGGATCCGCTACATCCCTAGCTCCCAAAACCAGAAGGCGGATGCCCTGTCCCGGAAACCTGAAGACAACGCAGACACGGTTCAGCAAGCAGCACCCACCACGATCCTACCACCAGCTGCATTCCTGGCCACCCAGGAGGTTGAGCCACTGCAGGCTCGGGTGCGGGAACAGCAGCGGGTCGACGCTTGGGCCCAGGAACGACTCCGGGAACTGGCCGAAGGATCATGCCCTCAGTATCCAGGGCTGGTCTCGCATCAGGGTCTTCTGCTGCACCACGGGCGCCTGTACATCCCACCAGGGCCGCTGCGGGCTGAGGTTCTCCGGATGACCCATGACGCTCCAGCGGCGGGGCACTTTGGGCGGTATCGGACCACCCATCTGGTAAGCCGTGAGTTTTGGTGGCCCCGTTTGAAGGCTGACGTGGCTCGCTACGTCGCTGGTTGTGACGTCTGCAGGCGGGCCAAGGGGCCTACCGGGCGACCCCCCGGCCTTCTTCAGCCGTTGCCGGTTCCACCACGTCCTTGGCACACAGTTTCTCTAGACTTTGTAGTGGAGTTACCCCCGTCTCGTGGCTGCACCTGCCTTCTAGTTTTCTCCGACCACTTCACGAAGATGGTGCACTGTGCCCCCTGCCCATCCATACCCTCAGCTAAGGAAACCGCGCAGCTGTACCTTCAGCATGTCTTCCGCCTGCATGGCCTACCTGAGCGTGTAGTGTCCGACCGCGGCGTTCAGTTCACGTCCCGGTTTTGGCGTGCTTTGCACCAGGCCCTCGGAACAGAGGTCTGTCTCTCATCTGCTTACCACCCACAGACTGATGGCCAGACGGAACGGGCGAACGCGGTGCTGGAACAGTACCTCCGGTGTTACTGCAGCTACCAGCAGGACGACTGGGTCGACCACCTAGCATTGGCGGAGTTCGCTTATAACAACGCGGTGAATGCGTCCACCCAGCAGACCCCGTTCCAAGCCAGTTATGGCCTTCATCCACGGTTGTTTCCGGATGTGCTGCCGGCATCTGCGGTCCCTGCGGTGACAGAGTGGCTTCAGGAGCTCCAGTCCCAGCAACAGCTGTTGATGGAGCAGCTGCGCCAGGCCAAGGAGGCGTACAAGGTCCAGGCCGACCGCCACCGCCAGGTGGGGCCGGAACTTCACGTCGGTGACTTGGTATGGCTTTCCACTCGCCACCTCCACCCTTCTCGACCTTCGCGGAAGCTGGACGTCCGGTTCACCGGCCCGTTCCCTATCGTGGACCAGGTCTCGCCTGTGGCATTCCGTCTCCGGTTGCCAGCAAACCTGAAGGTTCACCCGGTATTCCACAGGTCCCTTCTGAGTCCGGTGGCCCCACCCGACGAGTTCCACCCGGACCGTCCCCGACCGCAGCCAGTTTTGGTGCAGGGAGAGCCTGAGTACGAGGTGGAACGCATTCTGGACTCCCGATACCGCAGGGGAAGGCTGCAGTATCTCATTGACTGGAAGGGGTATGGGCCAGAGGACCGTTCCTGGGAACCAGCGGTCAACGTCCACGCACCTGCCTGCATCCGGGAGTTTCATGCAGCGTACCCCAGCAAGCCGGGTCCGGACCCTCAAGTGAGGGGGGGGCCTGGGAGGGGGGATGGTGTGATGGCCTGGGATTCCGAGTCTGAGAGCGATCCGGAGGAATCCCAGCCGGCACAGGAGTCCCCGCCTCCAGGGCCGGCTGAACTGGGGCAAGGCCTAGATGCTGAGGAAACTCAAGAGCAGGCACCAGGTGAAATCATTCAGGCCCCAGAGGTGCTGGAAGACTCAGTGGCTACAGGTGAGCCTCCCCCGGGGCCCAGTAACCCTTCGGCCTCTCCTGATCTGCAGAGGCTTAGGGCAGAGAGGCGAAGGGAACTGGTGTCTCCCAGGAGGAGTGCTCGCCTTAAGGCCAAGAGAGGCGGGGCTTCTGGGGGCCGGGACCGCCCCCGGCCTTAGAAGAAGATAAAGGTCAGGCAGCCCGGTCCCAGGTTGCGGGAGCAACGTCGTTGTGAAGTATCTGCTTTACCCAGTCCTTGTTCGGCACTCCCAGTGTGCCTGTTCCTCGCCCGGCTTCCTGTTTCTGACTCTCCGGTGTTCCTGTTCCTCGCCTGGATTCCTGCTTCTGCCTTACCAGTGTTCCTGTTCCTCGCCTGGACTCCTGCTTCTGCCCTACCAGTGTTCCTGTTCCTCGCCTGGCTTCCTGCTTCTGCCCTACCATCGTTCCTGCTACCCCGCCCGGCTCCCTGTTGATCTTGGCCTACGGTAATAGTACCTTATCCCCCCTGGGACCAGCACAGAAGATAAAGTGAGTTTTTTGAGAGACTTTGGCGAAGACCTGAGAAAAGAGGCCAGAACAAAAGAACCGGGAATACCAGGACTGGGACCACTGGACTTGGGAAGACACCCCTTGGGGTTGGATCAACTAGAGACGCAATCGTCAGAACAAGAGCAACTTCTAGGAGCGGTTGGAGGAACCACACAGTAACCACAACATGTCTCTGCAGATGTTAACCTGGAATATCAGGGGTTTGAATTCCCCGAGTAAAAGGAAGAGAATTTTTCACATTTTAAAAAAGGAACAACAAGATTTGATTTGTCTACAGGAAACGCATATAACAAGACTCCACAGGAAATTGTTGATAAATAAACGACTAGGCCAAGAATTCATTTCATCAGATAAAGTTAAAAAAAGAGGAGTTGTAATATATGCAAAAGAGAAATTATCACCAAAATTTCTCTTTAAAGATGAACATGGACGATTTGTTGCAATTGAAATACAATCTCAAGGAGAGAGAATATTAATAATTGGAGTCTACGCACCTAATGAGGGGAAATCAGAATTTTATAAGAAACTGCATGAGACTTTGTTGGATTACATGGACCAAAATATTATCCTGATGGGAGACATGAACGGTGTTGTGTCGACAAACATGGATAAATCTGAAAGACAGATAATTACAAAAGATGGAAGACTACCGAAGACGTTCTTTGAAATGGCAGACAATATGGACTTAATTGACATTTGGAGAACTAAAAACCCCCTAGGTAGAGAGGGAACTTTTTTCTCTGAAGCCAACAAGACATGGACACGGATTGACCAAATTTGGATCACAAGAGGGATGGCACCCAAGATTCGAAAGGTGGAAATCTGCCCAAAAACTTGCTCCGACCATAACCCTGTGAGAATGGATATGAAATTAACATCGATTGGTTCCTTTAGATGGAGAATGAATGACACCTTGTTTAGAGATGCAGAAATTATCAAGAAGGCCCAGAAAACTATAAAAGACTACTTTGAAATAAATCTGAAGACCACAGTGGAAAAAAGAAGTATCTGGGACGCAAGTAAGGCTGTAATGAGAGGTTTTCTGATTCAGCAAAATGCTATAAAGAGGAGACTTCAAGAGGAGAGAAAAGAAAAGATTCTAGAGAAAATTAAAGAAGGAGAGAAGAGATTAAGATCTAAACCTAAGTCACAGGAGATCTTGCGGGAAATTAAATTATATCAGACACAATATTTGAAAATGGTTAACCAGGACATAGAATGGAAGGTTAAACAGATGAGACAAAAAACCTTTGAATCGGCTAATAAGTGTGGAAAGCTGCTAGCTTGGCAGCTGAAGAAAAGACAAAAATTAAATACTGTGACTAATCTTGAAGTAAATGGAAGGAACATACAAAACCCAAAGGAAATCAAAGACTGCTTCCAGAGATACTTTAAACAATTGTATGCACAAGGGCCACAAAATGAGATTAAGATTGAGAAATTTCTAGAAACAAATGGATTACAAAAAATATCTCAAGAGAATAAATTAATACTGAATGGAAAAATTTCTGAACAGGAGGTTGAAGGTGCCATAAAGAATCTGCAACTTGGCAAATCTCCAGGGCCAGATGGGCTAACCTCCAAATATTACAAAGTATTGAAAGAATACTTAGTTCAACCATTAACGGAGGTCTGCAATGAAATTATGGAGGGGAAAAGAGCGCCGGAATCGTGGAAAGAAGCCTACATCACACTTATACCGAAAAATGAGTCTGAAAAGACACAACTTAAGAACTACCGCCCCATATCCCTACTTAACGTGGATTACAAAATTTTTGCTGATATTTTGGCTAAGAGATTGAAAAAAGTTTTAACTGGATTGATACATAAAGATCAAACTGGCTTTCTCCCAGGCAGATATATGTCAAACAACACTAGGAACCTGATAGATATTCTTGAAAAATTGCAAGTTAACATTAATACAAAAGCTGTTTTGATATTTATTGATGCGGAGAAAGCCTTTGACAATATCTCTTGGAGTTTTATGAGGAAAAATTTGCAAGGGATGGGGGTGGGAGAAAGGTTTGGAAATGGTATAGGTGTGATTTATTCAGAACAAAAGGCAAAACTAATTGTGAATAATGCTGTTACAGAGGAAGTTAAGATAGAGAAAGGGACACGACAAGGCTGCCCAATTTCCCCTCTGCTTTTTATTTCAGTCCTGGAGGTATTGCTGAACATGATTAGAAAGGACCAACAGATCCAGGGTATACAGGTCGGAGCTAAACATTATAAACTTAAAGCATATGCAGATGACCTAGTTTTGACATTACAGGAGCCAATCCCTAGTACTAAAAGAGCTTTGGAAATAATACAAGAATTTGGTCAGGTGGCAGGATTTAAGTTGAATAAATCAAAAACTATGGTTCTGGAGAAGAACTTAACCTCGACTGAAAAAGAAAGGTTCCAGGGAGAAACAGGTTTATCATTGGTGAAAAAAGTGAAATACCTAGGGGTAAATATGACGGCTAAAAATGTTAATTTATTTAAGGACAATTATGAGAAGTGTTGGTCAGAAGTGAAAAAAGATCTTGAAATTTGGACAAACTTGAAGCTTTCATTATTGGGAAGAATTGCTGTTATCAAAATGAATGTATTGCCAAGAATGTTGTTTTTATTTCAGACGTTACAAATCATTGACAAGATGGACTGTTTCAAGAAGTGGCAAAAAGAAATCTCTAGATTTGTCTGGCAGGGCAAAAAGCCCAGAATAAAATATAAAATCCTTACTGATATTAAGAGCAGAGGGGGGTTTGCCCTGCCGGACTTTAAGTTATATTATGAAGCAGCAGCTTTCTGCTGGTTGAAGGAATGGCTACTTCTTGAGAACACAGACATTTTGGATCTGGAAGGCTATGATAATGCTTTTGGGTGGCATGCATATCTGTGGTATGATAAGGCTAAAGTTCATAAAGGTTTTAAAAACCATATTGTAAGGAAAGCTTTGTTTAATGTCTGGAATAGATATAAAGATTTTTTAGAAAATAAGACTCCTAGGTGGTTGTCGCCAATGGAAGCCAAAGCCGTGAAAAAGCTTAACATGGAATCTAAATGGCCGAGATACTCGGAAATTTTAGAACAAGAAGGGGACAGGTGGAAATTGCAGAGTTATGAGAAACTTAAAAATAAGGTGCGGGATTGGTTACACTATTTTCAAATAAGAGAGGCCTTTAATTTGGACAGGAAAAATGGCTTCCAGGTGGAAAAATCAAAGTTGGAAACAGAATTGTTAGAACCCAATGCTAAGATATTGTCAAGAATGTATGATTTGCTGTTGAAATGGAATACTGAGGATGAAACGGTTAAATCGGCTATGATAAAATGGGCACAAGACATTGGTCATAACATTATGTTTGCTGACTGGGAACGGTTGTGGACCACCGGTATGAAATTTACGGCATGCAGTGCCTTAAGAGAAAATATTATGAAAATGATTTATAGGTGGTACATGACACCAGTCAAGCTTGCAAAAATTTATCATCTGCCCGATAACAAGTGTTGGAAATGTAAAGAAACTGAAGGAACATTCTTTCACCTTTGGTGGACGTGCCCAAGGATTAAGGCGTTCTGGGAAATGATCTATAATGAACTGAAAAAAGTATTTAAGTATACTTTCTTGAAGAAACCAGAGGCCTTTCTCCTGGGCTTAGTCGGCCAATTGGTGTCAAAGAAGGATAGAACTTTTTTCATGTATGCTACAGCAGCAGCAAGAATACTTATTGCAAAGCATTGGAAGATGCAAGATCTACCCACTCTGGAAGAATGGCAGATGCAAGTAATAGACTATATGGAACTGGCTGAAATGACCGGCAGAATCCGAGATCAAGGAGAGGAGCAGGTGGAAGAGGATTGGAAGAAGTTTAAAGTTTATCTACAAAAACATTGTAAAATCTATGAATGCTGAGGGCATTAAAAATGAAATGATGGGGTTTAAGTGGCCAAGATAAATAGATTATAAAGAGAAGGATAAAGGCTTAAGATGAATAGTTAATGATCTTGCTGAACTAATTTTTAAATTGGAATACAAGAAGGGAAGGCGGGTGGAAGTAAATGAGAATAAGGTATTGAAAGTTATCAAAATGAAAGAGTGTTCTTTTTATACTAATTTTTTTTGTTTGTTGTTGTATTTTTCTTTTTCTTGGGTGTTTTTTCTATTGAGATTTTTTGATGTTTGTTTGCTGTTGTTTTTCTTGTGGTTTTCTTTGTTGGGTTGTTAACTTTTTTGGAAATCTTTAATAAACATTATTTTAAAAAAAAAAAACAAAAGAGGAAGCTCTGGGTCACGTGCATGGGCATAAATAGGTCCCTTGATCTGTTTAGACTGTGTCCCATTGGCCAGATTGTACCCAGCTTCGAGGGACCTACCAATCAGGTGTTGTGGCTGACCAGTCGTACCCACCCACAACACAGGGTCTCACCGCAATAAGTGCCCTCTTTAAGGGAGGACCCGATTTATCCTCTGCTATTGTCATCATACTCCTAACTAAGATATTTGCGGAAGAAAGTCAGTAGAGACAAGTATGGTAGCAGGTGAGAAATCACAACCACGTTCTTAGTTATGCACAGTGTGCCACTGAAAGCTGTGGTGCAAAGAAATGGAAGATAATTGAATCACGGAATTGTAGAGTGGGAATGACCCTGGGGGTCATCTAGTCCAACCCCTTCAATGCAGCAATCTCAGCTAAAGCTTCCATGTCAGATGGCCATCCAACCTCCGCTTGAAAACCTCCAACAAAGGAAAGTCCACCACCTCTCGAGGGAGACATCCGCTGTCAAACAGCTCTTACCATCAGAAACATTATTCCTGATATTTAGTTGGAATCTCCTTTCTTGAATCCATTGGTTTGAGTCCTACCCTCCAGAGGAGGAGAAAAGAAGCTTGCTCCGTCTTCCATGTGACAGTTAAATCTCCCAGGTTTCCTGTTGCAAGCTGGACAGGAAGCTTGTTTAAATATTTGGAGACTGTCCCTAAAATTTACATTATATCCTTCTTGCTATCATCATTGCAGTCTGTGTGTTTGGAATATTGAGAGCAAGTTGAGAGCCTCTCTAACCCCACACGAATATCCAGCGCAGCAGAGTTATTTTTAAAGGCCTCTTAACAGGAGTTTAGGTTTTTTTAAAAAAAGGTTTATTCCTGTGTTTGTGTAGGTATTAAATTAATGGAGCATAACTCTGATGACTTCACCCAGAATGAAACATACCAAGGACTACATATTTTTAGCAAGTTTCTGTCGTTATTATTGTGTGGTTGGAAAAATAGGATAAACACTAGGGGGTTTCTCTACATCTGTAGCGTTTGGAAGCTGCCCAGACTGTTTCTGAGCCATTCTGTGTCTTTCGAATTTGACTCAATATTTTGGACCAGTTTATATATATTGAAAATGAAACTGGTCCCTGCCCCCCTCATTTGCTATAATAGGGAATCTAATGTAAGGTTACAGGGAACCAGGCAGAGGGCCTTCTCGGTAGTGGCTCCTGCCCTGTGGAACGCCCTCCCAGCAGATGTCAAAGCAATAAACAACTATTTTACTTTTAAAAGTCATCTGAAGGCAGCCCTCTTTAGGGAAGTTTTTAATGTTTGATGCTGTACTGTTTTTAATATTCAGTTGGAAGCCGCCCAGAGTGGCTGGGGAAACCCAGCCAGATGGGCGGGGTATAAATAATAAATTATTATTATTATTATTATTTCTTTTAACAGAAGTGGGTGAAATCTGTAGGCACAGCAGACTCTCTAGAGTAGATTAAAGCCTGTCAGATTTTAGGCAGATACAAGCAGAATTCTTTGTTCGGGGCCCCTTTAGAATTTGATATTTTAAAGAGAGACAGACAGACAGAAAGACAGACGGTATCTTATTTTCCGTCAGACTTGGATGCAAGTTGCAGACATGGTCACCCCTTCTAAGGAGATGAAGCCTACTAATTTTTTGTTCTCACTCAAGGGCAGATTTTATAATAATAACTGGTAGGCTAGAAAAAGAGTGTGGATAGCCAGCATCCCATCATGATTTATCTTGAGTGCAAAGAAGCAGCACTTCCTTTTTATATCTGATTCACAGAATGTTGGTTTTTCAATCAACACTAAGCCAGATTTCCTTGGTTTGGACGTAACTGGGATCTCTCTGGGGTAATGCAAGCCAAGATCTTGGTGTGAAGCTGGTGTTCTGTGGGAAGGAACTAGGGAAATGTGTTTTTGGTCCTAGTAAATGCTCATGGATATCATGGACTGGTTGGACACAGAGGAGTGAAGAAGTTGGCTGAAATGGGCAGAGCAAAGACAAGCGGTACGCAGGCACAGTCTCCAGTTGCTTGCAGGAAGCCCTGGAGAGAAGGAGACACCAATGGCTTTGTGGATGCAGGGACTTTTAGTCTCAGCAACTAATGTCATTGAGTGGGACCTACAGGGCATGAGCTGCAGTACTCATTAGGCCTGAAGCACAGCCAAAGCTGCCAAGATCGTGTTTCTCTAATAAAAAGTTAACTCCAGCTTTGAACTGTGTGATTTATTGATTGGCTTTCTCCTTTACAATGGCATTACAAACCATTTTTTTTAAGGACTGGAACAATTGTCTGAATTAGGCTATTAGAAGAAAGATTTGTTTCTTTATTTGGGGAGGGTTTTTAATTTCATGGTGGAGCACAATGCTTCGGATGTACAGTGGTGCCTCGGAAGACGAAATTAATCCGTTCCGCGAGTCTCTTCGTCTTGCGGTTTTTTCGACTTACGAAGCACTGCTATTAGCGGCTTAGTGGCTTAGCGGCTATTAACGGCTTAGCAGCTTTAAGAAAAAGGAAACAAACTCGCAAGAACTCGCAAGACGTTTCGTCTTGCGAATCAAGCCCATAGGGAAATTCGTCTTGCGGAACGACTCAAAAAACGGAAAACCCTTTCGTCTAGCAAGTTTTTCGTCTTGCGAGGCATTCGTCTTGCGGGGCACCACTGTATTATGTTTTGAATTCAATCCCTGTTACCTCTCATGTAGCAGGGTTGGAGACACCTGTGGACTGGGTTGGGCTAATCAATGATCTGACTCCAGTAAGTCAACTTAGAATGGTCACACATTTCCTTCTTGCCAGTGGTCCTTGTTTTAAAATCCTGGCCTCTCATTTTTAGCTGGTGTCAGGTTGACCAAAGATCGAAAGGACAGCAGCATCAGTTCTGTTCGCTGACTCTAACAGAGGGTCAGCTTGTATTGCATTAAGAAAGCAGCGTGTCTTCCAATGTCAGCCTGATGAGTGACAAGCTCTCCTCTCTTTCCTCTTGCAGTTCCGTCTGGTTGTGAAGACAGCACTGAAGTTGCTCCTTGTTTTTGTGGAGTATACAGAATCCAACGCACCACTTCTGATCCAAGCAGTGTCCGTAGTGGATGACAAGAGAGGTGAGTTAGAGTACCTGCCTGTAGTTGCGCTTCAGAGGAAACAATGAAATGGTTTGTGGTTTTGCTACCACAAAACAACCCTGCAAAAGCAAATCATACTCTCTTTCATACACTATATACTTTGTTCTCAAGAGCAGATTTCAAGTAGAAAACAAAATGCTTGTAGGCCACACCATGGCATAGCTTGGGGGGGGGGGCAGAGGGGCTGCTAACCAGGGTGCAAAATTTTGGGGAGCTGCAAAATTTCAAAAGAAAAATAAACCACTTTTAGGTTTTTCTTAAACAATCAAGCAATGGGAAAATTTCATTAAATTTATAATAATAATAAAATAAACAGCCTCTGCTGTCATCTCCCAAGCTTCCCTCTCCGTGCTGGGAAGACCCTTCCCCATCAGCCTCACTGCCACCCGGCCCTGACAGGAACCATGGGTTAGGCGGTGCAATACTTGCCTTGCCCCGGGTGCTGTCAACCCATGCTATGCCACTGATGCCACAGACATGTGTGCAAGTGTATGAATTGGAAATTTGCCTACAAAATGCATGGCTAATAGTGTCTGGGAAAGGATATTTATTTATTTATTTATTTATTTATTTATTTATTTATTTATTTATTTATACATACCCCACCCATCTGACTGGGTTTCCCCAGCCACTCTGGGTGGCTTCCAACAAAGATTTAAAATACATTAAAAACACCAGTCATTAAAAACTTCCCTAAACAGGGCTGCCTTCAGATGTCTTCTAAAAGTCAGATGGTTGTTTTTTTCCTTGATATCTGATGGGAGGGCATTCCACAGGGCCACTACCGAGAAGGCCCTCTGCCTGGTTCCCTGTAACTTTTCTTCTTGCAGTGAGGGAACCGCTAGAAGGCCCTCAGAGCTGGACCTCAGTGTCCGAGTTGAACGATGATGGGTTCCGCACTCCTCCTGTGTTTTGTAGGTAAAAGCCCCATTGTTATAGATGCAGAATATGACCACAAAACTTAATCTACAGGGGACATGTTCTCCTGTCCTTAAATTTTGATTAGTAGGGTATTCTCCATTTTGGTGTTTTCCTGATTTAGTAGGTGAGGTTTCAGGCAATCCTGAAGCAGTTAGTGTCGTGTGATGCACATCATTTCAGTGGTGTGGAGAGGATGGACCTCCCCATGGCAGTGGGGATGCAGTGAGAGCTACTGGCCAGAGGGTTGTAAAACCTGTCACCAAGGCCTTTGCAGTGTATCTTGAGGCAGTCATGGTGTGCTGCCTCAGCCAAGATTCACCTGACTAGGCCATCTGGGCAGTGAGCTCCTTCATGAGGGTAGGGCAGGCGTCCATTGGTCAGAGTCAGCCAGCCATGCCCACTGTGAATTTTATGCCCATGCATTTCCATCTAAATGGTTTCATGCCCTCTTGAATTCTCTCTTCAAAGTTCTTTTCAATTTCCTCTTACGGTACTTGTTGACTATTGGCCTCATGCCAGTGTTTAGCCTATGATGGGAGTTTGGCGGTGGAATTATGGCTGCTGACACACCAGGCTTGCCCTCTGATTGACCCTCATGAAGGATTTAATGTGCACTTACGCCACTTACAGGACCTAGTGTTATGAGAATTCTAAGGTCTCAAATATAGAATAAAAAAAGGTAAAGGCACCCCTGCCCGTACGGGCCAGTCTTGACAGACTCTGGGGTTGTGCGCCCATCTCACTCAAGAGGCCGGGGCCAGCGCTGTCCGGAGACACTTCCGGGTCACGTGGCCAGCGTGACATCGCTGCTTTGGTGAGCCAGAGCCACACACGGAACGCCGTTTACCTTCCCGCTAGTAAGCGATCCCTATTTATCTACTTGCACCCAGGGGTGCTTTCGAACTGCTAGGTTGGCAGGCACTGGGACCGAACAACGGGAGCGCACCCCGCCGCAGGGATTCGAACCGCCAACCTTTCGATCGGCAAGCCCTAGGCGCTGAGGCTTTTACCCACAGCGCCACCCACGTCCCAAATATAGAATAAATGTTCATAAATGCACACATATCTAAATGTGTCTGAAATGGTACGGAAGAGCAATCCTGAAGCCATTTTGACTCTCCCAATGACCTCAAATATTCCTCTGCAGTAAAGGAGGCAAAAGGGGAAAGCCTTCCCATTGTATTCTTGCTTACAAATCGTGTCTTAAGGGCGTACTGGTGTATGAATAGGGTGAACCTGTGACCTGGATCCAGGAACCAAAGTATTAACCATCACCAAAGAATGGCTAAGCTGCCCAGGTAATGCAATCAGTGACCATTATCAGGTATCCTGGCAGACAGGATTTCTGCTGTAGACCGCCTCCTATGATGTATGTATGATTTTAGGGTGGTCTTTGGCTAAGGGGGTTGGACAATGTCAAAAGCCTTTAAAGGTTCTTGCACCATTTGTTTCAGGGTCTCTCCCTCCTTGGAAGGGGAGGGAACTCTGTTGCAGCAGAAAAATAAATATCTGCCTTGCTTTCCACTGGATCCTGCCTCCATTCATTCTTCTCTGACCGATCGTGGACTTAGGGGACTCAGAGTCCCATGGGGAGTTGGGCAGCAAAAGCCAAACCCCCGAATTTTACATCACTAGAAAGAGATCTGTATGATTGTTGTATTTCATCACTGCCTTCCTTGGATATGGCAGCAATTTCTCACGCTTTCTCTCCAGAATTGAACCCAATTTCCCATTCCCCCATTGGTCACCATGGTTATGCACAGCCCAAAGGAGGGGTTCAGAAAGTTCTAGATGTTCATTGACATCTATTATCTCTAGATTTAGCACAGTGGAGTGGCCAAAGGAAGCGTGACTGACTTAATGAGGTGTTCACAGTTTCTATTTAACACCCATGTGTAGTTATACGTGTATAATTTAATCTTTCTATCTTGAGCCCCATTGAAATGAATGGGAGTTGCAGAAAAGCTTCCATTCATTCAAAGGTGCTCTGAAAGCCTGCTGGCTTTAGCTATCTTACTCGCGAATCCTTTGATCATTCTCAGAACCAGTCGATCAAGTGCAGGCCTGCTTTTGTGGACACCTGGTGCTTTAATGGACATTTTGTTCGGTGAGTTATAATCTTTTAACATGTGCAGTGCACATGATTGGCAAAAGCAGGGCCGCTCCTAATAATTCAGCCCCAGTTTTCCTAGTACAGCTGTGTTGCTTCCACACTGCAGTACATCCAAATGGAATTGAAAACTCTGTAGGAACATCCGGCTTACAAATGCTCCCTGCAGTTTTGGAGGAATGTGTTAAGAGGCGAGCAAGAGTTCAGCCTATAACATGTACATTATTGTCTCTCTTCTGCATCCCCCCCCCCCACAATACAGAGTGCTCTTCTTGCAGGACAAACACCTCAGTATTATAAACTTAAATCTTCTACTGTCTGCCTTTCCAAATGAGAACAATCACTTCTCTCCCAATTACCTATTGCAATTGTTTTATAGCTTCTGAGCACTAAAATGTTTTTCATGCTAAGGAGCTATAGAATCATAGAATTGAAGAGTGAGATGAGACCAGTCCAGCCCCCTGCAAGGCAGGAATCACAACCAGAACAAAAATGACACATGGCTGTCAACCCTCTGCTAAAAACCACACAAGGAAAGCGAATCCACCACCTTCAGAGGAAGTCCATTGAACAGCTCTTCCTGTCAGAAAGTTCTTCCTGATGTTTAGTCAGAATCTCCTTTCTTGTAACTTGAATTCATTGGTATGGATCCTACCTTCCAGAGCAGGAAAAAACAACCTTCCTCCACCCTCCACCTGACAGCCCTTTAGATATTTGAAGATGGCTGTCATATTGAATGCAGGTTTCCAAAAAATAGCAAGGAGAGACAAGAAGGCCTTCTTAAACGAGCAATGCAAAGAAATAGAGGAAAACAACAAAATGGGAAGAACCAGAGATCTGTTCAAGAAAATTGGAGATATGAAAGGAACATTTCGTACAAAGATTACCATAATAAAGGACAAAAGTGGTAAGGACCTAACAGAAGCAGAAGACCCTGATGTTGGGAAAGATGGAGGGCACAAGGAGAAGGGGACGACAGAGGACGAGATGGTTGGATAGTGTTGTCGAAGCTACGAACATGAGTTTGACCAAACTGTGGGAGGCAGTGGAAGACAAGAGTGCCTGGCGTGTTCTGGTCCATGGGGTCACGAAGAGTCGGACACGACTAAATGACTAAACAACAACAACAACAAATCATATTTCCTCTCAGCTTCCTCTTTACAAGGCTGAACATACACAACTCCCTTAACCGTTCCGGATAAGACTTGGTTTCCAAGCCCTGGCTCAACTTGGTTGCCCTCCTCTGCACACATTCCAGCTTGACAATATCCTTCTAAATTTTGGTACCCAGACCTGGACACATTACTCTAGGTGTGGTTTGACCACACTACTTCAGAACACATCGTTTAGTGGTTGTTGTAGTGTACCATTTACATTATGCCAGCAGCACGTAAAGAACATTCGCATGCTGAGGATCTTACAATCTAGCTTTCGAATGTGGAGGGGAGAGACTAGTGGGAAGGGAGAAAGGCAAGAAAAGCAAACACCAGGAGGTATTTGTTTTTGGGGGTGCTAGCAACCCACGGGATGCGATGGGGTGAGCTCCCATTGCTCGGTCCCTGCTCCTGCCAACCTAGCAGTTCGAAAGCACGTCAAAGTGCATGTGGATAAATAGGTACCACTCCAGCGAGAAGGTAAACAGTGTTTCCGTGCGCTGCTCTGGTTCACCAGAAGCGGCTTAGTCAAGCTGGCCACATGTCCCGGAAGCTTTACGCCGGCTCCCTCGGCCAATAAAGTAAGATGAGTGCCGCAACCCCAGAGTCAGCCACAACTGGACCTAATGGTCAGGGGTCCCTTTACCTAGCAACCTGTGGGATGCAGGTGGCGCTGTGGTGTAAACCACTGAGCCTTGGGCTTGCCGATCGGAACGTCAGCGGTTCGAATTCCCGCGACGGGCTGAGCTCCCGTTGTTCAGTCCCAGCTCCTGACAACCTAGCAGTTCGAAAGCATGTCAAAGTGCAAGTAGATAAATAGGTACCACTGTGGCGGGAAGGTAAACGGTGTTTCCGTGCGCTGCTCTGGTTTTGCCAGAAGCGGCTTAGTCATGCTGGCTACATGACCCAGAAAAACTGTCTGCAGACAAACGCCGGTTCCCTCAGCCAGTAAAGCGAGATGAGTGCCGCAACCCCAGAGTTGTACGCAACTGGACTTAACTGTCAGGGGTCCTTTACCTTTACCAATGTAAAAAGACTTCTTGTCCTTTCTTTCATTCTTTCTTCGTTGTGACTCCTTCAGGTGGCCGATGGCCTAATCCACTGCTTCTTTGGTTGCTGGCCTGGAGTTGCACTTGCTTCGGTAGTTCCATAGCTTGGATCATTGTACTTTCCCATGACAGTGGTTTGGCAGTGATATGGAAGGGGAAGCCCCATCTGTGGGGCAGTCCTGCCCCCTGTGGCATGATTGTGATCGGCTTGAATTGTTTGCATCTTTCTGACATTACAGCATATCTTGGTAGATCTGTACCATTTTATCGTTACACCACAGCTCTCCGAAATGGTGTGGGGCTTCTAGATGTTATTCTCTAGGGCAGGCACTCAGAGCACGTTCTTTCACTTGCCGGTGTACCCATCAGTTTCAGTGTTCCCCTCCATTACACGCGAGGAGGCCCCTGGAGGGCCTTCTTCCTCCTGCCATGTCAGTTTCTCCCTCGGCCTCTGACACCTCATAATAACTGAACTCACTGGGCAGTTGGGTTTTGTTTTTTTGCTGAATGCCATATTGTTGTTGCTACAACTCGCTCAGGTTCAGGATGTTTCAGAAGCAAATTCTGCACTTTAGTCTTAGGAGAGCAGTGGAGTTAAGTCCCAGTGGGCAAGCTCAAAAAAAAATTGGTGGGAGGGTGGGGTCTTACCTTTCAGTAGAAAGTGGCAAGGGGCTTTTCCTTCCTTGTTTCTTTTTGTTGTGTGTTGAGGTCCCCAAGCCACCCCTAAATAAATTCATACTTCACACCATAATTTTTGTTTAAGGTTTTTGGCATGATTTTGGCCACACCTTTATTAAAATACAAAAAAGTGCGTGGTTCCTTAGGCACTGGTTATGACTATATGTCGCCTCCCAAGGACAGAACTGACATCCGCCAGCCTGTGAAGTCAGTAAGGGAAAACATTATATGGAGAGTAGATGGAGCTGGGTACCAGAACTTCACCTCTCCCCAAATGCTCCCAGGGGCTCTTGCATGGCCCTATCCCCTTTGATAGGGGTGCGGACAAAAGCATGGCGAGCCCCTGGATTCCTTTAATGGAATTCCCTTGCAGCAGCAGCATTGGAGGGGCAGGCCCAGCCAATCCATACCCCTCCACTAACCAATTTTTAACCAATGCCTAACCACAACCTTACAAGTTGTGATGATTTGCTACGCAGTACGCTGTGGGTAAAACCTCAGCGCCTAGGACTTGCCGATCGTCAGGTCGGCAGTTCGAATCCCTGCGGCGGGGTGCACTCCCATTGCTCGGTCCCAGCGCCTGCCAGCCTAGCAGTTCAAAAGCACCCCCGGGTGCAAGTAGATAAATAGGGACCGCTTACTAGTGGGAAGGTAAACGGCGTTTCCGTGTGCTGCACTGGCTCGCCAGATGCAGCTTGTCATGCTGGCCACATGACCCGGAAGTGTCTTCGGACAGCGCTGGCCCCCGGCCTCTTAAGCGAGATGGGCGCACAACCCCAGAGTCGGACACGACTGGCCCGTACGGGCAGGGGTACCTTTAAGGTAAAGGGCAGGTACCTTTACCTTTAGGCAGAAACCAAATGGCACCAGCCAATCAGCCAAATGGACAAAATTCCTACCAGGCCCCTGTCCCAAAAGCAGACGACCCCATGACAGGCATAGCAAGGTCAAACGCAACAAACACCCTAAAATTAGGGAGGGTGGGCAGGTGATCTGATGTGCACAGTGAAAGAGGACACTCAATGCTGCGCGCAGAGCATATATTCAACCCAGGCTGTCAATCAAACTTGGCAACATCAAACTCTCCCCAGCAACCTGAGGAGTCCAGTCACACTTTGGGCCAACCACCCAACTTGCCCAGCAACAGGGGTTGTCTGGTTAACCCCACCGCAACCCGTGCTCTTCATGAAGGAGAACACGCTTTTCCATTTACACCAAAATAAAAATCCCTACTGCTGCATAAGGCTCAACTGCGCTTTCATCCTAGCCACAATTCGGGGACAGGAATGATGCAGCATGGAGCAGTGGCATTCATGGGTTGCAAATATGGCTACCTTGTTGTAGTCATATTTTCCCCTCAATAATGCATTTGTTTGGTTTGTGAGAGGGGGCCGTTCATACTCATATTCAAAGGAAAGAGCAGCACCCTGAAAATTATTAAAAGTCACTCAAAATCTACCCCCCCCCAAAGGATGAATTCTTTCATGAAAGTGTGGGGCGGGGGGGGGGGGGTTCTTTTAAATAATAGGCCATGAAGAAATAACAAACAATAGAAATAGCAATATATGTTAGGGTGATTCATTTTCTAAACCATATGCTGCTATATACCATATACTGGCCTGACGAGGCTAAGAAAACAAATATGCTAAAACAATTAAAGCTGATAAAAAGTGGAATGAGGTTCTGCAGTAAGGTCTGTAGCAGAGGAAAGCAATCCATCCAGTAGGGGGAAGCAGTACATTTCTTATTCCTTATTCCATCGCTGCCCATTTCATTTCAGCTGTTTTAAAGACTTCCATTCTGATTTACTGAAAAGTTAGGAAGGACTCACAATCAAGAAGGTTGTGCAGTGACGAGGCCGTAGGGTACTTTAAAAAAATGTAGGCTATTCCTCCAAAGATTTAGAAACGGAGAAGAAAAAGTAGGTTTCCCAGCTTTCCCTTTTATTTTATTTTTTAGCTCTGATTAGCTTGCAAGATCAATCATTGCAGAAAAGATACAAAGTCCCAAGATCAAGATGGGAATGGATAAATCCCAACAGCTTTTGAACGGGGTTGACCTTGAAATGTAACCCCATTCCTGGTGGCCTTTTTATATGGCTGGTGGAGGAGTCTTAGTTCACATATTTATGCGCATGAGTTGATTCTGCATTCTATAATCATCAGTGTTTGATGACTCATAGCTGAATTCATGAACTTAGTCCACTGCTGTGTTTGATCAAAGTCTTGTTGTGAGTGTTAAACCCAGCTTCACATACACACATGACGGTGTGAACCCATAAGCCTGGCACATTTAAACCCCACCCCCATAGAAATCAAACCCACACTGAAATTTCTCTAATTCATGATCAAGGGCATGCAGTGTTGCTCACCAACCCATTCTATTCAGCTCATACTATCAGCTCCTGGTACTGCTGGCCTTGCCCAGCCCTACCTCCAGTTTAAATGGAGTGGGATCTATGGGGGGGGGGGGAGTTATGTCTGTATGTGTGGTCTGGGTATTCACTTGACTTTGCTGGTTGTTGAGGGGTGAGCTTTTTGGAGTGGAGTCCGTAAGACGGTTGGATGTCTCCTTGTACACCTCATCCAATGTGGTGTACAGTGCTACCTCGGGTTACATACACTTCAGGTTACAGACTCCGCTAACCCAGAAATAGTACCTCAGGTTAAGAACTTTACTTCAGGATGAGAACAGAAATCATTCTCCGGTGGTGCGGCGGCAGCAGGAGGCCCCATTAGCTAAAGTGGTGCTTCAGGTTAAGAACAGTTTCAGGTTAAGAACGGACGTCCGGAACGAATTAAGTACTTAACCCGAGGTACCACTATAGTGGTTAAGAGCAGTGGACTCGTAATCTGGGGAACCGGGTTCGTGTCTCCGCTCCTCCACATGCAGCTGCTGGTTGACCTTGGGTTAGTCACACTTTTCTGAAGTCTCTCAGCCCCACTCACCTCACAGAGTGTTTGTTGTGGGGGAGGAAGGGAAAGGAGAATGTTAGCCGCTTTGAGACTCCTTAGGGGAGTGAAAGGCGGGATATCAAATCCAAACTCCTCCTGCTCCTGCTCCTCCTCCTCCTCCTCTTCTTCTTCTTCTTCTCATCTGGGCAACTCCTGCAGCCCAGCTGGTATCCAGATGTACTGCTCTGCTTTCCCAGGCATGTCCAACAGGTAGATCGCGATCTACTGGTAGATCACGGGGTGTTCCTGGTAGATCCTGGTTGATCTCTGGCCCCTCAGTGATCTCCTTACAAAAAAGCAACAAAAGCAACAAAAAAACCCACCCAACTTTGGCTTCCTAAAAAAAAGTTGCACAACTTTGGGTAGATCACTGCCAGTCTTTTTACGACAATGAGTAGATCACTGCCTGTTTTTTTATACTGTGAGTAGATCACAGACTATTGGGAGTTGGATATACCTGCATGGACCACATCAGCAAGGCCAAGGGAGCCTTGTTATCTGGGTAGTCCAGGACCTCCATACGCACAGCCCAGGCTTGCGCCCAGGGGAGGTCACTTTGGTGCTGCTATTGCAGACTTTTGACTTCACCCCTGGAGGCGCACTCCGCTGTCTCTCAAGACAGATGGGTGACAGCAACAACAGGAAGAAGCTTTTTTGAATGTATATTCCCAATGTATTCTCCAAACTTGTCATACCCAAATCTGTTACGAAGGTCAGATAAGAAACTTTTGCAACGGTTTGTGGCACTAGCACAGATAATAGTCATTCACTTAATATAATGTTGTTCAGGTTTGTGGAGCTGGAATAAGCTGTGATTTTCTGCTGTGCCGATATGGTATAATTATTTCATTGCACTTCCTCTGTGCAGAGAACCTCTGAATCTAAGAAATGTGATCTTGATGGCAGCATTGTACTGCAGCAGCATACATGAAGTGGGAGGGTTTGGGTAGGTGCTTGTGTATCTCATAAGCTTTTGGAACTGGGTCAGAGATGGAACTGATTCTGGTATATTTCTAGCCCAATGCAGTTGTGTGTGTAAGTTTGCTCCCATTTTAGGGGGTAGCAGAATTTGGGGGCATCTCATACTCTTCATTTTCTGCTTACTTTGGATGGGCCAGGACAGGTGATAAGGGACTCTGAGATGTAGGTAAACTCTCGGTATGTCACTTTGCATTTCCACATGAGCAAATTTAAACCATAGGAAGTTAAAAACATAAAGATGTACAAAATAACATATTGTAAACAGACCTGTCGTACAGAAAAGCCAGTCCAACACAATAATTCTTTGTTTTCTGACATTAAGTTGCATGTGTAGGTCCCCAGGCCACCCCTCAAATAACTTCACACATAACACGTAATTTTAGTTTTGGTTTTTGGGCACTATTTTGGCCACAACTTTATTAAAATACAAAATCAGTGAGTGGTTGTTTAGACATTGGTTATGACTATCTGTCCCCCACCTGGGACAGAACTGACATCCCGAGGTCCGATCGGTAGCCAGTAGACGGGAAAGTCAAACTTGGGGGTCATTTGAGCTAAGCGTCGGACCCAGCAGCTCCCCGAAAGCTTGCCGGCCCAGATCCTATGACAAGGATTCCCATGACAGGGATTGGGCGGCCCTGGTCCCATGACAGGGATTGGACGAAATCATGGCAAGCCCCAGGATTCCTTTAACGGAATTCCCTTCAGCGCAATGGGAGGGGCAGGCACGGCCTATCCTGAGCCCTCCACCACCAGCATATTATAACCAATGCCTAACCGCAACCTTACAAGTTGTGACGAATTGCTGAGTAGTAGGCAAAAACCAAATGGCACAGCCAATCACCAAATGGCAAAATTCCTACTAGGCCCCTGCGCCAAGGCAGACGACCCCATGACAGTCAAAGCAAGGTCAACCGGAAAAGAGGGCGGGCGGGCGGGTGATCCGATGCACTCTGCAAAGAGAAAGAGAAACCAGAGTGCACCAATATTTAAAGACTATGGTCCCACCCACCCAATTTGCAACATACAATTTGCCCCAGCAACCCGGTTATCCAATCGCAATGCCAGGCAACAACTATTAACCTGCCTGGCAACCAGAGGCCTGGCCCGGTGGCCCACACCGCAACACATGCTCTCATTTATTGGAGAACACGGTTTATAACAATTGCTCCCACCAGCAGAGATTCGGGCTCCGTGTCCTTTGCGCCAGTGGTGTGCAAAAACACCATACAAGATCTACAATTAAGAGCAAAAAGAATTTAATACTTTTATATATATGGGTGGATTTACATACTTGAATCATATTTATTCACACCTGTGAAGGCCCTGATAAAAATAGATTTTATTCAAATGTTATTTTTATGCAGGTTCCTTTGCATTGTATTTTGGCTTGCTTCTGTATGTACCCCTGGCAAACACACAGGAAAATATTATATGACACTCCTTTATGATTGCCACGCAGAGACGCATATGGAAGTGTGCTTTTGTAGGCCACAGGCAGAATATTCTAGAATGCTTTAGATGGGAGGAAGCACATTCTGAGAAGACAAGTAGTCTGTCTGTTAACTAAAGCATATTTCTGTCATACGGCATGGATTAAAGTAATTAATTTGTCATGTTACTGGCTTACGGTTACCCCCAAATGGCATAAGTATAGGTTAGAATCATATGTCTATCCTTCTTGTTTCCAGTTTCCCTCTCTTCATTAGAAACCACAGGCAGTCATTTCTGCAGTGCAGTATCATATCCACCTATCGTATATCTTCTGTGAACTTACGTACTCAACATGTACACCCAGCGCACAGAATATATGGAAAGTTGAGCTGAAAATAATAGAAAAGTGTTTGATTGCACAGTATTTCTCGTATTAAATATTAAAGGACAGTAACATTTGCACAAAGCCAAATGGGTGTGCCCAAAAATAGTGATGATGATGATGATGATAATAATAATAATAATAATAATAATAATAATAATAATAATAATAATTTAAAAAATTATTTATATCCTGTCCTCCCCAGCCAAAGCCAGGCTCAGAGCGGCTAACAACAGTAAAATGATAAAACATTCTAAAATCATTTCATTATAAAATCAGTTCAAATCAAATTAATGGCAACCATTGGGCTAGAATTTCTGTGAGGATTGCCAAAGGAGGGAGTCAGGCTGTGCCCTGGCCAAAGGCCTGGTGGAACAGCTCTGTCTTGCAGGCCCTGCGGAAAGATGTCAAGTCCTGCAGGGCCCTAGTCTCTTGTGACAGAGCGTTCCACCAGATCGGGGCCACAGCCGAAAAAGCCCTGGCTCTGGTTGAGGCTCTGTGGCCTGGGACCTTCAGGATGCTTTTGTTTGAAGACCGTAAGTTCCTCTGTGGGACATACCAGGAGAGGCGGTCCCGTAGGTACTAGGGTCCTAGGCCGTATAGGGCTTTGAAGGTTAAAACCAGCACCTTAAACCTGATCCTGTACTCCACCGGGAGCCAGTGCAGCTGGTATAGCACCAGCGAGAACCCCGTAATGAGTCTCGCCGCGGCATTCTGCACGCGCTGGAGTTTCTGGGTCAGTCTCAAGGGCAAAGAAACCTCTTCACAATCAGAGGGATCTGACGAATGAGAGCTGGTTTACATGTCAGAACTGCCACATGGCGCTGCTGGAAGCAGCATCCCCTAGTGACTTTTCCCATTCAGATTACGGTGCCTAGAAACGCAATGCAGTGCCATCCAGTTGTGTGTTTTCCCACCTACCATCATTGACTTGTTGCAGTAGATGCAGAGAAATGCTCCACGTGATGTCATAGGGAATGGTACTTGCTACTGTGATGTCATGCTGTCTTAGAATGATAGGACTAATCTTTTTACAGTGGTACCTCGCAAGACGAATGCCTCGCAAGACAAAAAACTCGCTAGACGAAAGGGTTTTTTGTTTTTTGAGCTGCTTCGCAAGACGATTTTCCCTATGGGCTTGCTTTGCAAGACGGAAACGTCTTGCAAGTTTGTTTCCTTTTTCTTAACACCGTTAATACAGTTGCGACTTGACTTCGAGGAGCAACTCATAGAACGCGGTGTGGTAGCCTTTTTTGAGGTTTTTGAAGACTTTGGTGATTTTTGAAGCTTTTCCAAAACTTTCCCGACACCGTGCTTCGCAAGACGAAAAAAATCGCAAGATGACAAAGCTCGCGGAACGAATTAATTTCGTCTTGCGAGGCACCACTGTAGAACTAAAATATCCGCCTGATGAAGTTAAACAACAGATCAACAGAGCCAGACTGATACCCAGAGAGAACTTGCTGCAAGACAGACCCAAAAAGGAAAATAACATTAGTAATAACCAAGTTAAAACAGTTCAGTGCATCCTCAGAGATCTACAACCTCTCCTAGATAATGACAGTTCTCTTTCCCAAGCTCTGGGAGGAAGACCTTTCATTGCTTACAGACAGCCACCCAATCTTAAACAACTCCTCACCCAGCAACAAGACTTAACATGGACACTGGTACCAGAGCCTGCGATAAACCCAGATGCCAACTTTGCTGCCACATACACCCGAACACCACCATTACTGGCCCCAACAACATCAAACATAGCATCTCAGGACTATTTAATTGCTCATCTTCTAACATTGTGTATGGTATCACATGCCAACAGTGCCCTTCAGCTCTCTATATTGGCCAAACCCTACGCCAAAGGATAAATGGACATAAATCTGACATCAGGAATCACAAGACAGAGAAACCAGTAGGAGAACACTTCAGTCTCCCAGGACATTCTATACAAGATCTCAAAGTAGCTGTCTTATTACAAAAGAATTTCAGAAATAGACTGGAAAGAGAAGTTGCTGAATGACAACTTATTACCAAACTTAAAACCATGGAGAAACCTGGTCTGAATAGATTGGATTCTTATCTCATTATACATGATAAAGCTATTTTTGGCCATCTCATCCCTTGCTTTTTCCTGTAAGACTAATTGCAGTCGTTAACAGTCGTCAACAGGTTTACCACACCTATCAGCCAATCACCCATTCCCACCACCCTTCTGAGTAATACCCCTCCCCACCCTCTCTCTATATATAAGGGTCTGGTGACTTCTGTTTCAGTGTATCTGAAGAAGTGTACATGCACACGAAAGCTCATACCAACAACAAACTTAGTTGGTCTCTAAGGTGCTACTGGAAGGAATTTTTTATTTAGAATCATTCTAAGACATCTAGTCCAGTGTTCCCCAACCTTGGGCCTCCAGCTGTTTTTGGACTACAACTCCCATCATCCCTCGCTAGCAAGACCAGTGGTCAAGGAGTTGTAGTCCAAAAACAGCTGGAGGCCCAAGGTTGGGGAACACTGATAGCCCAACCCCCTGCAATGCAGGATTCTCAACTAGATCTTATATGACAGATTGCCCATCAAACCTGTGCTTACAAACCTCCAAGGAATAAGAGTCTACCATTTCCATTCCACTGTCAAACGACTCTTACTGTCAGAAAGTTCTTCCTGATGTTTAGTCAGAATCTCCTTTCTTGTAACTTGAAGCCATGGGTTCAAGTCCTACCCTCCAGAGCAGAAGAAAACAAGCTTCCTCCATGTGACTTTGTTGTTGTTGTTGTTTAGTCGTTTAGTCGTGTCCGACTCTTCGTGACCCCATGGACCAGAGCACGCCAAGCACTCCTGTCCTCCACTACCTCCCGCAGTTTGGTCAAACTCATGCTGGTAACCTCGAAAACACTATCCAACCGTCTCGTCCTCTGTCGCCCCCTTCTCCTTGTGCCCTCCATCTTTCCCAGCATCAGGGTCTTCTCCAGGGAGTCTTCTCTTCTCATGAGGTGGCCAAAGTACTGGAGCCTCAGCTTCACGATCTGTCCTTCCAGTGAGCACTCAGGGCTGATTTCCTTAAGAATGGATGCGTTTGATCTTCTTGCAGTCCATGGGACTCTCAAGAGTCTTCTCCAGCACCATAATTCAAAAGCATCAATTCTTCGGCGATCAGCCTTCTTTATGGTCCAGCTCTCACTTCCATACATCACTACTGGGAAAATCATGGCTTTAACTATATGGACCTTTGTTGGCAAGGTGACGTCTCTACTTCTCAAGATGCTATCTAGGCCTGTCATTGCCCTTCTCCCAAGAAGCAGGCGTCTTTTAATTTCGTGGCTGCTGTCACCATCTGCAGTGATCATGGAGCCCAAAAAAGTAAAATCTCTCACTGCCTCCATTTCTTCCCCTTCTATTTGCCAGGAGGTGATGGGACCAGTGGCCATGATCTTCGTTTTCTTGATGTTGAGCTTCAGACCATATTTTGCGCTCTCCTCTTTCACCCTCATTAAAAGGTTCTTTAATTCCTCCTCACTTTCTGCCATCAAGGTTGTGTCATCTGCATATCTGAGGTTGTTGATATTTCTTCCGGCAATCTTAATTCCGGTTTGGGATTCATCCAGCCCAGCCTTTCGCATGATGTATTCTGCATATAAATTAAATAAGCAGGGAGACAAAATACAGCCTCCATGTGACAGCCCTTTAGATATTTGAAAATGGCTATAATACCTCCTCTCCATCTCTTAATTGTTCCTCATAAGGCCTGGTTTCCAGACCCTTGATCATCTTGGTTGCCCTCCTCTGCACAAGTTCCAGGTTGTCAATAACCCTCTTAAACTCTGGTGCCCAGAAGTGGACACAGGAATCCAGGTGTGGTCTGATGAAGGCAGAATAGAGTGGGACTATTACTTCCCTTGATCTGGACACCAGATCTGGACACCAGACTTCTGTTGATGCAGCTTAGAGTAGCATTGCATTGGCGCTGTGGATTAAACCACAGAGCCTAGGGCTTGCCGATCAGAAGGTCGGCGGTTCGAATCCCCGCGACGGGGTGAGCTCCCGTTGCTTTGTCCCTGCTCCTGCCAACCTAGCAGTTCGAAAGCACATCAAAGTGCAAGTAGATCAATAGGTACCACTCTGGCGGGAAGGTAAACGGCGTTTCCGTGCACTGCTCTGGTTCGCCAGAAGCGGCTTAGTCATGCTGGCCACATGACCCAGAAGCTGTACGCCGGCTCCCTTGGCCAATAAAGCAAGATGAGTGCCACAACCCCAGAGTTGGTCACGACTGGACCTAATGGTCAGGGGTCCCTTTACCTTTATTACTTCCCTTGATCTGGACACTAGACTTCTGTTGATGCAGCTTAGAGTAGCATTGCATTTTTGGCTTAGATCTGTTTCATCATCTGCCAATGTGGAAATATGTGTATTATGGAACTTTTTTATATAGCACAGAACAGCTTTCTATATCTCAGCAATTAACTTATTTACTAATCCTTATTTACCTTCCTTGCATGTTCCCTTTCAAAGTTAATGTGTTTTGAGAGGGGTAGCCCTATTTGCAAAAACTACAAAGAACATTGTGACACCTTAAAGACAAAGGCTAATGAAGTTCATCACAAAGCCATCTATGCCTGCAAACCTAACCATGCCTACTCAGAAGCTTTTTTTGCTATTGCATCACAGTGTTGACTCTTGTTAAGCTTGTGGTCTACTAAGTCCCCTAGATCGTTTTTGCCTGTACATTGGTACCTTGGTTCTTGAACTTAATCCATTCCAGGAGTCCGTTCAGTTCCTGGAACCATTCAAAAACCAAGACACGGCTTCCGATTGGCTTCAGGAGCTTCTTGCACTCAAGTGGAAGCCACATCGGACGTTCGGCTTCCGAAAAACATTCACAAACCAGAGCACTTACTTCCAGGTTTGCCGCATTCGGGAGCCAATTTGTTTGACAACTAAGCCGTTTGGGAACCAAGGTACCACTGTACTACTAGCAAGTCAGGTGCCCCCCATCTTATATTTGTGCAGCTGGTTCTTCCTGCCTAAGTGTTGAACCTGCCCATTGCAGGCATAATATAGTCCAGCTCAATCCTCTTGAGAAGTTGGTAGCAGGGCTGATTTTAGGTAATAGTGGACATGCTTGGTGGGCCCTGTTCCCCCCAGGGGAATTTTCTCCTCCAGACCACCCTCTCTGCTCCCCACTGCTCCCCATTACCTGCCTCTTCCTCTCTGTGGCAGTATGGATTGGGTCCAATCACCACTGCAGTTGACGGAAGGGAGAAGTAGACTTGTCAGTTCACCCTTGTCAATTCTCACTTGTCCACTTTGCACCTCAAGGAGAAGGCAGGTGAGTGAGTGAGCAAGGAGCAATGGGGAGAAGGAGAAGCAGAGGCCAGGGGGCTTTCAGTGGTGGAACTCTTGCCACCTGCTATGTTGACCCGCTAACATCAGCCATGCTCAGTAGGATTTGTTTCCACATACCAAATGCATAGCGTCGAACTGTGTCAAATGTCCATGCATTATTTGTACTATGGTATTACCGTATTTTTCGCTCTATAAGACAAACATTTCCCCCTCCAAAAATTAAGGGGAAATGTACGTGCGACTTATGGAGTGAATGCAGGCTCCATGGCTTCAGCGAAAGCAACACGAAGCCTCTGGAGCGCAGTGGGAGCTCCCGCTGCACTCCGGAGGCTTCGCGTTGCTTTCGCTGAAGCCTGAAGAGTGAGAGGGGTCAGTGCGCACCCCTCTTGCTCTCCTGACTTCAGGGATAGCCGCCCAATCCCTCTTGCTCTCCTGGCTTCGCTTTGCTGGAGAGGCGCTGCACAGGGAGAGCTGCACAGCGGCCCTTCAGCGGAGCAGGAGGAGAAATGGAAGGGGCTCCGTTTCTCCTGCCGCTTCGCTGAAGGAGTGCTGCGCAGAGAGGGGGATAATTTTTTTCCTTGTTCTCCCCCTCTAAAACTAGGTGCGTCTTGTGGTCCGGTGCGTCCTATAGAGCGAAAAATACGGTATTCACATCTGTACTGAACCTTTTATTTGGCATCTAACTCTGCATCGTGGGACCCCAGTTGTGTGGTACACTTTGATCTTCTTGCCTAATAAGTTTTTGTTCCCCTTTTAGGTGTCAAGCTATGGTCCAATGTTATGGAGATCCTGGAAGAAAAGGATGGGGTTGACACAGAACTTCTCGTTTATGCAATGACTTTAGTGAACAAGGTTTGTTTTAAATTTGGATTTATGTATTCAAACGTATAGCGCAAAACTTCCTATGGCAGCTGGCCCTGGCGTTTGAAAACACTCTTTTAAAATCTCCCTTTAACATTCCAATTAAAAGACAATTTAAAAGGCTTAAAAAATAATAATAAATAGTTGTCCCACTGCAAAAAAGCCACAAATGTAAATATGTATGTATATGCTTGTGAGAAAAAGCTTAGCTAACAACTGTTAATTGTTGAATGATATCAAATAAGAGAATGTATTTTTAATTAAAAATAAAATAAAAAACATTACCTTCCACTATTCCCTGGGAAAGATAGGGTACATTTAGGATGAAAAATGTACTGATACCTCAGGGCTTTGCATAGCAGGTGAGTGTTGCTGAAACTTGTCTGTAGGCTATGGGTTTATTTGATGTTATGGTGCCAGGAGTGCCATGTACTTTGTGCCTTAAAATTTCTTGGTGGAGTCAGTGACTTCATAGAAGGATGCTTGTTACCTCACACCATGTACTGTGACTTCATTTGAGATAGTTTCATGTACTGTGCCTGACACAGCTTCAGATATACTTTAGCTGCCTTTTAGCATGGGTGACCAGGAGAGAGTTGGTTAGACACGTGGTATTATGCGAAGAACCAGGACACGCTGGGCCAGCTGAAAGTACCATTAAGTGTTGTGCTGAATGTTTACTTCTGTTCTGTTTCGAGCAATGGCCTCAGCAGCTAGGTTACAGAGGTAGGTACCCTGGACAGCTCCCTGCAGGCCCCAGGCTGGACGCACCATAAATCCAGATGTTCTTTCAGTGGCAGTCACCTTCAGATTGAGCTTTAAATGAGAGCCATAGCTCTATCTCAGTAGTTTACTTTGCTTTCTGTGAGAGAAGCCCTGCCTTCTTTAGCAGTCAGCTTCAACTGAGTTAGGAAAACTGGTTCTGCTAGAGCATAGGAGACAGAATCTTCCAAGTCAGAAGACGGCAACCCAGCCGCCTCAGGCCAAGGAGGTCCTGATCATAGTAGGTTCATTTTGTCCAAGTACTTCTGGTGTACTATGTACACTTAGGGCTGATCCTGAAGACAATTTCCTCTCCTACTCTTAATCCATGTCCTCATCTCCGAGGGTTGTGGCACCTTCCTGATACTGAGTACCTCATGTAGGCTGATGTCATGATCCCCTCAGTGCCTGTGGGCCCAGATGGCAAACCATGGAGAATAGACAAGGAGAAGGGTAGCAAGGAGGAATGGGGGGAGGGGGGAGAGACTGAAACAGGTGGGATACCTTTTCTCCTTCTGAACACATCTGGCTCCAGTGTTGACACAGGAGTCCCAGCTCCTTCCCCATCCCAGCTCAATTGGACTGTGCCAGTTGCAGTTTTGATGAAATGCGGCACACACCACAATAAGCTTCCTCTGTGGAATTGCTACCAGGAACCCAAGGCTGACTGCTCAAGCCCAGGACTTTCCCTGCTTTTTGTGACTTGAGGCAACACTCTCTGGCCCTCCTCCACACCACCATATATGGTGTCATCTGAGATCCACCTAGAGGTCGTAGGGACTCTTTGTACAATGTACCAAGCATCCTCGTGGGGGAAATAAAGGGGCCTTGTAATTCTACTTTCTAAAAGTGTCATGTGACACACGCAAAATCTGCCTAGCAACTTGAATACAGAAGATGCCTGGCAGCCCCTCCCCCCCTTTGGCTAAACCTCATTCAACGGTGAATCCAATAATATTTTCCCCAAAGCCATAGAAGTTTTTATATTTATAAAATAACCTCTTTGCCTCCCCCCACTTTCCTGTACCTTATATCCTGTCATTCTCAGCTCTTTCAGAAGGCAGAGACTTCTGCAGTCCTAAGGCTACATAAGGAAAGGAAGTTCCATCAAGTTTAAGTGAAACTTACTCTTACAATGTGTGTTCAGAATAGTAGTCTTGGAGCCTAACCTATCCATGCCCACTCATAAGAAAATCTAGTTATGTGTAGGACTGAAGCCTAGTCAAAAATTATGGTTATTTGAAGAATAATGCAGTCAAAGTTAAAGAGTTTAAAGCCCTTTTGATTTTCAGTTGGAGAATTGTATATTCTTACAGTTCTCTGCCAGAAATCAGTGGTATTCAAGAACGTGCACCTTTGCCTGGATCATGTCCTTGTTGCCTGGGACAATTTGTTAATGTTTCTGTCACCAAGTATTGAATATTGAATCTTTCTTTCTTTCTTTCTTTCTTTCTTTCTTTCTTTCTTTCTTTCTTTCTTTCTTTCTTTCTTTCTTTCTTTCTGATCAGCATGGTCAACATAAGTGTAATTTGTTTTGGAGCAAGAAGCCTGAAATGCTTTGCCTTTTGCCTTTCAGACGCTGTCTGGCTTGCCGGACCAGGATTCCTTCTATGACGTTGTTGACTGTCTGGAAGAACTGGGGATAGAAGGCATCTCCCAGCGACACTTGAATAAGAAAGGAGCAGACTTGGACTTAATAGAGCAGTTCAACATTTATGAGGTAACAGAACATGCCCTGCTCTCTGCATCTTGCAACTCGGTGTACTTCAAAGTTGAGCTGGGCGGGGGAGGGTGTGTGTGACCAGGGTAATATTAGTCTAGTTATATTTATTTGAAAAGTCAAACATCTGGTTATGCTACACAGTGACGGTGCAGGGTATTTAATAGTAAAACACACCTCATATAATAATAATTCATGGTTAAAAAACAGAAGAAAAAATGAATATGTTTATGGTCCCTTTGAATGTGCTCGTCGGCATTTAAACTATTTTAATGCTGATAATTTCACATCCCATGTAAAAGCATCCAGCATTCAACAAAGGCTCAGCTCAAGAGTGCTGCACCTGCGATTATTCTCCACATCAATCTCTGACTTTTGTCTTCTCGGTTTCTGGGGGTGGTTTTCCTGTTGTCATTCTGTCTCTCACAGCTACAATAAACCTACCATTAAAATTATGGACTGGTCATTTCTTCACCAGGGGGCAAACGGGCAAATTTAGCAGGGGATCAAATACTTCCCCCCCCCCTCACTGTACCTGTGAGTATTCCAGCATCCGTCTCTTTTTTTCTGTGGTCTCTGATATTTCCAGCAGGGATGGGAGCAAAAGGCACATCTTCTGAACTGTACATAAGTGAACAGATTGCACGGAAGTGCTTTGCGAGGCCAGATAGCTCCACACGACCCAGAAATTGAGGCACATGTGAATTAGTATCGGGCTGGGGACGGCATTTGCCATTGTGCCACCCGCGGCATTCCTTTTAATTCTTCATTCTTTCAGATGACCCTGAGGCACGAGGATGGCGATAACAATGGTGAGCCCCCTCCCAGCGGCCGCAAAGATCGAAGAAGGTCCAGCTTTGGCTGCAATGAACGAAGGGGGCTGGAACGAAGGAGGAGCCGGAGGCATTCTGTCCAGAGCGAGAAGAAGACGTTATCTGCCCCTCCCAGCCCCTCTCCTCAAGCAAGCCTTGGGGGGAGCCACGGGCAGGGCGTCGAAAGCCTCAGCGAGAAGTGAGTGCAGGGAAATGCTCCTTGCTTCTCCCTGCTTTGTACCTTTCCGTTTCGTTCTTGTCCCGTAAAGATGGGATGTGGGAGCCTGTAGTGCACATTCAAATGATGCTTTTCAGGTGTCTGATTGCACCTGGGAAGAAAAGGTCCCCTCTGCCCCCCTCCCCCAGCTTTGCAGCTGTTTTCCAGGGCTGTCGCCTTCCTTGGCAGATGGAAAATGGCGTTACATAGAAACAGCTTTCATATTATTAACAAAGCTGTCAATTCATTTTAGGAGTTTTGTCTCGCGACACCCGCTTAGGTTTTAAGGGGAAACAGCTATTTTCCGGCACACACTAGATAGTTTTCTTCATTATCTCTTCATTTATGCTTTGTGGCCGTATCAGGATTGTTGCTTCTATATGTATCAAACTATCTCTGTCTTTGCCAATGTTGTTGTTGTTGTTTGCCAATGTTGTTGCTGCTGCTGCTGCTGCTGGCACCTGTCTCTCTCAGGAGACACTGGAGGAATGTGCTTTTGCGGGTGAAGTCATCGTGTTCGAGAGTTACAGTGCCTGCTGTGGCTGTGGAGACCAATATGGGAGAGACATGTTTTGTTGCAGCTGGGGCAAATGAAGGTGTCACTTGTGCTGACACAGATGCACCATGGCGTTTCGTCTCTCAAAACTCCTCTCAGCAGTGATTCTTCATGCTGTGGATACACAAACTTTGCCAATGAGAGTGTGAGAAACTGCAAAGTCTTGCGCATCTCCCGAGCTGCCAAGCATGAGTTTTTGAATCCACATAGTATATTCATCTAATTTTTCTTTTCTTTTCAGAGGACTTGTAGTTACAACAGAGTCTTTTTTTCAGGTTTCCAAGTATAATCGGAGGAGTAAAGATGCTTCTCTTTAAAATGAATGTGACAGCATAACATCTCTGCCTGGTGTAATATCATTACAGACCAAACTGGATGTGACACTTGCTGCTTTTGTTGTTCACAATTATTAGCAGAGGGGGTGATTTTTGTTGTGGCCAAGGAGAGGGGGCTTTAACCTTTTCCTCCCCCACTACAGTACCAGTGAAAAAAATTTATTGTTTGTATTACTTACTGAATTTATATACTGCCCTATACCCGGAGGTGTATGGGCCCTGCAGCTGCTATTAGTTTTGATTGTTCATTTCAGTGAGATGGAAGCTATACTTTCTGAAGGCGAATTCAGATATTGTGTCTTAATGACGGCCGATACAGGAATAATAATAATAATAATAATAATTTATTATTTATACCCCGCCCATCTGGCTGGGCCTCCCCAGCCACTCTGGGCGGCTTCCATAAAAACCACAAATACAGTAAAATATCACACGTTAAAAACTTCCCTGAACAGGGCTGCCTTAAGATGTCTTCTGAATGTCAGGTAGTTGTTTATCGCTTTGACATCTGCTGGAAGGGCGTTCCACAGGGCGGGCGCCACTACCGAGAAGGCCCTCTGCCTGGTTCCCTGTAGCTTTGCTTCTCGCAATGAGGGAACCGCCAGAAGGCCCTCGGCGCTGGACCTCAGTGTCTGGGCAGAACAATGGGGGTGGAGATACTCCTTCAGGTATACTGGACCGAGGCCGTTTAGCCTTCTCCTCTCTTCTGTCCTGCTACCCCTCAGTTCACTGAGTCTACTACCTTTGTAATGCCATCCATTTACCTATTTCTTCAAGCGCTTGCCTCTCAATCAAATATTTTCAAGGCAGCTGGAGAAAACGTCCTCCAGCACCTCACATGCTTCTATCTTGAAGCCTTCTACTCCATTCCATGCTTCCAATAAGTAGTTGAGAATTCACAGAGAGGCTGTGAGGGATTTCCTCCATGCGTGCAGAGACGTATGTACACAGGCTTCATGCCCAAGGGAGAGGGCAGATTGTGTTCAAAGCTTTTGATCAGCATGTGGTCAAATTGCCTGTTTTTTCAAGCTTAGGCAATAAAACTATGGGCTGCAGCATTTAGACTGGGCAAGTGGAATTTCAGTAATAAATTGACGGCAGAAGCAGGCGAATTTGGAAGGAAATAAAAATGATACCTACTTATGACTTATAAAACCTTCCTTTTTGATGGAACATTTTCCACTTTATGTTTGTTCACCTGCAAGGAGTTGAAGAAGACTGTTTTTCCAAGCGCAGCGCAAAGGAGAAACAGATCTGATATTAAAATATTGAGAAATAGGGAACTAAGTAAAACAGAAAGTGCCTAATAATCAGCTCTCATAAATATTATATATAATATGTAATATATAATAATAGAGCTAGCAACACAGAGGCAGGTGTAGCCCCTGTTTACTTCAGTGGAATCAGGACTGCATCCAGCAATATCGAACAAATATTTCCGTGCAGTAAGTCAATGCATTGGTGCTTTCATTATTTCTCTCCTTTTCCTTTCCTTCTCTCACTCCTAGTTTTATATGGTTCTGCTGAAGGTATCTGCTCATCTCATTTTTCTCTTCTGTATTATGTGTTTCTGTCCATCTGCATGCCTCTTTCCATTGCTTTGGTCCTAGAGAGGAGGAAGATGAGGAGGAGGAGGAAGAGGAGCAACCAGTCACAGAACCCAATTCAGAGGAGGAGGGGGAGGAAGAGTCCTCTAGGCAGGTCCAAACCAGGTACTAGGGTGGTGCCCTTCCTAACACCTTAAAGAGTGCCTGAACTAAACATCTCACTAACTTTAATAGCCGATAACAGCCCTTCAGAATTTTTGCTCTGTCCTTGTTAAATGTATGATTGAACCCAGAAGCATAATATTATCTCTTCTTAAATATTTATGTTTAGCATCCTTCCTGTGCCCCCCCATGGGCGTAGCTGCCCCCTCAATAAGTACAAATCAATACAAATCTGAGGTTCTGCCCCCAAAAAAACAAAAGTCTCTCCCCCTAACAAAAATCTTGGCTACTCCCATACTGGTAGAAAGGTAGCTATTTAAATGTTTTGTTTGTAAATTGAACGTGCTTTATTTATATTTTTATATTTTTTATCATTTATACGATACGATAATCTTTATTGGCATTGCCCCATACAGAACAATGAAATTGAAAAATCTGCATAAGACATTCAAAACCCAACAAGCCTGCTATCCCTGCTATCCCAACCTGGTTAGCCCCCTAAAAACTCTGATACCCCATTTTTAAATACAATATACTCCCATACAGACTCCTTACAATGTGTTTAAAACCAAAATCGCATTTGGGTAGAAACTGTTCCTCAGGCAGCTAGTCCTAGTCTTTATAACCCTGTACCTTCATCCAGAAGGCAGAAGCTGAAAGAGATAATTTCCGGGGTGCGCACAATCCTGCGCTATCTCTGCAGCTTTCTTATGGCACCTGGAAGCATAGATTTGATCCAAGGTGGGAAGAGTGCACCCAATTATTCTCTCCGCAGTCTTCACAACCCTGGACAGCATTGTTTTTCCCCTGACCGTGCAGCTCCCAAACCACACAAACAGACCATAAGTTAATACACTCTCCACAGTACAATGGTAAAATGCCATCAACAGGTCCTTTGAGAGATGGGTTTTCCGGAAGATTCTCAGAAAATATAACCTCTGCTGTGCTCTCTTCATCAGGTCTTTGCTGTTTTCTCCCCAGGTTAGGTCATCTCTCAACTCCATTCCCAGAAATCGAAACACAGAGACCTGTTCCACACACTTCCCCTCAATAATAAGTGGCTGAATATTCAATTTACATTTCCTAAAGTCCACAATTATCTCTTTTGTTTTCTTTAAGTTAAGGAGTAAGTTGTTTTTCCTGCACCACTCCCCCAACTGCTCATACAAAATACATTTACATAAAATGATAGGAACAGAATGAAATATTGTTGAAGCAGAAAAACATAGAATCCTGGAGCTGGAAGGGACTCAAAGGGTCATCTTTCTAGTCCAACCCCCTGCAATGCAGGAATCTCAGCTAAAGCATCCATGACAGATGGCCACCCCACCTCTGCTTAGAAACCTCCAAGGAAGGAGAGTCCAGAACCTCCCGAGGGAGATCCATCTTCCATGTATTATAACAAGTAAACAACACTTATTTGACCCCACTTATTTGACACAAAGGGGGAAACCTACAGATACGGTCCAAAAGGTGCACAGGGAGTTCTGCAATATGGGAGAATTTTAAAAAGCAATTGGTCCTCACTGACCTGGTGCAAAAAGATCTTGTCATCCGAAGGAGCCCTGGCTGCCTAGATAAAACACTATAGCCCCACACACTAGTTCAATATATGGATAATTTATATTAAATTGTTTAGGGAAACAAAGTATTTTAATTGAAACTGGAGATGATACAGGGTCTGTTTTCAATTATATACACCCCTTTAAAGCTTTTATTTGGTACATTCATCTTTTCTTTCTTTCTTTCTTTCTTTCTTTCTTTCTTTCTTTCTTTCTTTCTTTCTTTCTTTCTGTTTTCCTTGACTATTACTGTGATTCATCTAACACAGCATTAATTCCATCTTTTAATATAGAATAAAAATATTTATAGTATAAAATTCACATGGAATGCTTTATTGTGTGGTTCCTCACCCCCCTAACATTTCCCTTTAAATGTCCAAGAGTTTCCTACTGGCATATTACACCCCCTCCCACACACACACCCATAAATATGTCAAATAAATTTGTCAAGTGATCAAATATTTCACTCTGCTATTTGGTAACATTTAAAATGGATGCCTTAAATTCAACCAAACATTGTTTCCTGATTGGCTGAACAAAAAGTTACCTTTTACTATTCCTTAGTCTTCAATCCTACTATAGTAAATTATCTTCTGAACGGGTAAAATTGTTACAGCATGATATTGGAGGCATCATTTCAGCACGCCCCCATGAAACATCTGGAGCTTTTGGATACCTGTTCTGAGAGGCGTATAGCAAGCTCCCTCATCCCGAAATTCTCGCTCTTCATCTGACCTTCATTCTGCAGAGAAGAGATTGAGGTGCCCTAGAAATTCCTTGCAACGGTATTGCAGAGTACCATTTGGCAATCGTAAGCTATTCTCAGCTGCTTTTCAGAGAAATCTGAAGACACCTTGGGAAGAGATCCCAAGAGACCTCTCCACCTTCCTTGCCCTCTCGGGGAAGTTTATAAGCATACAAGGCAGCTAAACTTCTCTTTTGTGTTTTCACCATTAACCCATCTATTCCAATGCTTCCATTAATGCCATTTTCTCTCCTCTCCTGTTCTACCTGTCCTCCTTTCCTTTCCCAGAAGGCTTCCAGAAGGACAGGAGGTTGGACATGGTTCACAGAGTTCTGGGACTTCCGGTGTATTATCTCAGGATGAGAGGCTTCCCGTGGGCTTTAGGGCAGAGAATTCACCCAGGAGCTCATCATCATCATGCCCTGTGCCTGATCCATTTGCTTCACACCATTGTTCTCTCCATTCACCACCCTCATCTGTATCCATCAACTCTTCCCAGAATTCATCATCCGTCATGCCAAAGGCATCCCCAACTGTCGATAAATTACCTTACGTCCCACACAGCCCCTTTCATCTGTTCTCCTATGATCTTGAAGCACCTCCAGCAGCTGTTAAAGAGAAGGAAACAGAAGGGATTAGGGAACACAGGTAGCACTTCTCAAGAGTTTCATAAAATAGTCTGTGAGATAATTGGAATGTTATGTTCAAGAAATATTCTATATCCGGCACGTCCAACTAATAAAAAAAACTGGCAGTGATCTACCCATTGTTATTGGAGGGAGGATGAGCAGGGGAGGGGAGAGAGGCAAAAGTTGTTCAGCTTTTCTTTTTTTTTTGGGGGGGGGGGGAGCCAGGAATTAACTACGGCTCTATCAAGCGCATAAAACAATAAAGCCAACTAAGGTCGGAAGTAAACTATTAAAAAACGCCCTTTAGACGCAATGTTGGGACAGAGCATGGGCGGGAGCAGAGGAAGGTAACATTCATTATACATTGCTTTTATTCCCGCGATCGCTAAGGGTCATGCGATCGACCGTGATCGACCACGATCACTCAAGGGTCTACCTGTTGATCGCAGTCAACCTGTCGGACATCAGTGTTCTATATGAATGGTTATCATGCCAGGACATCATTTTGGGTGGTTTCTTACTTGGACTTCTCCTGTCATTATTTTCCCCATTTTACCTCCAAACTTTGTCCCAAGTAGACATTTCAGATCCTGTGCGCAGTGGGGGATTGGAATCAAACCAGCCAAGTGTGCCCCTATAGCATACCTACCCCTGTTCAGAGTGCATATGTTTGCATTGGACCCAACACACATTCCGCTCAACACATGCTTCAGTATTATGATATAGATACATAAAGGTAAAGGGACGCCTGACCATTAGGTCCAGTCACAGACGACTCTGGGGTTGCGGCACTCATCTCGCTTTACTGGTTGAGGGAGCCGGCGTACAGCTTCTGGGTCATGTGGCCAGCATGACTAAGCTGCTTCTGGTGAACCAAAGCAGCGCACGGAAATGCTGTTTACCTTCCCACCGGAGTGGTACCTATTTATCTACTTGCACTTCGTTCTTTCGAACTGCTAGGTTGGTAGGAGCAGGGACCGAGCAATGGGAGCTCACCCCATCGCGGGGATTCAAACCGCTGTACACTTGTAATTATTCATTATTCATAATAATAATAACTATAAACCTCAAAATTTTGGCACTATCCAAAAACTAAAATAAAAGTTCAATTCTCTCCCATAGGCACACAATATAATCTACGTCAGGGGTAGTGGCACAAAAGGAAGGATTGGAGATCAGTTGATTTGAGGTCATGTTATATTTATATGTGTAGGTTCAACGCAAGCTTCCCTTTCTCAGCCTTCCCTTACCAAGAGCTCTTTGGCTCTGTCTAGATAAGCAGTTCCTCACATGCTGAGATTCTTTTCCACCTGTTTCTCCCAAAATAGTGGAGGTGACAATTGGGAGTCTAGAGAGCAATTGTTCATGGTTTATTCCTTATTTTGTCATCATTCCTGCTTAAGCTCCTCCGGACCATAAGCTTGATATCTGAACCATGTATTGTATTAGAATTCTGTTCTCCTTTTTTCTGTATGCCACAGCAATGTTAACCAAGGTACAACCGAGTATAAGTGAGCAAACTGTACTTCTTCCATACATATTTCATAGCTGCTCAGCGTGTATTCTTTTTCCCCCTGTCAAACACATCTCTTGTAATTGTTTCTCCTTTCTTCTGCAGTCCTTCTGAAAACCTGCCTGTGAACAAATTTTCTGACTCCTTCGATCCTTTTAATTTCCACTCTTTGTCTTCTCTTAGGTGGGTGATTCTTCTTCATACAATATTCTTTCCTTGTTGTGGGATGCTACTGGATTTAATGTCTTCCTTTCCTTTCCTTTCCTGACCTTCAGCATTTTGATTCCTTATACCAGAATACTGTCATATCCAGTGGTACCTCTGGTTACAAACGCTTCAGGTTACGAACTCCGCTAACCCGGAAGTAGCTGCTCCTGGTTACAAACTTCGCCCCAGGATGCGAATGGAAATCATGCGCCAGAGGCGCGTGCGCAGTGGGAGGCCCCATTAGCGAAAGCACGCCTCAGGATAAGAACGGTTTTAGCTTAAGAACGGACCTCCGGAACGAATTAAGTACTTAACCCGAGGTACCACTGTAGTCATGAAAGCCTTGCTGGTCCAATAAAAAATAATATCAGATAAGACCCCATGGTTAACACCATGCTTTATTCCCCCAATATCTGAAGCATTGAATTCATGGACACCAATAGCAAGGTACTGATGTAACAGGCCCATAGCCAGAAGGGGCGTTGTACAGTGAGCTTTCTTTTCTTTAAAAGAGACAAGTTGCTAGGCCTCATGGGATAGAAGACGCAAAGCAAAATGTGCCAGCAAACCTCTAAGTCAGCGGTTCTCAACTTGTGGGTCCCCAGATGTTGTTGGACTACAACTCCCATCATCCCTGAGCTCTGGCCTTGCTAGCTAGAGGTGATGGGAGTTGTAGTTCAACAACATCTGGGGACCCACAGGTTGAGAAAGGCTGCTCTAAGTGATTTCTGTGAGATGACCCAGCCTGTTTTAGCCCATAGGTGACAAGTGAGTTCTCTGGACACCAGGCGATAGGGAATCCCTGAGATCCCAAGAATTGCCGTTTTCTCCTACCCTTAAGTGCACATTTTTCTTTCCTAAAACCAGTCTCATTTTTCTAATCACTGGCATATCTGTAGTTCAAAGATCTACTATTGCCCCTCATCGCCCTCTGCCCTTCCTATCAAGCAGGATATATCTTCTGTGTGGTGAGTTCATCTGAAATCAGATAAACCCTAAAAGTTATTCCCCCCCCCCCTGAAAATACCACTATTATCACCTGTGTGGCTGGATGTTAAAGGACCCACCTCTCAAAAAGGCAAATGGACAATGCAAAAACTTCCCAAAGAGGACTTACTTCCAAGTAAGCATGTACAGGATTGTTAGCATGTAAGTTGCTTAGAGATCATTTGATTGTGATTTGAGGTATGCCTTTAAAATATGTAATCTGATAGTATTTTTATCCCACTTTGGCAGAATGCATGCATGATATTGTGGTGTTAGTACAGTGGTACCTCAGGTTAAGTACTTAATTCGTTCCGGAGGTCTGTTCTTAACCTGAAACTGTTCTTAACCTGAAGCACCACTTTAGCTAATGGGGCCTCCTGCTGCCGCCGGAGCACGATTTCTGTTCTCATCCTGAAGCAAAGTTCTTAACCTGAAGCACTATTTCTGGGTTAGTGGAGTCTGTAACCTGAAGCGTATGTAACCTGAAGCGCATATAACCCGAGTTACCACTGTATAGTTCATGGGTAGGCAAACTAAGGCCCAGGGGCTGGATACGGCCCAATCGCCTTCTAAATCCGGCCTGCGGGTAGCCCGGTTTTTACATGAGTAGAATGTGTCCTTTTATTTAAAATTCATTCCTTTCCCCCAAAAAAATATAGTCCAGCCCCCCCCCCCAAAGTCTGAGGGACAGTGGACCGGCCCCCTGCTGAAAAAGTTTGCTGGCACCTGATATAGTTCCTCAGTGCACCTTGGGGTAGAGTTCAGTGAATCTGACAATTCTGATTTCTCTCAGCTTTTGTTTTTTGTTTTATGCCCTTAAGTTCAGTTCTCCACATTTCCACATCAGTTTAGGATATTTGTTTTTAAGTCCTCATGAAGATTCATCATCATTCAGATACACATTTTTGTTTGCAGTTTTCCCCAATAGACACATTTTTATAAAGCAATTTCTCCCCCCCCCCATACACCAGATGTTTGTGTGTTATTTTTTACTGTATATTCATTTCTATACACACCTTGCTGCAGTGTATGCATTTTTGTGTTTTTTTATTATTATTATTACTATTATTATTATTATTACTATTGTTATTATTATTATTATTATTAATTAATTAATTAAAATGTGCTGCAAAATTTTAAGTTATGGCTGTGTTTTGGTTTGAGTATTGTTTTGGAAAGTGTGAATTAGATACATTTGCCATTACATGTGAAATGAATCGAATTTCACCCCCATCCCTGCCTGGGAGTAATTTGAATTGAATGTGTGAGACTTATGGATCTAAGTAAACATGCAATAATCAGGCCAGATTAAGATTGGTTGAAGCCTTGGAGTTACGGTCCTGGTGGTGGGGACATTGCCGATGTGCTCAGAGTATTTTCATTGCTATTTTCTTTTATCAGTGTTGGCAAACTGGTTTTAGTGTGGTTTTGTAAATTACTGGGATAGGAATGTAGCAATCAAAGCATGGAAGACGGTGGGAATATTTGTTTTCCTAATTTTGTATCTTTGTAACACTCACGTCTCACCATCACCTTTTTCCTGTGACTGCTATATAGTTCCAGATCTTCAATTTAAATAGTTTTTAATTTATAAATGTTTCCCAAATGTTTTGTTGGTGTTTGTTTTGCTCTAACTTTGTGTGGTTTGGTTTATTGTTGACAGTGTGTCAGCACCGGGGTTTTGTGCCTTTCAACAGCTGTGTGGCAGGGCATGTCTCTTATAGGGAAGGGCAATTATGTGGAAAGCTGACATTCTGCTGACATTCTGTCTGTTATACGTCTTGTTACGTGTGTGCTCCCCAATTTATTTCTGGGCCTCTCACCCTGACCTTCAAAAGATGGCATAAAATTGCACGTGACAAAGTATGTACAGATTTTAGGAACATCTGTAGCTTTTGTGAGTTCTTGAGAGAGCCCAGTCCATGTATCCATTTATTTATAAGATTTCTTACCCAATTTTCACCATAAGGTCTGAATTGATATAATATACGTGGAACAGGAAAATAGGTGCTAGTGCTGTTCTGCAGATACTTGTACACGATCTTACCCACTTGTGGGGGGGGGGGGGAAGGCTATACATAAGTAGGCTTTATAGTAATGGTGCTGGTTGTGTTTGTGTGTGTGCGCGCGCACGCATGTGCAAGCGCGCTTTGGATTGAGTTTCAGTTTTCTCATGCAACACAACATTGCCTGGTCCGACCATGATGATAAGTCCCCTATGGCTTACCTGGAACCAGACTGTGTGAACATGCGGGCTCCCAGGAAGAAGCTTTCTTCTGTTTTGCTCCTTATTTCTCTGCGATTGTGCATTAGAGAACTCTGCATGTCACTTTTTGTTTCCTTCTACATTAAAAACAGGGGGCTCCTTTATCCTCTAACCCAAGAGCACATTTTGAATCTTGAGAAACTGCTGCAGGCACCAGTCACAAAATGGCTTCCTTGGTGATGTGATGTAACAACACAGCATGGTTGCCGTAGGGATGTGGGAGGGGATGTGTTTGTAGGTGGAGGAGGAATGAGGGAAAGGGCAGAGGAGATGCTATACTGGTACAGGAAGAAGGTAATCATCATCATTATCATCATCATCTTTTTATTATTTATACCCCGCCCATCTGGCTGGGTTTCTCCTGCCACTCTGGGCAGCTTACAGCACAGGTCTGCTTTCAGATGTCTTCTAAAAGTCAGATAGTTGTTTATTTCCTTGACATCCGAAGGGAGGACATTCCACAGGGCGGGCGCCACTGCCGAGAATGTCCTCTGCAGAACCTTCACTTCTCGCAGTGAGGGAACCGTCAGAAGACCCTCAGAGCTGGACCTCAGTGTCTGGGCTGAACGATGGGGGTGGAGACGCTCCTTTGGGTATACTGGGCCAAGGCTGTTTAGCGTTTTGAAGGTCAGCACCAGCTCTTTGAATTGTGCTCAGAAACGTACTGGGAGCCAATGTAGGTCTTTCAGGACCGGTGTTATATGGTCTTGGCAGCTGCTCCCAGTCACCAGTCTAGCTGCCGCATTCTGGATTAGTTGTAGTTTCCAGGTCACCTTCAAAGGTAGCCCCACGTAGAGCACATTGCAGTTGTCAGTGCTAATCTGTGAGGGAGCCTTGAAGAAAGGCCATCGTGCCTTAAGATCAGGAGGGAATCCTGTCGAGAAAGGGAGAGAAGAGTACTGTGAAGCTGATCAGAAGGCACTATGGTGAAGGCAAATGGGACAAGGTAAAGTGTTAAGTTTCGGCGGTTCGAATCCCCGTGACGGGGTGAGCTCCCGTTGCTCGGTCCCTGCTCCTGCCAACCAAGCAGTTCAAAAGCACATCAAAGTGCAAGTAGATAAATAGGTACCGCTCTGACGGTAAACGGTGTTTCCGTGCGCTGCTCTGGTTCACCAGAAGCAGCTTAGTCATTCTGGCCACATGACCCGGAAGCTTTACGCCGGCTCCTTCAGCCAATAAAGCGAGATGAGTGCCGCAACCCCAGAGTCGGTCATGACTGGACCTAATGGTCAGGGGTCCCTTTGCCTTTACAATGTAACTGTAACAATTTTCTAAAACTATCCAATCACTGAACGTCACTTTCGATCCCGTATTTGCATAACTATCTACAGTATCCCCCTGCTGGCCCATGGTGAGAACTTCAGTACATAACATAAAGTGTTGTCAGAAAAACAGGAACCTGAGAAACCACTGGGTGGCAGAGAAACTAAATTGCAGCGGGGCAGAGATAATAGGACTGGGGCAAAAAACCCCACAACACCCTAAATAGGGTCTAGAGATGTGAGGGATTGTGCACTATTAGCAGAAATGATGTGAGCAGGAAAGCGAGAGTTGGAGGATGAGCGGTGGTTGACCGGACAGCCAAGGATGCATAGATTTGGCAGATTTAAACTGGAATTCTGCCAATTGTGAATTTTATGACGGGGCAACAAAAACCAAACAGTGCTGAATATTACAAATGCATTTGTACTGACTGGGCGGTTTGTTTTTGTCTGTGGACCTCTAGCACACTATTAACCCAGGGATCCTTTTGTAGTGCATTGATGAAAACAGCATGTTGTTGACCTGATTATGAAGTGACCTTTTCCGCTTCTGTCAACTTCAGGTACAGTGGCTACAGCAACAACTCCTGTTCTTCCATGTTACCTCATTCTGGATTAAGTACACCTACAACACCCAATTCTCGCCATGCTACATCGCCACCCGAAGAGGCCAAAATTGAGAGGTTGGTAAGAAAACAGCGTGAACAAAAATTAATTGAAAATAAGTTAAAATATTGATATGCTTTCCTTGACCGAATCTGGTTTCAAAGTGGTTTATAGAGTTACATTCTAGGACCCCAGAGGACAGTAACACCCCAGAGGACAGGATCACACTTCAAAACGACCTTGACAGATTAGAGAACTGGGCCAAAACAAACAAGATGAACTTTAACAGGGAGAAATGTAAAGTATTGCACATGGGCAAAAAAAATTAGAGGCACAAATACAAGATGGGGGACACCTGGCTTGAGAGCAGTACATGTGAAAAGGATCTAGGAGTCTTGGTTGACCACAAACTTGACATGAGCCAACAGTGTGACGCGGCAGCTAAAAAAGCCAATGCAGTTCTGGGCTGCATCAATAGGAGTATAGCATCTAGATCAAGGGAAGTAATAGTGCCACTGTATTCTGCTCTGGTCAGACCTCACCTGGAGTACTGTGTCCAGTTCTGGGCACCACAGTTCAAGAAGGACACTGACAAACTGGAACGTGTCCAGAGGAGGGCAACCAAAATGGTCAAAGGCCTGGAAACGATGCCTTATGAGGAATGGCTAAGGGAGCTGGGCATGCTTAGCCTGGAGAAGAGGAGGTTAAGGGGTGATATGATAGCCATGTTCAAATATATAAAAGGATGTCACATAGAGGAGGGAGAATCTATGATTCTATGATTCCTAGAAGAGTTCAGCAATGGATCCAGGTTGGTCTAGGTTTGGCTTTCCTGCACTAGGCAGTGAATTGGATTGGATTACCTTCAAGGCATCGTTCAACTCTTGTGATTCTATGAAAGATGTGGTGGTAGCGGCAGTGGAAAGATTTCAGACAGAAAGAATAATTTGCAAGTTGAGAGGGGGCTTGCCAGTGTATTTGATTGTTACCCATCCATTGCTGAAGGGTATGATATAAATAACAAATTAATTAATCATTACTGGCAGCCATTATCTTATTTCTTTCTTTTTTTCTGTTGGATTTTTTGTTAGATTTTATTTATATGCAAATGCAATACAGTAATACATAACTTTAACAGCATTACTATACAAGATCACTTTTGTCTAGGAGTTTGTTTCATGGGCTATTAATATATCTTTTTTAATTAAAGATTTTCTTGATTTACAAAAGTCATTATCTTCTTTCTTGAACTTTTATTTTGTCACTGCTTAATAGAGCAGCAGCAAATCTCCTCTCAGTTGTCAGCACATGCCCTTAGTGCCATGAAATGAGATCAGGATGTGGTTGCTGCTAGGAGGTTTTCCGCAGCAGTGAAACAAAGTTAACCTCAACTCACGAGAAAGTTCCCCACCTCAGCCTTTGAAATAATTTCACAGACACATACAAATTCTGGAAGAGCCCCCAAATCACAGAGTGTCAAATTGGAAGGTGGTATTTTCACAGTTCTAGGGTTATGTAAAAAGAAGAAAATGTTTTCTTATGTCAAAACTTTATTTTACAACATGCTGGAGTGTTGCTATTTTGCAAAAAGGTATTTACACAGAGAGAGGGGCGGGGAGAAAAGGTTTTCTCGTCCAGAGAAGTGGGTGATGTTATAATCTTATGAGTGTATTCTTGCAGAATAGGAAAACGAGATAATAAACATAAAATATAATGAAAAGAAAAAACATTGGCCAAAAGGCCATAAAATGCAAGAGGAACAGTTCCCCAATTAGGAAGTAGCAAAGAGTTAATCGTTCTTTCCCCTCCTCCCCTTCCCCCCAAAATCCAATCCACTCCAATCCAAATCAGGCCCCCCAGCCGCTTCTATTAGCCTCAGGTGGAGCCACTGGGAGAAATAATCTCATTCTTTGAGCATTGTAAAAGTTATTGTAGAAACATTGGAAGAATTGTACCTCAAAAGCACTTAAATCATTGGAGAGGAACAGTGGTTAGTTGTTTAATTTATACTCAAGGTAGTATGTTAAGAGTTAATGAACTTCTGAAACTGGAAGTGGGTGTTATGATCACAGTGCAGATGTGCAAGGCTCCCAATTCAGTTTAAAGTGCTTGGTTGATCCTTAAAGCCCTTCACAACTTGGGACCAGGGTACCTGAAGAACTGCTTGGACTCCTTTACAGGTGGGGTGGTCCCTTTTAGGTGGCACCACCTCAACTATGGAACGTTCTCCCTTGATGCTCACCTGGTGCCATTTGGCGGCCAGACAAATGTGTTTTAGCTTTCCTGAGCTTTTGATGCGGCCTGTTCGTATCTCTGCCAGCCAAGTTTGCGTTTGCTTTATGTTTGCTGACCACTTTTATACCATTCTTTTTAAATTCTGTGGTTTAAATATTTTGTTATTATTGTAACTTTTATTCTTTGGGGGGGAAATGCTTGTTGGGTTTTGTGTGCCCCAGAAAGAGACAGGCAGACTGACTGACTGACACAGCCCAGCCCTCCATGGGTCCATGTTTTCCTGGGGAAGGGAGACCAGGCCACAGTGGTCCCTCCCTCACCACCGGATGAGAGACTATTTACCAAGCTGCCACTTATCAAACAGCCTCCAAAATCTCCCTGAGATCTCTCTGAAACCTCCTTAGGCAGCATGATGTTGAAGCTCTAAGCATGGAAGTGTTTAGAATAAGCTGAGGCCATGAAGGGATTATGAAACAAGAACTGCATTTACTAGAATGAAAAAAAAGAGAATTATTTCACTTTCATAAAATGTATGCACCACTTGACTAAAGAAGTACCGGTAAACAACCCCAAAAGCCCTCGAAACAGTATACAGTGGTGCCTCGCAAGACGAAATTAATTCGTTCCACGAGTTTTGTCGTCTTGCGATTTTTTTCGCCTTGCGAAGCACGGTGTCGGGAAAGGTTTGGAAAAGCTTCAAAAATCACCAAAGTCTTTAAAAACCTCAAAAAAGGCTACCACACCGCGTGCTATGAGTTGCTCCTCGAAGTCAAGTCGCAACTGTATTAACGGTTTTAAGAAAAAGGAAACAAACTTGCAAGACGTTTCCGTCTTGCGAAGCAAGCCCATAGGGAAAATCGTCTTGCAAAGCAGCTCAAAAAACAAAAAACCCTTTCGCCTAGCGAGTTTTTTGTCTTGCGAGGCATTCGTCTTGTGAGGTACCACTGTAATACATATAAACGTTAGAAAGAAATGAGATGCCCAATATAACAAAAAAAAACTCAGATATTTCCTTTGGAGAAAAAGCAGAGTAAAATCGGTTAAAGATATCCACTTGCCCATATCTATTCAGACCCTGAACTTACCTAAGCTCACAAGTCAGCCTTTGTTCCTTGAAACCTTGAAATCCCCAATCTTCTCTATATCATGTAAGATACCCTTGATCTGCTCACCTCCTGTCTGTCTGTGTATTTAAATGTCACCTGTCAGTTGCGCTCCTCCCCTTGGGAAGCTTAGCGCTTTAAAATTTCCCACCCTCAGAGAGACATGTGTTGTTAGACACATCAGCAGTGGCAGACGCCTATGCCTTGATGTCACAGTAGACTCAGGGCACATGCTAGAGTTTCAAGCTAACCATGCACTCCTCAACTAGCCATATAAGCAAGACATACATTCCCATTATATACACAAGCAGTCAAGGAGAGTCAAGGCCGATTCCTTCACAGTGCAAATTCAGAAACAGCTCGCACCAGCTGTTGCGCTACAAGGCTGGCCTCATTTCTCTGCAACCTACCCCACTCCCCCCCCCCCCAAAGAAATCGTTGTGTTTATAAATGTGTTTATAAAATGTACGTTAGCCTTCGGGGATCCTACCGGACAAGTTTTAAGTGCAGTGCAATCTTATGTTGCCGGTTGTAGAGAGATACTGGCACATTTACAGCTCCACCTTTGTGACTGTGACTTCTTATTAAGCAAAAGAAAAGGACGCAATCTTGCCAGCCTGTAACTGGATTTCTACATCGCCAGGAGAGATGCGTTTCTGGGGACAAAGGGGCAAGTCTGTGTGCAAACACTGTTTTCAATGATATCACTATGCCATCAGTAACATGTAGCGCCATCCTGAAATTAACAAGGGTATTGTAGGGTTCACAAGTTTTGCAAAACACTGGAGGTTCTGTTGTGTTTGTGTGAGGGATGAAATGGTTCCTGAAAATTACTTGGCTTTGCCTTTTTTCTAAGTTGTTTGTAGTCTTTGTCTGCACCATCTGCTACTACTTTGGTACCATTTTTAACCCTAATCTTTCCGTTCCCCCTTATCATTTTCCTCCTGGGATAATCCGAGCATTGGTGGACCTTGGGATCTAAAATTTCAGCAGTGCCCTGTGCAAACCCTGTGCCCCCCCTTGAATTCTACATCATCATTGTGGTGCCCCTGAGGCTCTAATTTTAAAAAAGGTAAAGGTAAAGAACTCCTGGACAGTTAAGTCCAGTCAAAGGCAACTATGGGGCTGCGGCACTCACCTTGCTTTCAGGCTGAGGGAGCCGGCGTTTGTGCACAGACAGCTTCCCGGGCCATGTGGCCAGCATGACTAAACCGCTTCTGGCACAACGGAACACCGTGACAGAAACCAGGGCAAACGGAAATGCCGTTTACTTTTCTGTCACAGCGATACCTATTTATCTACTTGCACTGGTGTGCTTTCGACATGCTAGGCTGGCAGAAGCTGGGACAGAGCAACGGGAGCTTACCCTGTCGTGTGGATTCAGACCGTCGACCTTCCAGTTGGCAAGCCCAAGAGGCTCAGTGGTTTAGACCACAGCGCCACCCTTTTCCCTGAGGCTCTATGCCCAGTGCGACTGAACCAGTCGTGCTCTCCTAAATCTGCCCCTGATCCAAGTCAATCAGGAAGCATGTACTTAGTGCAGTCAGAACAAATGTTGCTGAGCGAGAATGAGGATTGTGCTTTCTGGACTGATCCCAAGGGTCCAACCGGTCAGAAGTGTGTTGCCTCGCTTTGTTGTCATTTGTCATTTATCAAAGCATGAGAGGGATTGTCTTTGGGGAAGAGTTGTAGAGCAACTCCTTTTATGCAGAAGGTCCTAGGTTTAATCCTCTGCCTTAAACCCAGGAGAGCTGCTGCCAGCTTGTGCCAACAATCCTGTGCTAGATGGACATACAGTCTAGCTTAGTATAAGGCTATTGGGATTAGAGGGACACGGGTGGCGCTGTGGGTTAAACCACAGAGCCTAGGACTTGCCGATCAGAAGGTCGGCAGTTCGAATCCCCGCGACAGGGTGAGCTCCCATTGCTCGGTCCCTGCTCCTGCCAACCTAGCAGTTTGAAAGCACGTCAAAGTGCAAGTAGATAAATAGGTACCGCTCTGGCGGGAAGGTAAACAGCGTTTCCGTGCGCTGCTCTGGTTCGCCAGAAGTGGCTTAGTCATGCTGGCCACATGACCCGGAAGCTGTACGCTGGCTCCCTCAGCCAATAAAGTGAGATGAGCGTCGCAACCCCAGAGTCATCCGTGATTGGACCTAATGGTCAGGGGTCCCTTTAACTTTACCTTTATTGGGATTATAGCCATTTCCCTTGTTCCTGTGCCAGTTGCCTTGTTTAAATGGTGTATTTGCAAGGGTTTTTTTGTTTGTTTGTTTTTTTGCCAATTTAAAGGAAGCAGCACAATTCTTGCCCACTCCCCACCCCCTGCCATTTGGAGGCAGTTTGCCAAGAGAGTAGAAGGATTCGCCTCTTTTAAGATGGGGAATCTCTTATAAAATGATGAGCAGGGAAGAGATTCCCTGCAGAAGCAGCCCCCTCATTCTTCTTTATGACCTTTGGAACTAGGCAAAGGTTTTCGCCCCCTTCGACAGTGCCACCTTGAAAAGCCAGTGATAAAGGGGGTTGCTTTTGTCGTCTGATGAACGTTTCACAACCTTTTTTAGCTCAGACCTAGCTTGACAGCAGTCGGACAATGATATTGCATCTGTAATTTTGTGCCAGAAACAAAGTTTACGGGATATCGGGTTTTATAGCCCCTTATGTAATGTTTATCCATGTGGGATGTAACAGATTCGAATTCAATGCGCAGAAATTGTTTAAATCCTACTTGCATTGATCTGTTGCCAGTGGGGCAAAAGCTGCCACAAGTCTTGCGTAACTGAATATTTGTATGCACATCTACAAGCCAAAGTGTTTTAAAATAGTGGCAATGATCACCTAGCTTCTTTTGTTTTTAGAGAAAGGGGCTGCAATTCCTCCTTTCTCCCCAGCTAACCCTTTCATTCCAAACTTGGGATATTGCGAATGCCTTGATGAAATAGGTCAGGAGAACCTCCTGTACATCTGCTTTCACTTACAAATATCTGTAAAAATGCACCCACTAATTACAGGGGCAGCAATCTTGAGACTCCGAAGCAAGAATTTGATAAGCCCTTCTGAAATGGCCCATCTTGATTTCTTTTCCTGGAATTGGAGCTTTTAGGTAACGTCCTGTAAGGAAAAAGGGACCACCCTCGATTTCAGAGAGTACAGTTACATGCGGTCCTTTGATTACATTTTAACAGATGGCTGTATCAAAGTTCAAATCACATAGCCAGCAGTGAGCCTTTTATTCCACTGTTGATTCTAGAAAAAGAGCCTCACTTTTTTATTTTATGTGTCATGCAGCGACCCACCACCCCTTGCAATTTGCCCCTTGCAATTTCCTGTATTGGTCACATTGGGGGATCCCACCCAATTAGGAATCAAGTACTGAAAGGATGATACCATGATACTGCTTAGCCAATCCGATTTAGCTATGCGATAATGTTACCAAAAGTGAGGCCAATTTAAATGAGTAAGCAAGCACGTTTAGAGGGAGGGCCAAAAAATAATTGAAACAGGGATGTAATTCTCAGCACTTCAGAAAGTGGTCATGGAAAACATTTAGCAGTTTCAGTTCAGCCATAACAATAACTTCCTTCTTTGTCTTGTTTTAACTTGCATGTTTTGTCTCTGTCATTCCAGCGGGGTGCTGCTTTGCCTGAAAACTGCTAATAAGCAGTTTTCTTAATGGGCTTTTATCATTTTATTCCTGTGTTAGCTGTTTTGACTTTTTGGATTGCACACTGGTATGTGAGTTACTGAAGGGTATTAAATAAAAAAAAATACGAATAACATCAAGTTATGGCAAAGGCATAGATGTAAGAAAGACATCTGTGCGGCAGTCGCCACACCCACCTTTGCAAAGCAATGCCTGAGTCCATAAGGGCCCATCTCAGATGTTGCCTTGCAATGCCTTGCTCTCAGAGAATGGACATAGCTTCCAACCGCTCCCTAGAAGCTGCGAAGTCATAGTGGTGGCACTCCTAGCCAGTGACTGACAACCAGTGCCGGTTTTACATATAAGCTAAACAAGCTATAGCTTAGGGCCCCACTCTCTTGGGGACCCCAAAAAAATTTAAAGGAAAAAAACCACTAGATGTACATTTCCAAAATATAAGATAAAAAAGAAATAAAATAAAACCTACCTACAGCGGGTGGTGGTGTGGTCTAAACCACTGAGCCTCTTGGGCTAGCCAATCAGAAGGTTGGTGGTTCGAATCCCCGCGACGGAGTGAGCTCCCGTTGCTCGGTCCCTGCTCCTGCCAACCTAGCAGTTCAAAAGCACGTCAAAGTGCAAGTAGATAAATAGGTACCGCTCCGGCGGGAAGGTAAACGGCATTTCCATGCACTGCTCTGGTTCACCAGAAGAGGCTTAGTCATGCTGGCCACATCACCCGGAAGCTGTACGCCAGCTCCCTCGGCCAGTAAAGCGAGATGAGCGCTGCAACCCCAGAGTCATCCACGACTGGACCCTAACGGTCAGGGATCCCTTTGCCTTTACCTTACAGCAACAGTGTTTTGTGTTGCGTAGGCTCCTAGAATGTAAGTAATGGCCCCTGCCTGCTAGCCTGCTCCCTAAAATATCACTTCTTAATTGCATTTCAGTTCAACAATCACTCTGATAAAATACATACAGTACTTTGTTACGTGCAAATGGCTTTAGATACCTATTAGGTCCATAAATTGCCATATAGCATATATTCAACACAAAAAATAGCGACAATTTGTTGTTGACAAAGGGCAGCTGGACATATAAAGGGCCCCGTTACCTTCAGTAGCTTAGGGCCTCATCCAGCCTAAATCCGGCCCTGCTGCCAACCTTTGTGCTGGAATGAAGTATGGCATCCAGCAGTTACAAAAGAGCAGCATCAGATTTAGGGCAGCGCGGGTGGTTCCCCCACACAGGGTGTCAAGCTTGAGAGGGTGCAAAATTGGGAAGGTGCAGAATTGAGACGACCCATTTGGGGGAGCCAAACCTGGCCTGGCTCAGAGTGCCATATTAGCAAAGATGACCAAAGACCACCCCTGAAAATAGCTTGCTTCAATGAAAGGGAAAGGTTTCCAGCGGTCTTTACTTTTGGGTTGATCAAATCAGTGAAATGGCTGGTAATCCTTTCCCATTGGCCCTTAGTGTAATACTGTATTGGGCTGTTGTTGTTGTTGTTGTTGTTGTTGTTGTTGTTGTTGTTGTTGTTGTTGTTTTAATCAGAAGCCCTACCAGAGTATGTGCAAAATGGTAATTCACCTTTTAGCATGAACCAGACATCATGTTATGTTTATCTGCCCTTTGTACAGTTCAGCCCGTGCTAGTATACTAAACTCCATAATCCAGCCTATGGCTGACAAACCAGTAGACCTACAGCTTGCCTGGGTTCTTCAAGATGTGGATCCTTATATTACCCTACAGGTTGCTAAATTCCTAACAGCCGTCCTCTCGTACAAGAGACGGAATGGAATGTTAGCTGATTATTGATAGTTATAAGAATTTTCTATAATGACATCAGATATTGATTTTAGTGTAGTGCCTAAAAATTTTAATCTTAATCTTAAACTTTCCTTATGAATGGCTAATATCTGTCCTTGTGAGTTGTGAACTGTGTTATACTACTTATGGTTTGTACGAGTCCGCGGTTTTATTTGATTTGTTTTGTTGTGTTGTGTCTCATGATGGGTGTAAAGCCGAATAAACATTTTGATCTGCTGTAAGTCACATATGGAAAAGACAGGCTGCTGGGATACAGCAGGGGTCAGCAAACTTTTTCAGCAGGGGGCCACTCCACTGTCCCTCAGACCTTGTGGGGGGCCGGACTATATTTTTTGGGAGGGGGGTGAACGAATTCCTATGCCCCACAAATAACCCAGATTCATTTTAAATAAAAGGACACATTCTTCTCATGTGAAAGCACACTGATTCCCGGACCTTCTGTGGGCCGGATTTAGGAGGCGATTGGGCCGGATCCGGCCCCCCGGGCCTTTCTTTGCCTACCCATGGGATACAGTATATGTATTTAGAATGAGAAAAAGTAGACAGGTGAAAAGCTATTTTATTGAAAAATATGAAGCGATGTGGTCTTGGTTTCTCCTTGGTCTGCAGGCCGTCCTTGGGTGGTCTACTTACATCGTCGTATCGGCAGCACCAGGAGTCTTTGGCAGCGGAAAGAGAGAGGCGGCGTCAGGAGAGGGAGGAGAGGCTGCAAAGGATAGAGCGGGAAGAAAGAAACAAGTTCAAGTAAGACAGAAAATTATTTCACGATTTGTTATCTTGCTATAAGTAGAGTTGAAAAGTCATTTGCCGTATTCAATATATGCACCCTTCCATCCGTCTTCCTAAATGGTAGCATCTCCATCCTGACCTGCATTTGCACATGAAGAGAAATTTGGAATTGTGGCATCTTAGGCAAACTCAGCCCTCCAGATGTTTTGGGACTACAACTCCCATCATCCCTAGCTAAGAGGACCAGTGGTCAGGCATGAATTGTAGTCTCAAAACATCTTGAAGGGCCAAGTTTGCCTATGCCTGTGATAAACCACCTATTTGTCTGGGTATTTCTCAGGTTCCATTCCCACAAGTCACAGAGTACAAAGTATGAAGTGCATTTCATAAAATACTGCTCTTCATAGCTTTGACACATTTAAATCCCTGTAGCCTTACAATTAGCTGGAGTATCTGGAGTCAGTTGAAATATTATTAGTATTAGTATTAGTATTAGTATTAGTATTTAAATTTGTATACCGCCGTATACCCACAGGTCTCAGGGCAGTTCACAGGGTAATACCTGAATGAATGAATGAATGAATGAATGAATGAATGAAACTTTATTTATGTCAGCCATTGGCCATAGCAACAAAAAAAAACATTGCAATATACACAGAACAAAATAAAAAGTCGATTATATATAATACCTTGTCTTCACAGTTTTCAATCCACCGACAATTTTCTTAGGTCTATTGAACCACATTAATTACTTCAGAAGCTGTTTGTGACCACATACAGATAAATGCTTATTTAAAAACATGAAAAATCAGTTTTCATTGTCTGCTGCTGATCCCCCCCCCCCCCCCCAGTAATGGGATTTGCTTGGCAGAAAAATCACAGTTACATTGGTAGGATTAAATGTGTTCAACTGGTGAGACCTACTTCACCATCATTTCGTTATGAGATTTGCGTGTAAATTTGCTTAACATAGTGCAAGATGATGCCCTAATAATTTCCAAAAGGGAAAAATAATTTGCTAGTTCTGTAATGAAACAGAAAAGCTCAATAACTTATCAGCGACTAAGAAGTCAGTAAAGTCAGAAGGAGACAAAAGAGTCCCCAGGCTCTGGGCTGTTAATGAAATGGTCATCTTCTATGTAAAGGAAATATTTTTGTACTGAGGTTATCTAAGGGATGTCACCCGGACAATAAGTTAGTGAGAAATTGCCCTTTAGCTGTCACCTATCTAAGAATGGATTCTCAAGACTGCCTCCCACAGTGCAATTTACATAATCTTTGGAAAGAATCTCAGATTGGTTTTAGCATCGCCTCATGAAATCAACACCTGAGTGTTAACTGTTGCCATTTCTATGGTGGCTATACACCTGAACAAATATTTGTGTGTGTGTGTGTGTGATTTTTTAAAAATATTTTTTTCTTAATTTTTTTCACCTGAATAAATCTTGATACCTTTCACAAGACGTAGAGCTCAGGTCAAAACTTGATGCAGGTTGGAGACTTAATGGCATTTGCTTAGAGCATTGCCCTCATAACGCCAAGGTCACAGGTTCAAACCTATGAAAAACATCAGTTATCAGCGTAGTACCAAAGAAGTGTGTGTGTGTGTGTGAGAGAATGTGTCCTTGACATTTAAAAATTACACCCATCATCACAGATTTCTCTTACCAAAGAATGTATTTGAATCTGAGCTCTTTTGCTTTAGCTGCTTTCATTTCTTTCGCTGCTTGCTATGTTCTTCTTTTCCTGCTTTTTATTTAAGTTATTTTCCCTGTAACTTTGTGCACCTCTGTTTCATAGTCGTAATTATCTAGACAAAAGAGAGGAGCTAAGACAAGCAAGAGAAGAGAGGTCGGTACTTTACACTCTTTTTGGCCTTTTTTTTTTACATTTCTTATGTCATTTATTGAGAGATGCATGGTTTTGTAAACATGCTTCCAGTTAGCCTTGTAAAGAATGGCTTAAATCAGAAATGCATGCGCTATTTCATTCTGGCAAGCACAGCCGTGATAAAGGAAGATGTTCATTACTGAATAATGGGCATGTAACAAATAATAGTTTGGATTGCAGAGAGAGAGAGAGAGAGAGAGAGAGAGGGAGAGGGAGGGAGGGAGAGAGTTCTGAAACTGTCAGCCAAGACTTTCAGCTACTTCACAAGAAGCCTATAGCAGAGAAATCTGCAAAAGAAGTGGCGTGGGAGGTCTGCTGAGTTTGGAGACTAGGTTTGATTCAGAACTTCCACCAGACCTTCAGCTGGCTGTTGTATGGTTGGAAAGGCAAAGGAAGGACAGCACTCTATTTTGAGTTTTGAAAAACTAAGAATCCCATGTAGAGAGCTTCTACAGCCATAGTTAAAAGTCACATAGCCTCAATAATACGAGAGCAAAGTGCTACCTGCAATTTTTATAGTATCATTTGCAGAAAGACAGGCTAACATGACTGCCTCTTTAAACAGATAGGACATATTGATCATGTTGCACACATTGCATCCTTCAGTCCAAACATCACTTCTTCTAATAGTGAAGTCAGGCGACGAGTTTTGGAAGGGTTACTGAGAAATAAGAGGTTTGGTATCAACGTGCTTGGGAGAGCCCCAGGGTTTCCAGAAGTACAAAACACCATTTGAAAAAAATACCTAAAACTGCAACCTGCCAAAAGACAAACAGAGGCTGGATAGAATCAGTCAGGTCCTGCATCCATAGCAGTGACCAGGGGAGGAATGACTGCTGGCAGGAGTGCAGAGAGAAGAACTGCCATGGTGCATCTTCAGCAGCACAAGCGGGCACTTTCATCTGCCCCAGCTGCAACAAAACATGTCTCTCACTACAGGTCTCTACAGCCACAGCAGGCACTATAGCCCTACAACAGTTTGACTTCACCCTCAAAGGCAAACTCATCCATTGTCTCCTGAGACAGATGGATGCCAACCAACCATTTCCTTGCAGCTGTGGGTTAAATTACAGAGCCTAGGGCTTGCCGATCAGAAGGTCGGCGGTTCGAATCCCCGCGATGGGGTGAGCTCCCGTTGCTCGGTCCCTGGTCCTGCCAACCTAGCAGTTCAAAAGCACGTCAAAGTGCAAGTAGATAAATAGGTACCACTCCAGTGGGAAGGTAAACGGTGTTTCCGTGCACTGCTCTGGTTCGCTTGAAGCAGCTTAGTCATGTTGGCCACATGACCCGGAAGCTGTACGCCAGCTCCCTCGGCCAATAAGGCGAGATGAGTGCCGCAACCCCAGAGTCGTCCGCGACTGGACCTAATGCTCAGGGGTCCCTTTAGCTTTACTTCACCATGTTTTAGATAAATGATCCTTTGGAGAAATGGTGGCCAACCTTCTTGGCAAATGTGCCAAAGCATATGCAGCCCTCCCTCCCCATCCCTTGGAATGGTTTTCTTCTAACCTGCTAAGGGAGGGAACAGGTGGCAGTACAACACGGAAGAGTCAGATAGCACTGCAGCCACGATTCCAAGCTGTAGGGAGACCCACTGTTATGCCTGTTTCAATCCAAACAGGCTACAAACCCCTGCTACCTGTGTCACTTATGAATCCATCTACTCCAGGGGTAGTCAGCCTGGTCCCTTCCGCCCACTAGTGGGTGTTTCAGGATTCTAGGTGGGGCAGTATGGCACAAGCTGAATCCTCCTTCCATCAAGCACTGGTGGGCGGTAAGGAAATTTTACCATCAAGAAAGATGCGTTAGTGGGCGGTAGATATAAAAAGATTGACTACCCATGATCTACTCATTTGGGAGAGGTAACAGCTTAGCTCTCATAGAGAATCACAATTTATTGAACTGGCTGTGTATACTGTAAATGCTAGAAACATTTCCTATTTTATAGCCATCCTTTACAATCACTTTCCAAATTCTGTGGGCACTTCTACATCACATGGAACCCAAATTGCTTAGCATTGAGAAAAAGCTTGACTGTGTTACTGAAAATGGTTTTGCACACCCTTGAAACCAGATCCTGCAACGCTGCATGTGGCATAACGTTTATGAAAGAGATCTTCGTTATCTGCAATGGCTGTGCACTTGGAACTACATGTGTACCCATGTATTGACTATATAATTTAGCATTTACTGAATAACAGGCACTGTTATTTTCCGGGGTTGGTGGCAACGCAGCCTCGTCCTTACTGGATGCAATGTTCACTAGCGCAACCTTTCCTTGTTTATACCGGCTCCTAAAAGCGTCCACCCCGAGGAGGAGACTGCATGCTGTGCATTTGCATGATTCACTCATCTTGCTTTCCGGTCAGCTTCCACTGAGATCTGGCAATCTGCTCCATCTCTGCATTAGGCGCGATTGGATCATTCCATCCCTCTTAATGCAAGATGCAACAGAATCACCCAGGGGAGGCTTCCCATTGCATTTGCATTTCTGCATTAGTCTCTTGTCAGTGTCTACCTCTTTTCAAACAGTGACACGCGGGAGGTGAGGTCCTCTGAGCCAGGTAATTTTTACTCTTTCACACTGTAAACCATTTCAGGTGTAAAACTGAAGCATGCTTCCAGTTTTGATTAAGGGAAAAGATGGTGAGAATCTGAGAAACAATGCAGCATTGTGCAGAAGGAAGATCTCTATCTTGCCCCGTTTTGTATTGTTATGAAATGCTTAGTGCAGTCAGATATTGGAAGCCAAACAGAGTCAGGGATGCAAGAAGTTAGTCTCGATTCACCTTTGTGAGCAGTTCACTTCTGAGTAGGACAAACGGAGTCAGCAGCCTACTTTTACATCTGCATCAATTAATGTACTCCATGGGCAAATAATGGTGGATAAAATTAGCAGACATCTGGAAGACACACATATTCCGAAGCTATTTTGGTCTGAACATATAAAGAATTGTATGGAGAATATGATTGGTAGCTGGTCTTAATAAACAGTTAGCAAGTCTTGCCTGCCTAAAATGCAAAACAGATGTATCTTTGTTCTTTTCAACTGACTTTGATGAATAAACTATATGTGACGTCATATCCAAGCTATTGAATGTCTTGAGTCCGGCCGAGAAATCTTTTAGAATTAAAAAAAAAAAAAAGTTTCCATTGTAGACGCTCAAGAGAACAAAGTGAATTCCAGTGCAAATAGAAGCAGGTTCAGAGACTCAGACAGTTCTTAGTCCAAACATTTGTAAGTGGTATTATTTTCTGCAAGATCTATTTTCCTGCGAGGCACTAAAATTTCCTCCCCTTTCTCTTCAGCAAGACTGGGACTGGGTCTTTTAACATTTGGGGATCTGAGAGACATTTTTGTGAAGGAAAAGGGAAGAGATTGTAAATGTTTCCATGGGGAAGAAGACCATTTTCTTCAAAGTGCTCCACCTGAGGACTTCTTAATATTATCCTTTTGTTCGACATCAGGACTATAAACGTAGCTGGGTTTTGCTTGTTTTTCTCTCCCCCCCCCCCCCCCGCTCTGGTGCCTTCCATCCTGGCCCCCCTCCCACCAAAGTTTAGCCCAGCAGTCAGTTTTGCCGTGTTCCTCATGCGTCAAGAAGTCAGAACTTTCCTCGCAGGTGCTTCAGCTATAAACAAGCACCGGCAACCGTTTTCTCCTTCTTTACGAAATCCCTTTGGAATTTGACTTCCAGATACAAATACTTGGAGAAATTGGCAGCCGAAGAGTACGAGAAGGAGCTGAGAAGTCGGAGTTTATGTCGGGGCAAGAGTGACTTGTCCTTGAACTTGGGCTCTTCTTCCGTCCCAACCTCTCCCATTCCGACATCTGCGAGCCCCACTTCAACAGATTCTCAGGAGGAGCCCAAGTCCCCTGTGACAACTCGCAGGGCATCTCAGACCTCAGAAGGTAAGTGCCAATGAACTCTGAAGGGGAAATTGGCACCTCTTAATAATTGCTTCTCAGTTGTTTAAGCAGATACACCAGTATAGATTTCAAGGTATCGCACTTTCATAAAATGTTGAAATCTTTTGCTGTCAATCCTTTCTCTTAGATGTAGGTTTGATACCTTACAAACAAATTGCAAAATTTGGCATGCTATTCTGATTTCACCGATTGCATTTGGTGTTGTGATCCTGGCATATCAATGCTTACAAAGTCAAAACACTAAAAGTATGTGAAAAGTATGTGGTCCAGCTAAAATTAAACATGTTAGATGAATTGGCTTTAATGGGAGAGTTCAGCATGGGGGGACTTAAAATGTTTAATTTTAGCTAGACTGCACCTTGGAATAACCATGCTTATGTTAGGTCATGTGTGTACCTTGGGTGGCTTTTAACATCTTGTCCCCTTGACCCCAAGAGCCAAGCTGCTTTTGAAACTCTTGAGAATTTCAAAATTGGTGACAGGAAAGTGGCAAACTCGCGTATACACATGCCAATTCGAATGTTCCTGAATTTGTATTTTATATGTATTAGGTTTACATTATTGTTAATCATATTTTTAATTTTTAATAGGAAATATGGGGTAAAAATATAATTGTAGTTATTAATATTATTATTATGCTTAAGGAATCTCTGAAAGAGATGTGATGATTTGGTACCGAAATAAGTGGCAAGGCAATAGTGAATGGGGAAAAAAGAGATGAAAAGTTGTTTTTATTGGTGGGGGTGGCATTGCATTCAGTCTTAGATGTATAGCAGAACTCTTAATAGCTTTATAATACACCAAATGCAATTATGTGGGTAAAAAGTGAAGAAGAAATCAGAAGCATTATCTAACCCCCATTAATCACTGTTAAATCACATTTATTTCAATGACGTGTTAAAGCACATGCCTAAATCATTCCTATTGAGATCCGGGGGACAAAAATACTTATTTTGGCTGGTTTATGCACATGATCAGCATCTTATGTAGTTTCTTTGGAAAGCTGATGATGAATGTGTTGTCTATATATGTGACTTTTGTACTTGAAGGTAAGATTGTTCACTTCTTCCTCAGCGGGAATCCAATCCTGAAAATACTTTCTCTGTTATGATGCATGAATATTTCTGGGGCTGGTGCATGCTGAATGCCAGTTCTCACTATCATAGTATCATAGAGTTGGTACATCAAAAGTCTTCCCCCGCTGATTCAGGAAATCCACTACAACGGGTAGCCATCCAATCTCTACATTAAAATCTCTGGCAAAGGAGAGTCTACTGCCTCTTGAGGCAGACTGTTCCACTGTTGAGCAGCTTGCACCACCTGCAAGATCTTCCAAGCTTTCAGTCTAAATTCTTTTCCTTGTAATTTGAGCTCATTGGTTCAAGTCCTGCCCTCTGGTGCAACCCAGAACAAAACTGCTCCAAGATCTATCTGACAGCCCTTCATGTGCTTTGACTTGATGATGCCTCTATGACTTGGGCTCTTGGGCTTTATTGGCTGCTATTGCTTGAAGCATGCTGTTAAAGAACTACCATCTGAAGGGAGAATGGATATTGTATGCTGACTTAGGGTGTGCTGCTGTCAAACTGGATTTTAGTTTGCATGGTTTCTATTTTTTCTCAGTATCGGAGAGTTCCTACCAAGATTGTGTATCTGTGAAATCACTTTTATTCAGAATGGCAGTTATTCAAACCCAGTGTCAGGCTTTAAAAGAAAGAAACACACACACAACTCACCTCATTTCCCCCTACCGTTAGGATTTTTCAAATCTCTGCATGGAGAGCAACTATCTCTTTTATGATGATTATTTTAGCATATGTCTCTGGGAGTCCTTCCAAGCATTACATTATAAAATGGAGCTCTTTGGTATGTGTGGGGAATAGATTTATAACAGGTGCATAGGCTAACTCTCTGCGGTTGAGGTGTGGAGTTGCTTTCAGCAGATGGCAGGTGTTTAGGGCTTTTCCAGAGGAGCACCTGACGCAAATGAGCAACGTTGTGGAAATTTGCACAGATGAATGAGATAAAGACAGCAAACACTTTCAATATTAAGGGAAACATCCATCTCTGTAAAGATCTCTGAATGCAAATGGTCCATGCCTTGAAACTGCTGTCATAGACACAATTACAAGGAACGAAACCCTGTTGATCTTAGTTTCCCAGCAAAAATTATTCACTTGAATGAATGTGAATATTTTGGATTCAGAAAGGGTTACAGGTCCCATCTGAATGTTGGAGAGGTGCACTTACATTTCCATTGTTACTTTGAAAGGCTGCAGCACACTGGGAAATTAGGAGCAACCTTTCTCAAATCCTTTGCTTACCCATGAAGACAGTCTGTTTTCCAAATACTGAGAGTTCACGCAGGTTCACGTACTGCACATTACGTATCTCCACCACACTTTTCAATAGCATTTGGATTATTTGCATTTCCAAAACTTTGCTTCGTTTCCGTAATGGGATTTTGAGAAACTTGAGGACTACTCAATTCACAAATCTGGCCAGATTGTTTATGCTATATAAAAAACAACAACCGTAATTTTTAAAAAACCCTACAAGTAATGTGGAATCTTGATTTTCTCCAGGGAAGATGGGATGGCTTGGTCCATGAGAAGGAAAGTCATGTTAGAAAACAAACGTCCCCCCCAAATAAGGGGGAAATTACATCTTCGGTTGTTATACACACAAGTATATTTGACATGCACAAAGCAATTCCGTTTGTTTCCCCTTTTTCATACTAAAAGAGGCCACCTACGTTATTTATGGGAAATGATTGAATACAAAATCAAAACTGCAGATCCTTCATTAGTAGTGGAATCCTATATATGTCTCCTGAAATGCAAGTCCTATTAAGTTAATTAGGACTTAATCCCTTGTAAATGGGTGTACAATTCCAGACTTACTACAAAAATGCAGTAGATTAGTGAATAGTCTAAACTGTAGACTGAACCCTTGGTAAATAAAGGAAATAAACTATGTGAGACAGAAGTTCCTAGAACGTCTGACTGACTAATCTAGGTGCAAAAACTGTAGACTGCTTAGAATTTTTGCTACAGTTAAGCCCTGTAGCTGGATGGATGGATGAATGAATGGATGGATAGACAGACCTATTGGATATAGTGGCTGTGTGACATGTTAGCGGTTTTTTTTCATGGGGAAACTCCTAAAAGCATCTGACCAGCTTTCCCATACCTGGTCTGGTTAGGCACCAATTGTGATTTCTGGGGCTGATGGGAATTGTAGGTGAAGGGTGGGTCAGACAAAAGATTATGTAGTAACCCAACTTTCAGCTGCCTTTGGAAGTTCACAAGCAGGTTATGAGGGGGATAGTTTTCCATTATTGTTTGTCCCCAGCATCTGGTAATCTGTGGTAGAGTTTGGCTCCATTCATAGACTGTGAAACTCCTAGCGGGGAGGACTTGGCAAGTTTTGGGACTGTTGCATGTGGTGGAGGCAGTGAAATGCGCCAGCGGTCAGAAGTCTAGATTTTTCTGCCTCCTGATTCAATTCTAGGGGGCAGAGAGAACTTGAATTCCATTGTCCCTGTCAAGAAATGCCCCAAGTTTATAAAACCGCTCACTATTTTGAGTCAGACCCAACTCTGGTCTGATTCAGTTAGAGTCAGCCTGAAATACTAGTAATGTTAGCAAATTCTCAAGGGCTTTTAATTTGAATTTCTCCAAATAAGAATTTGCCACCAATACTAGCAATCAAAAGTATGCAGTTGGAATGGGGAACATGGGACTGTTCAGATGTTATTGACCTCTCGCTCCCATCAGTCCAGCGAGCATGGTCAGTGGTCAGGGATGAATGGAGTTAGAATCCAACAACATCTGAAGAGCAACATGTTCCCCATCACTGATGTAGCTCTCATGATCTGTAGAACTACTGTACCTTCTGTGTATCTTGCTAGAATCAGAAAAGCTTCAAGTTCTCTGTTCGTGGGTCATCCCAAAAGCTTCAGCTGTATTTCAAATTGGCATTGCTATTTACATTGCCTTTACATGTTGAACTTGAATTTTGCTGATATACTAGCTCATATCTATATCTATCTATGAATCAGTTCATTTGAGAGGTAGAAAATTAAGAAGATATGTCAAATCTCAAATTGTTGTTTCCTAATAGTCATCCACCTCTCAGGAGTTGTTGCTGAAAAATCTGAAGATAGACTTTGTTGCATGGCATTAGAAATTCATGTTTTGACCTCCCTTTAGAGCAGGGGTCAGCAAACTTTTTCAGCAGGGCCCAGTCCACTGTCCCTCTGACCTTGTGGTGGGCTGGACTATATTCTGTAAAAAAAAAAAAAAAGAACAAATTCCTACGTCCCACAAATAACCCAGAGATGCATTTTAAATAAAAGGACACATTCTGCTCATGTAAAAACAAGCTGATTCCCAGGCCGTCCGCAGGCTGGATTTAGAAGGCGATTGGGCCAGATCCGGACCCCGGGCCTTAGTTTGCTTACCCATGCTTTAGCGATTCAGGACATAATTAATCAGAATGTACTCCTGAGTAGGTAACCTCAAAACAGTGCTCTTGCTCACTTCTAGTAAATCTCAGTGGGATTTGTGCAGGAGAACTTCCTAATACCTTGTATGTTCCAAACGCCTACTATTGGCTTAAACTAATTTTGTAGTACCTCATTTTTTTAGTGGTGTGTTTTTTTTTCAGATGGTCCCCATTTTTCCACTATAAAGTTACACTGCTTAGATTGGACTCCCTTTCCTTTTCTCTTCCTTTCTGGGTCATCTGAATTCTCATCAGAAAAGAAAATATCGCTGCAGTCTCCGTTCTGACACTGCGTACACTGCAAAAGTAGAACTGCCAGGCCGGTCAGAAGGAAAAATCTAGAACTGTATCATAGTTTAACCAAGAGGTGATTTCACAACTACACAAAATTAACATACATATTCACCTTTCTGTCACTTCTGCATGGCCATTCTGTCTTTGAGAACTGCGAGCTGCTTGACCTGTGGGTGCCTTCTCGTTTCTTTACATTACAATATAGAAATCTTGCATGTGAAAATCTGCTGGTTTAGCTGGAAATGATGACTAAATTTCACGCTGTCAGTGATCAAATGAGGTGGAGGAAATCAACTGCATAATCAACAATATGTGTCAGACGCCAGTTAAGAGACAAATTTATGCCACTTGCCAAACAGCTAGAAGCTAGATTTGTGCCAGATGCCAAGCCAGTGTTTTATGTAGCTATTCCGAAATAAATTGCCATGAGGAAACATATGCTTGCTGTCAACAGTGCATGACACTGCCCTTTCCAAGCTGTGCCGCTCTAATAAAACTAACACATGTGTACCTTTCTATGTGTAAACAGATGAAAAATCAGTCACTCTAAACATGTTTTAGGGATGCAGGTGGCGCTGTGGGTTAAACCACAGAGCCTAGGACTTGCCAATCAGAAGGTTAGCAGTTCGAACCCCCATGACGGAAGGGGCTCCCATTGCTCAGTCCCTGCTCCTGCCAACCTAGCAGTTCGAAAGCATGTCAAAGTGCAAGTAGATAAATAGGTACCACTCCGGCGGGAAGGTAAACGGCGTTTCTGTGCGCTGCTCTGGTTCACCAGAAGTGGCTTAGCCATGCTGGCCACATGACCCGGAAGCTGTACGCCGGCTCCCTCGGCCAATAAAGCGAGATGAGCGCCGCAACCCCAGAGTCGTCCGCGACTGGTCCTAATGGTCAGGGGTCCATTTACCTTTACCTAAACATGTTTTCAACAACAGAGCATACAGCAACCAAAAATGATCTTGTTCTTTTCCCCTGTTGCTCCCTGCTTTTAAAGAGAGAAAGAATAATTTGTTTGGAGTCATTTCGTAACCTTTTAGCACCCAGTGTAGATGGGATTATCAAATATTTGTACCTATATTGTTGAAATTTCACACACACACACACACACACACACTTATAAAGTTAAAGTTTGACCAGACTTTATTCAAGCAGGAAATGGCAGATTTCCGGTGTGTCTCATGAGCAAGGCCTTCCTTCAAGTGCTATTACATGAGCTCTGCCCTCTGAATGCCGTGCTCGGCCATTTCTTAAAAGCAGCCACCGATAGCAAGACCCCTTTCTCTTTTCACTCACTTGGAGAAATGAAGGCTGATGGAACTCACTTGACTGTGCGAAGCACGAAACACTGTTTTTAAGCGAATCTTTCTCCATTATTCTTTTCACCAGTGAGTGCCAGTGAACCTGAATGTGAACCAGAACCTCAGCCAGAGGCAGAAACAAAAACAGAGCAGGAAGACGGGGCAGACTTGGAGCAGGGGGCAGAAACACCCCAAGAAGTAGAGGTTGCAGAGGTGGAGCCAGGAAGCGGAGTGGCGCAAGGTCCAGAGCAAGAGGCAGAAGAAGGTGCAATACTAAGTGAAAAAGAGAGGCAGAATGAAGAAGTGAATGAAAAAGACAATTGTTCTGCATCCAGCATTTCCTCAGCAAGCAGCACTTTAGAGAGGGAGGAAAGGGAGGAAAAGTTGGCCAGTGACAATGAAACTGGTAAAGTGAAGTATTTTCTCCATAACAGTTGACCTTTTTTTTTTTTTTTGTAATTTTAAAACAGCAGCTTCATTTTAACATTTGTTGTAAGAGAAGTATTGATCTGTTTTTGTTTACTGGTGTGTCCTCCATTGAAAGCCTCAGTTCCTAGACATTTTGGGCACAGGGTTCAGTAGAGGTTTTCTGCGCAGACTGACAGAAGAATCAGAACTTTAATTAAAAAGCATTGTTCCATGGGGATAGTATTCTTGACGTTTCCTTACTAGTTAGAATCTCATTACAAAAACAGCCATTATTCACATTTCAAGACTCCTTTTAAGTTCGCCTTTAGGAGAGGGTCTGGACTTGTGGAAAACCTTCCCTGCTATTTCCCCCTTGCTGAAATGTGACGCTGCATGTTTGGGACCCTTGTCTGCCAAAGAAGTTTTGCCATTTTCAGAAGCGTAGGTTTTTTCTGAATTATCCGTTCACGTATTACTTCAGATCCTAGCATGACAGTTCACTGTTCCCCACTTTAAATCCCAGACACCTGGCTTATAATTGCATGTGGCTTCTGGCTGAAAGGCTCAGAGACTGGTGCGCTTTTGCATATGGCGCTGGGGTAGGGTTCATCATTGTTCCCTCCTCGGTTGCTGCCTTCCTTGCTATCGTATATCTCTCCTGATTCCATGTTGTTAACTCAATACAGAACATCTTGTGCATCCAACTCCCCCTTTTCCTTAAAACGACAACTCTGCAATAACTGTTTGACAACGTATTGCTATGTTTGGAGGGCTTTTGTCCACACGATGCTTCTTCCATCCCTAGTGGTCACTCTTAGCAGGTTCATAGTGAAATCACAGTCACAGGTGGCCTTGCTTCTCATTACCCTTTCTAAGGAGATAGGCAAGAGTGCTTATCAATAGTGCCTCTCCTTGTTGTCTCTGCTGTCCTCCTTTTTATCAGATAATCGGATATTCACATTCACTTTTATGGGGCTGCAGTAATTAGGTGCAGATTTCCACTTTCCTCAATGTAGAATGTGTGTAACCTTGGCAGGCGCTTCTCTTTTAATGTTTTCAGCATGCAGCATATGCAGCCCAAGAGGTATCTGGGAAAGAAAATATTTCGCTCTCTAGAAGCTATGCAAGAAAATGAAAATCACATTTTGGACTCTAGTGTCCAAACCCACTCTACAAAAGTCCTGGACTATGATTAAGTTACTGCCCTTTTTAAAGGACTCTTTCTTTCTTGACACATACCCAAAGGATGCTATATTCTTATTAAAGTTTCAATTTTCTGTACTTTTGTAAGGATCTGAATGTATGAAGGGGAGTGAAATAGTTAGTAGAGAGTTGCTCCACATCTGCATCTCATGCAGGTTTCCGCATTTGTGCTGTTCTTCATGGGTCTGACCTTTCTAAAATCAAGGCCAGGCAATGGGAGGAAGTACATGGCCCCCCAGATCTGGCCCAGGAGCCCAAGGTTTCCCAACCCTGCAATAAGGAAAATGAGAAGGCGCCTTGGTTTTGCAAGAGAATTTTCTGACTCTTATTTCCCGTACAGTGGTGCCTCGCAAGACGAAAAACTCGCTAGACGAAAGGGTTTTCCGTTTTTTGAGTCGTTCCGCAAGACGAATTTCCCTATGGGCTTGCGAGTTTGTTTCCTTTTTCTTAAAGCCGCTAAGCCGTTAATAGCCGCTAAGCTGCTAAGCCGCTAATAGCCGCTAAGCCGCTAATAGCCGCTAAGCCGCTAATAGCCGTGCTTCGCAAGACGAAAAAACCGCAAGACGAAGAGACTCGCGGAACGGATTCATTTTGTCTTGCGAGGCACCACTGTATTGTCTTTTGCTCACTTCAGTTCTGGAAAAGGATTAAAATAGATTGGCATGATTTTGTCATTTTTAGCAGATGCTACTGAGAATACTAAAGAAGACATTTATAAGAGCGCAAGAGGAGAGGTTCTAGATAGGCATTTTACTCATTTTAATGAAGAGATGAAAGGGGAGATGGGTACAAAATTAATCTTGAGTTGTAAATAACTTGAAATGCCCTCACCCTGGACCAGCTTGTAGCAGGCCAAAAACTAGGGGCTTCCTCTCAGTGTGTTGGGGAGAGCCGCAAAGGGGAGCAAGACGTTTGCATCACTATTGTTGTAAGAACAAATACAGTGGTACCTTGGTTTAAGGACAGCCCTGTTTGCGAACTACAGTCATATCTCAGGTGAAAGTTGCTTCAGGTGGAGTGTTTTCAGGTTGCGCTCCATGGCTACCGAGAAGTAACAGAACGCGTTACTTCCGGGTTTTGCCATTCGTGCATGCGCAGACACTCAAAATGATGTCACGCACATGCGCAGAAGCAGCGAATCGTGGCACGCACAGACTCGGGTTGCGTTCTCTTCAGGATGCGAACGGAGCTCTGGAACGGATCCCATTCGCATCCAGAGGTACCACTGTATTCAGTTTACGAACTCCGCAAAACCGGAAGAAGTGTCCCTGTTTGCGAACTTTACCTCTGTCTAAGAACAGAATCTGAACGGTGGAAGGGCACTGGCAGCGGGAGGCCTCATTAAGGAAAGCGTGCCTCAGTTTAAGAACAGTTTTGGTTTAAGAACAGAATTCCAGAATGGATTAAGTTCATAAACCGAGGCACCATTGTACTTGATAAGAGGCTTCCCTTCTGAGTTGTTTTGAGGCTTTCATTCCCTTTGGGGAAGTCCTGAGACTTTCTTTTCACCAGATGCTGAATGGGAACACAATCAGCTTCCTCTCTGCTTCCTCCATTTGTTAAGTGTTCAGACATTTCAATAAACCAAACCTAAAGAAAAAGGAGCTAATTGCCCGTCATGGGGATCTTTTGGGGTTTCATGAACACAAATGGGTGTTTTGAGTACAGCTGATCTAGAAATTCTGAAGCAAGCTGTTTTAGCTGAAGATGTGGGCCTTTGGGGAAGATGAAATGTTTCATGAAAGCTCTCCCACCTCCGCTTTTTATACTGCCTGTTAGTACCTACGCGGAAGGGACACGGGTGGCGCTGTGAGTAAAAGCCTCAGCGCCTAGGACTTGCCAATTGAAAGGTCGGCGGTTCGAATCCCCGCGGCGGGGTGCGCTCCCGTCGCTCGGTCCCAGCACCTGCCAACCTAGCAGTTCGAAAGCAACCCCGGGTGCAAGTAGATAAATAGGGACCGCTTACGGGCAGGAAGGTAAACGGCGTTTCCGTGTGCTGCTCTGCTGCCGGTTCGCCAGAGCAGCTTCGTCATGCTGGCCACGTGACCCGGAAGTGTCTGCGGACAGCGCTGGCTCCCGGCCTCTAGAGTGACATGAGCGCACAACCCTAGAGTCTGTCAAGGCTGGCCCGTACGGGCAGGGGTACCTTTACCTTTAGTACCTATGCATGACTTTGATAGCAGTTAGCCTGCTTCTCTTGTTGCTGCTGCCCAATCCATTTTTACCCAGAAATTTCCAGATTGAGGGCACAAAGTGTTGCCCTTACTTTCATGTAGCTTAATCTAATTGGCTGTATTGCATTGGCATCATGCAGCAAAACCTCATTGCACTGGCATCTAGTGAAATCGCATTAGCTAAAATGCATTGACCTAGAGTCTAGGACTTAGGCAAAGAGATTATAAAAGGAGTCTGCATAAAATCTGGCTTATTGTAAGTCAGGAAGCATCCCAGAGTTTGGCCAGGCAGGCTCAGAAATTCAATAGCTCCCTTGCTGTCAAAGTCCAGAATTTCCCTGTGCTGGTAGCTCTAGAACTGTTCAGTAATACGGTGTTTTTTGTTCATGTATATGAACTTATTGAAAGCCCAAAAACAGTAATTGGGCACAACGATATAAGGAAGTAAGATTTTTTTCCCCCGTTTTTAAATACATTTTTAATCAATTTTCTTAATTTTCCAAAAACAGGATAATATAAGAATAATACTAATAATTTGTTATTTCTACGCTGCCCATCTGGCTGGGTTTCCCCAGCCACTCTGGGGGGCTTTCAACAGAACATTAAAAACAGAATAAAACATCAAACATTAAAAACTTCCCTACACAGGACTGCCTTCAGATGTCTTCTAAAAGTCGGATAGTTTATTTCCTTGACATCTGACGGGAGGACATTCCACAGGGCGGGCACCACTACCAAGAAGGCCCTCTGCCTGGTTCCCTGTAACTGCACTTCTCGCAGTGAGGTTAACCACCAGAATACCCTCGGCGTTGGACCTCAGTGTCCAGGCAGAACGATGGGGGTGGAGACGCTCCTTCAGGTATACTGGACCCATTTAGGGTTTCAAAGTTCAGCACCAACACTTTGATTTGTGCTCAGAAACGTACTGGGAGCCAATGTAGGTCTTTCAGGACCAGTGTTATATGGTCTTAGCAGCTGCTCCCAGTCACCAGTCTAGATGCTGCATTCTGGATTAGTTGTAGTTCCCAGGTCACCTTAAAACTGCATTTGGAACCAAGTTGTGCATTTGGACCAGGTACTCCAATTTCTAGAGTAATAAATTGCAAGAAACTATCTGAATCTGTGGGTTGGGCCAACAATTCTCTGTGAATGTACAGAACCATTCTGGAAGAACAAGTGGTTACAAGATGAGAGCAACCTTACTATTGTGGGTTTTCCCCCCTTCGTTGCCACCTATATCTAGATGTGTGCAGGAGAACTCCTGAGTGCCCTAGATTATTGCAGAGTTAAAAGTGGAACAGGCCAAGTGTTTGTCCAACTATATTCAGATAGCTTTTGGTGAAGTTTATGAAATCAATTACGTTTGCAATACACAGTTCAGTAGTTTATTACGCTATAGAACAAAAAGGAACAAACCAGTTTGTGTGGGGTTGTCACCAGTAATTCAAGCCATAGGGGCAGAGCAATGGTATTGAAGGGCTGGACAGGCATACAGCAGTACTTGCACCACTACATCCGAAGCAGGGCAGAAGCGGGACCAGCAGAAGGCCCCAAGGATCAGGCCCTTTGGCAGGGATCTGTGGGGCTTCGGATCCTGCAGATCGAAAGTCTCTGGCACATCCATCCCATTTCAAGGTCTTCTGATGGTTACTGCCAGCAGCAGCACACCATCTACACTGCCTTTGCCTCAATCAACAGGTCTCTGCACCACCATCCCTGCCCTCCCTAGGACTCTGGCCTGAAATTATCAATCCAGCTGAGAAAACCAGGCTTCAAATGTGTTTCCTTGCTTTTTCAATAACTTCACCAATGTCCAAAGTCGTTGAGTGTAAGATACCAATTGGTTTACAGTTATCATCCAGGTGATGATGTTTACTATGCACAGAACAGTTACCATGGCAGTATGTTTAGAACAACATGTGTGGACACGGGTGGCGCTGTGGTCTAAACCACTGAGCCTCTTGGGCTTGCTGATCAGAAGATCGGCAGTTTGAATCCCCGCGATGGGGTGAGCTTCCGTTGCTCTGTCCCTGCTCCTGCCAACCTAGCAGTTTGAAAGCACGTCAAAGTGCAAGTAGATAAATAGGTACCACTGCAGTGGGAAGGTAAATGGTGTTTCCATACGCTCTGGCTTCCATCACGGCGTTCCGTTGCACCAGAAGCAGTTTAGTCATGTTGGCCACATGACCCAGAAAGCTGTCTGTGGACAAACGCCGGCTCCCTCAGCCTGAAAGCAAGATGAGCGCCACAACCCCATAGTTGCCTTTGACTGGACTTAACTGTCCAGGGGTCCTTTACCTTTACCTTTTACCTATGCACAGAACAGTTACCACGGCAGTATGTTTAGAACAACATGTTGGCCATTAAAAATCTGGGGGGACATCAAAAGATTCAAAGCTACTGAAATTATATATGTTTTGTTTAGTTTTGTTAATGAAAGCAAAAAAGCAATATCAAATACATAGTTTTCTCTTTTTTGTTCCTTAACTAAGCTTTCACCTGAAAGATTTCCCAAAACCCAGATTGTGTAGGACCTAGGAATATGCTGTATTATTTCTAACTCTCCCAGACAGCCCCATTCATTCCAAGTTCCATATGTTGTTGTGCATGTATTTATGAACAGGCAAGAGGGCCTTCTCGGTAGTGGTGCCCACCCTGTGGAACGCCCTCCCATCAGATGTCAAGGAAATAAACAACTGTCTTGACTTTTAAAAGACATCTGATGGCAACCCTGTATCAAGAAAATTTTAATGCCATTCAGAGTGGCTGGGGAAACCATACCCAGAGGGTGGGGTATAAATAATAAAATTACTATTGTTGTTATTTGAACAACCTCCTGACCCAGTTCCGTTCAATGTGTGGTTTCAGGTCCATGGTTACAGACCATTCAAGATGTTGGTGTGAATGACCAGGGCAGCAACATTCTCAATAACAAGAGGTTCATGCTGGACATGTTGTATGCCCATAACAAGAAGCCCAAGGATGAAGAAGATAAAGAGCTGGAGGAGAAGGAGGAGGAAAAGGAGATGGTGGAGGCAAGTGAAGACTCTATCACTAGCCTGGCCAGTAGGATCTCAGTTCTGAAGGCTACCAAACAGGCCAAAGATGAAAGTGTCAAAAGAATGGAGATTGGGAGTTTGGACAACCAGGGCAGCGTCAAGGCCTTTGCAGAAAGATTCAACAATGGTGAACTGGCCAAGACCTCCAACTTTCCTGAGAGTGATTTTAGTGAAAAGGTCTCTGAAAAAACACCAGTGCAGCCTAAGAAGGAATCTGACTATATCTGGGACCAGCTCATGGCCAATCCCAGAGAACTGAAAATCAAAGATATGGATTTTACAGATTTAAGGGATGAGGATGATGTGGACATCTTGGACGTGGAAATGGGTCCTGGTGACTCCTTAGCTCCCCCTCCTCCACCCCCACCTTCCTTTTTAGGTTTGCCTCCTCCACCCCCTCCCTTGTTTTATGGGTGTCCTCCTCCACCCCCACCCTCTGGTAATTTATTGGCACCCCCGTCCCTCTTTGGCATTCCTCAGGGTTTAGGATCGCCCCCGCTTCCCAGAGGTCAGCCAGCCTTTATAAAAAAGAAAAAAACAATCCGTCTATTTTGGAATGAGGTGAGGCCATTTGAGTGGCAGTGTAAGAACAACAAGCGCTGCAAAGGATTCCTGTGGTCAAAACTGGAGCCTATTAAGGTGGACACTTCCAAACTAGAGCACCTCTTCGAATCTAAATCCAAGGAGCTTCCTGCCACCAAGGTATTTCTCTTGATTTGCATTGAGTTTGATCGTATTTTATGTGTCTAAACCAAATCTGCCAGCTCTTCATGATAAAATAATTCCAAGAATTATTGCAAAATTTCCCAATATAGTTAAGACCGTTTTGCTTTACAGCTTGCGGACCATGTTAGCTATTATGAAATGCTCCAAAATAGGTTTGATTCCTTAAATGAAGTTGAATATTCTGTGCAACATCTGTACAAGTAGTTAGCCGTAATTTTCTAGTTGATTTAAACTGGAAGAAAGGAAGCCTCAGTTTTCTTTACTGTTTTCTTTGCCTTTTATCATTTAAGGCAGGCATAGGCAAACTCGGCCTGCCAGATGTTTTGGGACTACAATTCCCATCATCCCTGACCACTGGTCCTGTTAGCTAAGCATCATGGGAGTTGTACTCCCAAAACACCTGGAGGGCTTCTGGATTTGGGCAGAGGAGAGCCTGAATCTGAATTCTAGTTTTTGAGGCCTCATTGTGCAGGTGACTAATTTTAATGTATGTTATTTGAGAACTGTTGTTTATTGTTTATGCTGCGAGATGTTTGCAGATCCACCACATATTTTTACTTTGGTTTATATAAGTAGTAGAAGTAGATGAGTGGGGTATAAATAATAAAATTATTATTATTTATTAACTTCTACATGATTCTGTATAGTGTAGGAATAACTCTAGTGCAGGAAGTAAGTCAGATGTGTTGTCGTTTGTAAAACCTGTGTCCATTCCCCATCTGTGTATGCAATCTATTTATATTATGGACTGGTCCACATGTCACATTAAACCAGGGGTGCCCAAACTTTTTTCAGGGTCAGAGGGTCAGATTTGATGAAGTGAACATGTGTGAGGGCCGGACAAAGTTGTTGACCTTTTTTTTTAGGATTTTACCCCAGGAAGTAAATTGCCAGAGGGGCTGGATTAAATGGACTTTGGGCATGCCTGCATTAAATCATTGTTAAAGCAAACTATGGTTTAATGTGAACATTAAATGTGAACTGGGCCTTCCGTTGAAGCATTTCATTCCACTTGACAGATTTCCATCTGATGCGCTCCAGTCACTCACACACCCTGTTAGTAAACCGTGTCATAGAACTACCTCCAGTCTTTGTCTTTCTAGACCAGTGACCGTGGATGGTGGGAGTTGTAGATCAGCAACAATCGGAAGCAGGCATGTCAGCTCTAGGGTGTTGAGACATCTTCTTTAGCCCCCACAGTATTTGTTGGGAGGGAGCCAGGCCCCCTCAGTGTTGAGGGGGTGCAGGAGACTGAGCGTGGAGCTGAGCACAGGGCAGCTTCAGTATCTTACTCCTCCAGAGCGCTCAGCCTCTTCCAGACACTGCAACGTCGCGCACGCACATGACACGCAACACATGAGATGTCACACGTGTGATGGGCCCCCTCAAACTTGGGACCAACTTGGAGCCTCTATCTGAAGAACCAAAGGTTCCCTGTGCCAGCTCTAGGCCTAGCGTTCTGACAACTTCTAAACATCAGAGAAGTTGTATTTTGTAGACCCTGATGTTGGGAAAGATTGAGGGCACAAGGAGAAGGGGACGACAGAGGACAAGATGGTTGGACAGTGTTCTCGAAGCTACTAACATGAGTTTGACCAAACTGTGGGAGGCAGCGGAAGACAGGAGTTCCTGGCGTGCTCTGGTCCAGGGGGTCACGAAGAGTCGGACACGACTAAACAACAACAACAGGCATCCCAAAACATCTTAGCACATGGCTAAAGAGGTCTCAAGGACGCGGGTGGCGCTGTGGGTAAAAGCCTCAGCGCCTAGGACTTGCCGATCAAAAGGTCGGCGGTTCGAATCCCCGCGGCGGGGTGCGCTCCCGTTGCTCGGTCCCAGCGCCTGCCAACCTAGCAGTTCGAAAGCACCCCCGGGTGCAAGTAGATAAATAGGGACCGCTTACTGGCGGGAAGGTAAACGGCGTTTCCGTGTGCTGCGCTGGCTCGCCAGATGCAGCTTTGTCACGCTGGCCACGTGACCCGGAAGTGTCTGCAGACAGCGCTGGCCCCCGGCCTCTTGAGTGAGATGGGCGCACAACCCTAGAGTCTGTCAAGACTGGCCCGTACGGGCAGGGGTACCTTTACCCTTTACCTATTAAAGAGGTCTCAACTCAATATACTGAAGCCAGATCTCTTCCAGTCAATAGCTACAGAGATTATAAAGGCTTCAATGTGCATCTGCCTTGGGGAGGGAGGCTGCCCTTTCCTCCTGCCCCTAAAGTTTATCTGACTGGGGAGGAGAGAATTGGTCAAACTACTGTTTTTCATATCTACAGGTTCCGTAGTTTACTTTAGTTTCTCTATGACCATAGTAAGTGCCTTGATTGTCCAACACTGGCTTTGATTCTGCAAGTGTGGTTGGAATTTGTACTTAAATTCAATAACCATATCAGAAAAAGCCTTGTGCTTTTGTAGCTTGTGCATAAATATATCAAATTCTGGTATTTCTTCAGTTTTAGCGAGTTGAATGTCCATGGGCCAAAATTTTAAAAGGTTTTAACTGCTTAGGTTGTCATTATCTTTGATTAAAGCATCGTTCTGGATCAAGGGTGGTCATGATCCAAGCACTTTTGTTGTTTAGTCGTTTAGTCGTGTCCGACTCTTCGTGACCCCATGGACCAGAGCACGCCAGGCACCTCTGTCCTCCACTACTTCCCGCAGTTTGGTCAAACTCATGCTGGTAACCTCGAAAACACTATCCAACCATCTCGTCCTCTGTCGCCCCCTTCTCCTTGTGCCCTCCATCTTTCCCAGCATCAGTGTCTTCTCCAGGGAGTCTTCTCTTCTCATGAGGTGGCCAAAGTACTGGAGCCTCAGCTTCACGATCTGTCCTTCCAGTGAGCACTCAGGGCTGATTTCCTTAAGAATGGATGCGTTTGATCTTCTTGCAGTCCATGGGACTCTCAAGAGTCTTCTCCAGCACCATAATTCAAAAGCATCAATTCTTCGGCGATCAGCCTTCTTTATGGTCCAGCTCTCACTTCCATACATCACTACTGGGAAAACCATGGCTTTAACTATACGGACCTTTGTTGGCAAGGTGACGTATCTACTTCTCAAGGCTTTGTCATGTATAATGAGATAAGAATCCAATGTCTTTGTTCAGACCAGGTCTCTCCATGTTTTAACCTTACTCCATGGCCAAACCTTACGCCAAAGAATAAACGGACATAAATCTGACATCAAGAATCACAAGACAGAGAAACCAGTAGGAGAACACTTCAATCTCCCAGGACATTCTATACAAGATCTCAAAGTAGCTGTTTTACTACAAAGGAATTTCAGAAATAGACTGGAAAAAGAAGCTGCTGAATTGCAACTCATTACCAAACTTAAAACCATGGAGAGACCTGGTCTGAACAAAGACATTGGATTCTTATCTCATTATACATGACAAAGCCATTTTTCACCTTCTCACCCCTTGCTTTTTCCTGTAAGACCTATTGCAGTCGTTAAGAGTCATCAACAGGCTCATCACAGCTATCTGCCAATCACCCATTCCCACCACCCTTCTGAGTAATACCCCTCCCCACCTTCTCACTATATAGAAGGATCTGGCAACTTCTGTTTCAGTGTATCTGAAGAAGTGTGCATGCACACGAAAGCTCATACCAAGCACTAACTTAGTTAGTCTTTAAGGTGCTACTGGAAGGAATTTTTTTTGTTTTTTCAAATTTAAAGTAAGTCCACCATATGCTATATCATATTAAAACCCATGAAGTTCTGAAGAGATTGGTTTTGAAACATCTCAATTCTGGGCTGAGCTTTTAAGGTTTTTGTGTAGTCCTGCAAGGCCAAAATTGACCATTTTTGGAAATTTCAAACCCTCATAACTAAAAACAGAATGAGATTTTTTAAAAAATTAGATTTAGGTTTAGTTCTGATTGTTCAACAAGTGTACAAAATTTTAAGAAAGTTGAAAAACATGAGGTTAAAAAAAATCATCAAAAATTGGACCACTTGATATGGAAAGACCTGTCACTCATCTGACGGAGCAGGTTTCATATGCCCCCAACCTAAGGTGTGAGTACTAATTCTATTTAGGTTGTATGTGGGTGTGTGGGTGTGCGTGGATGTATGGAGAGTCTGACTATAGATTGTGACATCCAGGTTAGTATTTGAAATTCTCCGGTAGGTTTCCTCCTTTTGAGGTGGCCCACTCCTTGCCCCACCAATAGGAATAAGTGACATGGATGACCCACTCATCCTCTCCTTGGAAGACACTTTTTTGAAGAAGCCATTTGCCATGCAGGCCCCATGAAGTCCGTAGAGGAATTACCGTATTTTTCCATGTATAAGACGAGCTTTTTAGACCCCAAAATGAGGTTCAAAATTTAGGCTCATCTTATACACGGGTAGTGCTCAGGAGGGCGTGCAAATGGTTTTTTGGCGCGAGCCCGAGATTGTAAGTGGTGATTGGCCAATTGATTGTTTGGGGGTGTGTGTGCCAAAAATCGCTCTCCCGCCAGAACCGCTCGTGTCGCAGCTGCCTGATCGCCGCCATTAGCCCTCTTATTTGCCGCTGCGGCAGCCAATAGACGCATTCTGTTTGAGAACCAAGGTACGACTGTGCTACCACAAGGGCTCCTGTTTAGGCATTTAGTTATGCAATGTTGAATGTTATCTGTTAACTCTGCTTTATCCTGTTTCCCCTTTGTTTTTGTCTAAACCAATTCATGAACCAAGGACATTGACCACTTATAATAGATCAAATGTTGCAGATATTACAGCAATCTTAATTGTGCTGTTTTTGTGATACGCAAATGACGTGAGAGGGCTTGGTCTATTTATTTGTATCGTTTATTACGATCCTTGTTTATAAAACCCAATAAAAAGTGACTCTAATAATATTAATAACTGTAATGGCAAAGTTTTCCACACACAGTGGCAAAGGCTACAAGCTGTTCTGAGCACTCTTCTGAAAATGCACAGATCCCAGCTATGTGTCTGCGCTGATGAGACACTGCCATGCCATCTAAGTGGCCTGTATTTCTTGGTTCAGTAAATCTGAGCAGGTGCTTGACAGAGGCATGCCTGCGGAAATTGGGATGGAGAACTCACACTCCAGTTAAGATCAGAAGAGGAAACTGAGGTTTGCTCATATCTCGCAGCACGTATTCTGAAATACAGCTGCAACAAATCTTATTTCTGTTTCGGAGTCTTACTTTGTGATTGCGTGTTCAGACCTTTAAACCTCCCCCTTAAATAAATTCAGACAAGACTCAAATTTTGGTTTGGTTTTTGGCAGAATTTAGGCCACAACTTTATTGATTACAGCAAGTGAGTGGTTGCATAGGCTCTGGTTCAACTAGCTCCCTGCACCGTTGCAGGTAGCGCTGACCCAGGGCACCAGTATAGGTCAGCCTAGGGTGAACACCTGGAACAGCGGAAAGCCGGGGTCAGGCTAGTCCACCACCCAGATGTCCCCCTGGACTCAGGCATGGGCACAAACCCCTCACATGGTTGACCAAACCAGTGAGTCCCTGGATTCCTTTAACGGAATACTCTTCACATAGGGATGACGAGAGCGTTCTCCCGTCGCTATCACCTGAACCAGAGCCTATCCACAACCTTACAAGTTGTGACGATTTGCTACACGGCAGGCCAAACCCAAATGGCAACAGCCAATCAGCCAAGTGGGGAAAATTCCTGCCATGCCCCTGTCCCAATGACAGACGACACACAACGGCATAGCAAGGTCAAGCGCAAAATGCCTAAAAGTAGGGAGAGGTGGGCAGGTGTTCCGAATGCACGTGCCAAAAGAGGAAGCTCTGGGTCACATGCATGGGCATAAATAGGTCCCTCAATCCGTTTGGACTGCGTCCCATTGGCCAGATTGAACCCAGCATCGAGGGACCTACCAATTGGGTGTTGTGGCTATTCAATCAAACCCACCCACAACACAGGGTTTGGTTGCCAGGTCTCACTGCAACACAGGTCTCTTTAAGGGAGGACCCGATTTTCCACAACGTTTGACTCTAATGGTTACTCCCCCCATGCTGGCTGTCAATACATTTCTCATTAGCATTGCAACGAAGTCAAGCAAAGGTTGCTTCTGAAGGGATCTTGCAGCAGAAGTGATGCTTTTGAAGGTTTGGAAACCAGTAATGGCAGAGTCCATGGTTATAATGACTACTGTGCTGGCAGGGGCTGATGGGAGTTGTCAGCCAGAAATTGTGGCGGGTAGCAGATTGGAGGAGGCTAGCCTACAGCCTGACACAGCAATTCACATTTCACTTGTTGAATTTCACCTATTGCTGGGCGTCAAAAGAGAAAATCAGAGATGTCTGACACTGCGCAGCAGCAGCTAGCAGTTTTCCAGCATGACACATTCTGAGCAAGCCCAACCTGGGTACTGAGAATCTAGAACTTCTATAGCAGTGCTCTTAAGGGTCCACAACCATTAACTCACCCAAGTTCCTTTTTTGAGGGGAGGCTTAGAAATGGGACTATGCATCCCAAGTATAAAAATAACTAGTTAGATAGCAAGATTCCTCTCCCTTCACTATGGCTGTGTGCTGGTCCCGGGGGGGGTTACTGAGAGGCGTGGTCAGAGTTTGGTCCTGGGTCGAGGGTCTGGAGACTGTCCACCAAGGGCGAAGCGGGGTCCAAAGCAAGAAGCCGGGCGTGGTTGGGAACTCCAGAAGAACAGGGCTGGGTGCTGGCAGAAACAGGTTTCCAACGACGTTGCTCCCGCAACCTGGGACTGGGCTGACTGGCCTTTATCTCCTCTGAGGCCAGGGGCAGTCCCGGCCCACAGGTGAGCCGCCTCTCCTGGCCTTAAGGCGAGCACTCCTCCTGCGGGAACTTAGTTCCCTCCGCCTCTCTGCCCTGAGCCTCTGGAGCTCAGGAGAGGCTGGAGGGCTATTGGACCCAGGAGCAGCTTCACCTTCCCCTGACAGGGCTGGGAGAGGCGCATCTGCAGGCAATGGGTCCTCAATCACCTCCGGAGCCAGAGTGGATACATCTGGTGTCTGCTCCTGAGGATCCGGCACAGGTGCAGGCCCTTCAGATTCAAGCCCCTGCCCTGGAGGCGGGGACTCCTGTGCAGGCTGGGACTCCTCAGGTTCAGCTTCTGAATCAGACTCCCAGGCCATCACAGGCTGCTCCTAATACCTAGTGCTGCCAGTATGGACATATGCCATAGTCTTTTGAAGCATCAACAGCCCTGGAGGTTGTCACCATTGTAGACTGATGTCCATGCAGATAATGCAGTATAAAGTCATTCTGATGCATGCCCTTAAAAGTGTTAGAGGTTGCCTGCCGAGTGTATAAGCGTTGTTAAACAAATAAATGAAATAGCTTCCTCCCCATTTTCCTCCCTCAGAAAACTGCTGCAGATGGCAAGAGGCAGGAAATCATTGTGTTGGATTCGAAGAGGAGCAACGCTATTAATATTGGCCTGACGGTACTGCCCCCTCCAAGGACGATCAAGACCGCAATTTTGAACTTTGACGAATATGCCTTAAACAAGGAAGGAATTGAGGTATTGAAGGGGGAGGGACCAATGAGCAGGGCTGGCACCTGAGGGAAACCACAAGATGGCAGAGGCTCCCATGACTAGGGAAGAAGGGGCAAGTTGTTAACAAGGGTGGACTAAAGAGCTACATTGGGAACAAGGGTGAGAGGAAACCAGCAGCATCTCCTATTCGCCAAGAGGCCACTGAAGAGGCTCCCAGCCTTGGGGAGGTGGCCAAAAAGGAGGCACGTTCGGCCTCCAAGGAGCATGCTTTACCTGTTGCTGCCACCATGGCAGCAGGAGATGCATTCATTGGAGGCCAGATCTGCTGCCCCTGTGGATCCTGCCACCTGAGGCGATTGCCTCACCTTGCCTCACTGGTTGCCCTGAGGTTTAAGCTAAGAGCTTATCATTATTTATAGGTGTTCGGGGTTGGACGTATATCCACATTCTGCAGCAGTGCCAGTCATATGTTTGGAACAGGCAGGGAAGAGGACCTGTGTTGTATTCATCCCCCCTTGTTTCCTGACCTCCTGAACACATGGTTGTGATCTTTGCTAGCCCATCGACCGGGCTTGTACAGATGTCATCCCTCACGCTGCCCCAGGGCCTGCACACAGAACACCTGTTCGTGCAGATCGATCCTTAGTCAACAACGGACATGCAGGCACAAACCCCCTTCCTCCAGATTGTGCTGGTGGTAGCCAGCAGTTGTAGGAAATGGTGTATAAATTTATTGTGTCAGCTGCTTTGAAAAGCATAGGTGGAAAATTAGGAAGATGGTAATGTGATGCTTAATATTTCTCAACACTTGGGGCTTTGTGTCTTCAGAATGTGTAAAAAAAAGTATTTCAACTGTAGTGAGCACAGATTAGATTGGATTAGCTGCCTCTGATTTTTAGCCTTGTGTATGTAGTTGGTCATTTTTCTTGTCTTTCTAGAAAATTCTCACCATGATTCCCACAGAAGAGGAGAAGCAGAAAATTCAGGAGGCTCAGTTGGCCAACCCTGATATTCCTCTGGGCAGCGCTGAGCAATTCCTTCTGACTCTTTCTTCCATCACTGAACTTTCTCCTAGACTTCAGCTCTGGGCATTCAAAATGGATTATGAGCTTGTGGAAAAGGTAATTCCTAGTTATCAGAAGCAGACTGGTTATATGAAAGTTACTACAAATTTGCTTCTGAGATAGTAATCACTCAGAAAGGTCTATTGACATAGAGTAAAACTCAAGCTACATGTAAGGAAATCTGCGATTCTTTCCTCTCCCTTTTGAAGCCTGAGCAGGTTGTGAGCTGTGAGTGGAGAAACGGGTTTGCAGAGACTTGGTTCCTGTAGTTTCCCTATATTTTCCCCTCCAGGTGTGAAAATGTAGCTTAGTGAGGGGAGGGTTAATCTGAGAAAGAACAGGAGGGGAAAAGGTAAGCACACATTCTCCACTGCAACTCACAACTTACCCAATTTGATTCCACCCACCCTTTGGGAACACTCCAAAGAAAGAATAATAACATTGTTTATACAGTGGTACCTCTGGTTACGAACGGGATCCATTCCAGAGGCCTCGCCGTATCCCGAAAACTTCGTAACCGGAGGCGCCCTTCTGTGCGCGCACGTGGCGCGACTGAGTGCTTCTGCGCATGCGCGTGCGGTGAAACCCAGAAGTTGGGTTTGCCACGACCGTAACCCAAAGATTCTGTAACCTGGAGGTTACGCAAAACAAGGTACCACTGTAACTGGAGCCTAAATGTGTACACTTGGCTTCTGTGACTTGAGTCTCCCACTGAGATCCTGCAAATGAGTGTTGTCTTCTGGGAAATCAGTTTCTAGAACCTTAGCTGTTTGCAGAAGGAGCCGGTCTTTGTTGGTGGGAGAGGCATCCCATATCTCTGGCCCTGACACGGAGATTTGTATGTGTGGTGCCAAGCCTATCCTAAGCCTGCTTCTGCTTCTCTTCTTTATGGTTGTGGCTGAACTCAGGGCAGGTTTCCCCTTTTTCCTTCACACTGATATCTAGCTAATGGTATGAGGTGTGTTAATAATACAGCCCTTGTGCTTTTGATGTGGGGGGCGGGGGGGGGAGAGCATTGTCCAGTAGATTCAGTTAATGCTTGATGAATCGAAAGCAACTATTATTATAATTCATTGCTGGAGGTCTTTATTCTTCTTTCTCAAATGCTAAGAAGGAAAAAATAAATAAAAGAGGAATCATTCTCATGAGACCGAGTTAAGGAATTTGATGTGCCTGATTTCAGCTGGGATAAATCTGTGGAAGTCTAGTAAATCGAGAGTGAAGATCAGCGCTGCACTGTTTGAAAATTCCAAATTCTTACAAAGTGTAGAACAAAAGGGGAAATGGGGCCTTAGGCTAACTAAACCATTCAGGGGTACATCCTATAGCAGCCTTCATGTTTCTCGGAATCATGCATCTTGCTCAAATTAAAAAGCAATTTAACAGGCATGTCCGAGTTTAAATGGCTCCAGTTTACTGTTAGGGTTGAAAGTGGCACTAACTTTGGGAACATTCAGTAGCTGAGGAGGGAGAGACAGCCTTGCAATTTTACATTCTATGGAGCATAGCTTGGGAATTTTTGTGAGAATTAAAAACACTGAATTGATACACGATGTGCTGCATTTTCTTTATTTCCTGTTAATGTCAGGAGGTTGCAGAACCACTTTTGGATTTGAAGGAAGGAATGGACCAGCTTGAAAACAACAAAACTTTGGGATTTATCCTTTCTACTCTACTAGCCATTGGAAATTTTCTCAATGGAACCAATGTAAGCTTTACTTTCACTATTACCTAATTGTTATTGCAGCGGTTCTGACTGGATAGATGAGGACATGTGAAGAAATCACAGGGAGGGAGACCTCTGAGAAGGAGGCAGTCTTCAGTTTGCTCTCTTTCTCCCTGCCTTGCATAGAACTGTTCTGAAGAGAAAAGAAAAACATGGGTTGAGAGCATCTGCATTGGAACTGTGGTGCCACTGGAGGTGGCAGAAATGCTGGCCGTAGTAGCACCACCACTGGTCAGACTCGTCCTGCCTCTTTGCCTAAACTGGCTTTGCTTTCTCGTCACATGGAAATATGCTGTAACCTTGAAAAATACGTATACGGGTGTAGAGAAGTGAGGCCCTGCAACAGAAAACAATAGTCAGGTGTTTATCACAGCCAACCCATCAATTTGTTTATTTATTATCAATTATTACATTTGTGATCTGCGTTATCATGCCAAAGTGACCTAAGGTAATGGTAAAGGGACCCTTGACCATTGGGTCCAGTCGCGGACGCCTCTGGGGTTTTGGCGCTCATCTCGCTTTAGTGGCCAAGGGAGCTTCCGGGTCATGTGGCCAGCATGACTAAGCCGCTTCTGGCGAACCAGAGCAGCGCACGGAAACACCGTTTACCTTCCCGCCAGAGCGGTACCTATTTATCTACTTGCACTTTGATGTGCTTTCAAACTGCTAGGTTGGCAGGAGCAGGGACCGAGCAACGGGAGCTCACCCCGTCACAGGGATTCGAACTGCCGACCTTCTGATCAGCAAGTCCTAGGCTCTGTGGTTTAACCAACAGCGCCATCCGCGTCCCCCAAGCGACCTACAGCCATACAAAAGACAATAAACCTCATATAGATCAAAACCAAGAGGAAAGAGAAATACATTAAAAACATCCCACCCACTTCTAAAATTGTCCACGGATAGTTGAAGGCCAAAGGTCTGGTTATACTGAAATGGTTTTTGCATGGCGCCTAAAGATATGTAACAAAGGCCTGCCAGGCGAGCCTCCCTGGGGAGAGCATTCTATTTTTTTAAAAAAATATATTTATTAGAATTTTACAACATGAACCTGGGGAGAGCATTCTACCTCAGAAAAGGCCCCTTCTCTTGTTGCCACCCTCTCGTGGAGGACAAACCCTCCAACATTTCTCTGATGAAAATAGGGACCTCCTATTACATAACTACTACTACTACTACTACTTTACTATTTAGACCCCATCCATCTGACTGGGTTACCCCAGTCACTCTGGCTGGCTTCCAACATGTATAAAAACATAATAAAACATTGAACATTAAAAAACTTCCCTATACAGGGCTGCCTTTAGATGGCTCTGGGGTCGGATAACTCCATACCCTCACAACATTTCTCCAAAAATAGGGATGTCCTAAGGACAGGCAAAATTAGAACCAAATTAGAAACTGGAATGGCTTCTGTAAATCCAGGACTGTTCCTGGAAAATAGGGGCACTTGGAGGTCTGGGAGGAGGCACACAGAAGGGCCTCAGATGATGATCGCAGGATCGAGGTCAGGTCATATGGGGAGGGGTGGTCCTTGAGGTATTGCGGTCCTGGGTCATTTAAGTATTTGACAAAATACAAAGCATAAAATATGAAATCACAATCACAATATAACCTATTATTATTTCTTCTTCTTCTTCTTCTTCTTCTTCTCCTCCTCCTCCTCCTCCTCCTCCTCCTCCTCCTCCTCCTCCTTCTTCTTCTTCCTCTTCTTCTCAAACGGTGATAGAAACTGCAGCAAAATAACACAAAGGTTTTACCTCTGCATGACTGCAGGGACGGCATCTATCTTTTAAGGGAACCATAGCAGATTTGCCATCTAAAATATTTGGAGGGGAAACAGTAAAATGGGACAGTAAAATGCAACACAGTTAGAAAGGGGTGTTTCTGTTTGGGTTCTCTAGCTATTCCTTCCTATTCCCAACCCCATCTGGTTGGGGGGGTTTTGTCTCCCTCCCCCTGCAATGCTCAGTCAGAGTGTACTCAGTCCTCAGTGGTCTGTTTAGGCTATTTTAGGATGAGTGCAGCATTTTGTGACTACTGAAGTCCTCACTGGATTTGTTGGTTTTTGAAAAAAGAATTAGCTGCATTAACATTGATGCTTTCAGATGAATATTAACATGTAAACGATGTATAAATCTGATTTTGCAGCTGTTTAGTAACATGTTCCATTTTAACCAAGGGCCTCCTGAGAGCAGTCTTCTCTTTCCCGTCAGACATGGTATATTAAAAAATAATAATTAAGGAGATTGGCATGTAGAAGTGAATGCAACATGTTGTTTTTATTTCTTTCCTTTCCTTCACATAGGCCAAAGCCTTTGAACTGAGCTACCTCGAGAAAGTTCCAGAAGTCAAGGACACCGTGCATAAGCAGTCTCTCCTTCATCACGTCTGTACGATAGTGGTGGAAAAATTCCCAGACAGCACGGACCTTTATTCTGAGATTGGGGCCATCACGAGGTCAGCCAAGGTACATTTTTGTGTGCAAGGAAATCTCCTTTTTCTATGACAGAAGGGATCTTTATCAGTTTCTGTAAGGAACAAAAAACGGCTTAAGTGTAATATCCAAGTTTTGCTTTCATGCTGCTTTTCTCCATTCTTCCTTATAAACAGTGAGCTTAGAAATATGACTTTGTTTTATGTCATCCACTTGGAATGTTTAGGATATAGGAACTTTCTCTGGCATTTTCCCTCATTTTTCTGTCAAATGGTTTTCTCATCAAGGGGTTTGTTGTTTTTTTATCAAGCAGTCTATTCCGAAGTGAATGCATTGCTTTTAAGCTATAAAGCAATTAATAGAATTGATATCTGTCAGAACTATGCCACCCCAGCAAGCAGTTGAGATAATCTTTTAAATTTTGGCTTCTCTTTTGTGTACAGAAAGTGTGATGCCTTCTCAGTTCACAGGGAAACAAGACAGGTTCTTGGAAACGGTGCAGTGCTTTTGCATGACACCCCCAGACTGTGAAATAAGCAGTTTAACAAAATCTGCCCTCCTGCATCAGCTTCTCAGCGATATTACAACACTGTATATCCATAGATTCTTTTAGAAGAGGAGAGAGAAAGTTAGGCATTGAGATAGTACAAGCATCTATCAGTCACTAGCGGTATATAATGAAGAGCTGGGACTGTATAGATGAGAAAAGAGTAGAAGGGAGACTATATAACCCTATAAATGTACAATAGATTTTGAAAGAAGCAATACTCACGAATAAGCCTTTCACGGGGATGCTTCTTCAAGATTCACAACTGCGGACCTTTTAAAATGTCTGCATATTGTCACAAACCTATCAAACCATTGGCAGGCAGACATTCAGTAGGTGGTGAATCATTAACTTGTTTTAGTTACTTTCGGATGTTTCTACATCAACTACCGTATTTTTTGCTCTATAACACGCACATAGTTTTTAGAGGAGGAAAATCCATAGGCATGCCACCCGTAGGCATTTCCTCCATAACACGCACAGACATTTCCCCTTACTTTCTAGGAGGAAAAAAGTGAGTGTTGTGGTGCGAAAAATACGGTATCTCTGATCCTGTCTGTATTTCCAGAGAGGAGAGGAGTTCCAAGACGGGTGTGTTCCTACAAACCTCTGTGGTCTGGAATACCCTGCAAATATCATTCAGCTTCTCAAAAGGGCCCACGCCTACTTGAATTGTGTCACTTTGTCACAAGTGATTCTATTACACCTGCTTTTTGTTTTCCATAGACTTCCGCTTGTCTTCACCCATGGAACCTCTAGATATGATTTCCTCTATTATTATTATTATTATTATTATTATTATTATTATTATTATTTATGACACAGTATCTTTATTGTTATTGTCCCATACAGAACAATGAAATTGAAAAATCTACATAAGGCATTCAAAAACCCCTTAAAATTCTGAAACCCAATTTTAAGATACAATAGACTCCTATAGAGACTCCATATACTGTGTTTAAAACCAGAATTGTATTTGGGTAGAAACTGTTTCTCAGGCGGCTAGTCCTAGTCTTTATAACCCTGTACCTTCTTCCAGAAGGCAGAAGCTGAAAGAGATCATTTCCGGGGTGCGCACTATCCTGCGCTATCTCTGCAGCTTTCTTATGGCACCTGGCAGCATAGATTTGATCCAAGGTGGGAAGAGTGCACCCAATTATTCTCTCCGCAGTCTTTACAACCCTGGACAGCATTGTTTTTTCCCTGGCCGTGCAGCTCCCAAACCACCTAAGTTAATACACTCCCCACACAATACAATGGTAAAATGCTATCAACAGGTCCTCTGAGAGATTGTTTTTCCAGAGAATTCTCAGAAAATATAACCTCTGCTGTGCTCTCTTCATCAGTTCTTTGCTGTTTTCTCCCCAGGTTAGGTCATCTCTCAACTCCATTCCCATTTTATTATTTATTGAATTTCTATACAGCCCTATAGGGACGCGGGTGGCACTGTGGATTAAACCACAGAGCCTAGGACTTGCCGATCAGAAGGTTGGCGGTTCGAATCCCCGCGACGGGGTGAGCTCCTGTTGCTCGGTCCCTGCTACTGCCAACGTAGCAGTTCAAAAGCACGTCAAAGTGCAAGTAGATAAATAGGCAGGAAGGTAAACGGTGTTTCCGTGCGCTGCTCTGGTTTGCCAGAAGCGGCTTAGTCATGCTGGCCACATGACCCGGAAGCTGTACGCCGGCTCCCTCGGCCAGTAAAGCGAGATGAGCGCCGCAACCCCAGAGTCGGCCACGACTGGACCTAATAGTCAGGGGTCCCTTCACCTTTACCTTTATACAGCCCTATACACGTAGGGCGGTATATAAATTTTGAGCGTTTGCCTAAGCTGGTGTTAAGAGAGCTGATGAGGCGGGGGGGTGCGTTTCAAGCCGTTTGTGAGATAATGGCCTCCTGGTTGTGTAGCAACAGTTAGCATATCTTGCCATTGTTGTGACTGCGTCACAATGCTGTGCGACGTTGCTAAGCAGCATACTCCGTCTCAATCAGAGGGAAAGGAACCTTGCTGCTTTTCCTTGCCATCCAACAGGAGAGTTTTGGCAGCAGCCTTTATCAGCTACAGACACTGCGGTTAAGCTCTCAGTTATCCAGGTGTCAAGGTGGGATGAAGGAGAAAATGTAGATGTGGCGTGTTCTCAGGTGATTTAGTTGTTTGGGCAAGCTAGAATGTGAAGCAGGCTGTGGCTCTACAGCGCTGGCTAAGGGCAGACCATGGCTATGCCAGCCATCCTGTAGCCTTATGAGGCTTTGCCCTCGGGTGGGAAAAATATTGCGCCTGGGAAAGGGAAGTGGGAGTCAACAGACAACTCAAGGAATAGTTTCGGAAAAAAGGCTTTTTATTTCTACCATCCATGAACTGGTAGAAGGAGCAAGTGTGATAAGTCACAAAAAGCATGCACGAGTTCACAATCATGTGCACAAGCATATATACCCCTTTCCAGTTCCCTCCTCCTTTCTCCTCCCTCAGGAGTCCTGCCCCATGTTGAGGTTCCTGAGCATGTACAGAAAGCTGTCTTGGGGCTATTGTGGACTCTTGGCGCCCTTCCCAGGAAAGGGGTTTCAGAGTGTTCAGATACGTTTCAATCTCTTGTTCTGGCATGGTTCCCGGACAGAAAGCAAGTTGCAATGTGGTTCTTTAGCAAGGCCAGAAGGCATGAGAAAGGCCTAAGAAACAATGGACTGTTCTCTACCTTTGTTACAGCAGAGCGGAATGTTTCTGATGATTGTGAACTCATGCATGCTTTTTGTGACTTATCACACTTGCTCCTTCTACCAGATCATGGATGGTAGAAATAAAAAGCCTTTCCTCCGAAACTATTCCTTGAGTGTCTGTTGACTCCCACTTCCCTTTCCCAGGCGCAATATTTTTCCCACCCGAGGGCAAAGCCTCATAAGGCTACAATCCCTTTTGGAGTGCAGCTGTGCAGGGAGTAAGGAGGCAAAACTGGTGCTGTGTTGAAAAGGAAGATTTGTTTGTTTGTTTGTTTGTTTGTTCATTCATTCATTCATTTATTTATTCATTTATTTATTTATTTATTTATTTATTTATTTATTTATTTATTTATTTATTTATTATACTCCACCCATCTGGCTGGGCTTCCCCAGCCACTCTGGGCAGCTCCCAACCAAATATTAAAAACACAATACAGTGGTACCTTTGTTTACAACCATAATCCGTTCCAGAGGTCCGTTTGTAAACCAAAACAGGTTGTAAACCAAGGCGTGCTTTCGCCAATGGGGCCTCTCCCCCAAAAAAATTGTTCATAATAATAAAAAAATGGGTTGTAATCCAAAAAAAGGTTGCGAACCAGGACACGCACTTCTGGGTTTGACCTGTTTGTAATCCAAAACGTATGGAAAGCAAGGTACCACTGTACAGCATTAAACATTAAAAACTTCCCTAAACAGGTCTGCCTTCAGATGTCTTTTAAAAGTAAGATTGTTGCTTATTGCCTTGACATCTGATGAGAGGACGTTCCACAGGACAGGCGCCACTACCAAGAAGGCCCTCTGCCTAGTTTGGATGCCTGAGTTTGGGTCCTATAAACTTTAGAATTCAAGTTCCTCTCAGAAACATTTTGTCTTACAGTTCTTTCCAAGTCATTCCAGTTGTTTTCTTCCATGCTGTCTAACCTTATTTCGTGTAGCTTTGTTCATTCCTATGATGCTTGAGGTCATTTTCTTTGGAACTTTTCTTGACTTTTAGAAACAGTCCTTACTGTAGCAAGCCCCGTTCCCACTTCTCATAGCTGCCACAAATCAGTGTTCCTGAAGTTGGAAGCCATCCAGGCTCCTAAATGGCACAGACTCCAAAAAGAGGAGAAATCGTTATTTAAGAGAAATTGGCATAAATAAGCTTTGGGCATTTCCACTGAGGGTTACGTTACAGTTTGGATTCCACGTGACCCTCAAAACTCTGAAGAAGTTAAACAACAGAGGCTTAGGTGTTTCACCTGCATACCTTTTCCTATGTGAACTTCGGTGAGAATAAAAATTAATTATATCCAGGCAGCGAGGGAATTCCCAAGCCACAAAAGTGGTACATAAGCAGAACATTCAGAAACAAAATTATGACTCAAGACACAGAAATGTTGCAGGCCCAAATGTGGACAGTTCCAACAAGAAATAAAAGTGGGAGGCACCCAAAGTAACTGGTATGGCTGCATAAGGAGCTTGCAGATGAGCCGAGAGTTAAGAACTGCAAGGATAAGAAAGAAAAGAAAGGGGAGATCAAAAAGAAGGAGTATATATGAGTTGCAGGGTGAATGTCAGGCAGACTAAAGCTCAGAAAGAGCTCAGGCTTGCAAGAGAGGTTAAAAATAATAACAAAAGGTTTCATTGGCTGTGTTTGAAGCAAGAGGAGGGACAAGCTCATGGTAGGTTGTCCATGTGGAGAAGACGGAGAAATGCTATAGGGGGTCATAGAAAAGGCAGAACTGCTCAACGCCTACTTTGCCCAAAGTGGAAAGGAAAGTGATGCCCAACCAGGTGATAACAGAGTAAATGTTTATTTAGGGAAGTTTTAAATATTTAATGCTGGATTGTTTTTAACACTTGATTGGAAGCCGACCAGAGTGGCTGGGGAAACTCAGCCAGATGGGCGGGGTATAAATAAATTATTATTATTATTATTATTATTATTATTATTATTATTATTATTATTTAAATAAATGGGTGCTGCAGCCCCAAATAGGAAAAGAGATGGCAAGAGAACATCTAAAGGTAAAGGACCCCTGACAGTTAAGTCCAGTCACGAACGACTCTGGGGTTGCGGCGCTCATCTTGCTTTACTGGCAGAGGGAGCTGACGTTTGTCCGCAGACAGTTTTCCTGGGTCATGTGGCCAGCATGACTAAGCCACTTCTGGCAAAACCAGAGCAGCGCATGGAAACACCGTTTACCTTACCGCCAGAGCGGTACCTTTTTATCTACTTGCACTTTGACGTGCTTTCGAACTGCTAGGTTGGCAGGAGCAGGGACCAAGCAACGGGAGCTCACCCCGTCGCGGGGATTCGAACCACCGACCTTCTGATCGCCAAGCCCAAGAGGCTCAGTGGTTTAGACCAAGAGAACATCTAGCTACTTTAATTAAATTCAGATCTCCAGGGCCCAATGAGCTGCACCTAAGGGTACTTAGGAGCATGCAGATGTAATCTCAGAGCCTCTGTCTATAATCTCTGAAGATTCTTGGAGAACAGGTGAGGTCCCTGCACACTGGAGGTGGGCAAATGTTGTCCCCGTCTTCAAAAAAAGGCAGGGTCGTGGTGGGGAAAACCCTGTATGTTCATTTATTTTAAAGTATTTACAGACTGCGGAAGCAGAAAACTCCTAAGTAGCGTGCGTAATAAAATTATTGCTAAAGCAGTTAGAATCCACAAAACCTTTTTTTAAAAAAAAATAAGTACCCATCAATTGAATAAACTCTGCTTATACTCTGTTCACTTTATATTCTAAGTATACAAGTATCTTGCAAGCACAAAAGTGTTGCATCCAAACCAAAGGAAGTCCTTAGGCAGAGCTTCCAATTGTGTAGTCCTTTTTAAGACTCTGAATCCCTGAGTCTTATTCCCACTGTCTCACCAACATCCCTGCCCCTGAAGAAAAAGACACACGGAAACATTTGGGCCATATTACATTGCTAAATCAATTATCTGTGAATCATTCCAAGGCTGCTTCTTTTGACTTTTAGCATTGCTTGATTCTTCCTTCCTTCCTTCCTTCCTTTTTCTTTCTTTCTTTCTTTCTTTCTTTCTTGTTTCCTGCGTGTACATTCTGATCCACATCACCTTTTTGTATATTCTCCGAGTTCTTGGCAAAATATGCTCGGTTTGGAAAATAATATTATTCCGTCCCATCATTTGTTCACAAAAGATCCCTGAAACTGCTTTTTTTCCCCAAGTAGAAAAACGGCTTGGGGTGGGATATGTGATTCTGAGCAGAAAAAATGGCGTCAAAGCAGTTGGTTTACCCTCCTCCTGCCAGTATTTCCCAGTACTTGTTGCAGTATACAAGTCTGCTTGTCAGGGTTTTTTCAATAAAAAATATTTTTAAAAAACCCAGAGATTACTGATATGGTTCCCAAATCTCCAGCGTGGCTCTGAGTCACAGCACAAAGCACAGGCTTCACAATTAGATGCTCCTTAAAAAACATCTATGCCAATGGTTTGACCCAGATTTTTGTCCTGAAGCACATATACAATTGAGCGAATATGTCCTCATTTTCTAAATGAGTCAGGATCTTGAAAGGACTTCATATTTTCACAGTATTTACTATTCCTACTGAGGCCAAGGAATGAATTGTACTTTAAAGTTAGGTAGGAAAAATCCCATCACCAGACTGGCAAGTAAAGGAGACTTTTTAAAAAAAGAAAGAAGCCAAATACCTTATATTACTCATTGTGCTTTTGGGAGGCCATAATTTGGGCCATGAATGATAGACACTTAACCAGAGCAAGAGTCACTTCCTTTATCATGTGGTTTGATATTAACTTTCTGAGAAAAAAATGAAGTTGCAGGAATTGGGGGGAAAGGTGTTGCGGTGGGGTCTATCAAGACATCCCACTGTTGCTGGGCCGGTGAAGGTAGTTGGCCACTGCTGTGATTAGGCTCCTCTTGTCGTTGGGGAGAAGTTGATCTTGCCATTTTGTGATTGACTGCCAGAACTCTTAAATTCCCTGTGCGCAGCATTGAGCTTCCTCTTTTCGCTGTGCGCATCGGATCACCCGCCTACCCTCCCTATATTTAGGGTTGTTCGCTTGACCTTGCTATGCCTGTCATGGGGTCGTCTGCTCTTGGGGCAGGGGCCCGGTAGGAATTTTGTACATCTGGCTGATTGGCTGGGGCCATTTGGTTTTTGCCTACTGCGTAGCAAAGCATCACAACTTGTAAGGTTGTGGTTAGGCATTGGTTTTATGAATTGATTGGTGGAGGGGTATGGATTGGCTGTTCCTGCCCCTCCAATGCTGCTGCTTCAAGGGTATTCCATTAAAGGAATCCAGGGGCTCCCCATGCTTTTGTCCGAACCCCTGTCAAGGGGCTAGGGCCATGCAAGAGCCCCTGGGAGCATTTGGGGAGAGGTGAGGGTCTGGTACCCAGCTCCATCTTTCTCCCCAAAATGTTTTCCCTTTCTGACTTTCGCGGGCATGCAAATGTCAGTCTGTCCCTGTCAGACAGTCGCAACCAATGCCTAAGCAATCACTCACATTTTTTGTATTTAATAAAGTTGTGGCCAAAATTATGCCAAAACCTTAAACAAAATTCTGTGTGAGTTGTGTTTTGTTGGGGTGGCTTTGGGGCCTCGACACGCAAGTATTTTGTTTGTTTGTTTGTTTGTTTGTTTAATTTATATACCACCCTTCATCTGTAGATCTCAGGGCGGTTCACAGCATAAAAATACAAGATAGAAAACACAAAATATATAATAAAAGCAATTTATAGCTAGCCCTAGTCACATTTCTGCAGCCTGTAATATATTTATCCAGTGTTCAATCTGGCCAGCCTAAATGCAAGGAATAAGTGGGGCTCTACCTTCTTGGTGGCCCTTCTTGCCACTTACTCTATGGTGGGGCCGTGGGGGGTTGGGGCTCTGTAGCTGCCCATTGCTTTCAACTTTACACCTCACAGCCCCAAACTCACTGCCCTAGAAAGCAGCAGAGACCGTTGCATTGACAGGGCAAGTCTGTGTCAGCTGGTTCCTTTTCTACAGAAAGAGAAATAACGTATTTTTCGCTCCATAGGACGCCCTTTTTTTCCTCCTATAAAGTAAGGGGAAATGTGAGTTCGTGCTATGGAGTGAATGGCGCTGCGCAGAGAGGTAGAGTTGCGCAGCGCCCCTTCTGTTCCTCCTCCCGGTTTGCTGAAGGGGCTCTTCGCAGCTCTCCCTATCTGTGCAGCGCCTCTCCTGTGAAGGAGAGGCGCTGCGCAGAGAGGGAGAACTGTGCAGCGCCCCTTCAGCAACGCGCACCTGCCCTGGCTTCTGCCTTAGCCCTGCGCATCCTCTTCCGGGCAGGGGGAGCCTTCATCCCGCTGCCCTGAAGAGGCTTGGCGCGTTTATCCCAGAAGCCAGAACAGCCACATGGTATCCCAGAAGCCGGATCCCTCTTGCTGTTCTGGCTTCTGGGATTCAAAATATATTTTTTTTCTTGTTTTCCTGTCCCCCAAACTGGGTGCGTCCTATCATCCGGTGCGTCCTATGGAGCGAAAAATACGGTGACTGGGATTTGCATGTTCTTAACTGAACCTGGCTTCCATTCCGTTGTAACGCAAACGGTAGCAGTTTGAGCGTATGTGTTTCCACTCAATGTGAGCTTTTGTGTAGTTAAATCGCACAGAGCTCCCTGTTTGTAGCAACATAAACCAAGCTGCAGGGCTCTGCCACTTAAACACCTTTTATGGTTAATGAACAGGAGAACCCTCATCTCGTTTACTTTATTAAGGAATTTATTGGCTTCCCCTACATTAAGCTTTACTAGCACGATTACACTGTGTTGACACAAGACTTTCAAAGTTCAAAAGATATCTTCCTGCACGGACGTACAATTGCACTTGTTCAAAAGGAGCTGTAAGGATTTACTTCCGTAAACAAAATCAAGGTCTATTAGGGCTCCATTGTCATCAGGCCAGGAAAGCATGAAGCGAAAAGGAGGGATGGATCAGGCAGCCATAGACTAGAGGGATTGATGGAGACCATTGTGGTCTGCTGGGATACACTTGGGTCCAGAGCTATTGGCACAAGTTAGTCTTAGAAACCAGGGCCACTCAGCCATGAGACAAGTTGAGGCAACAGCCTCAGGTGGCAGTCTCCACAGGGACAGTGTCAGATGGTGGTGGTGGTTGCTCATGAGTAACCAGGCAGGACCTGTCTTTTACAGGTATTATTGTGCCAACTATTTACAGTGCAGAACCACAAAGTTCATGTCCGTCTTAGTCACTTGCAGAATCCGGGAGTGGCCCCTTCCGGTTTCTCCCCCAACACAAGAACTTCGGCACCCCAGGGCTCCTCCTCCCCTCCTTATGTTTCACCCCTCTGCGCAGGCTGGGCGACGGAAGGGGCGTGTGTCCCTCCTGGCCAGCCTGGCTAGGTGAGGCGCTGGGGCTCTCAGCAGCATCCTCTAGCCCTTTCCTCGCTTGACTGGCCCCTCCCCTCTCTTCTCCACTGGAGGTGTGGCTTTTCCCATCGCTGGAAGAAGAACTGCTCCTCAGGAGCTTCGGAGGCTCTCTGTATCCCAATGGCCCCCCTGCCTCCCTCCCCTGTTCCGATGGCAGCCCCCTGACAGACAGCAAATCGGCCACTAAGGAATGCATCTCCTCCTGCCGCAGTGGTGGCAGCAACAGCTTCAGCATGCTCCTTGGAGGCTGGATCTGCCATCTCCTCAGCAGCCCCCTGCCCATGCCGCCTTGGCAGCCGATTCTTGGCAAATAGGAGGTGCAGCTGGTCTCCTCCCACCTTTGTTCTCAATGCAGATATTTATCCCTCCCCTTGTTCTGATGTGGATCTTCACCATAGAAGCCAACTCCCAATTTCAACCCCCCCCCCAAATCGATGGGCATTGCCATTAAATTGGGGTGTGCATGCCCACGTCTTGTGATCAGTTATGTGGGGTGGGGCTTACCTGCCTCCTCACACACAATATTTTATTCAAGTTGGCACCCCTGATCTCCGCTCACCCCTTTTCTCCTGCCTGGGGGTAGGGGGCACCATTTTGTGGTTTGCCTCAGGTGCCAAAATGTCTAGGACCGGCCTTGTTAGGAGCACAGCACAACTGACCCAAAGGTGTTTTCAGATTGGCACCCCAGGTATTCTTGGCCAAAAAGCAAGCAAGGCTCGAAGCCTTCAGGAAATGGTCGGATGGAAAATGAGAAATTTGTCCAGTTCTCCAGGTGAGGGAAGAAACAGGGAAGCCAGTCAGGTGGTCAAAACAGGAAGAGCCAGACCAAAGGGGGGGGGGGACACAAGAAACAGCCGCCCAACTGCACTCACATCCGTGCAAAACCTGCCTGGATTTCCCAGGTGACTTGCTCAGCAACCAGCCAGACTTCCAACTGGCCACAAACAACAACTAGGACTGAGGCACTGGAACAAACAGGGCCAGAAAAGTTCAGCCCAGGGGTCCGATTCTTACAGTTTAGTAGCAGCTTCTTGGCTACTGACGTTGGTAGGCAGGTTGCAGCCACAAGCAGTTAGCAAAACAGGGTGTCATTGAGCCCTATTGAGCTATCATATATGATTCGTAGACTGTTTTGTGTCTTGGGTCATATAGTGTGGACTAGATTTTGTAGGATTTGTATGTGACGGAAAACAAGGTGCTTCCTCGGTTAAATTATTAACTAAGAATTTGTTAGTGTGTACATATACAGTAGAACCTTGACTTACCACCGCCCCTACCCGCGAACAGTTCGACTCAAGTAAATACCGGGTTTCGACTCAAGTAAATACCGGCCATCTGCGCAGCGACCCGGATCAACGACCCGGATCAACTCACGAACGGACCTCCGGAACAGATTCCTTACCTGACTAGAGGCTCCGCTGTACATTAATATATTAGTATATTAGTAGAAGAAGAAGAAGAGTTTGGATTTTATATCCCGCCTTTCACTCCCTTTAAGGAGTCTCAAAGTGGCTAACATTCTCCTTTCCCTTCCTCCCCCACAACAAACACTCTGTGAGGTGAGTGGGGCTGAGAGACTTCAAAGAAGTGTGACTGGCCCAAGGTCACCCAGCAGCTGCATGTGGAGGAGCGGGGAAGCGAACCCGGTTCCCCAGATTACGAGACTACCGCTCTTAACCACTACACCACACTGGCTGTAGTATATAGTGATGATGATGTGTGTGTGTGTGTGTGTAGAAATATACATAAATCTAATCATTTTTCCCCTTCTTGTTAGGTTGACTTTGAACAACTTCGGGACAACTTATGTCAAATGGAGAAACGGTGCAAAGCATCATGGGATCACCTGAAGGCCATAGCAAAGCATGAAATGAAGCCAACTCTAAAGCAAAAAATGTCTGAGTTCCTTAAAGACTGTGCAGAAAGAATAATAATTTTAAAAATTGTCCACAGAAGAATAATTAACAGGTAGAGTACCAGGGAATAATATGGATGATGTACCATTGAGATGTCTCATAAAAAATGATGATATTCTAAGTTGTCTGGGCAAATCTGCTGAGTACTAGCGAGTTTTTAGCAAAGCTGGAGTGAAGTCATCACAGAGAGAGGCTCATAATTGAGCCTGAGAGAGTCAGCTTGATTTACCCCTGCTTTGTGCCTAAGAAGATCCTGTTGCATTCCCAATGACAATTTCAGAAGTGCAGCAGAATCTACTTCCTCTTGACCCCCAATGAGCCTCCAAACTCCTCCAATGAGCTCGACCCACTAGTATAAACAATAAATAAAACATCAAATAGTACAAAATCAAATTGAACAATTTCCACATAAATCATAAGAATATCTAAAATAGAGATACAAAAATTGTATCAACAGGAGCTACCAAAAATCCCCAACCGAAACCCAACATGGTACTCCAGTCCAAGAGTCTGTTCAACAGCCACAGCTTTTGTAGCTGGAGTCAGTCCTGGCCCCTCCTTCCCAAACCAGGTGGGGAAAAGGCCTGCACGGCAGGGAGCAGGTCTTCCAGGACTCACGGCCTAGATAGTCTCTGGCCTCTTCAGCAACTTCAGCTTTTGTAGCTGGAATCAGTCACAGCCCACCCTCCCAGACCTGGTGGGGAAAGGGTCTGCAAGGAAGGCTGGGAGCAGGTCTTGCAAGAGTTACAGCCAGGATAAATTCATAATTCAAAAGCAGATTATCCACTGCATGCTCCTCTGACCTGCTCTGTCCTATAAACAAAGGCATTTCACTTAGATCATGCCATATTCCCTAAAACACCACCGCTTGCAATAATCCCTGGAGGGCTGAGGGGCTTTTTCTTACTTATTGGACGAAAGCTACAGATCACTCAATTCTGTTTTTCTAGGTTCCACTCCTTCTTGTTATTTATGGGATACCCGCCTTACGCAATCCGCGAAGTCAACATCAATAAGTTCTGCAAAATTATTAGTGAGTTTGCCCTGGAGTATCGCACCACGAGGGAGCGCGTTTTGCAACAGAAGCAGAAACGGGCCAACCACAGAGAAAGAAACAAAACCAGAGGGAAAATGATCACGGATGTAAGTGGCGAAGTAAAATCTCATTCAGCGAAAGTACGTAGAGTTTTGTTGCCGGCAAATGACATACTATGGATCCATTATCCAAACTGCTCGCTCTCTCTCATTTCTTCTTCTTCAAGGAACTCTTCTATGAAAGTAGAAGGTTGTGCTGCATAACTCATCCTCCCCAAGCAGCAAAACCTAAAGGAGCTCCTTTAGCCTACTCCTCTTCCAGAATTAGGGTACCATGATCATACATGGACCCACTTAATCAGTACCCAGGCATATGTCATCTCATGGCTGCATCCAGCAGTAAGATCAGCCATGAGCCACAGGATCACACGCCCTCTTACCGGCAGCCCCTGACTTCAGGGGCATACGAGGGGGGGAGGGGGGACGCCCTGGGCACTGCCCTGGGGGTGTGTGACAAGATGGCCCACTGCCTCCCCCCAGCTGTAGAGCGGTGGAGGGCGCACATGCAGTCAGTGTGGGCGCCGCTCGCGCCGCGTCCGTACGGGCTGCCACTCACGCACGGCGTCCATATGGGCGTCTGTACGGGCTGCCACTCACACACAGCGACTGTATGGGCTGCCGCACATGTGCAGTATGTACGGACGCCACGCATGCATCATCGGGCGGTTCTCCCCGCCCCTCAGTGTCCTGCCTCGGGTGATGGAGAGGGTTCCTCTGGCACTGCCCACAAATGCTGCTTCTTAGCCATGTTTAGACTGATACCAGTGACATTAACTACTGTTATTGTTGGTGCTGATGTAACTGGCACAAGCCAGCAAGGAAAGTGGAGCAGGAAAGGGAAGGGGAGGTGCTGGCAAGGCAGGAATCACATCGACTCGCAGACGCTCCCAGTTTCTTAACAACAAATACAGTGGTACCTTGGGTTACATACACTTCAGGTTACAGATGCTTCAGGTTACAGACTCCACTAACCCAGAAATAGTACCTCGGGTTAAGAAGGATGAGAACATAAATTGTGCTCCGGCGGCACGGCAGCAGCGGGAGGCCCCATTATCTAAAGTGCTGCTTCAGGTTAGGAACAGTTTCAGGTTAAGAACAGACCTCCAGAATGAAATAAGTTCTTAACCTGAGGTACCACTGTATCAGGCTGTATCAGGAATAGGAAGGTATTCACACGTACGGTGGCACTTCTGTGGTGGAGAACAGAAAGTGTCCACCTACACATGGACTGGATTATGGTGCCAGGCAACGGCCATTCAATCTTATATATTCTCTTTCAGTGGAATTCTATTTCCCAAGAACCTAAGTCAGCCAGAGCTGCACTTCCTCAAACTTGACAACACTAACCTCTCTCCTTCAATGTCATAAAACACTAGCTAACCACTCGTTAAAGGGTGGTTTCTGATGACTACTTATTATGTCATCTGATAGGAAGTGCCTACGGAGGGTGGTAAATACAGCATAAGGTATTATGGGCTGTCCCATGAATCCGCTGAATGTTGCCTCAGGAGAGTGGGGAAAATTCTCAGGGATGATTCACACCCTGGCCGGCACTTTCTTGATCTCCTGCCCTCAGGCAGAAGATATAGAAGCATGATTAGTCGCACCAACAGGGTAAAGAACAGCTTCTATCCGTGGGCTGTTAGGCTGCTGAATGAAAAGATAACAACAGGGCAACTGACTTTCGGGTTTGGTGGGTGTGCGTCAGTAAATGAGGGGAATTAAGACTAAGAGAGCTGAGTGGGGGGTGGTGCTCATGTAATCTCTCTGTATACAAGTTGTACAAGTGGCAATAAAGTATTTCAATTTCAACTATATTTACTGATAACCATAAATGCTATTTAAATGTAATGGGGGGGGACTGTGCTGGCACCAACCAAACGTTAAGTAGCAGAAGTACAATATTTTGGGGAGGTTGCTTGCACTCAGTGGTACACGAGGTTCACCTCTGAATCAGAATCTGACGTAGGGTGAGGAGGCTGGAGAGACATATTTTAAATAACTGATCTCTTATTTCATTTTTATAAACACTACAATTATGATTTTCAGTTTTAATGATTTAAAATAGGTCTGTGCATTTAGCATTAAGAGTTTTAAGGTTGAAAAAACAAAAAAATTCTATGTGATGCAAGTTCTAATCGGAATTATTAATTTGAGATTGGAATAGATGTTACCTAATAAGGATTGCTAATTGGGCTGCAGGGAAAGGGATACACAGCCTACTTTTATAAAAATAAGATTACTTTTTCTCTGTCAAGTGACCTTTAAAAATCCCCTAGGACTTTTAAATCTTCTTTTAAGTTGATGCGGTTTTATTCAGTCCAAAAAAAGTTTAAAGAAGTGCCAGTACTTAATAAAAGTTTCCAGCTGTCTTCAAAATCCAACTCTGGAGTCTCCATTAGATGTGAATGTTTTGTTGCATATGGAGCTACCTCTATCTGGGCTTTGGCATGGGCAGCGCTGCTCTGATTAGCAGAGTGGCCAAAATCTCGGGCAAGCTAAGTAAAAGAATACAATAAAAAAAAAAAAAAAAAAACACCACTCCAGTATTGTGGATCCAAATGGGCATGGGTTTAAATCACTGCCTCCCTATCATTTGTAGATCTTTCCTGGCAGTGATCTCTCAGACACTGGAAATTTGACTCATATTGAATAACTTTCAAACTGTATTATTACACAAGGATTGTTTTCTTTTAAATCTGGCACCCCATTAAGAAAGTGGACATTCCTCCCCCCCCCCCAAAAAATAATATTATATACTTTTGGCAAAGCATAGCACTGCACATATTTTAAGTGCAAGGCAGGGGTCAGTGGACAGTCTGTTGCGTGACCCAGGCGGCGACAGCCCCAGCCCCCGGGGATCATAAGGAAGGAATAAAGACTCTGACAACGTTATATGGAATTAAAATTAGGCCACAACTTTATTACACTTCCAAAAGTAGGAAGACCTTGGCTTAGGCCTTGGGCGTGTACCCCTCCCAGCCCCCCAATCGAGGGAAACTGGGGCTCATCAGGGTAAATGAGATATGGGGATGCTCTGCGAGACATAAGTGTAGCAGGCAGCCCAGCCCATATCTCCGCACGCAGGGTTGTTCACTGACGACCTTTCAGTGTATGCCCAGTGGCACCCATATATATAACCCCTTTAAGAGGGGGACCCTGGAATCGCCACCGCAGGGGGGTGAGTCACCACTTAACCCCCCCCCCCCATATAGATAAGAAAAGACTAAAGGATTCCATCCAAGGCCATAACCACCCAAGTTGTGATGAATTGCTACGGGGAAGACAATAACCTGCCAATGTAGGAAAATTTCTTCCCTGTCCTTCAACAGCAACTAGTCAATAACCGCAGCAGCGCCAGCTAAACAGGAAGAAAAAGTTAACCTGCAAACAAGAAAGATTAAACAAAGGGAGGGGAGGGAGGCTGAATCTTCAGAGCCGACTGCCTGGTTATCGTCGGCTCCACCCCCTATTTATAAATGGGTCTGGCCCCACCTCCCAGCAAGAAACTTGATTACTGAAGCTGGGCATGAAGCTCCAAATAATAGCACTGAGAGGCAAGCCAGCCCCTGTTTGCCCTTAAGCTCCCTGGGAACTGTAGCACCATGTGCAATCCCGCAAAGGGCACCCACAGTGTAAAGTGTGAGTGCTCATTATCTTCAGAACCTTCTGCATTCATGAGACATGCTGATTCATAATCTCTTTCTTTATACATTTTATATATGTATTATAGATGTGTGTGTGTGTGCACATAAATATGCAAGTATGTATGTATCATATAGTGCCGTAACGGCTCCGTCAGCAGAGGATATTGGTTCATGCTTTGAACAAACGGCAATTGGCTTTTCCACGGATTGCCATTTGTTCCGATTTAGCGCTAAAGAGCGAGTTTTCCAGGGGAAAGTGGCGAGGCAAAGGCAAAACCACTCTGCCTAGTGGAAGGGTAGACAAGCCCAAGGACAGGTTTATTGAGAGGAAAGCAGAGCATGAAATCAGGCAAGGCGGAAAATGAATGGGAAGCAACTTGTTAGATCCCTTAATTACTGTTACGACAGTATTATTGGCTAGTAGAAAAGAGTCCCAGGGAAAAATATTCATTCTGTTTCAAGGAGATAGTCTTTTAGCCTTAATAAGATAAGCAAGCTGGTGGAATTATCTCATGTGTGGGATGTAAAGGTGCAGTCAACATTCGGACAGAGGCCTCCATGTTCTAACTGGTTGCTGTGACAACCAGTTTGTCGGTTGCCGGTACTTTTGAAAGATAACTGCTCAGTTTCAGTCACCTCAGGACCAACTTCCCTCTGGTATAGTTTATTTGCTTGTTATGTAACCTAAGCCTGCCTTCAGGTACAGTTCTGTAAACCTGAATGAATCTGAGAGTAAAATAGTTTATATTAACATGAATCAGATTTGTGTGTGTATTCTTTAAGAGGGATTCAAAGGGATTTTTAACCAGGAAGGAATCTTTATTAGTAGAACTCAGTCGAGTCAGCAACTAACTGATCACTGCATAAACTTATAAAGGAGATTGTTTAACTCTGCCAAAGTAAACCTTCCCACATCATGGACAAATACAGTGGTACCTCGGTTTTAAAAAAGCCCTGTTTGCGAACTATTCGGTTTACGAACTCCGCAAAACCGGAGGTAGTGTCCCGATTTGCAAACTTTACCTTGGTGTAAGAACGGAAGCCTAACGGTGGACGGGCACCAGCGGCAGGAGGCCTCATTAGGGAAAGCGTGCCTCGGTTTAAGAACAGCTTCAGTTTAAGAATGGACTTCCGGAACGGATTAAGTTCATAAACCAAAGTACCATTGTAACCTGTAATGTTGTTCCCCCAAGGAGACACTCAGATTTGGGACGTTACTGCCATTGTGCTCCAATCTTTTCTTTTTTAATGAATCATACTAAAAATCCTGTTTAAACTTCTAATAAAAGGTCTCCGGTGTGAGCCAGATAGGCAGAGGGAATGGTTTATAATTAATAACCTCACCAGGAGGATCAAGGATCTCAGTGGGATACAGTGCATCACACTTATTTCTATTTACATGTGTTTGCATCACTTCCACAGATGTAAATTAAGATTGCCTAGTCCAATCTGGCAGTTCCCCGACCTCCTGAGGAAAATAATGTGCATCCAAAATAGAAATGTTGCCTTTAAAATTGATGGTTGGATCAAAAAATATTTGTCTATACTGTAGCATTTCTGTATCTGTGACACAGTATATATCCAGTCCGTCATTAGAAAATTTTATTATTTCCATTACGATCTGAAAAGATAGGAAGCTTTTCCTGAAATTCAAAATCTGCCTCCCTCTTTCTTTAGATAATCCCTTTTTGTCTTGAGAACTATGGCAAAAAGAATACTGTTTTTCTCTTCCTTGTATCCAGCATTTTTGCACTAGACCAGATTGAGGTTAGCATAGAGAAAGTTGAAAAAAACAAAAAGCAACTCTTCCTTTAGTGGAAGAAAACTGATCATGTTCTGAAACTACTCAGCTCACTGACAATACTGAAACTGGTCTTAAGAATGTTTCCTATATTATATCAGGATGTCACGGGAATCCCCATTCAAGATATATCTGGACAAAAGTCCTAACACAGGAAGGATGCATGCCCGTGTCTACTTTATGATACGTTTAATCCGTGTGGCAGTTACATCAAAGATCAGAATTACAAATGAAAATTGTAATATGGAAAGCATATTACCAAGAAATAGCGCTTGGAGTTCGCCTTTTTCCTCCTCCCTCCAGAGTCCGTTTCCTTGTGTCATGCCTTTCACATTATAAGTTTGAAGAGGGGGACTGTCTTGTTACTATTCTGGGAGTGTTTGTCAGCTGAAGAGTGGGTTAAGAATGTTTTAAATAAACGTATCTAACCAAACAATAGTGCAATATTAGAAACAAATATGCCACGCTACAATCCACAATCCTTTTTCTTTTTTTTTATCAAGCATCCCCATTCATTTTGAAGGATTTACTTGTGACCCACTCCATCCCAAAGGCACCAAGTGACTGGCATTAATATTTACATTCACTTTGCCCCCATTTAGTCAATAAATAGCAAATGGCCGTAGAAGCACACGGAGGCCCAACAACAGTACAGACCTTGTATGGTTTAAATCTCTTGACAGGATGTACAGATGATTAGAAGTACAAATATTTTACCTGTCCCCAAATGACCTTTTAGATTTCTGTCATTAATGCTAGGGGGTTACATATATAGTGTTGTTTTCTGGAGGGATATATTTTTACTGGCAATGAATTGGCTTGCCATAATGAGAATAAGCAATCGGAGCATACCTACAGAGGTTCCGTTGGATAAAGGCTGGCTATCTTTCAGTGTCGCTAGGCCCAAAGCAAAACAAACAGCTCCCTCGTGGAACAAAACATACCCTTAAAAAGCAATGCTAGCCTGCTGTCGTCCGTCTCTCCCACAGCTAATCTTTCTTGCATTGAGTGTGCCGAAAACACCATGAAAGACAAAACAAACGAGTCCTTCATTTTTCAATTGCGAATGTTTCTGGAACAAAGAAATGAAAAGAAATGGATGGATTCAGATAAAATAATATCTGAGAAAGACTTTTTGTTAATGATTGGGTGCAATTCAACTAAAGTTAGACATAACTGATGGCCAAACTAGATGCGATATAGGAGACACACATGAAGTGTTTCCCATCTCCCCCCCCCCCCTCTTAATTTTTATTTTTTTACTTTGCTGCAGCCATAGGGTGGACAATCCACATCTTATTTCAACAGTGCCACAGTGCAAGGGATCTTTTAACCACCCCCTTTGGGCTAATTTCACAATCAAAACAGATCACAGCTGCTTGGGGGGGAGAGACAGCCCAGGGGTGAATGTTGCAGCACCAGGCCACTGCCTCCATCAAACTTGGAGCCCTCTGCTGCGGCAGTAAAGCGTGAAGATCTGTAAGGTGCAGGACCAGTTTCCTCTGCCAAATGTCATGGTTACAAGTGACCCAGAAGGGCCTCCACCGCCCACTTAGCATGACTAAGCCGCTTCTGGCGAACCAGAGCAGCACACGAATACGCCGTTTACCTTCCCGCCGGAACGGTACCTATTTATTTACTTGCACACTGAAGTGCTTTTGAACTGCTAGGTTGGCAGAAGCAGGGACCAAGCAACGGGAGTTCACCCTGTCGCGGGGATTCGAACCACCAACGTTTTGATCAGCAAGCCCAAGAGGCTCAGTGGTTTAGACCACATCGCCACACTTATTAGGGAGTATTGAACACAGTGGAACTTACTTCTTTGTAAATATCCATAGGGCTTACGGACACTCCAACAGAGAGAAGCAGAGCCAGCACAGCACAAAGCCAGTCAGATAGCTCCTCCTTTGTGGGAGATAGTTAAGGTACTCAAGTATTCCGCAGGCTTTGCCCTAGATCAAGATGTTAGAGAAACTGTCCCATCACCCTTTAATGTGCCTCAGATTAAATTCTCACCGCAATGTCTCAGTTTTGACCCATTGTATCAAGAAAGGCTTTGACCTAAAATCCTCAGATTCCTCCTCTTCCTCATCATGGGCACCAGAGATTTCCACAACTGTATTTTGACCAGTGCTTGTGCATCCCAGTAGAACATTCCTTGAGGGCTGAATGTCATGCTAAGTCCCTCACATGGAGTTGCATTGCCATGACAGCAGCTCCCATCCCATAGAAGCTTTTACCACCTGATTCCCACGTCACACTTTTCTACCAGTGGCATAAATATTCTCCACACAATCTGCATGTTGAAAGATATTCTGCAATCACTGACACACAGCATTTCCTAAATATTTTCATTTGGTAACTTTAACAAAAGCCGGTTCCCATTAGATGAGTTTTGCTTAGATTCCAGCATTTTCTCCTGATTTCTGCAGTCCCTTATGATGGAACTCTTATTATTTCAAAGAGAAGGCTAGAGCAGTGTTTCCCAACCTTGTGCCTCCAGCTGTTTTTGGACTACAATTCCCATCATCCCTTGCCACTGGTCTTGCTAGTCAGGGATGATGGGAGTTGTAGTTCAAAAACAGCTGGAGGCACAAGGTTGGGAAACACTGGGCTAGAGAGCCACTTTCTGAAATGGTAACTTGCTAGGTGGAAGTGATTTTTATGTGAGATCGCTTTCACACAGGCAGTTCTTCATGTAAAAAACAGAAGGTATATGCAGGGTTGTGCTAACTTGGTGACTAAATGTTTGAGCCTGCAAGACTCAAGGCTAGTAGCAGTAGTTGGTTTTTGCTTTCTGTTGCAGAGTAGCTTGTTTTCTTGAGTCCTTTGGAGTTCTTTTTCTCTTTGCAATTATGTGTGATGTGATTATGGCTGGATCTAGACACATAAAAAATGTGTTTCAGTTAAAAGCATTGTAAATTTAAACAGGGAAAACAGGTAGAGAAAAATGGGACTCCTGGTGGCACAATGTTATATTGCACATACTGTACAGTGCATATAAATCACTTTTTCTTTACCAGTCTAGCTGAGTCCTTGGTTACTTCCAGTCTCTGCTAGTGAAATATTGAACTATTTGGACTAATACTGCCCCAGGGGCTGGGTGTGAAAGGCTGATGAATAGATGGTTGGTTGCGCCTTGATGACCTTCTGGTCTGCTGACCCTACGTTTCCAAGAGGTGGCACTTAATTGATATCATAGTGGGAAAGTTTTTTACATAACCTCATTAAAAAGATTTCTAGGAGAAACTGAGATAGCTGTAGCCATGAGTCCTTACAGAAAAGCAAGCATGCCAAGAGTTACGTTGTGCTCAGAGCTCTCTATCCATCAAACCTCCAGGTCAACTTCTAACCACCCAAATCTGACGTGACTATTCCTGGCAAAGGAACTGCCTGCTTTTTCCATGTAGAGGATTTATGGTGCCACGATAAGATATATATTCTCATTTTGCCTCTGCCATGTCAATGCTTAAACAGCCCCACGATTGTTCATGTTTTGTCAGTACTGTACTTCCTAAATGCTGCTTTCTGTCCTTTTCTACCCTGTCCTTTGCCTCCCTCTGGTAGACTGATGAAGAAGATGACACTGAGGTATGGTTCTGTGAAAAGAGCATGCCCTCTTCAGGCCCTCTGTGTGCTGTGAGATCTGCTAACAACAAAAACAGTCTTTCGTTATCATGCATCAAATGTTCCATAACCCTCTAAATATCCGTACTATCTTTAACATGAGATATTTAGACCACAGTGTGTTTGGTTTATAGTCCACCATATGCAGTTTTTCATAATGGAATTGATAAAGAGCATGGCAGTGGTGCAGCTCAAAAGCCCTGCAAACATCCATCCAGATTGTGGCAGATGATGGGGACAGTGGCATGCCAAAGCCCAATGGGGCTTATTAATTCAGGATTCTAGTTGTGGCTAGTTCATACCTTTCTTTCATTCATTCTTTCTTTCTTTCTTACCTCCTTTTTCCCTGAGAAGGGATCCAATATGGCTTACAGATAAAATAAGAACAGCTAAAAACATTGGGGAGGGAAACAAAAATTAAAAAGCCATTACACATTAAAACAATTAAAACTCTATATCTCTGTGTGTAAAAGGTAAAGGTAAAGGACCCCTGGACGCTTAAGTCCAGTCAAAGGCGACTATGTGGTGCAGCGCTCATCTTGCTTTCAGGCCAAGGGAGCCGGCGTTTGTCCACAGACAGTTTTCCGGGTCATGTAGCCAACATGACTAAACTGCTTCTGGCGCAACGGGACACTGTGACGAGTGCCAGGGCACATGGAAACACCGTTTACCTTCCCGCCGGAGCGGTACCTATTCATCTACTTGCACTGGTGTGCTTTCGAACTGCTAGGTTAGCAGGAGCTGGGACTGAGCAGCGGGAGCTCACCCCATCGCGGGGATTCGAACCGCGACCTTCCTATCAGCAAGCCCAAGAGGCTCAGTGGTTTAGACCACAGTGCCACCCGCATCCCTCTGTATGATCTACTAAAAGCATACCATCACAACAAAAGCAGCACAACACCATCCCTTTCATTAAAAGCAGTCTGTCCCCCAAAGACTGTTGGGACAAGAAGGTCTTACTTAATCTGCTGGCGGAAAGACAACAAGGAAGGAGCTAGTCTAAGTCTGGGAGCAGCCACCGAGAAGGGCCATGCAACTTCAGCAGAAGGGAGGGGTGCCTTTTTTACAGACTTGTCGAGAGCAGGGAAATCTTCAACTAAACATCCACAAGTAAACTCCCTCACACCTAGTTAGCCTATCAGAGCACATGTTGCCCTTGCAATGTTGCTGTGCAACACCTTCACCACCATCCTGCTTGGCTAACTGACTTCCTAGCAACAGTATTAACCCTTTATGTTACACACTGAATGAGTGCTGCTGCTACACTTCAAACCATAATTGCATTGACAAGAGCAATCAGAATAAGTAGCATTGTTATAATAATAATAATTTTTATTTATACCCCGCCCTCCCCAGCCAAGGCCGGGCTCAGAGCGGCTTACAAGCAATCATAAAAACAAGTTGAATGATTACAACTTAAAAACAAAATTAAAATACATTAAAATAATGAAACATTAAAATATTAAAATGTAGCCTCATCGCAGGAGGAGAAGGAAAAGAAAAAAAGAAAGAGAGGGAGAGAATCAAATTGGCTCCAAGCCAAAGGCCAGGCGGAACAACTCTGTCTTACAGGCCCTGCAGAAAGAAATCAGATCCTGCAGGGCCCTGGTCTCATGAGACAGAGCGTTCCACCAGGCCGGGGCCAGTGGTGAAAAGGCCCTGGCTCTGGTTGAGGCCAATCTAACTTCCTTAGGGCCTGGGACCACTAGGGTGTTGTTATTTATGGACCTTGAGGCTCTCCATGGGGCATACCAGGAGAGGCGGTCCCGTAGGTACGAGGGTCCTAGGCCATGAAGGGCTTTAAAGGTCAAAAGCAGCACCTTAAATCTGACCCTGTACTCCACCGGGAGCCAGTGCAGCTTGAAAAGCACTGGGTGAATATGCTCCCATGGCAGAGACCCCGTGAGGAGCCTCGCTGCATCATTCTGCACCCGCTGGAGTTTCTGGGACAGCTTCAAGGGCAACCTTGTAGAGCGAATTACAGTAGTCAAGCCTGGAGGTGACCGTCACATGGATCACTGTGGCCAGGTTGGGGCAGGAAAGATAAGGGACCAATTTAAAAGAGTTAAAAAGAGTCTCCTTCTAATTTCCTCCAGTTCATCTAATTGATTTTTTTATTTTTTATTTTTTATTTTTTGTAACCTAAGATGCTAGGGAACTTGGGAGCCAAAAACCACCCAAGTTGCCTAGCATCTTGGGTTAGAATAAAATGCATTGTTGCCAGTCCAGGGCACTGTGGCCTCCAGATGGGTGAAAGCACACAAAGCAGGGCAGGTAGAAGCCAGCAGAAAGAAGAAAAAGCAACTCCACCCACCATCAGACTCCAAAAGAATTTTTAAAAAATTGATACAGAGCTGTGACAGGAAGAAAGAGAGAAAGCACCATTCACTTGAGTTTCTGCTCTTTATTAGCAGATGTAATATGATTATTGGGACCAAGAGAAGAGAAATGAATGAATTAATTAGTATGGACTATTACCTTTTTACCTTTGAATCCATACCAGAGATACTCCAAAAAGGAGAGGGAGTGAGAGAAACTGGATTGAGGGAAAGTGTGGAAATTCCACGATTTGTACTTCATAAAGACAATAGAGAATTAATGGAGGCACTGGAAGCTTACTTACCACAGTAAACATCTGTAGGGTTGAGCCTGCAGAAGCAGCCTAAACCATTCGCAAAAGCCTTCTGAAAAGGCTAAGTCTTCCTTGAGATTTCAGAGCAAACACCCAGTGCCAGGTGGGCCTCCATAAAGTTGGCTCAACCGCTGTCAAAAGAGACTCCCATCAAACTTCAGTTGGTAAAGGCACTCAGAGCAGAAACTCAGATGTTGAACAAAACTCACACAGGGGAAGATGGCATGGGTGTCTGCAGAAATTTTTCAGGGTAGGGTGAGGAATGTAGACACAGTACTCCAAATTAACAAACACAGCTCACATCAGGATGAGAGGTCTGCCATTTCGGGTACATCGCATGACTTAACTAATTGGTGTTGATTTAATAATAATAATAATAATAATAATAATAATAATAATAATAATTGCTAAACTCTGCATTTTGCTGTCTGTAAAATAAGAGTATGAATTATGCACTCCCCGTGGTGGAAACGGAAGGATTATTGTCCATTTGCTAGAACTGCAGCCTGAGTAAGAGAATGTCTTTGAAGTCCTGATTTCTTATATTTGCTAATGTTGTGTGGTTTTATAAATTAAAACTGGTGGGGAAATTCTTTCCACAGACTGGGAAATTCTGTAGCAGCAGCAGCTCTCCTCCACCTCAGAACCAACCGCAGGGGCTACAATATGCAGAAGATGCAGTGGAACATGAGAATATGAAGGCCGTCTTGAAAACTTCCTCGCCAAGCGGGGAGAACACCACCGTGCTAGGAGTGCGCACCCGAAGTCGGGCAAATCGAGGTGAATACTTTGGTTTTGTTTGGGATACTGGGGCCATATGTTACTGTTTCCTACTATTATTCCTGCTGAAGGCTCATATTTGAGATACATAAGATATGCTGTGTACAGTTTATTGAGAAAATCTATAGAAAGCTATTGCTGTCGCCCTTTGAGGAAAGTAGATATGAGTCAATGAAGCTTCAAGGCTAGAAGATCCATTGTCAGCTTTCCTGCAGTTTCTTTAAAAAAACAAACCTCGAATAACGGCTTTCTTGGGTAAGTACTATCACACAGACACAAACACACACACACCATATCATTCCTGGGTGAAGACTCCCTTCCCTGCTACAAATAAAATATACCTTGCTATTTGACTTGTGTTGTGCAAAACATAGTATGTGTCACTCAATGAGGCTGCTTGGAGTCCATGGGGTTTATAGGAAGAGGGCAGGGCCAGCCCATCTATGAGGCAGGCTGAGGAAGCTGCCTCAGATGGTGGAATTCAAGAGGTGGTGCCCCTGCAGGCACCCTGCCCGCCCACTGGAGGAGAAGCAGCAGTGGCTTCGTGGTTCTGGCAAGATCTCACAGGGCTCTCACGAGATATTGCTTGAAGTCGTCCCAGCGAGATATTGATTGAAGTCGTCCCAGCCGCCAACACCACTTTCTCCCATGAGGAGAAGCAAAACGGGATGAGACACCCCTGGAAAAGCAAGTGTGCACATCCAGTCAAAGGTCTTTGTGGGAGGTCCCCATTGTGGAGATTGTCGTTTCTTCAGAGGGTGCTGTCTTGAGGACTTCTCTGTTTGGGGGCTCCATACTGGGGTCCAAGGTCTAACCGCTCTGAAGCTTGAGTCACTGGCTCTCTCAATCCAGTTGTCTCTTCCCGCTCTTTGTCATGGTCCTGTCCTCTGTTCAAAGTTGGGTTCATGACCCAAGAATTTATATTGTGTGGCTGCCCTGGGATCTGTTGGAATGAAGGCTGGGATATTAAGTAGCCTGCCATAAATAAACCATCTGCTTTCAACTTCAAGGAGTAATTTCCACTGAGGAAGGATTAACTCCCCACCCCCAGTGAGCTACAATCCTGATAAACATCTCCTCCTCTGGCTGCTATTAAACATTTGAAAAGCAGTGGTAGATCCAATCAAGAAACTTGTCTCATTAGGTTTAGCTCCGTTACGCCCGAGATCCCAAACCAGACCTAGGGAAAGAAGCCACAAATCTCCATTCAGCTGCACATGTAGACAGACTCACTTTCCAATTTGGTTTGGTGTGCCATGGCTAAATCCACTCGAGAATGATTTGTGATATTCATACAAAAATGAAAAGATCTCCCAAATAGTTATTTTAATTATAACCAAATATCCACATGAGCGTTTCAACGTATTGGGTAGCTGCTTCAAGCATTCTAGGCCTTTTATACTGAAGTGGGGATGCCAACCAACAAAGATGAGATCATGATCCTGCTTGTAATTTGAGTGAAGTATTACAGGAATCTTGAAGCCATGAGGAAATTCTTAACATCAGATGCTATTTTCAAAACCCGAAGCCAATTTAGAAGAGGACTGTCAACAGTCTTTGTTGCTGATACATCCATCCATTTCTGTTTCACATTTTCACTGCCAAATAATGGTTTTGAAATTCAAATGAGGGAGCACATCACACTAAGCCAAACCATGTCTCGGCACACACCCGCTTGCTCTCGAGGAGACCAAGATTTGGATTAGCGTGTGAGCTGAACCTGAGATTTTGGTTGAAGTCTGTTTTCCTTAACTAAGATCTATATAACCTTTGCATCATTGTTAAAGGTCATGGTTAAACAGGAGAGAACATAATCTTGGTCCCAGATTTGGGCGACACATTCAGGCAAGCCTTGCCTAGGTGCTGTCCTGTGCTGACCTGAGAAGTGGGCCTGAGCTCCTTGCTAGGAGCTGGTATCTTCATGCAGCCATTCTGAGCCAAAGTATGGCTTGTGTGATGTGCGAATCACACTCTTGCTGTGTGGTGCAGACTATCCACAGAGAGAAAGAGAAATAATTGTGGGGAAAGTTGTCGCTTTCTGTGACCATTGCTTGTTACAAAACAATCCCAGAAATTCAGTGGCTTGTGCTCAGTGGGCTGTGTCTTTCTGAAAGCTCACCATTACATTCCTGCTTAAATCTTTATCCAGTTGTATCCTATTCAATTGTAGCAGGATTAATGGAGAACACAAATATTGTGTGTGTATCAGAGATTCATAATACATGCATGGGTATACCTGGAAAAAACCCTACCTGTGGTTTGTGAGTTCACATTTGTACTCCCATCATCTCCCACCTATTGTTGCCTCTTCAACTTCTAAGACTGTACACACTGGTTTAATTACATAAATTACAATTTTAAAATCTTTTGGGTGATGGTGCTCCTGGGTAAGCCCTGAACCAAATTATTATGCGGCATATAACCAACCTGATGAACTATTACTCTCATTTGACCTAGTTCTAGGCAGTTTTCTGGTGCTCTGCAAAGTTCGACAAGGCATTTCACAGACCAGAGGTTATTGAAACAGAACCTGAATCTTGGTGGCTGATATTATAAAATATTAGGACATGTTCTTACTTGTCGAAACCATCAGAACAACGTGGAATATAAAATCATGGCGTGTTGCCAATTCCATTTTCCAGGTCGCGTTGGCTCGTGGAACACTGGCAATGATGATTCACCTAACGCTACAGATGATGCAGCAGACGAGATCATGGATCGCATTGTCAAGTCTGCCACACAAGTGCCAAGTCAGCGTGCAGTGCCTAGGGAAAGGAAGCGGTCAAGAGCAAACAGGAAGTCATGTAAGTACACCTGATGAACCAGTAAGGAGAATTGATTGTCCTTTTTGTTTTGTTTATGGACGTGTACACAGGTGCGTTGCATATACTGTAGAAAAGCTCTCTTGGAAGCCATGAATGCAGTCCTCAAAAGTACAGGAGGACAGAAGTAGTGTGCTCCCTTGAGCTGCTGGTTTTAGAAGGCTGCTGGGGTGGAGGGATTGGCTAAAATTGCAAAGAGTCAAGGAGTGAGACATGTGGATTTCATTAAGGGTCCTCCAACTTTGTCGCCCATGGTTTGACTACTGCATTTCTTTGATAGTTGAATGAATGTTGCTTTTAAAACTGTCATAGGCATGTCTGTATGCAAGGTCAAGACCTTTTATTCAGACAGAACTCTATGACAACTGAAGAAGTCTTCATTAGCATTCGGACTAAGAATAAAAAAATTCATTGCCCAGACCCTGCTGCAAAGTTCCATGCATACAGTAGACAAACCCTGAGACTGGCAACTCCACAGAACAGAATTCTTATTTTTGATCCAGGGTTAAGTAGCATAAGACAGTTGTGTGTCCCCATACTTCAGTGTCCTCACAAGTCAATAGGGCATCTGCTCAGAAGCACACTCAAATTTGCACGAGCTTAGGCTCCGAGTTAGAAGAAAGGTGGAAATATAACCGTAAGAAAATAAAAATAAAATAAAAAACACATGTGAAGTGTTTATCGTCCTGTATTGTTGGCCCTCGGAGAAGTTTCAGACATTACTGAAAAAGTGCTGCCTGCCAAAGATGCAGTCATTCCTGATTTTGGCGGCACTTCAGAAGTTCAAATGGGAACTTGCTGTGGCTATATTTGTGCCCACAGCCTGCACATTTTCCTTGCCTAGTTCTTCCTTGGGAGTTCTCAAGAAGCACCACCAGCTGAATGCAGAAGCCAGTGGACCATTTGGCCAGCACCTCTTAAAATCCAGGGCCACTCTGTAAAACTGTGTGCACACTTAATTGCTGTATAAATGAGTAAGAGGCATGCAGTTAGTCCTTCAGCTTTTTGATTTGATGTATGTAAAGACACATTTTTAGAGGGTTTCTAAGGCATTGTAGCCTTCCCTGAGCCACTGAGATAGGGTTGGGCTAGAACTCCAATCGATAAAAACCAGCTTTCTAATGCCCTCTTCATTCTTTTAGCATTTTTGTGACGTTAGACCAAAGGAGAGACAGCAACAGAGAGTGAACAAAGTGCAATGAATTGGCAGTCAAGCTGGTTAATGCTGTTGCAGATTAAGAGTGTTTTGCACCAAGCTGCCCTTGGTTCTCATTAGCTGGCATGTGCTTAAGAGCACATTCACTTTCCCCAAAGTGCTAAAGGAGGAGATTCTGCATGTGGCCATTTCCTTGGAAAGGTAACGCAGACATTTGTATAGAGCGGGCAAACATGCCAGCAGTGCAAATGAGCTGACACTGGCTTTCCTTTCTTTTCCACTGCAATTCTCAGCAGCCCTTCGCTCATCCATGTGGACTTGAGGTTCTCCATATGTTGGCATCACTCACTTATAATTTGCCCATGTGCATATTCCTTGCAGTTTGCCTTGCATTGGACATTTCTTCTGTAGCTGCTGTCCATTCTTATCCCCTCCTCTATATCAAGGCCCCATGTGTTTCTGATCTTTGCCAGGCCTCCTTTGCTCCTGGGGAACTGGGGAGCAAAAAAATGATGGTAATGAATATGCTATATCAGTGTTTCCCAACCGGTGTTCCGCGGCACACTAGTGTGCCGCCAGACGTTGCCTGGTGTGCCGCGGGAAAAATTGGGGGGGGGGGAATAAAGGGGGAAAAAATTATTCCCCCACCGCCAGGCATGGGGCTGGGGCGGGGGAAGCCCGAGCTTCCCCCTCCCCCAGAACGGGACCCAGAGCCATGCCGAAGCTGCGCGCAGCTTTGGCATCGCTCTGGGAGCTTGCGGGGCTGGGGGAGGAGGAAGCCCTCCGCCAGCCTCCAAACCATGTCGGGAGACAGTGGGATGGCGCGCTGCGGCTCTCCCGCTGTCCCCCGAGTTTGCAGGGCTGGCGATGGGGAGGAGCAGGCTTCTCCCCCCGCCAGCCTTCCAGCCAAGTCGGGGGGGAGCGGGATGGCGCGCTGCGCCTCTCCCGCTGTCCCCCGAGTTTGCGGGGCTGGCGATGGGGAGGAGCAGGCTTCTCCCCCCGCCAGCCTTCCAGCCAAGTCGGGGGACAGCGGGATGGCGCGCTGCGCCTCTCCCGCTGTCCCCCGAGTTTGCAGGGCTGGCGATGGGGAGGAGCAGGCTTCTCCCCCCGCCAGCCTTCCAGCCAAGTCGGGGGACAGCGGGATGGCGCGCTGCGCCTCTCCCGCTGTCCCCCGAGTTTGCGGGGCTGGCGACAGGGAGGGGCAGGCTTCTTCCCCCCGCCAGCCTTCCAGCCAAGTCGGGGGACAGCGGCAAGGGCGCGCTGCGCCTCTCCCGCTGTCCCCCGAGTTTGCGGGGCTGGCGACGGGGAGGGGCAGGCTTCTCCCCCCGCCAGCCTTCCAGCCAAGTCGGGGGACAGCGGGATGGCGCGCTGCGCCTCTCCCGCTGTCCCCCGAGTTTGCGGGGCTGGCGACGGGGAGGAGCAGGCTTCTTCCCCCCGCCAGCCTTCTAGCCAAGTCGGGGGACAACGGGAATGGCGCGCTGCGTTTCTCCGCTGTCCCGGACGGCTTTCAAAAGCCTGCCTTCAAAAGCCGTCCGGGACAGCGGAGAAACGCGCTGCCTTTCTCCGCTCTCCCGGGAAGGCAGGCAGGGGGGAGCAAAGACTTTCGCCCCCGCCCACCTTCAGAAGAGGTTCAGGACCTCTTCTGAAGGCGGGCGGGGGGTGAAAATCTTTGTCCCCCCTGCCTGCCTTCCCAGGGGCTTTTAAATCGCCCCGGACAGCGGAGAAGTCCTCCGCTGTCCCGGGCGATTTTAAAATGCCGCCCGCCAGCATTTTAAGATTGCCCCGGACAGCGGAGAAGTACTCCGCTGTCCCGGGGTTTTTTAAAATGCTGGGGGTGGGAAGAAAAGCCCTTGTCCCCCCCCCCCCAGCCTTCAGAAGAGGTCGGGGGACAGACTGTCCCCGGACCTGGTCTGAAGGCGGTTTCCCTAGGAACGCATTAATTGATTTTCAATGCATTCCTATGGGAAACCGTGCATCGCAAGACAAAAAACTCGCAAGACGAAGAGACTTGCGGAACGAATTAATTTCGTCTTGCGAGGCACCACTGTATCCGGAGAGGCGGCCTTCAGGCGAGTTTTAATTTTAATTTTCCTTCTCCCACTTAATGCCCCACGCTCGCCCGAGCAGCTTGCAGTCCTCGGTAACCACGGCGACCCAAGGGAGGGGAGGGAACAGGGAAGTCGAGGGCGGCGGCGAGCCGCGATGACGTCAGTGGGCCGCGCCGCCTCGCCCTGGCACGGTGTGAGAGCCCCGGCTAGTGGTGCGAGCTTCAGAATAAGTGGGATCCGCGTGCGCGAGACCGAGATCGCGGGTAAGGAGCTCAGCCCTGGGCAGGAGGAAGCGGGGCCGCGCGTGCGGGCCACATCCCCACAGAGAGCGAGCCTCCCCCGGCCCACCACTCCGGGCAGGTCCACTCGCATGAGGGGGCGGCGATGGGAGTCACGACCGTGAGGCAGGGCTGCCAAGTGTGGCAGAAGAGGACACGGCCGTCGCACCTGTCCTTAGGTAGGAGCTTCTTCCGTGTCGACCTGCTGCCCTAAAGTCTTGGCTTTTTTCTTGGCTTTTTGGCGGTTGGCACAGAAGGAAGGCAAGGGGGAGGGGAAAAAATTGAAACTTACACTTTCGTGCGTCCCTCCCGGCGTGACGCTGCGCGCTGACGTCACGGGGCTGTAATGGTGGTGTGTCTCGAGATTTTTTTCATGAAACAAGTGTGCCTTTGCCCAAAAAAGGTTGGGAAACACTGTGCTATATATATTATTCCATGGTGCTGGTTCTCGTTTGTGTTCAGTGGAAAACATCAACAGGGAATAAAGACTCTGTTGATGTTTAGGCAGAAGCCCCTTTCCACTAACCTAATAAATCCCAGCTCTCTCACCAGCCTGATGTTCAAAATCTCAACATGACATCGAATTGAACCAAAGTCAGCTTCAAAATGGATCCATTCCTCAAGTATTTTAGACCAGTGTTTCCCAACCTTTTTCATTTTTTTTGAATTCCATCAGTCCTGTCTGAAAAATTTTCAGTCTAATCTCTTAGTATGCATTTCTTATTTTCCCTGTTACATTTCAAACTCATAACCAATATCTCTATCTTTTTCTACTTTGTAACACTTCGTATATTTCTCCTTACAAAACTTCTTGTAGTCCTACTAGCGTAATTTGTTGATTACAGTTGCTCTTCAAATAATTCATATACTTCTTCTGATCTTCTGTAAATCTCTGGTCCCGCAGTTTTCGAATCCTTCCTGTCATTTTGTCCAATTCTGCATAGTTCATTAATTTTGTCTGCCATTCTTCTTTCATTGGAATTTCTTCTTGCTTCCGTTTCTGGGCTAACAATTCTCTTGCCGCTGTTGTTGCATATAAGAACAATTTAACATCTTGCCTATTAATGTCTTGGCCTATAATACCAAGTAAAAATGCTTCTGGTTTTTTTAGGAATGTATATTTCAACATCTTTTTCATCTCATTATATATCATTTCCCTGAAGTTCTTTACTTTCTTACATTCTTACCACATATAATAAAGTAGTGCATGTGTATTTCATTTGTAAATATCTTTCATGAATTCCCACATTCTTAAACACACGAAGCAGTCTGAGATTGAAGTACTTAAGAATGTGGAAACAGAATCATAGAATCTTTGAGTTGGAAGGGATCTTGAGGGTCATTTAGTCCAACCCCCTGCAATGCAGGAATCTTAGCTAAGGTAAAGGTTCCCCTGCCCGTATGGGCCAGTCGTGTCCGACTCTAGGGTTGTGCGCTCATCTCACTTAAGAGGCCGGGAGCCAGCGCTGTCCGAAGACACTTCCGGGTCACGTGGCCAGTGTGCCGAAGCTGCTCTGGCTAGCCAGCACCAGCGCAGCACACGGAAACGCCATTTACCTTCCCGCTATAAAGCGGTACCTATTTATCTACTTGCACTTAAGGGTGCTTTCGAACTGCTAGGTGGGCAGGAGCTGGGACCGAACGACGGGAACTCACCCCGCCGCGGGGATTCGAACCGCCGACCATACGATCACCAAGTCCTAGGCACTGAGGTTTTACCCACAGCGCCACCCGCGTCCCATACAATCTTAGCAAAAGCATCCATTTAATAGTTATGCTTGAAAAATTGCACTGCATGATGGGATTTTTTTATAGCATTCACAACATATATAAAAAATCTATGATTTGGTATGACAAAATTTAAATGTCTCCAGAATACCTTTAAAATACCAAATATTGATGTAAAGCACAATAATAATAAGTAGTCCTGCATGGATAAACACATGCTGGATTGCTGAAAGCAGTGTGGATGATGACCAGCTTGACTGAATTTTGAGGACAATAGTCAAAGTTTTTTTTTATCCACAGTGTTAGACCTGAATTCTACTTTAGTCGGATGTTGGTTCTGTCAGCTTCATTTTGTCCTTGTTCCTTCATCCCTAAATTGCTTGATAAAAGTATTGTGCTACTTTGGTAGTATTAAAAATATTTTCAGTAGCTTACAGCGGCTGCCAGAATATTGGAAGAGTAGGGAGATTCCCTCAGTGTTAGAGTGGCAAACTAAATTTTGCCAATATATTGAACTAGCCAAAATGACAGCGTCAATCAGAATGCAATCAAAACAAAAATTAAGGAATGGAAATGTGTTGAAGAATATATTGTACAAAATCATTCTATTAGAAATCTCTGGATGCAGTAAGTATAGATTGAACCCATTAAGTTAAGAAGCTATGTTTTTAATAGATGATCATTCTAATGAACAAAAATGAAGACAATATTAGAGTTGGGTTTTTTAAGTAACAAGTTGGATATCACGCATGTGGGTGAAGTCACATGGGTATTTGGGTAAAAGGGGAGGTGGTTATAGGGTTAGGTGTGGGGAATTTGTGGAAATAATATATGTTATGTACAATGTTGAACGTGTATGACAATTAACATGTAACGTAAATTAAAATGAATAAATAAATAAATAAAATTTCAGTAGCTTATCTGCAACTGACATCCACAGGGTAGGATATCACTCTGGGCTATATTGATATTGCCTAAATGTGTCTGTTAAAAACAATCATTTCCCAGCATTTGGAAGCTTGAGTGAACACCTGTTAAATGGAAAGGCTTTTCATTAATTGAATTTGATTAAGTTTTGAGAAGGCTGCGCTTGCAACTTTCTCATCCATTTGGGCTGCCAACTTTTGCTAGTCCATTATGAAGCCCAGGCACCAGCTCAGCACATCTCTTTCCTACAGCTGCCTTCAATGTAAAGGAGAAGTCAGGTGTGTGTCACCAGCATACTGATGACAACACACTCCAAAGCTATGGCTGACCCCACTCAGAGGTTTCATGTAGATCAGGCATAGGCAGACCCAGCCCTCCAGCTGTTTTGGGACTACAGTTCCCATCATCCCTGACCACTGGTCCTGTTAGCTAGGAATCATGGGAGTTGTAGTCCCAAAACAGCTGGAGGGCCGAGTTTCCCTATGCCTGATGTAGATGTTACCATGGCAGTGTGATACCTGAAGAACCTCGCACCAGAGGTTCCATGGGGGTCAAACAATACCTTCATTTTTTGGAACCGGCCACCCAAATAGGAACACAAACCCTTCAAAGCAGTGCCTGCTGCTCCAAACTCCGACAGTAACTCCCAAAGAATACCATGCTGAATAGTACTGGAAGCTGCAGAGGTCGAGGTGTATCAACAGGGACGTATTTTCCTCTCTCTGTCCCGACGCAGCCTTCATACAGGTTGACCAAGGTGGTCTCAGCACCAAAGGCAGGATGCATTCCAGACTGAAATGAAACAAGAAAGGCAGGGTCATCCAAGAGAACATGGCAATAGATGGTAACGACCCACTGAAGAATCTTGCCAGTGAAAGGGATGTTAGTGACCAGATCTTCCAGGTCCAGGGAGACCTTCCTAGTCTAGTCTCCTTGCCATCTTTTTCAGGCAATCTGGGACAAAGCTGTCTTGCAATGAGGCCATCACTTCCCAGGCCACCTGCTCTCTGCCAGATTTTACAATAAATAATAATAATAATAATAATAATAATAATAATAATAATAATAATAATAATTTATACCCCACCCTTCCTGGTTTAAAAATCGGGCTCAGGGCAGCTAACAGCAAATATAAAACATTGATTAAAATGTGACTATAAAACAGCATAGAATACAACATAAAATGCAGCATCAATATCAATAAAATTCAAAATTTCAGGGGTCATTTGGGGGGGAGGAAACCCCAGTCAGTAGATCTCGAATGATCACCAGGGCTAACTGGCCAAGTTGGTCCTACTAGGGCCAGCAAGGAGACCAGGGAAGATTTTAAATGTGGGGTCCCAGAAAGGGTTTCTTCATAGAAGAGGAAAGGGAAAAGGGAATAGAGGTTCAGGCTAATTCAAATTGAAGGCCAGGCGGAATAGCTCTGTCTTACAGGCCCTGCGGAAGGAGATCAAGTCCTGCAGGGCCCTAGTCTAGTGGGACAGAGCATTCCACCAGGTCGGAGCCGTCACTGAAAAAGCCCTGGCCCTGGTGGAGGATAGCCTGGCTTCCTTAGGGCCTGGGACCTTTAAGCTACTATTATTCATGGACCTTAGGTTCCTCCTTGGGGCAGAACAGGAGAGGTGGTCCCGTACAAGCTACCTTGGGCAATGGACAAGATCACAGGTGGTCACCCTCACCTGTCCAAGCGCCTTGTCCATATCCTTGGGCTGTGCTAATTGAAACCAGTCCAGACAGCGGATCAGAACTGGAGCAGACAGTGTTGTGGGCAGCTCTTGGTCTTGATTTTGTACATTGGGATATTTCTCTGTTAGAATGCACAAATCACTCTTCAGGGAGGGAAAGCTTTGGTTCTGTACTTGTAGCTGCTTGTTTGGCTGGTTATATTTTTGCGTTTAGTCTAGTAGCACCTTCATCCTTTCTTTCTCTCTCTCTGTTTTGTGACTGCTCAGTAAGGAGGACACTTAAGAGCGGACTGACACCAGAAGAAGCCAAAGCACTGGGTCTGATGGGCACTTCAGAGATGCAGGTGTGATAACAGCATCCGTGTCAACTCCAAGAAGAGTCGTTCTCATATGCAGGCACAGGCACACAGGCTGCCAACAGTCTTTCAGTTTAGCATTCTCCAGTCGGTTCCATTTGCTGCTTTCCCCGTCATCTTTTAGATTCATTTTCATAATATTGAAGCAGGTTTTTAAAAAAGGCAACACAAAGGGCTATAATAAAAAGAAGTGTGTAACAGACCAGTAAAATTAAGTCAGGGCTGTGGGGGAAGAGGTGATGTGGAAATTGCCTAATGCTGTTCTGTCTTGTTCATGCTGCATTGATGTGGTCTCTAAGAAGGTTTTCCGTATTTTGTATTTTGTGAAAGGTGTTTATGTTCATTTTCCTCGTGACCTTTTGTAATAATTGTAAAGTACTATATTTTGTCAGTTCGAGGGCAGTTCTTTAAATAGGCAAACAAACTTCTGTCACAGTTGCGATGACCTCTCTGAAGACAATGTTGTGAAATAGAAGCATGCCATGGATTTTTATCTCTCCACCAAAGAATGTAAAAATGTATGTCTACTTGTGTATATACCGAGTATGTGTGTGCATGTGTGTGTGCACACACAACGTGCACATGCACACGCGCGCACACACACGCCTACCGAGTCCAGGTGCCTTCAACTTTCAAGCATTCTGTCCTGCATGAAGGGAAATCCTTTTTACAGGAACTCATTCCACTAGGACATTTTTATACCGGGACCTCTCACAAACATGTACATGCACATTCAACATAATAGCACAGGTGCACAGGGATAGCACAGAGTACCTCTTGTCACTCAGCTGTAGAGATGTATATATAAATTATAGCAGTATGCCAGCAACTAGCCGGAGACAAAAGAGGATTTGCTGTCAAGGTCAAGTAGGAGTTTTGTGCACATGCGTGGGCTGATGAGGCTATTTTCTTAATCTGATGTAGCAAAGCATAACTCTGTCAAGTCCACTGGATACAAGGGTCCTGCTACACTCCTTTCCAGTTACATTTTCAACACCACCACAAACCATGTAAACAACAGCGGAGAACGCAAGACAACAGGGAATAGAGACAGTTTCCAGCCTTGCACATGGAAACTGACCCCCATCCCCCAAATAATGGGGATATTTGAACATCCAGAGACTTCCTTTCCGAAGTGTACAGAATGTAGTTTAAAGAATGTACTTGAGAGAGGTTTCTTCTGCTGATTTCCATGGCTTTCATGGAGCAGCTCTTTAGAAACACCCTATCGTGGAAATATCCAAAAATCAAACACATCCAGTGTTTCCCCTGTTCTTGAAGACTGGTATAAAAGGGAACTTTTTACACTTAAACATACCTCTAAGCTAGTGGTACTAAAGAAGGCATAACGATTGCATCACTGTTACCATGCCAGCCAATGGCTCAACACTTGAAAAACAAACTTGAGAGAAGGTTGTACATCATTCTGGCGGATTCCAGTCACAGCCTTTACGCAGAAAGCCAAATATACTGGCCATACAACTATAAGAGTGTGAGAAATTCCATCTGTACGTTACTTCTCTCACTCAACTGCTGGATTTCGTCCCATGAGTTACTGTTGCTATTAACTTTGACCTTGCCCCTCTAAGGGGATGTTTGTCTCTTGTAACAGCTACCGTAGGGCTCCTGGATAATGTGTACTCCCTCAATTTTGACATACTGTTTATTTAGCGATTCTGCAATGATGTGGAAGGGTTGTTGTTTTTTTAATAAACCCAGTCAGTGTGCATTTTTGACTAAAGAGGGAAAGGCATTGGCCAGTAAACTGAAGGAAATTGAAAGTATTTCATCAATATTTCATTTATTTCAGGAGAATGAGGTTAGTCTCTGCCAGAGGAGTTCCTAAATCCTTGCTGTCAAAAGCATACCCCCCACCACCTATATCAAAGGATCTTCTTCCATAATAAAGTAGTAAGTTATTGCAGATTTCCAAAATGGTTTGAGAAATGACCTGAAACACAGCTGGTAAACTGGTTGAAATGCGCAGGCACGAAAACAATAATTATGTTTACAATTGCTACAGATCTTATGCTCTAGAAGAGCACACACAGTCATTTTACATTAACCAGGATTTTTGGTGGTGGTGGGGAACTATCCTAAATGGTTGCATTTACCTGTCTGCATAACAACATCCATTTGGCCATTTTTATGATTACTGAGAAGGGACGCGGGTGGCGCTGTGGGTAAAAGCCTCAGCGCCTAGGGCTTGCCGATCAAAAGGTCGGCGGTTCGAATCCCCGCGGCAGGGTGCGCTCCCGCTGCTCGGTCCCAGTGCCTGCCAACCTAGCAGTTCGAAAGCACCCCCGGGTGCAAGTAGATAAATAGGGACCGCTTACTAGCGGGAAGGTAAACGGCGTTCTATGTGCGGCTCTGGCTCGCCAGATGCAGCTTTGTCACGCTGGCCACGTGACCCGGAAGTGTCTGCGGACAGCGCTGGCACCCGGCCTCTTGAGTGAGATGGGCGCACAACCCTAGAGTCTGTCAAGACTGGCCCGTACGGGCAGGGGTACCTTTACCTTTTATGCTTACTGAGATTTATACCTACTTTTCAGTCAAATTCCCACTGTAGCTTATGAAATTTCATTTCTTAAGAGGCACTCTTGTCATAAGCACTTCTGGTACTTATTGAGCCAGAACATATTAGGATTATACAAAGATACATATATATATATATTTTCTTCTAGAGAGCAGGGGTGAGAGGTCCTGCTTCCCTGTTCCTGTAAAATATGGTGTCCTTAACTGCCTACTAGTTAGACAGTAGCCCAGTACTCCCAAAAAGCAGATTTTATACATGACAGCAAACAAATGTACAACTGGTCCTTCAAGGATTGCCATGTTGCTCTTTTTATTTACCATTGGCAAATAAAACCCTCTCAGATATTTGGCCAGAATATTTTTATAATGCCAGTGGAGTTGTCCCACAGGAAATGTTTTCTGGGTTGCTGGTATGAGTTGGGATCCAAACGGCCACTTGAGCTCACGAACAGGGATTTCACTGGCCCAACCAGAGTCGTGTCATTCTCTTTGAAAATCCAGTATCTATCCCAAACAACCATCTGTTTTGAAACTACTGTTTCCAAAACAGTTTGCAATGCAAAATAGTGGTGGGCCGGCCTTCTTTTTGTATGGAAACACTAACATATACCAATCCAGGAGCTCGTGAAACGAGTTTCATTGAATCCTCACTACGATCACCCATTTATTAAAAGTTTGGCCATAGGTACTCATCTGGGATTGACAGATCTCCTCCTGTGTTCCGAATGAAATGTGCTCATGATTCTAGTTTGCATGCAAGAAAGAGACACCACCAAGGGAACCTATACCTTCGTTTTGTTTGCCTTGAAGGTTTTCAGTAATGTACTCCAGTTCTCTCTTGCTGCCAAGGGACTGTTCACACATCTGCAGGATGTTATGCTGTTCCTTTGATAAGGACATAGACAGATACTAGCATTTATCAGGTGCTGCCAAAAAATCTAATTGTTTCAAGGCTTTGAAAGTGAACAATATCCAAGTCAATCCTATCTTCAAACTGAAGGATAATCGTCAGTGGCAACAGTACATTTCAAGCGCAGTAGCTTCTGAGACATGCAGCAGAAACGCCCAAAGGGATTCCATGCAACATGCTTCAAAACGTAATATCACAGCAGAACCTACATTTTTCACTCACCGCTGCTTTGTTGGTTCAAACAGCTACATAACAGATTTCAGATGTTATGTAACAAGGGAATATACTTGTCCGCTGAGCCCTACCTGTCATTTTCCCACAAGCCTTAATAATTGTTTTCTTGAGTTCAAAAAGAGCTCTCAGCTAAAAATGGCAATGCAAAGAATTCCTCAGCATGAATAGTGTAACATTCGAAAAAATGCACCAAAAGTAACCATGCAGTTTTCTTTAGAAGCAATGTCTATTTTGAAGTCACATGGTTCAGTCTCCCCTCCTATTCTGAATGTTGGTTGTAGTTGGTGAAAAGCAAAAATGTTGAGGGTGTGGCATGTGGGATGCTTCAGGTCACAGTGCAAAGCCTGGCAACGTGATCAATGCTATCCACTGCCTTTAACTCATACAGCATTCTGCAGAGTTCATTCTTCAAAAACGTTGCTAGCTCTTACTAACTTCAGCTGAACTTCTAAATCTGACCTCCATTTATTAAAAAAAATTTCAGTCGATGGCCTTGAAAGGAATTGCTTTAGGTTGAATATTTGCAGCTCTCCCCATCCCCATGTGCACTTTTCATTCGTCCATCAACACTCAAAAGTTTTCTAGAAAGCCATACTCAGGCAATTATTAGCCAGGAATGCAAATACCATTTTGGATTTGTAAACTGATGCAGTCCTGTTGCTGGACGCAAGAACATGGCAAGTAACATGCACAGTGCAAGCCTATATATGTCTTCTCAGATGTAAGCCCCTTTGAATTCAATGGACTTACTCCCCGGTAAGTGTGTTTAGGCTGGCAGCCTAGGTGGGTCAGGTTTCTTAGTTTTCTATATATATTGTTGCTAGTAATATTCAGGGAAAGTCATGTAACGTTAATGAGACTTGGATTTTGGACACGATCCACTCGGAAGTTCTCCTGTGCAAGTTCCATTTGAGTGCTCTTTCCCAGGCATTTCAGGAGCACATTCATTTGTGCAGGAGAGTCTTGCGGTGAATTCCCTATCCAGTCTTCTACACCTTTCAAATAGTTTTGGATTCCTCCTCCAGAGTGTAAAGCAAAAGATTGCACTTTCACAAATAGCCTCCTTATTCTGTAAAGCACAGAGAGCTTTGTGTTTTCCTGGTCAAAATGAAGCATTTCTTTATTAGAAGTTGTAGTAAAAATAATTTCCACATTCATCAATTAATGTGAAGTGGGGGTGGGGTTCACATGTAGTTACTTAACAATTCACTTAGATACATGACTAATTCAAAGGAGCATTCTAAAGACTGTATAATTTACACACATGCAAGGGGAGAAATCCTTTAATTTTGAAATACTTTACTTTGACTTTGCTACCTAAAGCATAGGTATGGATGGCTTACAACTATCCATCACTAAGTTTTAACAGCTGTGAAATACAAGATTTTTTTGTGAATGAAGAAGCCCATTTGTGATGTTGGGTTACATTTCCCTTTTCAAAGGACTGTCTTTGGACTTCTTGTGTCTTTTCTGTGAACTGGGAATTTAAAAAAGATATAGTTCTAAAGTAGAAAAGGACACGTTTCTAGACAAAGAATTATTGTAAAAATGTGTAAATGTGACTAGACTTTGTTTTGTGTGTAGCATAGTGTAAAATAAGCTTTTTTTCCAGCAGTGTTATTCTATGAATTGTAATTTAAGAACAAGCCATGCATGGTCAAATATATATCCTGCAGGGAACACACACGCACACCATTGTTCATTTTGTTGTTTTCCTGGCTGTAGGCAAAGACCTGTAAAATGTTGAATTTAATATTGCATCCTCACAGTTTTACTTAATGAAGAACTTGAATTAACTCCCTCCCCCCCCCCCAAAAAAAATTCCTGCATCCCAGCACACTGATAATTTGTCGCAATCTTCATCCAGTTTTGGCACTACATTGAGTATAACAAGAGTTTCCTTTTAAAAATACTCAACACCTATCTCTGCTCCCAAATTACTCTTCTGTTTTAGATTTAAAAAGTTTGTGCCATGCAGGCTTAGAATATTGACCATTGACCTGTGCCCAGAAATCTCTGATATAATTTTAAAGTTCACTTCTACCGCATTATGTAAACACATCATGCAATAAAGCTTTCTAATGCACTGCTTTTTCTTTTTGTGGGAAAGGGGGGGATTTGTATTAATTTTAGTTTTCATCCAGACCATCACTGAACAGGCATGGTTTCACTTTTCCGCTCCCCTTTTCATGACGCAAAATGTTAAAAAGGAACTCTTGGTCCCCTGGTAAGAAGGAGGTCATCACAGAACGGTCACAGAAAGGTTGGGAAACATCTAACATATTTTGACTACAGAAAAGGGAATGGAATGGAAGAAGCTGCTGCTGGCATGAAGAAGATGGAGACATTGCGCTTGATGTAAACAGACCACTGAAAAGAAAGGAAGGCTCACAGGTAGTGATGGAGAATAAATTTATCAGTGGGATGAGGTGAGCAAAATATGTCCTGGCCACGTTTTGCTTCCTCCTAAATAAGTGGCTGCCATAATTGCTTTGCCCTAGTATGCATGGAATAACATGAATCCTGTCATCTCAACTAGGGTACAGTTTACCCTTTCTGCTACTACGTTTTGTTCACGTGTAAATGACACGGTTGCTTGGTGCTTAATACCCTCTTCCTTTAAATGTGCTTCCACTTCCTTTCCTGTGCATTCGCTACCCCAATTTTCTGTGCAGAATATTGACAACTTCCATTGGAACTAGTTGCTGGTCTCTGCCATAAACTCTAGTTCTGCTTCTGCTTCTTGATATATGTAACAGTGTACCTGGAATAGTAGTTGTCCCTGCCTCCATCTAATGTATTGCCCTGAGGGGCTTTGAAGCAACCATCCCATACTTCATTTGCAAACTCACCTGTTGCAACTTTGACTTGTTATTTTTGTGTGTCCTCTGTTTCTGCTTTCCAGATTTCCAAATCAAACTTTTTTTAAATTCCAGGTTCTTACTTTATTTTAGCAGAAACACCACCACCCCGGTTTCTTTTGTTTTATCCCCTTTTTGACCTTGAGAGTTGCCTCTGATTTTTTCCGTTGTCTTTACCCCCTTAAATTTATTTTCTATAATTGCATTCATCCATTGGCTTGCCTTTAATGTATTCCAGCATTAGATCTGACCAGTTTAATTAATTTCAATGGCTTTAATTAATGTACGAAGCTGAGAAACAGCAAATCATGCCACTGTACTTTTGTCCTTCATTTCCCCCCAATCCCTTACAGCTGTTTCACTATCTCTAACATGACATTTAAATGTTTGTGCATCCCCTGTCTTCTGCTGAGGCTCACCTTGTACAATGTATGTAACAGGAATCATTTAGGGTTTTGCTCCTGTGACTCCTGTGATTTCTGGAGTGCAATCTACATACCTTTTGTCATGTCTTCCTTTCCTTCATGGATGAGATTATCATCTTCCAGCAGCGGGTTTTTGGCTACTCCAGAACAATGTTTATTCAAGAATTTTGTGTCTCAGTTAGTACCTTGTTCTGTTAGAGAGATATTTTGAGGAGGGGGGACAGAGTTCAAACCAGGCACCCAATACTATTTCCCAAACTAGACTGGTGGCAAATACGATAACCACAACCACCACTCCCTTCATACCCCATTGCTTCTGGGTTACCAACTGAGTGGTTAGGCTACCAGATTTAGCCCAGGGATCTAATGTGTTATCACTGTGTTTGATATGATAATAAAATACACAATATGTTGGCAGATGATTTGTTCCCCCCACACACACACAAAAAACCACACACAGTAGCTTGCTATTTAAATACTCCTTTGTGGGTGGGAGTGGGAAATTTGCATTCCAGTAGGCCTCAAGGCATATGCACTGAGCCCCTATCTGACTGTTTTAGCATTCCAATTTTACTGGTGCAAAGTTAAGAGAGCAAAGGGCTGTCTGCCAGCAATGTAGTAATGCTTTTTAACATATGAGTTGGTTGGCTAGACACTTCTCCCTTCTCTTCTTTCACAGCAGATCCATTAGCAGTTCTAAATTCCAGATGTGCACTGACAACACATACATAGATTTTACTAACTCGAAAAACCCAGTCAGAGCTCATTTTTTGGTCTTAGGGAAGCCTGTGGACTCCAGCCAGAGAATAACTATGTCTGCAGATTAATGCATTAAACAGCTGTGCACTAGAGCGGTGGCCGCCTCCTCTGGTAACTACGTATCTTGCAAAAGCAGTTGAAATCACAGTTTCTCTTTCCCATTTTAGCATTTCCCCTAATGCACTTTAACTTTTGAAATTCACTGTCCTTCTGAAGGAAGGATTATTACGGCCTAGTGATGGATCTACACCTAAAATGGGGGTGGGAAACCTCTGGCCTTCCAGGTAGCGTTGCCCCAGCTAGCATGACCAATGGCGAGGGATGATGGGAGTTGTAGTCCAACAGCATCTGAAAGGCCAAAGTTTTCCCATGCCTGCTGTAAGGGGAAACCATTTTGGGGTGTTTTGTTGTTGTTTATTAAATGTGTATACCACCCTTCATCTGAAGATCACAGGATGGTGTTATGTGATCTTCGCTTCCGGAATTTAGGCAAGAACAGAAACCAAGAATCTGTTAGCACAACTCACCTCATCAACAGCATTTGCACATGATGCTCACCTCCACGTTCCCAAGCTGATCCCTTTGCCTCTCAGAATCTTCTTTCACCCTTGGCAAGAGCGCTTTGATTTCTTTCCGAATCCCCTTCGCAATTCTCCATGACCTCGCAGAACCAGTATAACAGACTGAAACATGCATAGGCGCCGACTCCATGGGGCTTGAGGGGGCCCGAGCCCCCTCAAAAATTCGTTTGGGGGGGCTCCGCCCCCCCAATAATCTCCGGCGCCCCTCCAGCAGAGCGCCATCGCCGCCCCTCCCCCAGCCCAAAATGCACAGGGAGGGGCGGGCTGCATGCCTCCTGCCCTCCCTCCCGAGCAAAAGCTCCACCCAATTTCCTTTGGAGCTGATTAATAGGCGCAGCACGCTCTCCCCTATTCGCTCACGAGGAGGCGGCGCCACTTTATTTGCATATTCATGAGCTTATTTATTATTCATGAGCTTTCCCGGCCCCCCCCCCAATATTTTTTATAAGTCCGCGTCCCTGGAAACATGTCCCTTCCAAACCTAAGCCGTAGACAAATGTTAACAGTAGTAGTGGGAGATTACATTAACAGACCCTTTTCACTTAGTCATGCGTTGCTTTCATGTGTAAATGAGCAACCAGGGGTCACATACACAAGGTGGAATTTTCGTAATTCCCCAGATTATTTCAAGCAATACTTTCAATACCGTCAGTTCACACAATTCAGCTTCAAATTGTCAAATGTTTAGCAGGGACATGATATGCATGAATGTGTGAAGGAGGTTATCTCTGCAGATTTTCTGCGCTACAAGAAACCCGCCCCAAGGAACATACGCTCTAAATTTAGATGGGGAAGACAACAGAGGGAGATGTTAAATAGGGAATTAACAGAAGCACATACACTCAGACTTTGCTTTAGTTGAAGACTTGGGTGTTGAGTCACAGAGAAAGCTGGCACATATGTGTTCAGAAGAGCAGTTCCAGGCATAAGGGGTGGCAAGTGAAAGGGAGCAGAGCAGGAGAGATGCCTTAGGATGCTACAGTTGGAGGTCACAGGCAGTGAGACACAGTTTTGAAAGATAAAAGTGGAAAGTGAGTCTATGCAGAACCTTAAATATAACAAGGAGAGAAGTTTATGCTGTCATTTCAGAGCTCACTTCTAAAGTCCAGACTCCATCAAATGCTAGGCTAGGATAACTGTGTCTCTATCCAACATTGCTTTCACTACATTTATTTTATTTCTTGCCAAGACTTTGCAAACTGCTCACAGGTTTGGAATGCTGGAACTTGCCGTAGCAGAGATAGGGATGAAAGCAGGTGATCACAAGGCAAAAGACAGACATGAAGTCAATGCTGTGTCCCTTTTGGTCCCACACAAGAAGACGACATTCCATTAATGCTATGAACTCTCCTCCAATCTTAAACTGGCCACCTTAAAATGAAGTAATGCTTTGATAACTTAATAAGCTACATACGCAAAGCACTCTAAAGGTGCCGCAGTGAAAACACTGGTTGAACAAAATTATGAACATTAACTTTTAGAGAACTCAGAGACTCCCTTGTGACCCTTTAAGGTGTGTTGCTCCTGCCTTCATATGTGTAAAGAGGGAGTTCTGTAATCTTGGCAATGGGGTAGCAAAAGAAAATGATTGTTAGAAAGAGACCCTGTATATCTTTTCAGTGACTGATTTCCCCCCACATAAAATTGCGGAAAATTACTGACCTCATGGAGAAAGTTATTTTTTGCAAGACAGCTGTACTGTGATCTCTAGGTAATATGTCTGTCTTCATCTAAAATATAAATTTCATGTGTCTAGAACAATTCAGGAGAAACAATTTGCCCAAATCTGAAACCAGTGATTAACCATCGTTATTTATTTATATAAAACATTCATTGTGTCGATGGCGATTCCCCTGAGGGTAGAATGGAAGATCCCTTAACCCAAAATATATGCTTTCAAAAACAAACTGATCTGTGTGTTTAGTATGGAAGATACTGAGAAACTCTTGGGTGATTTAGCTCAAGGGTATTTTGGAGCTCTAGGAAAATACCCAACCATGCACAGTCAGTTCACTTTTACTTGCAGCATTGCAAAATAATATTTCATGCTTAGTAGGCTGTGTTTTATGCAGAGAAACTAAAAAAAAAATTATAGCAATACCTAACATTTTATAGCATTACCTGACATTTTCAGAAGGTAAACTTTTTCAGAAGGTAACATTAAAATTCTTTGGCTTTCCGAGAGCAGTTTACATGCTTTTTAATCGAGCATAGATTTGCCCATCTAAATGTTGTCCAACCACAAATATAATAGCAGATTTGAATTCCTCACACCCAAAAACGTATTTTTAAGACCCCTTGCAGAAGCAATTTGCAAACATTAAGTTTCACCACCTAAAATGACACACCCTATTACAGTAAGTCACAGCAACCCATTAAGAGATCTGTGGTGGGCAGATAGAATTGTGGCAAGGCAACATTCCTGCGTTACACCCATGATTCTAGGCTCAAGATCTTAGGAAGAATGCATACACTGAAGATGCATGTTAACCCTTTATACTGTCCAGTTCGGAAGCCAATAGATCTCCTGGAGCAGGAACAGATCATGCTATCCCTACACTGGCTTGTTTATTCAACTTCCAGGTGGGAAGGACCAGGCTGACCCATCCCTTATCTCTTGGGGGGGTGGAGGGATGAAGGAAGCTGAGGCAAAATCCCTCCTCATAAATCTGAAATGGTTCTCGAACAAGCAGATGGAGACAGCACCAGCCCACTCTTGCCTCTGCCTCTCCTTCAAAATAGAAAAATAGAATGCTGTGTTTGTGTTCAAGAGGTGTGTGTGAGCCCAGTGGGGAAAAACAGGCGGGAGAGTGGGGCAGAGGGGGAGCTGGAGATGGACGTGGAGGAACCTGCAGGGGAAAGTTCGATCTAAACATGAGTTTGTGTGGTGTCATTTTCTTTCTGCTTTCAGTAGCTGTGTTGAATAAGGTCTTGATTTCTTTCCAGGATGAGATAGCCAATACAAAATAGCTGGCTAGTTCACTGTTGGCTGATAAATAACAGGAAAACCCCATAAATGGATACCCTTTCCCCTGACATCACATGTGTAAGGATGGCCAATCACTGAAATCCACGTGGTTACATGATCTTGCCCAAATCCATTCCGATTCCGAAATCAATGCAAAACAAGGATAACCCAAAGTTCTTCCCCTTATTTAATCCTGATTCCCTCTCCTTTTCTCCCCTTCCAGTCTTTCCTTACCTCTGCTTTTTGGCAGATGGTAACAAATGTGTTTACTTTTAGCTGGACAAGAAATGGCTGCTTCATCCAACAGTGATGTCAGAACAACAGGTGGTCCTATTTGGAGAAAGAAAGAATTGATCCAAGCTTCTGTCTCTGCAATGATATTTTGTCTTTGCTTGTCTGTCTTTTCAAAATTGATATTCCATTCTGTAATTGGAGAAATCAAGAGTGATTGCATTCCTTACCTCCATATTAGTGTTTCCCACTCCTTTCATGCCTGGGATATAGTATTGGTATTGATAAACACTGGATGCAGACATATTACACTCTATTTTTTTCCACTCAGTCAAAAAGCTTTCATGATCAAATTCCAGAACAAAGCAGGCAGCATCCTCACAATTTTTGGGCAGCACCACAGTGTCCTTCGCTTCCCTTTGACTACTCCTAGGTTGGGAAATGTATGACCTGCAGACTGGGTGGAATCTGCTACTTCCATTCATCCAATTGCAGCAGGCTGGAGTCTGTGGCAATATTTGGGAGAATCCATTTATAGCTGTTCTCTTGTGCTGACAGTAGGGTGGAGGAGCGAGACCCTGGGGTCACAGTAAATAACACAAGGAAGGTGTCAACCCAGTGGGTGATGGCCATGAAAAAGGCAAATTCCATGCTAGGGATAGTTAGGAAAGGAATTGAAAATAAAACTGCCAGTATCATAATCCCATTATACAAATCTATGGTGTGACCACTTTGGAGGGATGTGTACAGATCTGGCTGCTACACCTCAAAAAGGCTATTGTCGAGTTGGAAAAGGTTCAGAAAAGGGCCACCAAAATAATCAAGGAGCTGGAAGGATTCCCCAATGGAGAAACAGCCATGTTTGGGACTTATTGATGCAGAGAAAAGGTGAGAAAGAGGCGCTATGACAGAAGTTTACAGAATTAGGCATGGCATGGAAAAAGTGAATAGAGAAAGGGTTTTCTCCCTCTTTCATAACACTAAAACTGATGGCTATCCTATGAAGCTGAACACTGGAACAGACAGAAGAAAGTGTGCCAGTCCCATGGGTTACCCGAGAGGTGAGGTCCAAGTCCGGTCCGTGGTCAAAGGTGCAATGTGGAGGCAGTTGGTAGTAGCTGAAGCTGGGTGCAGGGCAGGGAGTCAGGTGAAGTCAGGAAAAGGCTTGCAAACAGGGAACCAGGTCGGGTCAGGAGCTCAGGCAGGAAAGCAGGGCAGGGTTCAGGCAGGAACTAGCAACCAACAATATTGCTCCCGCAACTTGGGACTGGGGCTGGCCGGCTTTTATCTGCCCCAAGGCATAGGGCAGCCCCGATCCTCTGGTGACTCACCTCTCCTAGCCTGGAGGCAAGCAATCCTCCTGCGGGAACTTAGTTCCCTCCGCCTCTCTGCCCTGAACCTCTGCAGCTCAGGAGAGGCTGGAGGGTTACTGGACCCAGAGGCAACCTCAGCTTTCTCTGACGGGGCTAAGAGTGGAGCACCTGCAGGCAATGGGTCCTCCATCACCTCAAGAGCCAGAGCAGACTCAGCTGATGCCTGCACCTGAGGATCCAGCACAGGTGAGGACCCTTCAGGCTGATGCCCCAGCTCCAGCTCAGCTGGTTCTGGAGGCGGGGAATCCTGTGCAGGCTGGGATCCCTCAGGTTCACCATCCGAGTCCGAATCCCAGGCCATCACAGAAAGTTTGGACTAAACACCAGGAAGAACTTTTTGACAGTAAGAGCTGTTCAACAGTGGTTGGGATTCTCACGAGAGGTTGTGAACTTTCTTTCCTTGGAGGTTTTTAAGCAGAGGTTGGATGGCCATCTGTCTTGTATGATTTAGCTGAGACTCCTGCATCGCAGGGGATTGGACTAGATGACCCTTGGTGTCCCTTCCTGTTGGGATTTCATTCTCTCCACTGCTGGTGTGTGATTGTTTTCATCACATGTCTGTGTTGACATTCCATACTATCGGAGTCATGAGAATGGAATTTCAGTTACGCTGTTCAGTCTTTGTTGTACTTTTGCTTTTTCTGTTCTCTCTCAGAGAAGAAGGAGAGAGGAGACATGTTTCCTTTCATAGAATCATAGAATCATAGAGTTGGAATAGACCACAAGGGCCATCGAGTCCAACCCCCTGCCAAGCAGGAAACACCATCAGAGCACTCCTGACATATGGTTGTCAAGCCTCTGCTTAAAGACCTCCAAAGAAGGAGACTCCACCACACTCCTTGGCAGCAAATTCCACTGTCGAACAGCTCTTACTGTCAGGAAGTTCTTCCTAATGTCTAGGTGGAATCTTCTTTCTTGTAGTTTGGATCCATTGCTCCGTGTCCGCTTCTCTGGAGCAGCAGAAAACAACCTTTCTCCCTCCTCTATATGACACTCTTTTATATATTTGAACATGGCTATCATATCACCCCTTAACCTCCTCTTCTCCAGGCTAAACATGCCCAGCTCCCTTAGCCGTTCCTCATAAGGCATCGTTTCCAGGCCTTTGACCATTTTGGTTGCCCTCCTCTGGACACGTTCCAGTTTGTCAGTGTCCTTCTTGAACTGTGGTGCCCAGAACTGGACACAGTACTCCAGGTGAGGTCTGACCAGAGCAGAATACAGTGGCACTCTTACTTCCCTTGATCTAGATGAAGATTTAGCTGAGATTCCTGCATCGCAGGGGGTTGGACTAGATGACGCTTGGCGTCCCTTCCTGTTGGGATTCTGTAAAACTTGATCCTGAGTGCCACCAACACTTCAACCCTACAGTTATAAGATTCTGCGATACTTCTTCAAGCAACACAGTCAAACTATGGTACTTGTTGCCCCAGGAGGTAGTGATGGCCACGAACTTGGAAAGCTTTAAAAATTGGACAAATTACTGGAGGACAGAGCTAGTGAAGGCTACTAGCCATGATAGCTATGTTCTACCTCTACAGGTGGAGGCAGAAATGCTTTCAGATACTCACTGCTGAGAACCACAGGAAGGGAGAGGGTTCTTGTGTTATGTTAAAGCCCTTCACGGCCTAGGACCCTCATACCTATGGGACCGCCTCCCCGGTATGCCCTGCGGAGGACCTTAAGGTCCATAAATAGCAACAACCTAGAGGTCCCGGGCCCTAAGGAAGTCAGATTGGCTTCAACCAGAGCCAGGGCCTTCTCAACACTGGCTCCGGCCTGGTGGAACGCTCTGCCTCATGAGACCAGGGCCCTGCAGGATCTGATTTCTTTCCGCAGGACCTGTAAGACAGAGTTGTTCTGCCTGGCTTTTGGCTTGGAATCAACTTGATCCCCTCCCCCTCTTTCCTTTCTCCTTCTGTGATGGAACTCCTATTTGGGGATCTCACTGGCTTTTTTTCTGGCCCACGTAGGACCAGTCTGGATAGTTGGCCTTGGTGAAGATTTGACGTTTTCATCCCCAAAAAGTTTTTTATTTGAGTTTCTACTGAAATGAGGCTGCATTTTAATGTTGTACTTAATCTTGTTTTTAAGTTGTATTTTAATCATTGTTTTTATACCTGGTGTCAGCCACCCTGAGCCCGGTCTTGGGTGGGAAGGGCAGGGTATAAATAAAATTTATTATTATTATTTATTATTATTATTATGTTCTGATCTCTAGTTTCCCACAGGCATCTGGCTGGCCACTGTGAGAACAGGATGCAGGACTAGATGGCCCAATGGCCTGATCCAGCAGGCTCTTATGTTCTCATGGTCAGAGCATCCTAGTTTGGTCACACCAATGTGTGTTTCACCACCCTTGGAAGGTGTGAGGAGGGGAAAACCAAACACCAGCACCGGCCAGCATCTGGGCCTAGGGAGGAGAGGCAGTTTGCAGTACCAGCCTGCTGCTGGTGCAGCAATCCATTTCCAATGGGGCTTAATGCATAGCCGTCAACCGTCCCTTATTTGGCGGGAAAGTCCCTTATCCCAGCGCCGTGTCCCGCTGCTGTCCCTTATTGATGATGTCCCTTCAATTTCCCGGGTTTCAAAGAAAGCAGCTCCTCTCCCTCCCTCCCTCCCTGCTGGTCAGGGAGGAGGGAGGCTCCAACTGTGTTGCTTGGCTGTGTTGCTCACCCAATAAGAAGTCTAAGAACGACTGGGGGGTGGAGCTTGCATGCCTTGTGCCGATCAAATCGGCCACGTTGCCTGGGGACTCGCCTTTGCTCAGCGCTTCCCAGGGGAGAGGTGACTGTGGTTTTCCTTGCTGCATCCCCTTTGCCGGGTTGCTGCGCTGTGGGAACCACTACTTGAGGCTTCGTTTGGCTGCTGGCTGGGCTTCCTGCCTTTGGCTCGGAGGGGCTCAGAAGTTGAACATACCTGTGCTCGCAAAATCCCTTATTTTGGCTGCTGGTCCCTTATTTTCGAGGCTGCTGGTCCCTTATTTTCAAATCTGTAAGTTGACAGCTATGGCTTAATGCCATCACCTGAAAGTCATGGGGCAAGCTCCAGTGGATCTTGGACAGTCAAATTCTGGAAGAGAGAGGATGCCTGATTGGCAGTGAGCAGAGAGGAAGAGAAGGGGTAGGAGACGAAGATTTGAAAAAGTCATTCAGCCACCACCTCTAAATGATCTTCATCCTTTGCTCTCAGGGCTTCTACCTCCTTCCAACCTTGCGCTGCCAAACTGCTTGGATAGCATTCCCTCTTGATTCACTTTGTTTAGCTATTTCTGCTTGTTAACTGTGCTGAGTCACTCTTTCCCCTTGGAGTGGCGCTGATGCGGAGATCTGTTTCCATGCTTCAGGAATGATTCCTCCCATAGGGGGCAAAAGGTATCTGGTCTGTTTTCTAAAGGTGGGCTATGAGCTAGTCTGCCTTGAGTTGTCACATTTCATTGCCTCGTGATAGAAGGTCTGGATTCCTTTCCCCCACCTCTCCTTCATTTGTAAAGTACCAGCATCCTCAAGGAATTTGCTGCAGGAGGTTTTAGTACCGATCCCAGCTTGGGACAGGAAAAGCCATAAGGCATTTTTGTAAACCATGTGATGATTCAGTTATCCATTGCCCTGATCAGTGTCAGCACTGAAGTAAACAGGCTGTCTTGTTCTGCTCTTGGAACATACAGGCTATAGGTAGAGGTAAAGGGACCCCTGACCATTAGGTCCAGTCGTGACCGACTCTGGGGTTGCAGCACTCATCTCGCTTTATTGGCCGAGGGAGCCGGCATACAGCTTCCGGGTCATGTGGCCAGCATGACTAAGTTGCTTCTGGCGAACCAGAGCAGCGCACGGAAACGGCGTTTACCTTCCCACCAGAGTGGTGCCTATTTATCTACCTGCACTTTGACGTGCTTTCGAACTGCTAGGTTGGCAGGAGCAGGGACTGAGCAACGGTAGCTCACCCCATCGCGGGGATTTGAACCGCTGACCTTCTGATTGGCAAGTCCTACAGCGCCACCCGCGTCCCGTATACAGGCTAAATTTATACAGGCTAAATTTAGCACTAGATTTAGGGTGGTGTGAATGGTTCCCCCACACAGGGTACTGAGCCAGGGGGGCACAAAATAATGCATTTGAGAGTATGCACAGAACGGAAAGCAAGACTTTGCTTGAACTCTGTTCCAAAAGGAATTATTGTGAAAATAAGAAAGATTTGGGGGTCGCCCAGTTTTGTGCCTCAGGGTGCCAAAGTCCACGCCTGCTGTAAGCCATAGCAAACTAAATCCCAGTTGGCCCACATTTGGCTCTGTTCTGCACTTGGCATGCCCTGTGGGCCAACAGCTCTTCGCAGTGGAAAGGTCTTCTGCCCCTGGACCAGTAGGTCAATACTCTAAAGTAGGACTATGGTCTCTGGGCAATGGTGATGATTCTGGGGTGCCCCCCCCCATGCCTTTCAGCCATGTTCCTTAGCTTCCTCTCTTGCGATGATTTCACTGCTCACCTGCTGGCTCTACAACCAGGAGGGGATCGATCTTGCACTGGACCACCCTGATCCAGTTGCCTCCACCACGGCGCCTTAATTTTTAAATGCACTCTAATTGTATACGTGTTGAGGACCACTGGCCAAGGCCAACAGAACAGCTTGCTCTAATGTTTACTCAGAATAAAGTCCCATTGCTTTGAGCAGATCTTTCTCCCAGGGAAATGTACTTAGGGCTGCAGCCTTCATTGATCACTGGCTGCAGAATGGGTATTCCAGCAAGGGGACGGCAGCAGCTGTCCGCTGAGCTGGCTCCAAAGTACTGAGAAGCATGGAGTGGGATGGAGAGGGAAGGTGAAAAGGAGGGGAAATCTGTGGATTTCCCCCCCTGTGGATCCACACATAAAAGCTGAAAGCTGTGCTTAAAATCAAACAATGCTGTATTTACCGTAAAAAGAGAAGGGGGGGGGGGAAGAAAAATTGGAAAAGGAATTTGAGATGTAACAAAAAAAAAAAAAAAGAGTAGGATACAGAAACTGCAAACCCTCCAATGTACACATTATTATTTTCCCCATTTATCACACAAGCCGATGTTCAATGGAACTTGCTCTCAAGTAAGAGTGCATAGTTCAGAAATAGTTATGCTATTTAGTCAGCAATAGGCTCTCTCTTTTAGTTTGGAGCTAAATGTACCGTATTATATACTGTGGATTGATGAATTTATTCACTCTTTCCAGCTGGGTCAATAGCAGAAAGTTGTTGCTTTTTTGTGCCAAAATTCAAACTATACCTTTATAGGGAAAATATCTTTCCTTCTGAGTTTTATTAGACTCTTTCCCAATTAGAACAGCCGGCAGACACAAGGCCAAGAAGTGCAGCTGTTCTGTGTCATCTGAAGGCACCAGCTACCCTCAGCAAACCTCCATAAGCTTGCTATTTCTCTTGTAAATATCACCAGTAAGGTTAAGAAGTAAAGAATGCTTTTTTTGAGTTAGAACGATTGTTTCATCCTCTTGTTGAATGCCACCCTCCATCTCCAATACTGACACAGAAATAATATGCACTGGGAAATTACATGTCATTACGTACTCTTCATTACCACGAAAGAAAAAAATGTACAGTGGTACCTCGGGTTATATACGCTTCAGGTTACGTACGCTTCAGGTTACAGACTCTGCTAACCCAGAAATAGTACCTCAGGTTAAGAACTTTGCTTCAGGATGAGAACAGAAATCGTGCTCTGGCGGCACAGTGGCAGTAGGAGGCCCCATTAGCTAAAGTGGTGCTTCAGGTTAAGAACAGTTTCATGTTAAGAATGGACCTCCAGAACGAATTAAATACTTAACCCGAGGTACCACTGTATATAAAAAGAGCTCAGCTGTCAATCTAAGAACCTTAACTATGACCACAACAATTTATATTTCTACACTGTCAGCTATATCACTATGGACAATTTGTATCACTCCTGTTAAAATTAGGCCAAACCTTCACTTTTTTGTCACTTTAGGACTGCTATTTGTTTTTCCGTTCCAAGCCCAACATGGAATGATAGCCAATGTGTCAACTTAATTACAGTGAAGAAGTAAATTCGAGGCACAACCACGTCACCTAATCACAAAAAGTTGAAAAATTAAAACACATTTTAATATACATAAAAAGCACTCTCTTCTGCTGTTGCTAAGGCATGCAGGGAACTATTTTGCTGGAATTGCACTTTTTCAATTTTAAAAACAAACAAGCAGAAAACAAAATATTCTGAAGATCCCTGGGAGGGATACATACGTGAACTGTTCATCCTTAGTACACACTCTGAAATGAATATATCTATAAATGTTAAACATATAAGATTGATTACAACATCCTACACGCAAAGATAACAAGCTTCTTTAAAACATGGAGAGAGCCAGTTAAATGATCTCTAAAGAAGGGACACGGGTGGCGCTGTGGGTTAAGCCACAGAGCCTAGGACTTGCCGATCAGAAGGTCAGCGGTTCAAATCCCCGCGACGGGGTGAGCTCCCGTTGCTCGGTCCCTGCTCCTGCCAACCTAGCAGTTCGAAAGCAAGTCAAAGTGCAAGTAGATAAATAGGGACCGCTCCGGCGGGAAGGTAAACGGTGTTTCCGTGCGCTGCTCTGGTTTGCCAGAAGCGGCTTAGTCATGCTGGCCACATGACCTGGAAGCTGTACGCCGGCTCCCTCGGCCAGTAAAGCGAGATGAGCGCCGCAACCCCAGAGTCGGTCACGACTGGACCTAATGGTCAGGGGTCCCTTTACCTTTAAAGAAATAAAATCTGGAAACTTAAGAAGGTTCAGGATAATATATCTCTCCAGGAATAAAAAGAAACAGAAAGTGGTCTATTGTTATTAATTAATTAATCAATTAAATTTGTATACTGCCTTTCATCCCAACAAATCCAAAACAAACCAATAACTCGCCCCCCATTTAACACATTTAAAAGGCAATAGAATGTTAAATAGCTGGTTATAGAGAAATGTTTTCGCCTGGCGCCTAAAGATATCTAATGAAGACACCAGGCAAGTGGAAGAGGCTACACAAAGAAGTGTCTCAGTTGATGATTGCAGGGTTTAGGTTGGTTTACGTGGGGAGCGGAGTTCAAAGTTCCTCTGGTGAGAAATTAATGAAAGAAATGAAGGGAGACCAGAACCTGACCATTTTCATAAATTGGAGTCAGAAAATGGCTGCAAATTTCCTGGTAACATACTAACAGCAAAGTTGTTGATCATAAAATTTTGCTTGTGTTGTGTATTGTTTGTGACAAATGTTCCTGGAGCCTATTTAAATATTTGCAGTAAATCAAAGGGTTTCAATAATTGGAAGCATTTGAACCCAATTGGATCCAAATGTGGGTTTTTTTAATGGAAGAACTTAGAAAATAAAATCGAAAGCGGTAAACTTATTGATGATTCCCTATAAAAGGCAATTCAGAAAGAAAAAGAGAAATGGTCACACATTTTGAATGTTATTTTGACATTCTGTTTGTGCAAAAAATAATATTACTCTTAGGGGAAGTACAGCAATTGCTGGCAGTCCAAACATGGGACTTTCTCTAAATCTCATTGAATTGATTAGCCATAATTCAGTGCAGTTGTCATAAAACGGACTTTCTACATATTTTACATAAAATACAAAATGATTTCCTCCCATTGTTGAGGGGAAGTGTTCACGGTGAGATAATTTATACGATTAGAAAAAGAGTGTAATCATTGCTACCTGATTGTAAATCCAAATGTTTCTTACCATGACCATATTTGTCACATTATCAGCTACGTCCATCTTTATCCTGGAAACATTTAAATCGAGGAACGTTTTGTAGAGTTAACTGAAACAAAACCAGAGTCAGGCAGTGGTTTAAGTAGACAAAACCATGAACAGATTAAAGCAAGACATCAATATTAAAGATGCCCAAAGATAAGGATACAATAACGGGGCAAATGGCAAATATGTGCACAATGGTATTGAAGCCCTTATATTAAATGATTATTCAACGTAAATTGTACTCTAGATCCACTGAAATTAGTGGCATGACTAAGTTAGGTTCGTTCATTTCAGTGGATCTACTCTGAGCAGAACTTACGTAGTTTGATGCCACACAAATTTGGCAATATTTATCATTTTGGTTCAACTGTTTATTTTATTTTTTATTGCATTTTTCTCCTTAGTCTCTTTTTTTTAAAAAAATAAGTTTTTATTGTTAAAATAGTTCATCATTAATACACATATACAAGCATACAAACATACATTTCATACAATCCTTAAAAGTGTTCAAACATACTTACACTCAATCCCACAAATAATTCCTTTCCCCATCACCATCCACCACCCCTCACCCCACCTTTGTGTTTGACTTCCAATCTACTCAATTACAATTTCTTTCCACTTCTATTACTTTCTTTCACACACCTTTAGCCTAATTTCATACTTCTTTTTCTATTACACATTGTTATCCATCTTATTTGATATTTCAGTATTTGAAACGGAACTTGTTTATTCTAATAGGAGTTCTGATTTTTCGATATGATTTTGCAAGTATCTTTTAAACACCTTCCAGTCCCTATCTATCTTTTCTTTTGAAATCCTTCCAATTTCTTCCATTGTTTTGGATATATTGTAATACTCCAATAATTTGGCAAGCCACTCTGTTTTTGTCGGTATTATACCACTTTTCCAGTTTTTCGCAATCAATAGCCTTGCTGCTACTGTTGCGTATAAATATAAGGTCTTATCTTCTTCCTTTAGGCTTCCTGGTACTATTCCCAATAGAAAACCTTCTGGTGTTTTCCTAAATGAGTATCTAAACATTTTTTTCATTTCATTATATATTATTTCCCAAAATTGTTTGATGTTTAAACAATTCCACCATATATGTATCATAGTACCTTTTCCCGTGTTGCATCGCCAGCAGACATCGCTACAATTTTTATTCATTTTTGCTATTCTTTCAGGTGTTAAATACCATCTATGTTGCATTTTAAGGTAATTTTCTTTCAGTATATAACACATTTTTCTCCTTAGTCTCAAGGAGATATATTGTTTCATATAATTTCTAGGCCATTGACTGTAATAAGGTTGATGGCAATGATGAAGTCACAACAAAATAAGTCACAAATAAATAAGCATTGTGACAAAGAGGAACACTTCGGCACAGAGCAAATTTGATCACACAGAATTCTGTTGCTTCTTCACATATGGGAATCAGCATTAGGAACTGCATCAATTCTTGCAAACACTGCTGTGCTGAAGAAAGAGAGTGTATCTCCCCTTCTGTTTTTATAAGGTACATATGCAAACCTTCTTGCTTGTCTAATATTTGAACTAAAATAGTAAAAACACGAAGAATAGTAAACATTATAGTGAAGTAGAGAATGCTTTTAACAGTCACAATGACCTCCAATTTTATGACTTAATAAACTTGAACGGAGCATAAGTAAGGGAATTTCAAGAGGCCTAATAATGCAGTAGGTATCTTGCTCATTGGAATTTTTATTATTATGCCACTGATTAAATACATGGTGAACAAAATAGATTTGCTGAAAGTAAATAGCCGGAGGCAGCAATAAAGAAGCAGAATAGCATCAGATCATTTCTCTGATACATGGCATAGTATTTTGACAGATGAGAAAGTGAAGCGGGGTTTCCCCCCCCCCCCCCAGTGATCTTTAAACCAGAACCCAACAGAAATCAGTGGAATTTGGCCTGCAGTTAAACGGATGAAGGGCTCCAAGATTCAACAAAGGAAAATAAATGTTCCACTTTCATATTAAAGCTACTATCCTAAACATATTGATTTGGCAGTAAATTTAATTAAAACCAATGGAGCTTATGTCTGAGTACATGGGAGGGCAGTGATGGGTAAGCATTTGAAAGAAAGCATTTCCTTACATCCCCAAACTGGGATGTTTATGAAGCTTATTTTATCTATTTTCATATTATATCCTACAACCGCCATTTTTTATTATTCAGTAAACCAGGAAAATTTCAACATCTATTCACTGTCATTATTTTATTGTATTTATTAACTGCATTTATATGATGCACGGTCCTCATTTAGACAGTTCCAACAATTAGTGCACTGTCATTGCAATTTATATCTTCCAATATCAACTTTAACCAACTGGTCTATTTTTTCCCCAGTGAAGGGGTCTTGGGAATAATATTTATTGGCCAGTGTTTGTGACTCAACGTTTTATTAGAAAGCCCTGCTGTCAAATGACTTTTCTGCTTTCCTCAAAGCCCCCGAAAGAAAGGTAGGTCAGACACACAACATTTATTTTACTGGGTTTCCCTTTGTTACTACAACTTCTCAGATGGGTACATTATATATATCTAGAGTGGGAATTTGTAACAAAAGGACGTACTTTAATTCTCAAACCTGAGCCTTTGTAATTTCACTCCCAAATCCCCCATCTCAGATCTTGGGGTGGGTGGGGGGAATAACTACCTACAATTAATCCAAGAGTAAAAAGCTGCAACAACATCTGGAATACAGATGCTTTTTATAGACATTATTATCTGAATACTCTTTACCAAAGACCTTGTGGTCATGGTCTTCTTACCATTTCCTCTACAATGACAGTAAGACTACTGTAACGCTAGAATAAGCATTTTGAGAATGGCACTATTGCCACTATCTAAAAGCAAGTTGCTGAGTCAACCTTATGATTTATCCTAATTTCATGGCAAATTGCTTTGGCCCTTTGGTAACCTAATAACTTAAAACAAATAAACTAGGGGCTTCTGTTCAGAAAGCTTCTGGGCATCCATTTGCAAAAATGTGCTGATGACTTTGTTCTTCATAGCTATTTTACAGATAGAAACAGCGTGTTTAGGGGTGAATCCAGACTTAGTACACCTGTAGAAATCAAGGGGACTGAAGTTAGTTACTGTGTGTTTTCCTCTCAATAAAACTAGCTGCTCGTTTAAAGATTACTGGGTTACACCAGTATGCTGGTTTGCTTATTCTGCATTCTCAAGTAAGGATGGTTGAAAAACTTTGGAATGAAAATTCATAGGCTGCGGTTGTCCTCCTCAGGCTTCATCCAACAAACCTATATGTGAGCATGGAGAGAAATTTGCACAGTGACGAAAGACCCTTTGAATTTTTTCTGCTGCAGTTCCTTGCCCTGGTGCTGAAGGGGCAAGCTATTCTTCGATTTCTATCACAAAATGAAATCCATTTATAAATACACACTAAGTCTGGGGCAGGATTTCTAAAACTGAAAGTGGTAGGCTGCGACGTGCTTTCTGGTGAATCTGGAGGCCATGATGAAAATAGAGAATAAATACAGTGGTGCCTCGCAAGACGAAATTAATCCGTTCCGCGAGTCTCTTCGTCTTGCGGTTTTTTCGTCTTGCGAAGCACAGCTATTAACGGCTTAGCGGCTTTAAGAAAAAGGAAACAAACTCGCAAGAACTCGCAAGACTTGTGAAGCAAGCCCATAGGGAAATTTGTCTTGCGGAACGACTCAAAAAACGGAAAACCCTTTCGTCTAGCGAGTTTTTCGTCTTGCGAGGCATTCGTCTTGCGGGGCACCACTGTACCACAGTAAAAAATAATATATAACTTTTATTAAAGCCATTAATTTAAATACTGCTGCAAGCCACCGCAGGGGTTCCAGGTGCTTACCTAGGGTTCATGTTTACTTTTGGGAATAAGGCACAGCAGAGACTGTGGCGTCTTTACGATATATGGTTTATTTGCATATATATGGAGGGGTTCACAGCATTAACATCCCAAAAGGGTCTTGCTACTCCCATATCAACAGTTTGGGATTCCAGCAGAGGTCTAGTCTCTCTCTCTCTCTCTCTCTCTCTCTCTCTGCTTGCTGCTTTGCTTCTAGGTTACACTGCTGCTTCCCCCTCCACACTAAACTCTGGCTTTTTTCATCCTCACTATCTGCAAGTTGTATGCATAATTTCATGTCTAATGAGACTCTGCTATGAGCAACTGGTCTAGTTGAGGCCTTTGGGTATAGGGCAGTATATAAACTGATAATAATAATAATAATAATAATAATAATAATAATAATAATAATAATACTTCTAAAATAAGTTTGCCTAGGATTGTAGTCTAAAGCACGTACTTTTTTCTCCAGCTGAAATCAAAAGGACTTAAAGGTAAAGGTACCCCTGCCCATACGGGCCAGTCTTGCCAGACTCTAGGGTTGTGCGCTCATCTCACTCTATAGAGTGGGAGCCAGCGCTGTCCGCAGACACTTCCGAGACACGTGGCCAGCGTGACGAAGCTGCTCTGGCGAGCCAGAGCCGCACACACGGAAACGCCGTTTACCTTCCCGCTAGTAAGCGGTCCCTATTTATCTACTTGCACCCGAGGGTGCTTTCGAACTGCTAGGTTGGCAGGCGCTGGGACCGAGCAACGGGAGCGCACCCCACCGCGGGGATTCGAACCGCCAACCATGCGATCGGCAAGTCCTAGGCGCTGAGGTTTTACCCACAGCGCCACCCGCGTCCCTATCAAAAGGACTTAGACATGCCTAAATTTAGCTGGATTGCACTCAATAGCTCTATTACCAAGAAAATCTGAACACTGAAGGCAAGCATTAATAGTGCAATTTCACCATTCCAGCTTCTGTTAAGAGTTTCTCTTCATTCATGTCCATTTAATAAATTATCACTGCAATCCCATCCTCCTCTAGGGGGTCCCAGGATTAAGCCACAAAACTCTCAGCAATGTGTCGGTCACGTGACTCATGCACTGCACAGATTAATTTGTGACTTTCCCTGGAGCTGGGAAATGGTTGTTAACTGCTGTCTGGGTTATCCAGTTCTGGAGAATTGTTTCCTTCATGCAGTCCGATTTCCCAATAAAAGGTCTCTTTCTCTTTTATGGGTCTTTTAAAATGTCTTTCCTGCAAAATGCAGCAGATGCCATTTACATGTGCACAGGAGATGTTTCTTGTTTAAATAATGTTTCAAAGAGCTTTAAAGGGCTCTTTGGATATGAGGCAGGTCCACCAGGGACACAAGGTTTGGTCTTGCACACTGGCATTTCTAGTGCTTTTTTGTGTGTTTTGTTTTAAAAAAAGAGGTGCCGGAACCCACCAGGAACGCCTCACTTGTTCTCTTATAATGGCAATGGCACCCATCTGAATGGTGCTGGACCTGAGTTTTGGCTGAAAAAAAGTCCTGGACATTTCACACATTGTAGTTTGCTAAACTTTCTGCTATTAAGCATTATTAATAATTACATTCAATATTGTAGGATTTCTATCTGTAAAATGAGTAAATGTGTTCTAAATAATAATAATAATAATAATAATAATAATAATAATAATAATAATAATTTATTATTACGGTCAAAGACCAGCTTGTATGAAAATATTATTAAAATAGAAATTACATAGAAGGGGGGGCCAATAGGCACCCTTGCCTGACTCCCTTAAAAGTTTTAATGGGGTCTGTTAGGTGTCCTAGGAGGCTACACCTGACTCTAAGAGCCGTATTTGCATGAACTGCCTGGATTAAAAACAGGAGCCTTCTGTCGACGGTGGTACCCTGAAGTCTATCCCAGAGTCTAGTTCTGGGGACTGTGTCGAAGGCTGCTTTTAGATCTACGAAGGCGGCGTAGAGTGAGGCCTGCCCTCCTGATTTATATTTTTCTATGAGGTGTCATAGGGACGCGGGTGGCGCTGTGGGTTAAAGCCTCAGCGCCTAGGACTTGCCGATCGAAAGGTCGGCGGTTCGAATCCCCACGGCGGGGTGCGCTCCCGTCGCTCGGTCCCAGCGCCTGCCAACCTAGCAGTTCGAAAGCACCCTCGGGTGCAAGTAGATAAATAGGAACCGCTTACTAGCGGGAAGGTAAACGGCGTTCCGTGTGCTGCGCTGGCTCGCCAGATGCAGCTTGTCACGCTGGCCACGTGACCCGGAAGTGTCTGCGGACAGCGCTGGCCCCCGGCCTCTTGAGTGAGATGGGCGCACAACCCCAGAGTCTGTCAAGACTGGCCCGTACGGGCAGGGGTACCTTTACCTTTACCTTATGAGGTGTCATAGTGTTAGGCAGTGATCTATCATGGACCTTCCGGGTCTAAAGCCCGCTTGTTCTATTGCCAGAATGTCTTCATTTTCTAACAATTCAGTAAACTTTTTAAGTAGGTGCTTTGTGTAAAGTTTACTAATCACACTTAGTAAGCTAATCGGCCTATAGTTCGATGCGTCCCCTCTATTGCCCTTTTTATAGAATGGAACTATTATGGCTGTTCCCCATTCCCTTGGGATGCAGCCAGTCTCGTCTATGTGGGCAAAGAGAGAGGCTAAGAAAGGTGCCCACCAATCCACCTGTGATTTTAGCATTTATGGTGTAATGCCATCTGGGCTGGGGGCTTTGGTGTTCTAAGTATTTTATTCCTGAGTTAAATGCTGCCTATATATGATTTATAGGGATGCGGGTGGCGACTAAATGACTAAACAACAACGACGGGTGGCGCTGTGGGTTAAACCACAGAGCCTAGGACTTGCCGATCAGAAGGTCGGCGGTTCGAATCCCCATGACGGGGTGAGCTCCTGTTGCTCAGTCCCTGCTCCTGCCAACCTAGCAGTTCAAAAGCATGTCAAAGTGCAAGTAGATAAATAGGTACTGCTCTGGCAGGAAGGTAAACAGCGTTTCCATGCGCTGCTCTGGTTCACCAGAAGCGGCTTAGTCATGCTGGCTCCCTCGGCCAATAAAGCGAGATGAGTGCCACAACCCCAGAGTCGGTCACGACTGGACCTAATGGTCAGGGGTCCCTTTACCTTTATATGATTTATACATGTAATCTGCAGCTAGGTACACCTTCTTGGATTATTCACTTCTGGAGTCTTGACAAAATAAACATGATCTATGTTGGTCAGGTATCATGTATGTGTTTATTGCTATTTTTAGATAGATTGGGTGGTTTCTATAGGCTGCACAACCTTTACTTATGGGCTTTGCCTCCTGGTGCATGAGCTAGATCCCTTTACCGCTGCTCTTTCTGGGATTCTGTCCTTTGTCACAGGTTTGTACCCATATGCAGCCTTATTTATCACATTTATAGCCTGCCCTTCACCAAGTCATCCCAGGATAGGTTTCAAAAACATCAGAAAAACAAATGCAGGTCGCATTAAAAAAATCTCATTTTATATTAAGGTAAAACAAGAGCATAGCAAAGGCTTGCCAAATTTATTGTTTATTTTGGCTCCAATCCAGCTAACATTTGTTGCGACTAATTCTTATTGAAATGCTTGCAAGTGACAGGCTTGATTTAGTTGCAACAACTTACCTTGGTTGTAAGTCTATTGAACACAGTGGGCTGTACCACTAAGTAAACTTGCTTAGGGCTGTGCTAAACCTTGTTGCATTGATATCAATGGGACTCAGTCATTTCAGGTGGATTATGAGCTATTCCTTTACAGCAAAGAGCCCGGGGAGAATAACATTCATGAATAAAGCCTGAGAGGCTTGTAACACCCAGAAAAAGTTGAGTGTCTTCATGTGAGAACAATAAGGAAGGAAAAACTGACAAAATAGTAACCCGGTGAGGAAAGCAAAACAGAACATACTGTTCTTTGATAGTACTCTATGTGCATTCTATGGATCTGGAGATCTTGGCACCTGGCGACTTCAAGAAATTTACAGTCTAGTGACATGTTGTACAGACAGGTAATCTGGGGAGCATGCACATTTTTTTCCATTTGATACAATGCAAATGCTCCCAACTTTCTGACAAATTTCCCTTCAGCGGATAAGACCTTCATGAACTTTTTTTTAATGGTAGGGTGGAAAACTACCATCTCACTCTGCAGAATTCTCTGCTTACAATATTACTTTTTAGATCCTCTATTTTCCATCCATCTGTTACAACTGCCCGGGAAACAAATGACTTTGAGCAGGTTTGTGGTGCTGTGACATCAAGGAGAAAGAGGTAAATCTCCTGCGCAACGAAATAAGACTTCTCACACACATGAAGGGGGACAGAGTAACTAAATCTCCTGCCACAGGGACTTTTCCCTTATACTAGTCTATAGCAGCTTCTCTCAACCTTGGGTTCCCAGATGTTACTGGACTACCACTCCCTGAGTGCTGCCCCTGCTGGCTATGGATGATAGGAGTTGTAAGCCACCAACATCTGGGAACCCAAGGTTGAGAAAAGCTGGTCCTACGGGGGGGGGGGGCACCAGGTGGCACATTGGAAGATGGCCGACAATAACATCTCTCCGACCCACACGAGGTAATTAAGAGGCTGCTATGGGAAGTATGCAGCCTTCCCGGCCCCCCCAGGGAGATGGGGGGGGGACTGCCTTGCCAGCGGTGTCCATAATGCACCCCCGGATTCGAAAGAAGGGGGTGCCCGGACACTTGGCACAAGCCCTCGGTGAAGTCGGCTCTTCCTGACGCTGTCTCCAATCAGCACGCTGGTTCGCTTTAGCTCGAAATATATAATTGGAAATATATAATTGAAAAGAAGCTAAAGCACATACATCAAGCGAAGTTCGGGAGTTAAGACTGCTGATTAATGGATCTCTGTGACCAGAGCGACGGGCGGGACAAATAAATCAAGTGATGAATCACCATTAAGAGACTGGTATGTTTGGAGTGAAACGGAAGGGGGGTGGAGGAAAAAACTTTTTTTTTTTTTTTTGCCTTGTGTGAGTATTAATAACCCTCCACCCCAGAGAGAGAAGAATCGTTGCATTTTATTAACCACAAGCAGGAATTCAAGAACTGTGTGGAGTGAATTCTCGATCAAAGAGAGGATTGGTAAACATCGGAGAACGGAGGAAAGTTTTATGACGCAGTTTTAAATGCCGTCTCGCTAAGACAGGCTTGCCTAAGAAAGACGGGGGAGGAGAACCAGGATCATCGGAGTGTGAATGATGATTGGAATGTGATCTAGACCTGGCAGAGCCCTTCTGTGATATGTTTGGCAAGCCTGGGAAAATTAAAGGGCAGACTGAGGAAAAGTTCTTTACGGAGGTGTGGAATGGCGTCTGTCCCTATGTGATATAATTTTTGGAGAGTGTAAAACCCACACAGAGGATGTTTGTTTTCAACCCGCTTGTGAAGAGTATCAGAGATTGCAAAGAAAGGAATATATGATAACAACAAGAAGATGAAGAAAGTAATAAAGAGACTATCTGGACAGAACTGGATAGAACTGTCTAATTAAAGCAGCAATATAAGTGATGCTTGGACCCCTGTTTGGAGCTTGAAGTATGGGTACCCCCAACAAAATTTAAAAATCTGGCTGTATAATTTGGAACTAATGTGATTTGGAAATAATGTGATTTGATTGGCCTGTTAATAAAAATTATATTTTTTTAGAAAAAGAGAAAAGCTGGTCCTACAATATCATAGCTGGGAGTGTTGTTGGGGTTTTGTTTGTTTTTTTGCTTGATTTTTGCCTGCTGAAATGGAAAGGTCTTCGCCGAGTGCCTGAAGTTCAACAGGGATGATTGTAATGCTGCCATATCATTTGCAGGGCTGATGTTACAGAGATGATGTGTATGTGGTCCTCTTTGGGTGCTCTAAGGCAGTGTTTCCCAACCTTGTGCCTCCAGCTGTTTTTGAACTACAACTCCCATCATCCCTGACTAGCAAGACCAGTGGCAAGGGATGATGGGAATTGTAGTCCAAAAACAGCTGGAGGCACAAGGTTGGGAAACACTGCTCTAAGGCACTATATAAACATTAAAATTACATAATAAAACAATAATAAACTATCTATAAAAGCACAATTATCTCATCCTTAAACTCTTTTCTAAGCTAGAAGACTATAGCAGTAAGAACTAACTAACTAACTTCCTGATAGATGACTAGTCCTCCCTCCCTTTATTGTCTTTTATTAACTCTTCTGTCGATGGTATTTGCATACGCCAGGATATCAGGAATCCTTCTGGGGAGATTCCTTAACATGAAGCCTGACTCTAATCTTCTGTTAGACTCCATTAACTTGCTGCTACCCACCATACTTCCTTTACATATTCTTACTTGTAGTAACAGTGGCCCGAGTCTTTGTTCTTTTTACTGATGGGTGCTTTATTTTCACAATCTCTTGCTCATTCACCTTTAAAACTGATTTTTAATATAATAAAAAACAAAATAATGCAGGGAGCACCCATGAATACACAAAAGACCTCCTGCAGCAAAAGTTCATTGTAATCACACAAGGAGTCCAGAAGAATTGCCCAGGGTGGGGATATGGCTGGACACACATCCCTGAAGCCCCACTCTATTTTGATGACAAAGTCTGAAGAGGGCTCTCAGATCTGGTATTCCAATCCCCAAGTCTCTAGACTCTCATGAAGTCCTCATGAAGGGCTGTTGACCATTCTAATGCCTTTTGTGGGAACTTCTGAGTGAGAAAACGTTGCTCTTCCTGGAGTCAGAAGCGCCTGAAGGTATTGGCACCATTAAAAAAAAAACTACCCAAAAAACCTGCTGTACCCTCTCAGGTTTCTCTGAATCTGACTGCATCAGGGTGCTGAGAAAAGTGAATTAAAACCTGTTATTAATTCTATCTAATGCTAATAGTGACCTCTGCTGTCTGTAACTATAACGACACCATTGTCCCAGATTTCTGTCCTTATTCAAAAACAACTACAGTTCAAGGCTCCCTTGGTACTTTCCAACACAATATTCTTCCCATCCAGGCCCATATGCCGCCAAATCCCCCTACCTGTGTAAACCTTCTTCAAGCATTGACACTAGAAGAGGAACCATAGGTAGAGTAGGGCTCCTGCTAGCCTTTTGTGTGATTAGCGAACTTCTGCAGTGAGGAGCTTTGTATATCCATGGTGATTCCCCATATAATTGAGAACAATGACATCTCAGGGTTTTCAATCATGCAAGGAGCATGACTTAGCTTAGGGCCGGCCCAAGACCTTTTGATGCCTGAAGCAAGATGTGCCACTGATGCTTTACAGATCACTGCTGAGGCTATTCCACACCCTTAAGATAATTCAGATTCTGTCCTGGGACAATCTGTTATGTTATTTTTGCTGCAGTAACTATTGCCCATGTAATTTGTATAAGCAGCACCAACAGTTATAAAAATTAGCAATGCATAGTATCTGTGGCGTAATCATACTATTACTTACAGTGGTACCTTGGTTCTCAAACTTAATCTGTTCTGGAAGTCTGTTCCAAAACCAAAGCATTCCAAAACCAAGGCACGCTTTCTCATAGAAAGTAATGCAAAACAGATTAATCCATTCCAGACTTTCAAAAACAACCCCTAAAACAGCAACTTAACATGAATTTTACAATCTAACAAGACCCTTGTTCCATAAAACGAAAACAATAATCAATGTACTACACTATAAAATAAATAAAACAGTATTGTAGATGATAAGAATTAAAATTTTCTTACCTGCACTGATGATATTGTTTGGATGCGGGGGTTTTTAACCATTTCCGCAGTCACACAATCAAACAATCAATCAGTAGCTGAACTGGGTTCCACACAATCACAAAAACAAATTAACTGGAAAAGCCACAAAAACGCAAAATAAATAGCAAAAACAAAAGGGCCAAACTTAATCTGTTCTGGAAGTCCGTTTGACTTCTGAAATATTCGACAACCAAGGCGCAGCTTCTGATTGGTGCAGGGGCCTGGGAAACAATAGCTGATAGCCACATCGGACATTAGGCTTCTGAAAAACATTCAAAAACCAAAACATTTACTTCTGGGTTTTCGGTGTTTGAAAACCAAGGTGTTTGAGTACCAAGGCATTTGAGAACCATGGTACAACTGTACTATCTTGAGAGGAAAGTGCAAGGAGCTGGGGAAAGTGCTTCTAAAAACATTTCACTCAACATCCACAAGAGGGTTTCAGCTTGCTCCCAAAAGAGAAAAGACTTAAAAAAGAAAAAAAAAATCCCTTTTGATCCTTTCCCAATTTTCAGAGGACTCATATCGCTAGTGCCACCCTTTCACTGCTTGGCCATGCTCAACTCACATACCAAATATACTGCTTCTAAGAGCTGGCAGCTCTATGGCATAATCAGGTTCTAGCCCATGACATCACTAAGCCCCAGTCTGTGACATCACCAAGCCTAATCTCTTGCATTTAAGGCTTTGGGATGCTGGGAATCTGGGGACACTATATCCAGCTGACTTAAATACGCCAAATCTGTCACACAAGCAAGACAAGGTTTTTACAAGAACAAAGGTGACTGCCATGAAGGTAACAAAACTACCATGGAATCTCCCTGCTGAGTACTGTGAGGAACGCCTTTGTCTGTGTACTGCTCAAGGGATTAGTCACTTGCTGGCAGGGTCTATCCCAGATCAAAATGCTACTTTAGAACTCAGAGGTCAACCTCACCAGCCAAAAAAACCTCTTTTTAAAATATTTTTTGTGATTGGTTTTTTCATAATTTTATACATTTTAACATAACCATTTCGAACATTAAAGTACATGGATTCTCAGGATTTTTGCATTGGGCTACCCCAAACTCACCGTCAAATCGCATGCCTGTGGCCACAGCATGAACCACAAAAATCATACATCCACTGTTTCGTTCAGATCATTTTTTTTCTTGTTTTCTTCCTCTAAAAACTAGGTGCGTCTTATGGTCAGGTGCGTCTTATGGAGCAAAAAATACGGTAAGTCACATCTGCAAGGCCTTCCCAAGGAGTCATGACCGGTGACATCCTGCCCCAAGAGTGTCAGGCGGATAACCATCTCAGTCACAATGCCTACCCGCCCCATAGTGGGACAAGACACTTAGGGTCCAGGGAACTGCCAATGCCTTCCTTTGTACTGTGATGGAGTAAGTGTGAAAGGCTATACAGTGGTACCCCGCAAGACGAACGCCTCGCGAGACGAAAAACTCGCAAAACGAAAGATTTTTTCGTTTTCGAGTTGCCTCGCAAGACGAATTTCCCTATGGGCTTGCTTCGCAAAACGAAGCTTGCCCAGGGGACAGCGGGTCTTCTCTTTTGAAGCAAGGGGCGGCGGGGAGAAGCGATCTTCTCCCCGCAGCCCCAGGTCCGGGGGCAGCGGGAAGCGCAGCGCTTCTTCCCCGCTGCCCCCGGACCTCTTTTGAAGCAAGGGGCTGCAGGGAGATCGCTTCTCCCGGTGCTCCGAAGCCGGGCGGGGGGGAGGGAACACCTGCCCCCACCGCCCGGCTTCGGAACGCTGCTCTGAAGCGGGGCGGGGGGGCGGGAACACCTGCCCCAGCCGCCCCGCTTCGGAACGCTGCCCCGAAGCGGGGCGGGGGGGGCGGGAACACCTGCCCCAGCCGCCCCGCTTCGGAACGCTGCCCCGAAGCGGGGCGGGGGGGGCGGGAACACCTGCCCCAGCCGCCCCGCTTCGGAACGCTGCCCCGAAGCGGGGCGGGGGGGCGGGAACACCTGCCCCAGCCGCCCCGCTTCGGAACGCTGCTCCGAAGCGGGGCGGGGGGGCGGGAACCTCTCACCCCGCCGCCGGGCATCGGAACGAGGTCCTGGACCTCTTCTGAAGGCAGGCGGGGGCAAAAGTCTTTGCTCCCCCCGCCTGCCTTCCCGGGACAGCGGAGACTTCTCCGCTGCCCCGGGCGATCTTAAAATGCTGGCGGGCGGGAGCGAAGCGTTTGCTGCCGACCCCCAGCATTTTAAAATCTCCTCGGGGCAGCGGAGACTTCGCTCCCGCCCGCCAGCATTTTAAAATCGCCCCGGGACAGCAGGGGCTTTTAAAATGCTGGCGGTCGGCAGCAAAGCCCTCCTGTCTCCGGAGCTTGCGGGGCGGGAGGTGGGAAGAAGGGCTTTTCTTCCCACCGCCAGCCTTCAGAACAGCCTTCTGAAGGCTGGCAGTGGGAAGAAAAGCCCTTGTCCCCCCCCCCCCCAGCCTTCAGAAGAGGTCGGGGGACAGACTGTCCCCGGACCTGGTCTGAAGGCGGTTTCCCTAGGAACGCATTAATTGATTTTCAATGCATTCCTATGGGAAACCGTGCATCGCAAGACGAAAAAACCGCAAGACGAAGAGACTTGCGGAACGAATTAATTTCGTGTTGCGAGGCACCACTGTACTTGAGTGACAGGGCCATGCCTGTATCTCAGGTTCTACCTGAGACCACACCTTTTTCTGTGACATCTCTATGAAGTTTTGATGATGCACCCTATATTATGGGGAACTTTAGGGAGCTTTAAAATACGGATGTAACTGTTGTCTGGGGCTTCCAGCTGCTTCGTCTTTGCGGCAGCAGGAATTCTTGTTGCAACTTGCAGGCCGTTGTCTTGCTTCTATCTCCTGGCAGAAGTCTCTTGCTTGTGACCTCCGACCTGAAGCTATGGGAGCCAAGGTTAGGTGATTGCAGGGTGCTCCAAGGACTCTCAACAGGATGCCCACCGAAGTGCCGCACGATGACCATGTCCTTCCACAGGAACATGGAGTAGCAGAGTCCTGTATGATGGCTCGTCCATGGATGTCTTAACTTCAGTATTCTGCTCTGGTCAGACCTCACCTGGAGTACTGTGTCCAGTTCTGGGCACCACAGTTCAAGAAGGACACTGACAAACTGGAACGTGTCCAGAGGAGGGCAACCAAAATGGTCAAAGGCCTGGAAACGATGCCTTATGAGGAACGGCTAAGGGAGCTGGGCATGTTTAGCCTGGAGAAGAGGAGGTTAAGGGGTGATATGATAGCCATGTTCAAATATATAAAAGGATGTCATATAGAGGAGGGAGAAAGGTTGTTTTCTGCTGCTCCAGAGAAGCGAACACGGAGCAATGGATCCAAACTACAAGAAAGAAGATTCCACCTAAACATTAGGAAGAACTTCCAGACAGTAAGAGCTGTTCGACAGTGGAATTTGCTGCCAAGGAGTGTGGTGGAGTCTCCTTCTTTGGAGGTCTTTAAGCAGAGGCTTGACAACCATATGTCAGGAGTGCTCTGATGGTGTTTCCTGCTTGGCAGGGGGTTGGACTCGATTGCCCTTGTGGTCTATTCCAACTCTATGATTCTATGATTCTCCTTTCGGGCACCTACCCAAACCATAATGCCTTACTCAGAGGCCCTGGGCGGTGTTCTTTTCAGCGTACTGTACTTCCCAATTTCAGATATCGAAAGTGAGGGAGCCATGCATGCTGCCCAGGGCCGGATTTAGATGAAGAGTGGCCCTAGGCTACTCCACTTGTGAAGCCCCTCCCAATCCCCCACCCTCATGACTAAAAGAAAATGGAAGTGTTATTAAAAAAAAATGAGTGAAGCCAAGGATGATGAAAGGTATTTAAAATTCTGCAATTCACAATTCACAATTTCATCAGAAAACTTAATCAAAATGTCTAAGTTTGTCACTTTCATGTACAGAATGCTCAGTACAGAATGCTCTTGAGACATTGTGGCCCTTAATTCATTTTTAATTCTTTTGAGTCTTGAAAAACTCCTCTCTCCCAAGCAGTTAGTGACCATAAAGCTATAGCTGCAAGATTGCTTCCACATTAGGAAAGGCCATCTGAATTTTTCCCTTGTATATTAATTTGATAAAGGTCTGTATGAGACAGAGAGTGCTCTGCTGTAAGCCTATGGCTTTGTGTCACATACAGGTGAAAGTGCAAAAGTTCATCAATAAGTTTCAGGTCAATATCTTCTGGGTATGCTTCCATCAACAGTTCAACACCTTGCTGAATTTCTTGCTGAGATGCTATCAGGGTAGCAAGAATGGAAAACAATTGTGCAACATCACATGGTACTTCTTATTTTTAAATTGGCTTCAAGTGCATCTAATATAGGAATAAAGGCTTTTCTCCTAAACTCATCTCTTGAAGAAAGTGCATCTAAGGCATCAGATCCTTTCTTTGCCATTCCCTCACTCTTTGCCTCCTTGTTTTGTAGTTAACATTTGGCAAGGTGGCTTTTGCTTGTTTCTCAGGCTCATCAAAATCTCCTCTCATTTTCCTTTAAAAATCCATAAGTGAACTGTACAAACTTGCACAGGAACTCAGTAACAGGCCTGATTTCTGAAGGGCTTTGCTGACCTTGTGAAAATGACCTAGCATATATCTCTTAAGATTTTGCAAACTTTGGCTGTGAACTAGGGCCCCACAAAAAAATTCAAGTTGGGCCCCAGTTTCAAACTGGCTGGCCCTGAGTCTCATAATTACTAGGCCCGAGTAGCCCTGCCCTTGCATGAAGTCTTGGGTTTGCAATTTGGGGAGATGTTATGTACTGAGTTGAATAGGATCCAAAATACAGCAGTCTGATTGGTCTTACAACAATAGGCTTCAGAATGCAGCAGTCTGATTGGTCCTAGAACAATAGGATTCAGAATGCAGGAGTCTGATTGGTTCTAGAACAATAGGATTCAGAATGCAGCAGTCTGATTGGTCCACAGGAGCCACCCAATCCAGCTCCAGGTGGAAGTGAATCCGCAACCTGATTGGCCTACAGGAGAATCCGGGGAATTAGCCAATCAGGTGGGGCCCATTGTGTAAATAATGTATATAAAGCAGACATTCTTAGGGAACTTCCATTCCTCCTCACCACTATGAGCTGAATAAAGAGCATGAAATATCCACTCTCGACTCTGAGTATATTTCAGGAGAGGAGAGACTGCCTGCTGTGGGGTGGGCGGGCTGGGGAGGCCCCTTAGATTTAGAGGCCCTAGGCTTCAGCCTATTTAGCCTATACATAAATCTGGCACTGATGCCGCCCTTCCTAATTTCAAATATAAAGGTAAAGGGACCCCTGACCATTAGGTCCTGTCATGACCGACTCTGGGGTTGTGGTGCTCATCTTGCTTTATTGGCCAAGGGAGCCGGCGTACAGCTTCTGGGTCATGTGGCCAGCATGACAAAGCTGCTTCTGGTGAACCAGAGCAGCGCATGGAAACGCCGTTTACCTTCCCGCCAGAGCGGTACCTATTTATCTACTTGCACTTTGACGTGCTTTTGAACTGCTAGGTGGGCAGGAGCAGGGACCGAGCAACGGGAGCTCACCCCTTTGCGGGGATTCAAACCGCCAACCTTCCGATCGGCAAGTCCTAGGCTCTGTGGTTTAACCCACAGCGCCACCCGCATCCCATAATTTCAAATATAAATGCAGCCTAAGAGGATACCTGTGTACTCGCATCCAGGTATATATTCCCCCACATAGACCCACCCACGTACACGTGTCCCAAACACGCAACTCCATATACACATCCACCTGCACCCGCCCCCCCCTCAGGTGAGGAGCCTCTGAGGCGACACACCTGCCGCCCCTCCCCGCCCCCACTCCCGCAGCAACCGTCCTTCCCGCGCTTTGTGGCGTCACGCGGAGGGGGCGTGGCCCTGCGGCGGTGGCGGGGCGTGCGTAGCGACTGCTCCGCCGCCATTTTGTCTCGGTGAGGCGTTTCGCGCGCGCGGGGAGGAGGAGGAGGGGGAAGGCGGGAGGGGCGGCGGCGGCGGCCTGCTTCTGGCTCCTGCTCCCGGCGGCGGCGGCGGAGGGTTCCGTTTCAGCTTCCCCGGAGAGGCGGGCGAGGCGAGGCGATGTCGGCGTTCTCGGAGTCGGCGCTGGAGCGGAAGCTGCTGGAGCTGAGCAACTCTCAGCAGAGCGTCCAGACCCTGAGCCTGTGGCTCATCCACCACAGGAAGCACTCGCCCCTCATCGTCGCCGTGTGGGAGCGGGAGCTGCGCAAAGGTGAGGCCGCGGGGCGGAGAGGAGGGCGGAGGTCGCGCAGGTAGGCCGCGAGCGGGATGTGAGGGGAACTGCCAGGTACCTCGGCGGCGGCGGTTCCCTCCCTCGCGCCGGGCCTCGGAGGCCGCTCTCGCCTCAGCAGCCGGCCGGAAGAAGGAGGGAACGGGGACCAGCCGCCTCCAAGGCTGCCCGCCGCCGGCCTCCGTGGCGGCCCGGGAGGAAGACGCTTGTGGGACGGCGGAGGGACCGGTGCCGGCGGGCCCTAACCTTTATTTCGGTGGGGTGGGGGGTAGGAAAGGGGGCGCGGCGAGGAAGGGCCGCAGAAGCCCCGGCGAGTCCCGTTTCCCGTGTTAGGAAGTACTTCGGAACTCCCTGCCACTTGAGATCGAGCAGGCGCTCTTCCCGGCCCTGCCGAGACCGCATTCCCGTTTCGACGAGCCTACCCCTCCAAGAGGGTTAGAAATGCGGGGTCATTTTACTCTGTTTTGGCATTGTGACTTTTGCGTGTTTTAAAGTCTTTCTTGGTTCAAATTTCTGTAAACCACTTGAGGGTTTGTTTGTTTTTTGCTTTAACAGTCAAGAGGGATATAGATTTTTGTTACTTGTTAAGGTACTGTGCACCCCAATCCTAAATTAAGGCTCACACCAGCCTTTCTCGACTTTGGGTTGCTATATGCTGTTGGACTACAACGCATCATCCCTGGCCACTGGTCTTGGTAGCCTGGCATAATGATGGGTGCTGTAGTCCAGCAATACCTGGAGAGCCAAGGTTGAGAAAGGCTGGTTACACTCACTGGCGGAGGAACGGGAGTGCGGAAGGAGCGGACCGCCCCTGGCAGCACTATTCCAGTAGGGTGCCATCACAGTGGGGCCCCCGGACACGCACCGCTCACCCCCCCCCCGTGTGCCAGGCCCCCACGCCCCCAGGATGCACATCAGGGGGGGGGGGCAGCCACGCCCCCATCTGCTTTCTGCCGCTTGTAGTGGAGCATGCAGCTTCCCAAAAGCTTCTCCATCTGATTTGGGATTACTGTCATCCCTAGCCACTGGGTCTTGTAGCTAGGGATGATGGGAATTTTAGTCCAAAAACATCTTAAAACAGGTTTGGAAACCCTGCACCAAGGTCCTCCTTGTATGTCTGTTAAGTCTCAGCCACTACTGATTTCAGAATGTTACTCCCAAATAAGCATGTTTACCCTCCAGAGACAGACTGGGAGGTTC